>NC_091436.1:8573100-9238933 GCF_964237555.1 Oryctolagus cuniculus
GGAGGCAGTTACGGGCATGGCATTGAGCACTTCCCCCTAAACCTTCCTGAGGACTGTGTGTGCAATGAAGCGCTCCCTCCACTAACACACGGGGTTCTCAGGACCAGCCCAGTTCTCACTATGTCACATTTCCCATTTGCAGTGTTTCCCTGTGTGCATCACGTTTCTCCATGTCTAGGAAGATATGATTTAAACCTCTTTGAATGCATGTTAAGCAAAATATTTTTGAAAGATCTCCATGCAACTGAAAACAACAAGACTCACGGTAAAAGGCCAAACTTAACCCAAACATCTTTACAATTCGTTCTAAGTGGCTGTTCTTTGCAAGGAGCTCACCACAGTTCAGACAGCCTGGGCCACTCAAGCGAGGGTGCCGGAACCAAACGTACTCCTTAAATTAAAAGAGGGGAACTTACGGGGCAAGCGTTTGGTGCACATCCCCTACAGAGTCCGGGCTCCTGTCTTGGCTTGGCTCCTGATTCCAGCTTCTGCCGACGTGCACCCTGGAAAGCTGTGGTTTGGCTCCAGTACCTGGGGCCGTGCGACTGATCTCAGAGACCCTGGACTGAGCTCCTGGCTCCAGGCTCTGGTCTCGCCCAGCTCAGTTTTTGTGGGCCTTTGGGGTGTGGGGTGTGAACCAGTGGATGGAGTCTGTCTCTATCTCTCTGCCTTTCAACATAAATTAATTAATAAATAAATAAAACTTTTAAATGTGAAAGGGGATTTTATAATAAATATACAAACAGTGTGAAATTATTTGAAAAGTGGATTGCAAACTTGTTTACGGTGCCAGCAAAGCAGGGGCAGGAAACAAAAGTCTTTGAAAAGATTCTGATATGCGGTGTTAGAGCAGTAGTGACAGGGCGCGAGCTGTGACTTTGGACCCCTTCCTTATGCCCCATTTTCATTTTTAGTGACTCATATTGGGGTTGTAGGGCTGACTCTTCTCTGGTTGGGGACCCTCAAGATGTGAACGTGGCCCGGGATTCAGGGACGTCCCATGGAATCATGATGGCAAGGCAGTGGTCCGGGAGGGCTGGGACCCTGTGCCACACGCGGGCCTTCTGAGTGCTGGGCTTGTGTGTCTACACTGCAGTCCTGGAGAGGCTGTTCCAGATGGCAGGGCAACACCCGTCCCCTGTGTCTCCATTCTGCCACGTGGCATCTGTCACACACCTCCAGGCCCAGTTCTAAACCATAGACTGACTCTCTGCACGAACCTCGGCAGGGTGGGGTTGGGTTGAGGAAGCTGGAAGAGAGGGGTGAGGTCGCGGGTCAGCGTACAGATGCTCACTCCCCCACGGCCCGATTCTGTGACTTCAACCAAGAGATTCAGCCTCTCCTGCCGCAGTTTCCACATCTGCCAAGTGGGGCAAAGAACGACACCCCACCCTGTGCCTGGCACGTGGGGAGTGCCCAGCACATGTTACACAGAACTTTTATCTTTAATTTATTTTTAAGGAATATAAATTTCATAAGTACAACTTTAGGAATATGGTTATTCTTCCCGCCATACCTGCCCTCCCACCCATACTCCCACCCCTCCTCCTCCTCCCTCTCCCCTTCCCAGTCCCATTCTCCATTAAGATTCATTTACTTGGGGTGCCGGATTCTGTCCCGGTTGCCCCTCTTCCAGGCCAGCTCTCTGCTGTGGCCAGGGAGTGCAGTGGAGGATGGCCCAAGTGCTTGGGCCCTGCACCCCATGGGAGACCAGGAGAAGCACCTGGCTCCTGCCATCGGATCAGTGTGGTGCGCCGGCCGCAGCGCACTGGCCATGGCGGCCATTGGAGGGTGAACCAACGGCAAAGGAAGACCTTTCTCTCTGTCTGTCTCTCTCACTGTCCACTCTGCCTGTCAAAAAAAAAAAAAAAAGATTCATTTTCAATTAACTTTGCACACAGAAGACCAACTCCATACTAAGTAAAGATTTCAACAATTTGCACACACACACACACACAAACCATTTGAGAACTGGTTTTAAAGTTAACTCTCTTAATACACTCATTGAGGACAGAAACCTTGCACAGGGAGTTAGTGCACAGTGACTCCTGATGTTGATGTAACAATTAACACTCCTATGGAGGGCGTCAGTGACCACCTGAGGCTCTTGACATGAGCTGCTACGGCTATGGGAGCCTCTTGAGTCCACAAAGTCCATCAGTGTCTGGACAAGGCCTTAAGCAAAGTGGAAGTTCTCTCCTCCCTTTAGAGAAGAGCACTTCCTTCTTTGATGGCCCCTTCTTTTCACTGGGGTCTCACTCACAGAGATCCTTCGTGTAGGACATTTTTTGCCACAGTGCCTTGGCTTTTCATGCCTGCAATGCTCTCATGGGCTTTTCAGCCAGACCAGGAAGACTTAAGGGCTGATTCTGAGGCCAGAGTGTTACTTAAAGTGATTATACAGAACTTCTGTTGGAGCTCCCAGGACGCCGTGTGGCCATCTGAATCAAGGAGGGAGGGCAGCTCCCAGCAGGAGCAGGCTAATGGCTCGAGGGCTGGGCGAATGGCCAGAAGTGAGGCTGGGCAATGCCTTGAGCCACGGGGGATGGGGGGTCCTGGTCGTATTCAGAGAAAAGGGAGAGCAGGACAGTGCCAGGGCTTGACACCATGGTGAGTGTGAGGAGGGAGGCATCGCCCCTGAATAAAAATGTGCATGCATCCACTGAGCAGGGCAGAATTTTGGGGTGTGCTGTTACTTGCCCCCCCCCCCCCGGCTCCACAGGGTCCCCAGCAGGTGTGCATCCAGGTGGCATGTGGTATGACCTGTTCATAGACACACAGCTTGCTGGCCTTTCTCCCTGATCAACTCACCCCTCACTCACTTCTGCTTGCTGGCCCCACTCTCACCCTAGCCGACCACACTGAGATAGATGAAGAACTCCTCCGAACAGGCCTCCCTGACTGTGGAGGCCACCGGCACCTGTCGGCCTGGCTGGGCCACAGAGTCCAGGTGCCAGGCAAACCTCAGTGGAGGAGCTGCCATGAAGGTGCTTCTGAGACAGGATCAACTCTGCTGTCAGCAGACTCCAAGGGAAGCTGTGAGTCCCACCATGTGGTCGGCCTCACCCCACAAGCTGGGGCTGGATGTGCCGAGTCTGAGGTTGCAGAATAAGAAGCACATCTCCCTTATTGCCACAGTGTCTTGGCTTTCCATGCCTGCAGTGCTCTCACGGGCTTTTCAGCCAGACCAGGAAGCCTTAAGGGCTGATTCTGAGGTCAGAGTGTTACTTAAAGTGATTATACAGAACTTCTGTTAGAGCTCCCAGGACACCGTGTGACCATCTGAATCAAGGAGGGAGGGCAGCTCCCAGTGGGAGATTGTGACATGGACACTGGTGCTCTGCCAAGTCCAGACACTGTGTGGCTGCAGCAGCAGCTCTCACGGGGTCTGTCAAGTGCCAGCTGCTGGCTGCACTGCACAGGTCGGTGCCGCCAGCCACAGTTGGGAGCCAATGGCTAAAAATGAGCCTCTCTCCCAACCTGCACACCCTGTTGGTCTGTTTCTCCTGAGAACCCTGATTTTTGCAAATGGCAAATTGCTCCTTTCTCAAGTACGCCTCTGTTCCATTTCTGATGAGTGCAAGGTGCTACGTTTACTGTAATATCTTTTTTTTAAATTTTATTTGAGAGGTAGAGTTACAGACGGTGAGAGGGAGAGACAGAGAGAATGGTCTTCCTTCTGTTGGTTCACTCCCCAAATGGCAGCAACGGCTGGAGCTATGCCGAGCCAAAGCCAGGAGCCAGGAGCTTCTTCCAGGTCTCCCATGTGGATGCAGGGGCCCAAGGACCTGGGCCATTTTCTACTGCTTTCCCAGGCTATAGCAGAGAGCTGGATCAGAAGTGGAGCAGCCGGGACTAGAACTGTTTCCCATATGGGATTCCGGCACTGCAGGTGGAGGATTAACCTACTGCGCCATGGCGCCAGCCTACTGTAACATCTTAATTTCAGTTCTGATCTGTTATTTAACACCTTATTGACAAGGACACTTGTGGGGAGCAACTGGGAGCAACTCGGACTAGACTAAGTTACTGGAATTAAGACTTATTCTATGCATCTGCTCTCCCACAACATGGCGCTGGGAGAGGAGGAAACAGCTTCTATGCAGCTGCCTCTTGCCAGCTTGAGTGATGACCTCCAGGAGCTGATCCTGCTCCTGATTGGAGGAGAGCAGCGTACTCGGCATGTGGGCAGCCGAGTTGGGATTGGTGAAGAGGACTAAAAAGGAGGAGAGAGACAACATGCACCAGGAACATCTGAAGGAACATCTATCTAAGAGGAACACCTGTGCAGCCCCCGAGAGAGCCGGCCAGCGGTATGACGCTCCCCCGCGGAAGTGGGGAAAGTGGCTAGGGGGAACCGCCCTTCCACGGAGGTGGAAGGGTTGGTAGCCAACCCGGGAAGAACCAGCAGCAAACCCGGGGAGGGCCAAGCAGACAAAAGAACAGCGCAGGGTCCTGTGTCGTTCCTCCACAAAGACGGGGAGCGACAGACACTTACCCACAAGCAGAGCCCCTCGAAGGAGGATTGCTGTGCTCGGTTTTGTGTCTTTGCCCCTGACCTGCAGGTGCATGCTGTAGACATGAGCCTGGATGCCCACTACACTGGAGCACCGTGGGATGTATGAAGGAAGTGGGGTTCAGATACGGACAAGGCAGCAGAGTGGTCACCAAGCTGCTGCCTTGCACCCTACCCCGAGTCCCTGTGGAATGTGTGACGGCCCCGGGCCACTGGTTCCTGTGAGCACCACCATCTCACCCCCTGTACCCAGCCATGCGGCTGTGCCAGCCCGGCTGTAAGACAGCCCTCGCGGCTGACAGAGCACACGTTGCTGGTGAAGCTGCAGCTGGGGGTTGAGCTGTTGTGTCATCCGTCAGCTTTGCCCTGAGATCCCTATGGGGAGGCGGGTCTGGTCCGCAGGGGGCAGGGAGGCGGGCAGCAGAATCCGGGACACGTGGAGTGTCACCTTCAAATATTTGTGAATGGCTGGAGATGTCGGGCGTGCCCTGTCTGCGCTCACCCCACGCGTGTCCATTAAGCAGAACAAATGAAGGCAGCGGCTCACTTCCGGATTGTTCTGTGGGAGCTGACTTTGACCGAGTCCGAGTCTCTCATCTCAGGTTCTGAAAGCCGCAAGGGGCACTCATGCCTCTGCCCGCTCGGCACTCACAGCGCCGTGGGAAGGCAGACTTTTCCTCTGGGCAGAGAAAGTATCGGGAGATTTGTTTTCCTATGGAAACAGAGCCACCGCGTCCTTTTTCCTCGTGGTTCTGCCCCAGACAGATCTGAGACACTTGTACACAGAGGATGCCTCCTCCTGGGGGCAGCTGCATTGCAGAGGAGAAAGCCCGAGTGCAGGATACATGCGAAGCAGGCTGATTCCTGCTCGGTTCCTGCCCCTGCCCCAGGGACCTGCAGAGCTGCACCTGCCGCGCTCAGCCCGCTGTCTCCACAGATGGTCAACTGCCAATCAACCTGCCCCACCAGAGCGCCTCCTCGCTCCCTGGGCTCCTGCTGCATTGCCAGGGTCTCGTCAGACCCAGATCAGAACCCCAGGGCTTTTCCTCTGCTCTTCCCTCTCCTCATCCTCCCCTGCAAGCAGTCACCTGGTTTGCCCTCATGCTCACTGTCCCTGCACGCCCCTCCTTGCTCCACTGATTGTCACCTGCCTGACCCGGCCGCCAACCCCACAGCTGCCATTCGCGGTGTGCACCAGGGCTCCTCCTCAAACATCCACGAGTTAGGGCACACGTATTTGTTCTCTGTGGAGGCAAACCAAGTCACCCTTAAATCCAGCAGCTAAAAGCAACGACCCTTTGTCGTCCCACGGTTTCTGTGGACCGGAAATAGCAGAGTGCTCTAGCTGAAGGGGTCTGGCTCAGGACCTCTCCCGGGGCTGCCGTGGATGCTGGCCAGGGCTGGGGTCACCGCAGGGCTCGGTTCCTGGGACGCTGGCCTCCAGCTCACTCTCAGGACTGTGGGCGGGGGGGGGGGGGGGGCTGGGTCCTCCTGGCTGCTGGCTGGAAACGTTGGGCCCTTCCACCAGTGACTTTCCGTAGGGCTGCTCACAACATGGCAGCCGACTCCCCCAGAGCGGAAGATCAGTGACAGAGGGCAGGAGAGGGACACGCATGGCAGCAGGAACCAGCCTTTCTACAGCCCAGTCTCAGCCGTGACATCCCACCACTTCTGCCACATGCCATTCATGGGAAGTGCCGCCGAGTCCAGCCCACACTTGAAGGGAGGGACTACACCAGGCTGTGAGCCTTGAGGGGAGGGGGAGCCGCCCTGCCGAACCGCACCTGTGCTTAAAGATGGAGCACGCTGCTCGCTGGTCTGCTCCCCCGACTGAACCACGCTGCACCACCCCACAGCGCCCCACCAAATCCATGAAGTCACGCAAAGCCGCCAGACAACGAAGAGCATCTTTCTTCGTTCTTAGGGCTGGCGGGAGCCGTGCTGAGCTCTGGGCTGTATTGCATTTCCGTGCTAAGAACTTGCACAGCTCCCGGTCTCCAGGAGCCACGCTGAGAGCGGTGGTGGAGACGGGCGTGTTTACCGTGCACAGCCTCACTCGTTGAATGGCGATGTTGGTCCTCCGTGTCGAGAACACTTCTGCAGACATTCGCCTTGGGATCAGCTGCTTTGTGTTTTCTGACTTCAGGCACAGACAGGACTGCCAGCCCAGGGGTCCAGTTTCTCCTTCCAGGCCGCTTGCTGCCTCTTCCCTCCGCAGGCGACGGAGGACGGAGGGGCAGGCAGTGCTGGGGGAGCCACGTGGACAGTTTACGGCCCCGCTCCCCCTGGCTTTTTATAGCAGGTTGAACAGGAAGTGGAAGGAGGCAGGGAGGGGAAGTCAGCTCTCTTTCTGCAGGGAGCTGCCGAGGCAGCGGAATTCAGAGGCACCGGCTCGCTTCTGGGGGTCAGGACGCAGCCACACGGGGTCAGCTCCTGCCGACGTCCAGGTGTGGACTTGCAGCAGTGGCTGGCCCTGACCCCTCTCCACCTCTGCCGATGGGGCTCAGCCTCGCTGGAGCGTGGAGCTCAGAGCAAGTGCACCTGTGAGTGCACTCTGTGCTGGGCACTCTGAAGGCGACTGCCCTGTCCCAGTGCTCAGGGGACAGAAGACAGGGGCAGGGCTGAGCAGGGAGGGGGGCAGCCATTGGCCTGTGTTGCTGGTAGGGCGGGAACAGGGGTCCCTGTCTCCCCATGAGGAAAGACTTCCGATGAGACAGGGGCTGGTGATAAGCAGGTAGCAAACATTATTGAGGGTGCGTGGCTCAGCAGAAAACCCAGTGGCCCACCTGCATTCAGACGGCGGGTTTTGCCGGTATCGGGTGAGCTTGTCCCCACCGCTCTTGCTCTTCCTGGGGTGTTGCCAGGCAGGAAGTTCCCTGAGGGTCTGACCTTGACCTCCGACCTTTCTCACCGCGTTACCCAGCAGGCTCTTTGATCTGCAAGTGTTGGGTTGCTTTTAAGACTTCTAGGCCCCTCCCCTTATTTGCCCACGCCCCCCCCCCCCCCCCCCCCGTGCCTGACGCCTTGGCTGGTGCCGGCCCCACTCGGGCGCAACCCCAGGGGCCTTGAAATGTCCTTTCCAGGGCGGCATTTTCCTCTCAGGGCTCCTCCAGGATTCGCGGTCCGTCTGCAGACGTCCCTGCCAGTGGTGGTCCGTGGCCCGGTCACTTCTCGGCCCCGACTCCCCAGCGCAGGGGCCGGCTGTGAGCGCGTGAGCGTCTCCCGCACCGCCTTGCCCGGCTGCGTGGCCTGCTCCAGCCTTCAGAAGGGAGCGTGTGCCCTACCAGACAGCAGAGTTCACAGCTTCCGAAGCCTGCAGTGTGACAGTGAGCAGAGGCCTCTGTTTGCTGGAACCGTGCTGTACCGCGGGGATACCGGGCAGGCAGGCAGCTGGTTTAGGGCCGCTGAGCTGGGAGTCACAAGCCCCCATGTGGAACTCGATCCTCCTGCTTGTCAACCAACATGCCCTCTTTCCCGGGAGGCCTCTGCTTTTCCGGGACCCACGTGGGGATGCCTGGAGACTTGGATACTGAGCTCCACGTGGCTGCCATCTGTAGAGGCACCTCCTCCCCTAAGAAAGGGGTCTCTCTCTGTCTCTCCCCACCCTTCCACCAGAGACCGCGGCTGGAGGGGCTGCTAGGTGGTCTCTCTGCTCCCCCTCCCCCACCCCTTCTCTGTTTTGGGCAAATCTGCTTGGCCACGGCCCACTCGTGACAGGAATCCCTGTGTGGGCAGCCCGTGTCCACGTGGGAATGCGTGTGTTTGTTTTCTTACCTTTTGAATAAAATTTACTTGAC
Source organism: Oryctolagus cuniculus (assembly GCF_964237555.1). Classification (NCBI taxonomy): domain Eukaryota; kingdom Metazoa; phylum Chordata; class Mammalia; order Lagomorpha; family Leporidae; genus Oryctolagus; species Oryctolagus cuniculus. The sequence continues at coordinate 8,581,414 of NC_091436.1, forward strand.
ATACATCAGCACATAGAATTCTTACTTTTGTGCATGACAAGAGCCTGGAATAAAAAACTGTCGCTCCCCGTCTTCGTGGAGGAACGACACAGGACCCTGCGCTGTTCTTTTGTCTGCTTGGCCCTTCCCGGGTTTGCTGCTGTTTCTTCCCGGGTTGGCTACCGACCCTTCCACCTCCGTGGAAGGGCGGCCCCCCCTGCCACTTTCCCCACTTCCGCGGGGGAGCGGCACACCGCCGGCCGGCTCTCTCGGGGGCTGCTCAGGTGTTCCTTCAGATGTTCCTAGTGCATGTTGTCTCTCTCCTCCTTTATAGTCCTCTTCCGCCAATCCCAACTCGGCTGCCCACATGCCGAGTACGCTGCTCTCCTCCAATCAGGAGCAGGTCCTGCTGTTTATTGGTTGAACTGGAGGCAGCTGTGTAGAAGCTGTTTCCTCCTCTCCCAGCGCCATATTGTGGGAGAGCAGATGCACAGAATAAGTCTTAATTCCAGTAACTTAGTCTAGTCCGAGTTGCTCCCCACAAAAACAATCCCTCCCACCCCCACTGCTCAATGCTACGCGCTGTACTGTGTCGGGTTCCCGAGGCGTTGGCTCCCTTGAGCTAAGGCCCTGGAGGCCTGGGGTTTATTTTATCTCATTTGGAGCGAATCTGGGTTCTTGCTCCATACACGAGTTAGCTGAAATACAGGAGGAAAGCCTCTGATTTCGGAGGAGAATGACTGGGGCCAGCGCACACTTAGCTCCCGTTACTGTTCGCAGGGAGCCGAGACGCTAATCCTGGGCTCTGTTAACACCTCCTGTTCCATGAAGCTGTTGCAGAGGGTGAATGAGCTAATCTGTGTCAGACACCAGCCTTCCACGTAGCATTTGTGTGCCACATAAACGTCTGCACATTTATTTACATATGTGTTCTACTACTGGTATTCTTAATATTACTCTCACTAAGTGACTATTAAAAGAAAAGGTTAGGGCCTGCGCTGTGGCGCAGAGGGTTAACGCCCTGGCCTGAAGCGCCAGCATTCCATAGGGGTGCCGGTTCTAGTCCCGGCTGCTCCTCTCCCGATCCAACTCTCTGCTGTGGCCTGGGAAAGCAGTAGAAGATGGCCCAGGTCCTTGGGCCCCTGCACCCACGTGGGAGACCAGGAAGAAGCTCCTGGCTCCTGGCTTCAGATTGGCACAGCTCCGACCATTGCGGCCAACTGGGGAGTGAACCATTGGATGGAAGACCTCTCCCTCCCTCTCTCTCTCTCTCTCTCTCTCTTTCTGTAACTCTCTGACTTTCGAATAAACAAATAAAAAAACTTTTAAGAAAAGAAAAAGTTAAGTGTATACCTTTCAAGTTTGTAAATGAAAGAAAAAACATTAGGAAACTTAGGACCCCCTAAAAATACCTCAATTTCCAAATGGTAAAAATTTATGTTTTAAAGATTTATTTTATTTATTTGAAAGGCAGGGTGACAGAGAGAGGAAGAGACAGAGCGATGTCTTCCATCTGCTGATGCACTCCCCAAATGGCCGCAACAGCCAGGGCTGGGCCAGGCCAGCGTCAGGAGCCTGGCACACTCTCTGGTCTCCCAGGCCCATGGACAGCCTCCCGCTGCTTTCCCAGGCGCTTCAGCCGGAGCCGGCAGAGGCTTACCCTGATGCACCACAACACCGACCCTCTCAGAAAGGTAAAATACTTAAAAAAAAAAAAAAGAAAGGAAAGAAGCATCCCAGAGGTGAGACAGGCAGACAGCACAGAGCAGGGCAGGAGAGGCCACTCGACCTGAGGGTCAGTGGTCACAGTGACTGTCCAGGCAGCGAGCAGAGCCGGGTCAATAGGACAACCACAAAACAAGCTTTTTTTTGTTACGCAACTAAAACCAAAAGACATGAAAAGTTGGGAGAAAAAGCTGTAAAAAGATACGCCAGGCAAACATAAACAAAAGAAAGCAGAGAAAGCTGGTAACCCTAGTAACATCCAGCAAATGGGCTCTGAACAAAAATGACTGAGTGATAGAGCGGGTCACCGCAGAAACACGCTAACGTCTTCCTTTTTTTTTTTTTTTTTTTTTTTGACAGGCAGGGTTAGACAGTGAGAGGGAGAGAGTCAGAGAGAAAGGTCTTCTTTCTGTTGGTTCACCCCCCAGATGGCTGCTACGGCTGGCGTGCTGTGCCGATCTGAAGCTAGGAGCCAGGTGCTTCTCCTGGTCTCCCATGGGGTGCAGGGCCCAAGCACTTGGGCCATCCTCCACTGCCCTCCCAGGCCGCAGCAGAGAGCTGGACCGGAAGAGGAGCAACCGGGACTAGAACCCAGTGCCCATATGAGATGCCGGTGCCGCAGACGGAGGATTAACCAAGTGAGCCACGGCGCCAGCCCCGAAACAGGCTAACTTCAACACTTGATAAAACACCATCAGCATCTGATGGATTTGCAGAGAGATACACACATCTACCATCGTGAGGTGAAAATTAAAAGTTTATTTATTGGGGCCAGCGCTGTAGCGGAGTGGGTAAAGTCGCAGCCTGCGGTGCCCGCAACCCATATGGGAGTTGGTTCTAGCTGCTCCCCTTCCGATCCAGCTCTCTGCTGTGGCCTGGGAAAGCAGTAGAAGATGGCCCAAGTGCCTGGGCCCCTGCACCCGCGTGGGAGACCCAGGAGAAGCTCCTGGCTTCAGATTGGCTTGGATTGTTGCAGCTCCAGCCGTTGTGGCCATCTGGGGAGTGAACCAGCGGATGGAAGACCTCTCTCTATCTCTCTCTGCCTCTCTCTAACTCTGCCTTTCAAAATGAATAAATAAATTTTTTTTAAAAAAGAAGTTTATTTATTTATATATTAAATGCAAAGAGAAGGAGAGATAGACAGGAAGAGATCGTCCATCCAGGGGTTCACTCTCCAAATGGTCTCAAAAACCAGGGTTGGTCAGGCGGAAGCCAGGGGCCAGGATCTCCATCTGTGTCTCCCACGTGGCTGGCAGGAGCCCAAGTGCTTGAACCATCACTTACTCCCTCCCAGTCTATGCAGTAGCAGGGAGCTGGGCAGGAAGTGGAGCATGGACTTGAACCCAGGCAGTTCAATATGGGATGCGTGGGATCTCACCCAGCATCTCAACCCTTGCATGCCCCTGATATGGGAATTTAACAGACTTCTCTCAATTGCTGGTATGGTCAGCAGACCAAAATAAAATTTAAAATATAGGAAAAGTAGGATAAAATAATAGCTTGATGAACACTTATAGTATCAGAAGTTGGAGAATATACATTTTATATTCTATGCACAGAATATTTATGAAAACTAGATATCAGCAAAGCCAAAATGCAAAACTTAACAAATTTAAAGAATACGAATCATACATAACATGTTCTTTGACCACACTGTAATTAAGGTTAATAATGAAAATATAAGTTTAAAAATCTAGACATTTAAAAATTTAAGAAGTATACTTCTGACGGCTGGCATTGTGGGGTAGCAGGTTAAGCCTCTGCCTGCTGTGCCATCATCCTATGTGTGCACCTGTTCAAGTCCCAGCTTCTGATCCAGTTCCTGCTGTGGCCTGGAAAAGGCAGCAGAAGATGGCCCAAGTGTTTGGACCCCTGCACCCATGTGGGAGACTTGGAAAAAGCTCCAGGCTCCTGGCTTCTGCCTGGCCCAGCTTTGGTTGTTATGGTCATTTGGGGAGTGAAGCAGTGGATGGAAGATCTCTCTCTCTGTGTCTCCTCCTCTCTCTATAACTCTGCCTTTCAAATAAATAAAAAATAAATATTGAAAAGAAGTATACTACTGAGGAATGCTTAATACTAGAAACCACATTCACTTTACTAGAATTTTAAAAATACTGAAAACTGAGTGGAAATTAAAATAGTCTACAATTGGCCTTCTGTGTCTGTGGGTTCTGTACCCACTAAGTCTACCAACCACAGATAGAGAATCTGCACTGAACAAGTACAGGCTTTGCTCTTGTTTTTGTTCCCCAAACAATACAATATAATAACTACAGCATTTGCATATGTCAGTTATTGTAAGTAACCTAGAGAGGATTTAGAACATACAGAAGGATTGTGTAGGCTAAATGCGAATACTCCAGCACTTCATGTAAGGGCCTTGCGCACCTGTGGTTTGGACCCATCCCCCATGGATATGGGGGGATGATTGTGTATTAACTCCTGGGATGCTGCCAAAGCACCTTGGATACAATTAGGCCTTACAATTTGTTAGAAAGACACACACGTAAACTAAATATGCAACATAAAAAGTTAAGAAAATAGCTCCAGAATTGAAAACAGAAATATTAAATGGAAAGAAAGAATCAGAAAAATAAAAGAGGAACACTGAACATTCAGGAATGGATAACTCATTGAGCAGATGTGAGAAGAAGAAGCAGGCTTTGGCTGGTCCATTACTGGCAGAGAACTTGAGTCAAAGCTCGCAGCGTTTTTCAGAGCCCGGGGCAGTCCTGCAGCTGGATCTTCATGGCTTCCAGTCGTTCACCCAGTATCGTGCAAATCCTTTCAGGGAACGCTCAGAAGAGGAAGCCCTTCTTAATGTGTCGCCAGAGGTCCAGGGCTGTGTAAAAGGGAAGTGTAGGACGCTCTCACTCACAAACAGGGGTGCAGAGATAAAAATAGCAATACATGACATAACATACAGCACACTAAACGAAGCGTGGTAACGAACGAGGGATTCACGCAGCTCAGGCTGAGTCTACCTCAATGCACTCAGGACCTCATGCAAGAGTTTTGTAGGTTAAGTAGCTTACAGTGTAACACAGCACAGTCTGCATCTTGATAGAGAAAGCAAAACCTTTGATAGAATTGTTTTAAAAGCCAACTAGAGAACTTTCTTAGTGACCGATAAATGTTGTCCACCAAAATGCTGGTCGAAATCATTCTCAATAGTGAAACGCTAGAGGCACTAATTCCGAATCCAGGAATAAAAGACACACATCATGAGTCCTAGAAGAGCGGAAACCTTAGCGAGCAGTCAGAGAACGCGACTGTAAGACTTGAGGACGGGAGAGGGAACAATAAAACTATCATTACTGCCTGGGGACATTGTTCAGTAAATTTACAAAAATTAATGGTAGTTGTGTAAGATCACTAGACTTAAGATTAAAATATGGCCGGCGCCGCAGCTCACTAGGCTAATCCTCTGCCTTGCGGCGCTGGCACACCGGGTTCTAGTCCTGGTCAGGGCACCGGATTCTGTCCCGGTTGCCCCTCTTCCAGGCCAGCTCTCTGCTGTGGCCGGGAAGGCAGTGGAGGATGGCTCAAGTGTTTGGGCCCTGCACCCCATGGGAGACCAGGAGAAGCACCTGGCTCCTGCCTTCAGATCAGTGCGGTGCACCGGCCACAACACTACAGCCGTGGCAGCCATTGGAGGGTGAACCAACGGCAAAGGAAGACCTTTCTCTCTGTCTCTCTCTCTCACTGTCCACTCTGGAAATAGAGAAGATTTTTAAGCAAAATACCTATTAACTACAGAAGATTGATATAAGACATTACATTTAGATGAAAACCTGCTGCACATCAAAAAATACCAAGAAGAAATCATGTCTGAGTCCACAAGATACTTGGTTTTTTTATTTTTGAAAGGCAGAGTTGAGAGAGAGAGAGAGAGAATACCAAGATCTTCCATGTGCTGGTCCACTCCTCAAATGGCCACAGCAGCTGGGGCCGGGCAGACCAAAGCCAGGAGCCAGGAGCTCCGGCTGGATCTGCCACGCGGTGCAGGGGCCCGAGCACGTGAGACATCCTTCGATGCTTTCCCAGGTGCATTAGCAGGGGGCTGGGTTGGAAGTGGAGCAGCCAGGGCACGACCAATGCCTGGTGTCGCAGGCAGAGGCTTTACCTGCCACAGCACAGTATAGCAAGTTATAATGCGTATAAGCAACCAGTGATTGCTATCTTCATAAATTAAGAATTCCATCGGGGAAGTTTTTGTGCATTGGTTAGGCTGCCTCCTGGGATACGTACCTGATTCAAGTTCCAACAACTGCGCTCCCACACCAGCTTCCGCTAATGTGCACCCCGGAGGGCACAGTGATGGCTCAAGTGCTTGGGGCCCTGCCACCCACTTGGGAGGCCTGAATGGAGCTCTAGGTTCCCGGCTTCAACCTGGCCCAGCCAGGCTGTTGCAGGCACCTGAGGATTGAACCAGAAGATTCAAGACCTCTCTCTCTCTCTCTCGCTCTCTCTCTGTCACTCTGCCTCTCAAATAAATAGATAAAACTTAATTTTTGTTCAGATTGATGAGAGAAAGACAATAGAAAAATGGGAATAGGCCACTAATGGGTATTTCATAGCAAAAGAAATATGAATGTTAAAAAAAAATCTGGTCAACTTCATTTAGATGAGAAAAATGTAAACTAAGAACATGTGAGATATATTTGTTTGATTGGTATTGTAAAAAAATATACTTGAAAGTAACAAGTGTTAGAGTAGACTTAACTGCTGCCTAGTTAAGTGCGAATTAATACAATCACTTTGGCATTGTCTTGTAACACCAAGGACCTCATAAACACGCCCTCCAATTCAGCGGTTCTACCCAGGGGTATTTACATGTGCAGAAACTGTGCAGAGACTTTTGCACACGCGCGCTGGGAACCAGACACAAATCCTTAACAGTGCTGCTCCTTGGAACAGAAAACTGCAAACAAGGCACATGTTCCTTGTGGGAACTGGGTCACTCAACGTGATGTTCACACACACAGTGGAGTAGTAAGCAGCTGGGAGTAGAACGAACTCTAAGAACGTGTGACAAGCTCGACACAGCTCAGAGGAAATGCTGAGTGTGAGAAGTCACTCAGGGAATGCTGTGTTCAGAGGGATTCAGTTTTATACAGCTCGAAAATGAGCCCAGCCCAGCCGTGTTTTGCTTAAAGATATGTACATGGATAATGTTAACAGGAGAAACGATAACCCAAATGTTAGGATTTTGCTTATGATAGGCCAAAAAAGAAACATATGGGCAATTTCAAAGGAAAAGGTAGGGGTGGATCTGTATGGTTTTAAATTAAGAGACAGGGGGCCAGCGTTGTGGCGCAGTGGGTTAACGCCCTGGCCTGAAACACCGGCAATCCCATATGGGCGCCGGTTCTAGTCCCAGCTGCTCCTCTTCTGATCCAGCTCTCTGCTATGGCCTGGAAAAGCAGGAGAAGATGGATCAAGTCCTTGGGCCCCTGCACCTACGTGGGAGACCTGGAAGAAGCTCCAGGCTTCTGGCTTTGGATCGGCGCAGCTCTAGCCGTCGTGGCCAATTGGGGAGTGAACCATTGAACGGAAGACCTCTCTCTCTCTCTGCCTCTCCTCTCTCTGTGTAACTCTGACTTTCAAATAAATAAATAAATAAATCTTTTAAAAAATGAATTAAGAGACAGATTCTCAGACATTCTTTTCTTTATTTTTTTTGAAAAATAAAGGGCTGGGCTAAGCTGAAGCCAGGAGTCTGGAACTCCACATGGGTGCAGGGACCCAAGCTCTCGGGCCACCCTCTGCTGCTTTTCCCAGGCCATTAGCAGGGTGCTGGATCAGAGGCAGAGCAGCCAGGACTCTAACACGTGTTTGTGGGGGAAGCCGGCCCAATCTGCTTCAACGCCATGCTGGCCCCAGGCATTCCTTTCATAATTACCTTATACAACCTCCATATGCACCAAATGCATTATTTTGTATTAATGAAGAATTGTATTAATCATTAAACAGGAGCAAAGTCATCCAGTGAATTGTTGATCATATTAAAAATTTTGGACTTCATTTTTCCACCTAATTTTTATCTCCCATGGGATTTTTTGGCTCTGGACACTTTTTTTTTTAAAGATTGTATTTATTTATTTAAGAAGCAGAGTCACAGAAAGAGGTAGAGTCAGAGGGAGAGGTCTTCCATCCTCTGCTTCACTCCCCAGATGGCTGCAACGCTGGAGCTCGGCTGATCTGAAGCCTGGAGCTTCTTCCAGGTCTCCCATGTGGGTGCAGGGGCCCAAGGAGTTGGGCCATCTTCTACTGCTTTCCCAGGCCACAGCAGAGAGCTGGATTGGAAGAGGAGTAGCTCGGATGTGAACCAGCACCCATATGGGATTGCCGGGGTTTCAGTCCAAGCTGTTAACCCACTGCGCCGCAGCGCCTGCCCTGGGATTCACTTTTTTTTTTTTTTTGGACAGGCAAAGTGGACAGTGAGAGAGAGAGACAGAGAGTAAGGTCTTCCTTTGCTGTTGGTTCACCCTCCAATGGCTGCCGCAGCTGGTGCACAGCGCTGATCCGAAGGCAGGAGCCAGGTGCTTCTCCTGGTCTCCCATGGGGTGCAGGGCCCAAGGACTTGGGCCATCCTCCACTGCACTCCCTGGCCACAGCAGAGAGCTGGCCTGGAGGAGGGGCAACCGGGACAGAATCCGGCACCCCGACCGGGACTAGAACCTGGTGTGCTGGCGCTGCTAGGCGGAGGATTAGCCTAGTGAGCTGCAGTGCCGGCGGGATTCACTCTTAATAAAGACTGCTGGAGGCTGGTAAAAAAAAAAAAAAAAAAAAAAGACTGCTGGAAATAGAACAGTCCTATGCACAGGTGCTCACAGGGATATGGTAGACGATTTCACAGTGGCTCCACCTTGCCCCATCTCTACCCCAGCCTTAGGTCAGTTTGGCACCTGCTGCGCAGGGACCTGGGGCCGTGATGATTCTCCATAGTCACTCGCAAACCCGAGACTGGGATCTTTCCCAGCTCTGGGCCAGGGTCGGTGCTAATATGGCCGTGCACAAGTCTCACACCAAGTGCACGGGGCCAGCACTCCTGCAAAGCTGTTGTGTGTGTCTGCAGGCCAGTTCTCACTGTGGGAATAACTCAGCCTTTGGCAAGCACTGAAACTCATGACTGAGTTCATGGGACCAGCTGGTTGGGAACACAATGTAACGAAAGTGCTCTCTGTCCCAAGAGTCATGAGAAACTCACGCCGCTGAAGTTACGCTCGATGCCTGTGAGCTCAACGCCACTAAGACAGCGGGGCAAGTGGGTTTGACACATGTTGAGTCCAGGCCAGAGGTAGAGGACAGAGGACGGCAGCCATGGCCACAGCATGGGAGAGCACTCCAGGGCTGTGGCTGGGTCTCCCAGCTCAGCTTCTGTGCAGTGCCTGGGCTTTGTGTATCAGGGGAATGGGCCGTGGTGCTGTGGACGGGAGCACGGGTCACAGTCAGTAGACACCCCTCTCTGGGTTCTCTGTCTGTTTGCTTAGGATTCCTGGGCTTCAGCTTCTTCACCCAGGAAATGAGAATATCAGGGTCTGCCTCTGGAGCGAGTCGGTTGTCAGGAGGATTTATTTTTCTTGGTGAAGACAGACTCAACACAGGGCCCAGCTCGAGTCTGGGGTTCCATGCTGCTGGGCCCAGTGCTGCAGTCGCTGGCCCACGAAGAGCTCTGTGCCATTCACAGTCCACACGGAGGCCCACGGGGCTCTGCTGGGCGTGTGCTCCGACTCGTTCTTGGTCCACTTCCTGTGTGTCTGCTGTCTGGCTTTGGTCTCAGGGTAATGCTGGCCTCCTGGAAGGCGTCTGGAAGTGCTCCCTCCTCTCCAGTGTTTGGGAACAATTTGAGAAGGCTTGGTACATTCTCGGTGGCGTTCTGCAGCGAAGCCGTCTGGTGCTGTTGGGAGATTTGTGGTTACTGATTCAGTCTCCGTACTCCTATCGATCCGTTCAGATCTGCTTCTTTATGATCCGGTCTTGGCAGGTTGTATGCTTCTAGGAATTTATCCATGTTTTTCTAGGCTACCCAATGTGTTGGCATATAACTGTTCAGAATAGTTTCTTATGATTTTTTGTATTTCAGTTGTAATGCCTCTTCTTCCTGATTTCATTTCTGATTTTGTCTTTTTTTCTTGATCCAGTTAAGGGCTTGTCAATTTCGTAAATCCTTTCAAGAAACCAATTATAAGTTTGTTGATCTTTTGTGTTGATTTCTGGTCTCTATTTTATTTTTTAAAGTTGTGTGTATTAATTTTGAAATGCAGAGTTACAGAAAGGGAGGGAGACAGAGAGACCTTCCATACGCTGGTTCACTTTCAGCTCTGGGCCAGGCTGAAGCCAGGAGCCAGGAAGCTTCATCCCGTCTCCCACATGGGTGCAGGAGCCCAAACACTCGGGCCATCTCTGCTGCTTTCCCCAGGCCATTAGCAGGGAGCAGGATAGGAAGTGGAGCAGCCGGGACACGAACTGGCACTCATAAGGGATGCTGGCATCACAGCTGGTGGCTTCACCGGCTACACCACAGTGCCGGCCCTGGTCTCTTATTTATTTCTGCTGCTTATTATTATTTCTGCCAACTCTGGATTAGTTGAGGTGTAAAGTTAGGTTGCTTGCTTGAAATGTTTCTGCTGCTTATTATTATTTCTGCCAACGCTGGATTAGTTGAGGTGTAAAGTTAGGTTGCTTGCTTGGAATGTTTCTTTTTTCTTAATGTGGCAGCTGTTGCTGAGACACCTGCCCTGACTGTTCTGCAGATCCCATTCCTTTCTGAGTGCTGTGGCTCTGCTTCCATTTGTCTCAGAAATATTTTTTGATTTCTTCTTTGCCCCACTGGTTGTGTAAGGGTGTGTTGTTTAACTTCCACATATTTGTGAATCTTCCAATTTTCCTTCTGTTATTAATTCCTAGCTTCATATCATTGTGGAAAGAAAAATACTTGACATTGTTTTATTTTACTTTGTTTTTTTTTAATGATTTATTTATATATTTATTTGAAAGAGTTTCGGAGAGAGAAGGAGACACGGAGAGAGATCTTCCATCCACTGGTTCACTCCTCAGATGGCTGCAACAACCAGGGCTGGGCCAGGCCAAAGCCAGGATCCAAGAGCTTCATCGGGTCTCCCTGATGGGTGCAGGAGCTCAAGGACTTTGGGCCATCCTCTGCTGCTTTTCCCAGGCCATTAGCAGGGACCTGGATCAGAAGAGGAACAGCCAGGACATGGATCAGTGCCCATATGGGATGCTGGCATCACAGCCAATGGTTTTATCCACTATGCCACAATGCCTGCCCTGGTATGATTTTAATCTTAAATTTGTTCAGACTAGCTTTGTGATCTAATGATGATCTATCTAGGAAATGTATATGTTTTCTGCTATGTTGGATGGAACGGTCAGGATAGGACATTTGATCTAAAGAGTAGTGAAAATCCAATGTTTCCTTACTGATTTTCTGTCTGGATCATCTTATCTATTGCTGAGAGGAAGGTAGCAAAATATATTATTATTATTCTCCCTTCAGATCTGTTAGTGCCTGCTCCAATGCTGGGCGCATCTATATTTACAATCATTATAGCCTCTTAATAAATTTACCCCTTTGTCACTATATAATGAGCCTCTTTGTCTCATTTTACAGTTTTTTTAAAAAGAGATTTATTTGTTTATTTGAAAGTCAGAGTTATAGGAGATGCGGAGGGAGAGGCAGAGCTAGAAATAGAAAAAGAGAGAAAGAGAGGGAGAGAGAGATACCTCCCACCCACTGGTTCACTCCCCAAATGGCTGCAACAGCAGTGCTGGGCTGATCCAAAGCCAGGAGCCAGGAGCTTCTTCCGGGTCTCCCAAGTGGGTGCAGGGGCCCAAGGACTTGGGCCACCCTCTGCTGCTTTCCCAGGCCACAGCAGAGAGCTGGATCAGAAGTAGAGCAGCCGGGACTCAAACCGGTGCTCACACGGGATGCTGCATTGCAGGCTTTCCCTGCTATGCCACACGCCAGCCCTGCTGAGTGGAGCTCGGTTTTTGTATCCGTTCAGCCACTCTGTGTCCTGGTTGGGGAATTTGACCTGTTTACACTTAAAGTGATTATTGATAGATAAAGACTTGAGTTTCTGTTTTGTTAATTGCTCACCAGCTGTGTTGTATCTTCCCCCCATTTGCTCCTTCTCTGGTGATCTATCGATTCCGTGTCCTGGTATGCTTTAATCCCTTTTTCTCTGTCTGCTATGTATCTGTTACAGGTTTCTTGCTTTATGATTAAAACGAGGCCTCCATGAAACAGCGTAGAGTTGGCCCTAACACTTTATTTCGAGCTGATAACATAACTTTGATCATATACTAAAACTCCGCACTTTTTACTTTCCCTTTTGTGTTTGATATCACAGTTTCCGTCTTTTTACCTTGTGCACCCATTAGCAAGTTATTGTAACGAGAGCTATTTTAATACTTCCGTCTTCCAACTTGTGCACTCAAGTCTAGAGTGTGCCAGCACCATTTAGAATATTCTGGATTTGAATACATACCTCGCTTCACCAGTGAGTTTTTAGGTCTTTGTGTACACAGGTAGTACCCTTTTGTTTCAGCTCGAAGGATTCCCCTTTAGCATTTCTGGTAAGGCAGGTGGGGCTACGGTGGTGGACGTTCTCTGCTTTTGTTCGTCTTGGGAAGTATCTATCTGTCCTGCATTTTGGAAGGCGCCCTGCTGGATAAAGTATTCTTAGTTGGAAGTATTTTTCTTTCCACACATTGAATACATCACCTCACTGCTGGCCTGAGAAGTACCTGCTGAGAAATCTGATAGCCTGATCGAGGTTTGTGAATGTGGGATGCTGCTTTCAAAATTCTCTGTCTTTGATTTTTGACAGCTTGATCATGTGTCTCAGTGAAACTGAGTACCCTTAGGCTTCATGTCCTGAATGTCCAAACATCTCTCTCTCCAGGTTTGAAAAAAAAAATTTCAGCCATTATCTTTTTAAAATTTTTATTTTCATTTTATTTGAAAGCAGGGAGAGGTGAGCTAGAGTGAGCGAGAGGGGGGAGAGAACTCTCATCTCTGATTCACTCCCCAATTGCCAGCAGCGGTCAGGGCTGGGCCAGGCCAAACCTGGAGCCCAGATTTCCACGTAGGAAGACGGCCTGAAGTGTGCATCAGAGCAGGGTGGGGCTCCTTCCATCTTGCTGTGGGGCTGCCCCTAGAGGACAGTCCCCTGAAGTCAAGAGCGGGAGTAGTTATCAGGATGAACTATTAGAGATGAATGAGCATTTGCCTTGTGCTTTGTTCACTTCACATTATATTTCTGGGGTCTCCCAATATGCATGCAGTAGGTGCTCGATAAGTGCAGGAAGAATGAAGAAATGAACAGGCTGGGTCCATCTCAGATGTTATCACCAGGACTTCGTTGAGAAAATCCATTCTGACAGCTTAGTGACTTGCCAACAGAAGCCACGAAACTGCCTAGTGCTATCTTGAACCATGATGCTGTGGACTTGGGAGTAGAGTGGTGACCACAGACCCCAAGACACCAGGGATCCTGGCTGTGCTGTGGACACCCTGCTGTCTCTTTTCATGTTCAGTCTGACTCTTCAACAAGCTGTGACCAAAGAAACACCTGTTGGACCTGAATAAGGAGCAAGTCGTACTGCCTTAGGGCCGTTATTGGAAGATGATTACTGACCCCATTGTTTAACGACCCCATGTTTGCCCCTCCCTGCACAGGGAGGGTGGGAGCACAAGGCACCCCGCCAATCAATGCCAAGGCTGTAACTTTTTATGACTGACAACCACACATCAATGTGTCAGGTTTGAGTCTAACCCAATGCCTGTTCCCGCCTTGTGAGAAAAACATAAAACCTGCAACCAAACTCAGGTTTCAGGAACAGCCGATTCTCAGTCTGACTAGCTGGATAAAATCCAACTTCGATTCTCCAACCGGATTCTGACTAGTTCTGTCAACACCATGTTTCCATTGTGTGTGCGTGTGCGTGTGTGTGCGCGTATATGTTTAAAGTAAATCCTGATGTGATTCCAAACCTACGAAACATACCAACAGCATGAATCAATGACAAACAATTCAAGAGAGCAGCAATTCGACAAAATACTAGAGGTGTGCGTTTGATGCGATAGCCCCCTTCTTTCAAAATACCGCATCTCCCAGCAGGAATTTCTTCTTGCGAGGTCAGTCACCACCTCACACCCAGACGGGTCTGACGCAGCAGCTTCCGGGTTCAGGCTGGGGGCAGCTGGGTCACGGGGGTGCTCAGAAGCCCGTCTGCTGGCACCGCACCTGCGGACAGGCGCAGAGCTAAGCCCCATCTTCTCTCGACAAACCACTCTGTCTGCAGCACCAGGTTCTCCCTGGAGTTGGGCTTCGCATAATGAAGAAGGCCAGGCCCCGGCTGCTGTGCCCTCTCGTGCCCAGCCAGAGGCTGCCGCGTGTCCTTGCCGTCCCTGTCCTGCGCCTCGGCCCCGCCGTAGCGTGCCTGCCTGGGCGAGGCTCCGCTGTGTCTCTGCAGCCTCGCTGCGGGCACCACTCATCCGGCACTTCCGCTTCACCCCTGCATCGCTGGTGGCTGTGCCTGCATCCTGTGCTCTGGCATTGATTCACTCCCCTACGGCCGTGTATCTACCCTACCTTTCCAAGACAAGCGGGTGAAGGCAGCCCAGGCGTTAGGCAGCTGGGGGCCAGCAGGGCAGTGCCAGCCCTGCAGCACCTGGCTGAGACGGGCTGCGCTGGGTGCCGGCGAGTCCTGGCGTTTGGTGGGTTAGCACAGCAGAAGAGGCTGGGCTCTCACTCTCACGGTGCGAGCTGGGGAGCCCCCTCCGGAACACGTGCTTTCCCGCAGCAGGGGAGGAGATGGGAGCACCAGCGCCGACTGCCCCGTGTGGAGGTGACACACGCCCCCCGGGACCGGCGCACCACGTGGCCTGATCTCGTCACAGAGGCGCCTGGGAGGTGCAGAGAACCCTGGAGATTCCGGGAGCCCTTGCTGCCTGCTGCGGTCACCGACCAGCTGTGAGGATGTGGACGCTTAGGGAACCACTCGGAACCAAGAGAGAACTGCCTGGCAGGTGTGCCACGGCAGCAAATGCTGAGCTCTGGCCGCGCGGCTGGCACGGAGTACGTGCTGAGGACATTTAATAGGAGAAGGCACTTGGAAAAGCTTATAGAAAATGTAATCGGAAAAATACAACTGGGGCCGGTGCTGTGGCGTAATGGGTAATGCCGCCGCCTGCAGTGCTGGCATCCCATATGGGTCCCAGTTCAAGTCCCGGCTGCTCCACTTTCCCAATCAGCTCTCTGCTGTGGCCTGGGAAAGCAGGAGAAGATGGCCCAAGTCCCTGGGCCCCTGCACCCACGTGGGAGACCTGGAAGAAGCTCCTGGCTTCAGATTGGTGCAGCTCCAGCCATTGTGGCTAATTGGGGAGTGAACCAGTGGATGGAAGACCTCTCTCTCTCTCTCTCTCTCTCTCTCTCTCTCTCTGCCTCTCCTTTTTTCTCTGTGTAACTCTGACTTTCAAATAAAAATAAACAAATCTTAAAAAAAAGGAAAAATATAATTAGGAAAATATAATTAGGGACCGGTTCTGTGGTGTAGTAGGGTTAGCCTCCTCCTGCAGTGCCAGCATCCCATATGGCTGCTGGTTCTAGTCCCAGCTGCTCCATTTCCTATCCAGCTCCCTGCTATGGCCTGGGAAAGCAGTGGGAGATGGCCCAAGTGCTTGAGCCCCCGAACCCATGCTCTCACGGAAGCAGCTCCTGGCTCCTGGCTTCGGATCAGCCCAGCACCGGCTGCTGTGGCCATTTGGGGAGTGAACCAGTAGATAGAAGACCTCTCTCTCTCTCTCTCTCTCTATAACTCTGCCTCTCAAAGAAATACATCTTTAAAAAGAATAAGAAAAATAGAATTAAGAGGGAAGTCATTTTGGTGCCAAAATTTTTGAAATCCATGTATAGGTTTTTGCTAGCAAGCATTTCCATGAGCTTTTGAAGACCCCTTATCTATGGCTGGGAAGGTTGCTATGATCTAAGTATCGGGTCAAATTTTCTACTTCTCCATCAAAGCACCTGCTCTGCTGGGTGATACAGTAGGACAGAAATAAACAAAAATGCTCGCCACTGAATCTGAGACAACTCAGGAGCACCACACACCCCTACGTGCCTGAACGTCGGTACAGTACTTCGTCAGCTTTTTACTCCCCCGTCTACTTGTCACAGATGTTTTTGATTATTTGAATATGCATAGTACCTACATGTCCTGCTAGGTATGGGGTCCAGGTATGGATTTGCCATGCTTGAATCTTAGGGATTCTATGAGCTTGTAGAGGAAAACACAGGACAGGGACTTGCATGCCACCCTTTCAATGATAAATCATGTCCTAGGGGGTCAAACCCACCGAGATGGAGGCACCGTGTGGTGGAGACAGAGAACAGGGAGCTGCAAGTCACCTGACCGGGAGCCAGGGAAGCACTGGCGGAAGTGACCATCTGGTCGCAAAGGACAGTAGCAGCCCAGGTGAAGCAGAAAGCGGCACAGCCTAACGGCCACAGGTGGTGCTCCGTGTACGTCGGATCCATGGACAGAGGACACTGTCGGCCTCTGTAAAGACTGTGTCGCTGTGGGGGGCCGGCAGCTGCTCAAGTCCCGGCTGCTCCACTTCCCATCCAGCTGCCTGCCAATGCGCCTGGCACAGCAGCAAAAGACGGCCCAAGCACTTGGCCCCTGCACCCACGTGGAGACCCAGATGCAGCTCCTGGCTCCTGGCTCCCACCTGGCCCAGCCCCTGCTGCTGCAGCCATCTGGGGAGTGGACTGCTGGATGGAAGCTATGGCTCCGGGTTTCCATGTGGCCCAGCTCTGGCCACTGCAGCCATCTGGGGGACAGACGGGCAGGTGGAAGATCACTCTCCCTCTGTCTCTCCCTCTCTCTCTGTGACTCTTTTAAATAAATAAACATTTTTAAAAGGCCTATGTATTTGCATATATTTCTGTTCAATTGGCCCTTTTTAGGAAATATTCCCCTTTGTGTTTAGTGATACTCCCTGTTTGCTTCGATGTGCCTACTATTTTCTTGGTCTATCTTTCCACCTTTACTTTTAAATCTGTTTGTACCCTTGTATTTAAAATGCATCTCTGTGGTGCAGTGGGTTAAGTTGCCACTTGTGACGCCAGCATTTCATAACAAAGCACTGGTTTGAGTCCAGGATACCCTCCTTCTAATCCAGCACCGCACTGACCCAAAGCCAGGAGCCAGGTGCTTCTCCTGGTCTCCCATGCAGGGCCCAAGAGCTTGGGCCATCCTCCACTGCCTTCCCGGGCCACAGCAGAGAGCTGGGCTGGAAGAGGAGCAACCGGGACAGAATCCGGCGCCCCGACTGGGACTAGAACCCGGTGTGCCGGCGCCGCAGGTGGAGGATTAGCCTAGTGAGCCGCGGTGCCGGCCATATATCACATCTTATAAACCTAATACTCTTACAACACTCCATCTTCTCCTTTGGTGTTATTGTTATATTTATTTTACATAAAAGCTCCAGCTTAAAAAGCTATTATTTTCGCTTCAACAGGTATTTGTCTGCTATGAAAATTAAAAGGAAAAATTCTTGGCAATTAAAAAAATACCTATGTATTCTTACGTAATTGAATTATTCTCACAGATCTGAATTTCCATCTGGTGTGGTTTCCCTTCACACTAAAGAACTTCAGTTCATGCTTTTTGTAATGAAGGTTTACTATCAATGAATTATCTTGGCTATCATTCCCCTTATACCTCTCTCTCATATACATCTCTCTCTCTCTCTCTCACACACAGACACACACACACATACACCCCCTCAGAGCTCTGGCCTGAGCTGTCTCTGGGGAGAGGGCTGCCATCCTCAGAACTGTGCTCCTCCTTAGGAAACGGGTGTTTCTCCTTCCTCACTCTTGAGATTATTTTTTCATTATCTTTGATTCTTTGACATTGGACTCTGATCTTCTTTGGTCTGGTTTTATGTTGTGTCGTGCAATTTGCTAACCTTCTTGACTCTGGGGGTTGATTTTTTTAACTGCAAGTGGGGGAAATTGTGGCCATTCTTTCTTCAGATAACTTCTCTTCTTCCCCTTTCTCATTCTTCTTTCTGGGACACAGTTGTGTGCATTTTGGAACACGTGGTATCCCACAGCTCACTGAGGTTCTATTTGTTTCCAGATTTCTCTCTCTCTCTTCTTCAGATTGCATAATATCTGTGGATTTGCCATTGAGTTTGGAGAACATTTTCCCCTTCACATTTAATCTGATCATTCAATTAATTTTTTATTGTAGATTTTTTATTCCTCGAATTCCCATTTGTTTCCTTTCCACAGCTTTAATTTCTCTGACGATTCTCTAATTTGCTTTCTCATTACAACTGAGTTTTTCTTTGTCACAGCTGCTTCGAAGTCCATGGATGCTAACACACACCTGACCCCTCTCACAGGTTCTACCTACTTGTTTTTCCTTGAGAAAAGTCTAAAACTGCCGTGATGCCGCTGGATGTCAGAGACGGCACCGCACACGGAGCCTCATTCCCGGAGCTGTTCTCACTCCTAGGCACCTGCTGGCCTGGCGCCCTGTCCTGAGATGCTCACGAAGTCTCTCCACCCTGGTGGGCGGGGGCTCCTCGGTCTTTCAGAGCTGAGACTGCCCGGGGTCTCTGCTCCTCTCTCAGTCCGGCAGCAGCATTCCCTGCCGGGCCTCCTGGCCAGGGGCCCCCTGGCCAGGGGCCCCCAGAGACGCAGCCACAGACGTCTGCACGCCTTGCCGCTCCCTGGCTTTCGCCTCCTCTCCAGCGTGATTCTCTCACCCATGAGCCCCGCACAGGATGCAGCTTCCCAGCTCACTGATGTGGACACGAGGTAGGAATTCTAAGTGAGACAGAGTAGCATGTATAAACAGGATCAGGGCTTATTTAAGGTGAGGGAGAAAACATACATTCACATGAGTGTGGGCCACCCCACATCCCACACAGGGAAACACCCATTATGAGTGGGCCAGAGAGAGAGAGAGACTTGAGTAGCACCCCGACCGCGGTGCATGGCAAGATCAGACTTCCCCACTTTCAGGCTGTCTTATGAGGTCAGAGTCGGTGCGTTAGCAGGGTGAGGCCTTTTAGTCAGCTTGACACGGCCATAAACTCTACATGGAGCTTGGATCCGTATCTTCACGCCATCCCCACTTCCTGGTCTTGGACTTGACTTCACACGCAGGGCTGCGAGCACTCCAGCTCACTGAGGCCACGCTCGCTGCCTGCCTGTTCACACCATATCAACTGCGCCCTTTCTTTCTTTGTTTAATGTCTGCCTCCTGATGCTGAAGCCAAGAAACTGTCCAAATCTGAGCCCCGGTGGGTGTGCAGCTTGCTTCCTCTACGTCCCTTCTCTCGGGACCCCAGTCCCCAGTATCTAGTGCTTAACGCCTGAAATCACTGTCCTCACCCATTTGCCCGGCTCTTTAGTCGCTTATGGGGGCAGGGAACTCTGGCATCTGTTACTGCACTCTCGCCCGAACTGGAAGTCTCTCTGTGTGTGTATCTGAAATGCATATAATAAAGAGAAAAATCAGGAAGTGATAATCTTGAGGCAACTCCATGAATTTTAACCCAATTTGAATTGAAAACAATTGTAAGTGTTTTTATAGATATCATATAAATGTTACGATTTGCAAAGTTACCTAATTATAAGACATGTCTGTTGCGGTTTCACACATGGGTGTGGAAAGTGGGAAAATCCTTGTGTGGCTGACACCTCGTAGACTTGGGCATGTGTGCAAGGGCCTTATTTCCCAAGGGAGAGGTTTCTTTTAGTCTTCATACGAGATCTTAGATTGGGCAGGCCTGAGAAGGCTGGACATTCATAAAAGTAGTGACTTGAAGAGAGGTGATTTAAACAGCACGGGACTTAAGGTTCAGATACAGAATTAGGTTGATGTGGATCTCAGATATTTAAACAAGTATGTGCGTTAGAGGGGAGGCAGCTATTTATTTCAATTGCTGGAACTATGCGGGGTGAGAGTGGTGCTGCCATCCCAGAATACTACACAGCCTCCATCCAAACACCGTGAGTCACACGTCGGCCTTCCGGGAGCTCTATTCAATGTTCTCTTTGCTTCGTTGATCAAACCTGGGTTCTCCAAGGACAACTCAATGGGCCAGCCACTTCCCCAGCTGGAACTGAATAAATACAGTGACGTTTTAGAAAGTTCATGTTTAAAGGACTCATAAAAATGACCCCACTAAGAACAAAATCTGTGCTTTGTCTGCCAAGTACACTTAAGAAAGTCTGTGTCCTCGACATAAGTAAAAGGAAATGTCAGATTCACTTACAGGCTAATTCACTTACAGGTAATATTTTTCAGTGTCCAGTTTTACTTACTGTTTCCCATTAAAATGGGATTTTGGCTGAATGAGCTGGAGCACCTGGTCCTGAGGAGTATTTGGTTAGGGACAAAGGCACATCCCTACCCGAGGCCAAGGTTGGGGCAGGGGAGTGTGACAGACACAGCTCATCAGAGCCCACACAGTGGGTGGTTAAGGGTCAGACTTCAGAATCAGACATGCCCAGATCACAGTCCTGACTTCAGCTTTGGAAAACCGGCCTGTCCGACAGCAGTTTCCTTACTGTCAGCTGTTGATCCCCACTGCGCCAAACTCTCCACATTCAATGAAGTCTACATCTGTAAGATCCAGAGCACAGCTCCCGCAGTGTGGGAGTAGCCCAGCACCTTGTAGAAGTAGTTATAACTGCTGAAATCCAGGTACCCCAGGACTTCTCTGGAAGTTGCCTCATACTAACAAAACAAAGACAACGCTTTCGGGTTTTTGCAGTCTTTTTTTTTTTTTTTAATATTTATTTGAAAGTCACAGTTTCAGAGAGAGAGAGAAAGAGGTCTTCCATCTGCTGGTTCACTCCCTAAATGGCCACAACGGTCAGGGCTGGGCCAGGCTGAAGCCAGGAGCCAGAAGTCAGGAGCCAGGAGCTTCTTCTGGGTCTCCCACGCAGGTGCAGGGGCCCAAGGACTTGGGTCATCTTCCGCTGCTTTCCCAGGCAATTAGCAGGGAGCTGGATCGGAAGTGGAGCAGCCGGGACTCTGACAGGCACCCAGATGGGATGCCAGCACTGTAGACGGTGGCTTCACCCGCTGAGCCACAGCACTGGCCCCTTCTGCAGTCTTTAATGCCTGGTGGGGGGGGGGGGTCACAGGTGAGTATGAACCAGGGTTCTCTCCTCACCCACCCAATGCTTCTAGAAGATTCAGGCTCTCCACAGTGCTCTGACAGCCTCACGTTCACCCAGTTATTAATTAGGATCTGTCACTGTCTTTTCCAAACGTTTGTGCTGTCCTGTTAAGCAGACGTGCTCAGGGTACGATACAGCTGTTTCACCGTGGCGTTTGCCCTGGGAGGCCCAAGCTTTCTCAGGAGGCAGAGGGCACAGACCTTCTCTTACAGGGAGCCCGGGGAGGCAGGGGCTGCCGGCGAGAAGACAGCCGCGGCTGGCCGTTTCCGTTTCCGCCCAACACCCTGCTGGGAAAGGCTACATGTTTACATGAGCAAGCATCAGTCCCGAACACTGGAGCTTATTCCCCATCCATCAATCGCTGCTTAATTTTAATTCATGTAAGAATGACAGAGGAGCTGCATCCACTGGCGGCTCTGCAGGGCGGTGAGGAATAGGGGGGAGTCTGGGGTCCTTTGAAGGTCGCTGAAAGCAGTCCAGAGAGGAGGACTGGTCAGAGCTGCTGTGCCTGCCGTCTGTCCTCCCGGGGCCTGTGCAGACAGGTCTGCTCCGGTGCTTTGGTTCCTGGCTTCTCTCTGGGCGCTCCATCCTGTCTGGACTCCCCCTGCCCCTCCTTCATTTTCCCGCCTTCCAGACCACCCCCTGGTTTAAGGACCCACCTGCCACAGCCAGGGCGCCCCGTTGACTGCTGCATCCCTTCTCCTCTTAGCAACGTGTGTCTGTTCTCTGGCCCACCCCAGGCAAGCTGCTGGGCACTAACTGGCTTGTCTGGGGTAAATCGGAGCACAGTGTTACCAGCCCTGCCCATCGCACGGCTTTTGATATGAGAGGGGAGGGGGCGACTCTCAGGGAAGTGACTCCATAGTGACGCTGTCCGTCCTCCAGCCGCACAGAGAACTTCTCAATAGGTGACTGGGTGATGGTGGGGACTTTCTGCCCCCGCCCCCACGTCACATATTCAGCCACGACCAGGGCACGCTGGGCCACATGGCTGAGCTGGCCTTGGGGGTGTAGACCCTGGAATTCAGAAACTCCCCAGCTCAGCACCAGCGTGGGCCCCGCGTGGGAGGTGAGCACAGGTGTATTAAATCCACTGTAGGTCCTTGCCTTGCACTGAGGCAGGCACTCTTGGAAAGGAGCCAAGCTGAGAAGGGGCACGCACGTGCATGCGTGGGCGTGGAGAAATACCCACCGCGAGTGGGCAGTGGGCCGACTGCCCCAAGGAAAGGAGGGGCGGGGGAGGGGGGACGGCACCTCCACACGCTCCACACGTGCTCGACACCCGTGTTTCACGGCATCTGCCCCCCACCCCCACCCCCTTAGGTCCCAGATGAAGCAGAGGCTTCCGGGAGGGGGTATTTTGATTGACAAGTGGGACAGAGTTACACGCAGGCTTCGGACTCCAGCTCAGCAGCCCTAATCCAGCCGCCTGCCTATACGGAGCCTGAGGGGGACAGCAGCCGCCAATCCCCGGGGCCCGGGAGCGCTGGAAGGGGGCAGGGTCTCCGCCCAGCCCCTCTTCCCTCCGCGCCTCCCCTGGGACCCAGCCCCACACTGACCACAGCTCCCCGCCACGTGGCCGCAGGAAGTGAGGTCACCGCAGCCAAGGCACCTGCGACAGTGGGCGGGGCTGAGAGGAGAACCTGCCTCTTTCTGCAGCTCCTGGTCCTCCGGTTGGCGATCCCTCGGGTTCAAGGCTGCAGGCCCCCTCGCAGACCCAGGACGGTGCGGGGTCCGGTCCGGGAGACCGCGAGGTCCAGAGTTTGGCACCCGCCCTGTTTCCCGCCCTCCCACTCTGTGGTGGGCCTGGTCTGAACAGGCAGCACCGGGTCCCCCTGGACCCCCCCCCCAGGCGTGTGACCTCTGACCTCGGCGTGGGGGCTTCCTCCTCAGGGGCCTCCGCGGCACCGCATAAAACCCGGCCAGCGTTCACGTCCACTTCAGCAGCCCCTGGCCGCCGTGGTCACCACCTGCCGTGGGGCGGTCACTTCCGCAGGGCAGGGTCCGCAGCCCCCCGACCGCGCCCTGCTCCTCCCTGGCGTAGGATGAGCTGATGCCGCTGGCTTTGCTCTCAGAAACCATTCGCCCGTCTCCAGGGTCTCGTGGGGCCCACTGCGTGTCCCCTGTGTCTCACTCCAGCCGGGACCTTGGGCAGGGCCCCTGCGAGGTGACCGAAATCTTAAACTGTCATTTGGTGTCCTGTACACAAAACTCTGGTCTTCCTAGAGCACTTAAGACGAGAGAAAGTTCTGGAATTCCTCTCCAGACCTGTGCCCCAGCCCTCTCACCTGTGTTCTGGGAGGCTGAGCTGGGGGGCAGCCAGACACCTGGGGAGGCACAACTCGCATGGTTAAGGGACTCACAGCGGCTGAGTCAGCTCATAGGGTCGGGGACGCTGGGGCCAGCCCGGTCAGGGCCGCAGGAGCCACGGCGGAGGCCAGGGAGGGAAGGCACGGAAGCCAGGCGGTTAGTGCCTGTCCCCTCGGGCATTTGTGACTCCCGGCCAGCGATGGCCATGGGGTGCCACACATTTGCAAAGTGCAGGAGCTCACTCCAGTATCTCAGCTAGGCGTGTTTTTCAGAGGCCAGGCAAACGAAGGGGAAAGTCCAGCCGCCCCTGCTGGCTCTGTTGCCGGCCCCAGCCCACTCCCAGGAGCCGGCAAGGAGAAGCCAGCAGTGACCTCAGCTCCACAACCCTGCTCTCTCAGCCCATCACGGAGCCTTAGGGCCCTGACCCTGACCAGACCGTGTACCCTGAGGCCTGGGCTTGGCCAGCAGGACCGCAAGGCCGCCTGGCCCAGCCTCGGAGGAGGTCAGAGGTGGAAGCTTTATTCACTCACTGTGGGACTTTCCAAGTTAGGAGCCAGGATTTTCTTCCCGTATATTACAACAATAAAAAAAATTACTGCTGCTATTGAATTTTTCTGCTAACCACACCAGGTCCAGACATCTGCATTGAACTAAGCCGCAGACCCTTTCTTTAGGGAAGGTTTTTTCCACAGCTGCAAAGCCCTGCTAGAGCTGGAAGTGCCCAACAGCTGCAGCTGGGATACTATTTCAGGAATGAAGACGTTGCACACGGAAGAGAAAGGCCGATGAGGCCCAGCAAAAGGCCTTAGCGGGGTGACACACTTAGCGGGTAACACTCCGGCAGTGAGCAACGGGCCATTCGTGAGCACTACAGAGATAAACCTCTCATTAATCAGCCTCGCCGTGGGAAGAAGCAGGGAAATTATGCTTTAGCGGAGAGGCAGCCTGGGTGTTGGGATGGATTAGCATCCAGTTCCCATCAAAGGGGAGCACTGGGCTGGGCGAACTCCCCAGGAACCTGCCTTCCTGCCGTGGGTGAGGGCCCTGCTGGGCAGTGTGGGAACTAAGCAACTTTGCCCCTGCCCGATACTCACGGTCGCACCAGAATTAGGCATGGTGGCCACGTCTTGCCACAGACATCCATACTACCTGGGGAATAATGATTTTTAAAAAAGATTTATTTGTTTTGTGTTTGAAAGAGTTACAGGGGAGAGAGAGAGAGAGGGAGATATGCTTCATCTACTGGTTCATTCACCAGATGGCTGCAATGGCCAGGGCTGGGCCAGGTGGAAGCCGGGAGCCAGGGTTTTTTCCGGGTCTTCCACATGGGTGCAGGGGCCCAAGGACTTGGGCCATCTCCAGCAGCTTTTCCAGGTGCATTAGCGGGGAGCTGGATTGGAAATGGAGCAGCCAGGTCTTGAACTGGCACCTTTATAGGATGCTGCCATCAAAGGCGGAGGTTTAGCCCTCCTGGCTGTGTATGGGAGGTCACCAGGCCATGCACTGGCCAGAACAGAAGGGTTTTTAACTGACCCAGGTGAAGGTGGGCCCCAGGTAAACAGAGCTGCACCTGCCCTATCATGACCTCCATTCACCTTTCCCGACTGCCATTTTCTGGGTCCTGTGAGATGATTTAGGAGGCAGAAGTTCTCCAAAGAAATAACTAATAGAATTATGTGTATAACGTGGATTTGGCCCACATGATTGTTGGGACTGCCAAGTACAAGTATGTTGAGGTGGATTCGTTCTGAGAGGAGGAGTGTGTTGAGGGCAAAAGGCGCGGAGTCACCACACAGACCCCAGGAGTCGGGTGAAAGCGGCCTGCGGCAAGCAGCCTGCAGACTCGTTTATTTCAGTTGGTACAGCAGCTTATATAGCCAAGGCAGCCAATCCAGTCAAGGGGCGGTCTATGCCCTAACCAATCACAGCCTGTTGCCAAGCAGTTTCTGAAGCCATCCAATCACAGCCTGTTGCTAGTCAGGCTCCGTTGCCATGTGATTTCTGAAACCATCCAATCACAGCCTGTTGCCAGGCAGTTTCTGTTGCCAGTGGCCATCTTGGCATGGCCTTCTCATTCCACCACACAAGTAGAATCTATAGGCATCGGGCTAGCATTGTGGCACAGTGGGTTAAACCACTGCCTTTGATGCTGGCATCCCATATGAGCTCCGGTTTGTTCCACTTCTAATCCAGCTCCCTGCTATGTGCCTGGGAAAGCAGTGGAAGATGGCCCAAGTGCTTGGGCTCCTGCACCCACATGGGAGACCCAGATGGAGTTCCAGGTTTCAGCCCTGCCCAGTCCTAGCTGTTGCAGCCATTTGGGGAGTGAACCAGCAGATGGACACACACACACACACACACACACACACGAGAGAGAGAGAGAGAGAGAGAGAGAGAGATCTTTCATCTACTGATTCACTCTCCAAATTGCTGCAACAGCCTGGTGCCAAAACCAGGAGCCCAGTGCTTCATCCAGTTCTCCCTGCTATGTGGGTGCAGAATCTCAAAGACTTGGGCCATCTTCCACTGCTTTCCCAGGCACAGTAGCAGAGAGCTGGATTGGACATGGTACGCATGTGCAATGGCAGTGGTTTAACCCGCTACACCACAACACTGGCCCCGGTGTTATCATTCTTTGGCTCTCCAGAAAGTTTACAAGCAAAATGCCTTCAATAAACCCAAAATGGTTGCTATGACCTTTGCTCTTGACCAGTCTGCTTTACTGTGACTGGGCCACATCGATCCCTCGGGAGCCAATGCTTTGGTCACGCCTTGTCTTCAGGATCAAGGTGGTAAGGCCATGTTCCATGTCCTGTTACAAGTCTTAGAAGAGATCCTTCAAGGCCTTGATCCCACTTGCTTGGCAGCTCGGCTCTGGTCTGCAGCTGATCTGGGCACAGGAGTTCTGGCCCTGGCTGAGCAGAAAGCTTGCTCAGCTCCATTTTTCTCTCAGATTGTGTAAACTGCGCAAATTGAGATGTCTGGTTATCGTCCCTGCTGTTAGTTCTCCGTCCTTTTCAATAGGGAACAAACATGATTAATTTTCTACTAGCAAAGTGATGCGGGTGGCCTGGCGCTACAAATTGCAACATCATCTCATCCGTTTGTTTGTTTGTTTGTTTGTTTTTTTGACAGGCAGAGTGGACAGTGAGAGAGAGAGACAGAGAGAAAGGTCTTCCTTTTGCCGTTGGTTCACCCTCCAATGGCTGCTGCGGCCGGCGCACCGCGCTGATCTGATGGCAGGAGCCAGGTGCTTCTCCTGGTCTCCCATGGGGTGCAGGGCCCAAGCACTTGGGCCATCCTCCACTGCACTCCCTGGCCACAGCAGAGAGCTGGCCTGCAAGAGGGGCCACCGGGACAGAATCCGGCGCCCCGACCGGGACTAGAACCTGGTGTGCCGGCGCCGCAGGCGGAGGATTAGCCTATTGAGCCGCAGCGCTGGCCTCATCCGTTCTTAACAGGGTTTATCCATCTGTAAACTGCTGATTCCTTTGGGAACTGTTCTTCATAAACTTTTCATAAAGTACGGAGATGTCACAGTTCTTCCACCCAAGCTTCCCCAGAAATGTGATGTTTGTTTCTGCTTCACTTTTAGCGGAATTCGTGTAGCTCCAGTCGAGGCTCTTTTCAAATGGATGTCTCTACCTCCTGGCCGCAGGCTGGGCCCTATTCACACTTTGTAACAAGTCAGTGCGAGGTTGAGTGCAGAAAATCAGAATTCCACGCTCCGTTTCGTTCATGGTAGCATTTCCCATGAGCTTGTTGGCGATCCCTTAAAGTTTCGGTGTGACGTGTGTGAAACAGAAGACTCTGCCTCCCGCTGCCGTCACCTCCACTCAGACATCCCTGCGGGAGAGGGACACCCACCCGCCATCTCCTTGTAGTCATGCCAGGCAGTTCCAGGCAAGTCGCTGGTCTCTGGCTCTCCGCGTCCTTATTTTGAAATGGGGAACCAACATACGCAGCACATACAAACTCGAGGGCATTAAATGACAGCGTGTTCATTGTAAAAGCATCCTGTAACCCTAAGTCAGACCCCAATATAGTAACCCCTAGGCTTATTACATGTGGATGGAAACTAGACAGCCACCTGCTCCAACAAGGGATTGGTGTTGTCCTGACACCAAGCAGGAGCCAACAAGTTCTGGACGGCTCTGCTGTTATATTTTGAAAGAGGAGTAAAAGAGTGAGCCCATACATTTAGGAAAAGGAAACGAGGAATAGACACACTGCTTTATAAATAGTAGCACGGAAGCGTGGAGTTACCCTCCCAGGGAGGGCTGGTAAGTCGCACACAGAAGTGAACCCTGGAGCCTCTCAGCTGTAGTGGTGCAGAATTTCAGAAGAATCACGCACCAGGTTCTGGCTTGCGTCAGTGTGTGTGTCTGGCCTCGGGCACGGGAAAGGCTGGGTGGAGGGCAAGGGGATGCAGGGGGCAGAGACAGCCCTCCTCTTCCAAAGGAAACCGGGGGGGCTCAGAATAGGAATTTGCAGAATGTGTAGAAACAAAAAATATTTAGCAAGAGTCATTCAGGATGGAGGGCGGGCAGATTCTCAAAGGCCTAACAGGAGTGAAATCCACGCAGACAAGGGATCTTCAAGAAACTCATGAATAATGTAGGTTACGGAAAAAACTGCATGAGTCTCGATATTTTGCAAGAAAATAAATCTATCCTTTGAATTCTATTTTTTCATGAGCTTTTCAAAGTGCTCCCACATGTCCCAAAGGGCTGATCTTTCAGTAAATGACAATTATGAAGGAATTTGATATTTATGACTTAGCAATAGAAATTGAAACAAGAACAAAGGACATGGGATTGGTGGCCTGGGCCAAAAATAGAAAACTGAAAATGGAATTTAGTAGTCTGTGTTTACAGTCGGTTTTGTGTTACTATGACAAGTATCCAAGAGGAGTTTCTTTTTTTTTTTTTAAGATTTATTTATATATTTGAAAGGAAGAATGACACAGGGAGAGGAATAGAGGGAAAAACAGATCTTCCATCTGCTGGTTCACTCCCAAATGGCCGCAATGGCCAGGACTGGGCCAGGCCGAAGCCAGGATCCTGGAACTCCATCCAGGTCTCCTGTGTAGGCGGCAGGAGCCCGTGCACTTGGGCCATCTCCTATTGTTTTCTCAGGTGCATTGGCAGGGAGCGAAATAGGAAGTGGCTCAGCCAGGACTCAAACAGAGCCTGCATGGGATGCTGGCCTCACAGGCGGCAGCTTAACCTCCTGCACCATGATGCCCCCCAAGAGGGACTTTTGAAGGGAGAGGGTTTGTTTCAGCTTTCAGTTCCGGAGGCTCACAGGCCAGAGTGTGGCCCCATCAGTCTGGCGTATGTGGGTGGTGGATGTCAGCAGTACAGCGGGAGGTCACGTGGTGCACCAGGAAGCACACGGGCCATACTTCCCCGTGTCACGGTCTCCTTATAAACCACCATGATGTACCCTGGCAGCCTAGTCCTATCCAGTCACTCCCAATCCATTCCAGACACCATTGCCGGGGCAAGCCTTCACCCTTAACCACCAACCGTTAACATTAATCCATTAACAAACAACTGCCGAGTTTAAAGGTTCACGTGGTGTGGGGTGCCAAATCACACTGAAACCATGACTCGGTGTATGAAATGTGTCTCTATATCTTATATTCAGAGTCGTGAGAAATATTCCACAATTCAGCAGAATTACTCACATTCTCACTTCACGTACTGATTTTTTTTTTGACAGGCAGAGTGGATAGTGAGAGAGAGAGAGAGAGAGAGAGAGAAAGGTCTTCCTTTGCTGTTGGTTCACCCTGCAATGGCCGCTGCGGCCGGTGCACTGCGCTGATCCAAAGGCAGGAGCCAGGTGCTTCTCCTAGTCTCCCATGGGGTGCAGGGCCCAAGCACTTGGGCCATCCTCCGCTGCACTCCCTGGCCACAGCAGAGAGCTGGGCTGGAAGAGGGGCAACCAGGACAGAATCCGGCGCCCCGACTGGGACTAGAACCCGGTGTGCCTGCGCCGCAAGGCGGAGGATTTGCCTAGTGAGCTGCGGCGCCGGCCACGTATTGATTCTTACAAGACCATGTGATGATAAAATTCAGTGGACGATAGCTGGATAGTCATTTCCTAAATGTGGCCATCAATACTAGCATGAAAGAGAAGGGACATTTTCATTAAGACAAAGGGCACGTGAGCAGCCGATCCCACAGGGTAAGTGGACAGGAGGCCAGACGCGAATGCAGATCCTGGGTTGTGGTCAGGAGGAATGGTCTCCAGTGTAGCTGGAGACTCAGCACCTGGACACCTTGCATTTTCTCTGGTTACCACGGCACCTTGACACCTTGTATCTGCTCTTCGTTACCAGGTCACCTGGACACCTTGCACCTGCTCTTGGTTACCATGGCACCTTGACACCTTGTATCTGCTCTTGGTTACCAGTCACCTTGACACCTTGTATCTGCTCTTGGTTACCAGGTCACCTGGACACTTTGTATCTGCTCTTGGTTACCAGTCACCTTGACACCTTGTATCTGCTCTTGGTTACCAGGTCACCTTGACACCTTATATCTGCTCTTGGTTACCATGTCACCTGGACACCTTGTATCTGCTCTTGGTTACCAGGTCACCTGGACACCTTGCACCTGCTCTTGGTTACGACGGCAAGCAGTCAAGAAGTACAGCTACTTAACTAACTGCAGCACCATTCTTGGAACCTCACCAAGCGATTCTTGCTTTTCCTATGCTTTGCTTTCCTCCATTAATTTTTCTTTCCTTGCAATAGTGCGCGCAGCTGTTAAACAGTCTCCAGTCCTGCCTGATGCAGGTAGGAGTCTATAAACCCTTAAATATACTCAAACTCAAAACATATGTTCCCTGTGGTTCAGTGACATTGTGAACATAAAGAAAACCCTTTCCCTGTTATCAGCCATTCACAGCATTGTGGAAGCTGTTGTTTTTGTGTATGAAGCACACCTTTAAAAGTAAAGGGAGATACAGTGAACATTCAGCATGGCCATGGGGTGCTGCCTGGGCCGCTCCCCTGCTGAGCAGGCCTACCTGGGAAATAAGACAAGAGCAAGCAGGTCAGGTCTTTGCCTTGTTCAAAGGGCGTGCAGCAAGTGCAGGGAATTACTCAAGAAAATCTGTCAAAAATCTCCAAGGACAGCAGCAGTCTGTGGCCTTGGAGTCACGAGCCACTTCCTTCCCCTCCCTCTCCACTCAGCGTGACAGAGACTCCATTCCAGGTGCGTGCGGCCCAGAAACACGGCTCTGCTTGCGTCAGCTCTCCATCAGGGTTGGGGCGTCTTCCTGGGAGGGGCAGGCCGCCAGCTGTCCTCAGTCCCACCAGGCAAGTGCCACAAAGGTGAAGTTCCAGGCCGGTGCTGCTGGTGAGGGAATCCATCAGTCAGAGAAACCCAGAGCCCTGTGGCCTTTCCCCGCGCTTGCTCCTAGGGTAGAGGGTCTGCATTAGGGGAGACAGACTGGGACAGCCAGAGCCCAACACCCCACTGGGTACCTGCTGCTAGTGAAGCCACTTGGAGGAGCACGGTGTGCCCTCATCCCTGGCTATGGCGCTGGACTCAGGGATTTTGCCCACAGGGAGAGGCTGGCCTTCCGAAGATCTTCATGTCTGAAACAGCGTGCAGGGAAGTTGGAGCCTAAAGACATTCAGCATGGCCATGGGGGAGGCTGAAGCTCCAATGGGGCAGTTAGTTCATGAGACTCAGGGAGGGAGACAGCTAGGGGAGCCTTCCTGGGCTCAGAACAAACCTCAAATCCTGACCTCAAAAACTCCCCCTGTGAAGAGGCCCACATTTAATTGGATCAGACTGGAGACAGTTCTGTGCCAAGGCACTGCTGTCAGCAAAGCTCAAGCCGTGGAGCCCAACAGCTGGGTGTGATCAGGGCAGGAGAGGGGAAGACTCTGCTCCCACAACGGTCGTCCCTCCTGGTGTGCACATGGCCAAGGCTGCACCTGTGAGGAGTGGTGCACATCCAAGGCTGCCCACTGCAGGGGAGTGGCCAGACCCCTGCAGCAGGGCAGCCGTGTCACCAAGCACACAAGCAAGTGACCATAGCAACAGAACCCAGAGGTGCTGCAATACATTCTCTCTCTCTCTCTTTTTTAAATCTATTTGACAGGCAGAGTTATAGACAGTGAGAGAGAGAGACAGAGAGAAAGGCTTTCCTTCCGTTGGTTCACTCCCCAAATGGCTGCTATGGCCAGAGCTGCGTCAATCTGAAGCCAGGAGCCAGGTGCTTCTCCTGGTCTCCCATGCGGGTGCAGGGCCCAAGCACCTGGGCCATTCTCCACTGCACTCCCGGGCCACAGCAGAGAGCTGGACTGGAAGAGGAGCAGCTGGGACTAGAACCTGGCACCCATATGGGATGCTGGTGCCGCAGGCGGAGGATTAACCAAGTGAGCCACGGCGCCGACCATGCAATACATTCTCTAAAAAGGCCCAGGGGCCGTGGAAACAATTGTGAAACCCAAAGAGAGGAAAGTGTTACCTGCACAGAGCTTGAAAAGTAGGCTACAGGACGTTTCCATGGAGAGAGACCAATGTGGGGCTCATAGAGCCACCTGGGAGCAATGTGTCTACCTCTCACCCAAAGTAGATGCTGATAAATTAAGATGTCTATGGCAAACCCTGGATTAACCACTGAAAAAATAAATAAATATGGCAAAATAAATTTGTGTACGGAACAGAAATCATTAACGGGGAAACAAAAGGAAATGCGCGTACAGAAAAGAGGAAGTGAATTGTCAGGTGCAAATCCGACGACGCAATCCCAGCGTTAGGCAGGGGTGATTTTGATTGGAGAAGAGTGTGCTCAGGAGGCGGAGCTCGTCATGACAGAGGAAGACGCCCCCTCCGACAACCTGCTGCCTCCGGCGACAAGCGTTCGATCTGAAGAGACACAGAGATGGAGATACCTGGGCAAGCATCAGCCAGGGGAATGCTGGAGAGCTGGAATGGCGTCAGGCAAAACGAGCTTCAGAGCCAACAAGAAGTGCTTGCAGACTGAGAGGAGCATTGTATAATGACAGTCAGTCCTTGGAAGGCTGGAACGGTAGTGAACATACTGCACTTCACAGACAGGGATCCAGAACGGATGGATCAGCAATCGCGGTCAGAGACTCGCATTCCCAGCGTTATGCTTCCGAACTTTTCAAACGACAGCTGTAGAAAACTCCGCCCAACAACACAAGGCACATTTTTTTTTTTCTCAAGAGCATAGGAGCCTTCTTAAGGACAGATGGCACAGGTTGTAAAACAGGCCTAAATAAACTGACAATGATTGAGATCGTACAAAGTATGTTTTTTTTTTTTTTTTTTTTTTTTTTTACCATGATGGAATGAAATTAGAAATCAAAATCAGAGGTATCTGGGAAATTCACAAATGTGTGTCAATAAAATAACCTACTCTTTACCACTGATTCAAAGAAGAAATCATAAGGGAATTAGAAAATGCCTTGGGATGATGAAAATGAAGATACAAGACGTCAACATTTATGAGAGGCAGCTAACAGTGGTCAGAGGAAAACGCACAGCTGTAAAGGCTCATGACCATAACGAGGAAGATCTCAGTGTAATAACCTAAGCTTCTGCCTTAAGGTGCCAGAAACAGAACAGCAAACAGCCCAAAGCAAGCAGGAAGAATGCAAGAACAAAGATTAGAGTGGAAATGAATAAAATAAAGAATAGCAAAACAACGGAGAGAATCAGTGACACCAAAGTTGGATCTTTGAAAAGATTTTTTGAAATGAAAAACCTTTAACTATGCACAGATAAGCACACGTTTCAGGGAAGTTGCCAGTTTTCTCTACACAACCTAGAATCATCTCCTTATCCATTCGTCATTTTCTGGGTACGATAGGACATAGGAGGTGAGGCTGAAGTTCCCAACATCAGTAACAAAGGCCTGATTAGAAATCCATGGTGGGGCCGGCGCTGAGGCGTAGTAGGTCAAACCTCCACCTGCAGTGCCGGCATCCCATATGGGCACTGGTTCAAGTCCTGGCTGTTCCACTTCTGATCCAGCTCTCCGGTAAGGCCTGAGAAAGCAGTGGAAGATGCCCAGTGCTTGAGATCCTACACCCACGTGGGAGAGGAAGAAGCTCCTGGTTCCTGGTTTGGGATTGGTGCAGCTCTGGCCATTGTGGCCATGTGGGTAGTGAACCAGTGGATGAAAGCCTTCTCTATGTATCTCTCCCTCTCTCTGTCTGTAACTCTACCTTTCAAATAATAAATAAAATATTAAAAAACCATAGTAACTATTTAAAGGGCAGCTACATATGCAAGTGAATTTTTAACGGGATTCGTAGAACTGTGGAGATTTTGCTTAGCTCCAAACCAGCCCCATTGTGCACCTGTGACCGTTGCTTTGAAAGATGACTTAGTTGGCTGACTGAACACTCCCTGACTCTCCAGTCAGCCCACTGGGAGACAGTGTGTGGATTCCCGGGAAAAAACCCTCCCCAGCCACGTCCCAATCCCAGAGGTTTCACAACTAGTGACTCAAGGCCAGACAACCACTGTGCTGGAGCCATGAAGACCCCTCCCCCATCCCATCAGAACACACCTGCAGGCTGCCGGCCGTGTGCCTCAGGAGTGACTTCTCCTAACCAAGTGCTTCCATGGCTCATCTCACAGCCTGGTTCTTTTCCAGTTGACCGAGCTCAGCGTGCACGGGCCGGGGACCCCGCTGGCTTGCTGAGCCAAAACCATTTGAAGGCATAGACCAACCCTAAAATCTTCTGGTTTTATAAACATCAGGGAAAAGGCCAAATTTACATAGCCCAAATAGTAATATAAGGGTACTTTTCAAAGTTCATGGAAAATGAATTAAAAGGTAACCTTCTTTTGGTGCCAAAGTTTTAAAAATCCATGCATATTTTCTCCCCTAATACACATTTCCACAAACATTTTAAATGTCTTTTGTATGTGTTGATTTCAAATATTTTTTGCACCAAAATAAACACATCTTTTTATTCCATTTTCCTCTGAACTTTCTGAAGAACTTGCATATATCTGGTTGTGAAGCATTAGGAAATTTGGCAACATTTGACAATAACATGCTTTTCTGCAGTCCCAGGGACACACGATGCTGTGCTCAGCCTTGTTTAGCCACTGCTGGTAGACACATGCCACAGGTGGCTGGGCTACAACCTGGCGTGGCTCTGGGAAACAGACAGCCAGCCAATCAGCGTGGAGAACGCCTGGGAGTCCGGCTCGCTCCTAGCGGTCTCCGTGCATCTCGGAGAACACTGAGCCAGCCGTTGCGCCACAGCTGAGTGCGCCTCTCTCCCCCGCTCGCCCTGTGTGGGAGAAAGGCGTCAAAACTGCGCTCGACTTGTGCGACAGAGATCGGAGATCCTGAATGTCCCCGGCAGCTCGCACCGAGCTGGACCCCACGGCAGCATAATAAAGGGGTGCTAGCATAGGGGCAGGGAGCCGGGGTCCGAGCGCCTGGGATGCGCCAGCCCCTGGCTGGGTATCTCTGATGCCTAATCCCATGCTTGCACCCGGCATGCATCCCAACCACCTTCCTACCGTCGCTGTCATCATGCACACAAGGCTGGAGCCTGCCCAGCCCTGGCACAAGCCCTCCTGCCAGTCAAAGTGGTGAGAGGTGACCTGGGGTGACCCCTGGCTCGGCCACCTTGGGCAAGCGACCTAACCTCTCTGTGCCCTCCGTTCTTCTAGAAACTGCTAATACCCGCCTCTGGGTATGTTAAGACAAGCTGAATGAGCTGATTCTTACTTAGAACAATGCCTGGCAGTGTTTCTTCAAGGATTAACACGAGGCAGGGAGCTAAGTCTCCTCTTTACTATGTGCAAAGAAATTCGTTCCCTCCAAGCTTCACCGTCTTTTCTGCCACCAGCCGTGAGCTTCTGCCAGAGGGGACGGGGTACCGGCCTTGGGTTTCCCGCTGCTCCCACCCAGCCCACAGCTTTGCCCCGTGACTCCACGCTCACCCCATCGGGAAGCCATTTCCTCCCAGGCCTGGCTGGGAGCAGCCGCAGGTGCTACGCTTCGTCAGGCCCAGGCAGCTGATGAGCGCTCTGCCAAAGCAGAAAGCAGCCCCTGAAAGCCGACAGCCACGGCCCCTCTGCCCTCGCCGCTGCCTTCTCTCCCGGGAGGAGACACAAGCGGCTCGCCCGGCACCTGCCTCGCACATCCCTGGGGCCCCCATCCCCAGCCACCCACCCCCTCCCCACATCCTCCCTCCAAGTGCGGCATCATTGTCAGCTCCGCTGCTCCCTGGATTGGCCCAGCCACCGAGTGGAATCCAGCAGAGCTTTGGCTTCCATTGGGCTCAGGCAAAGGTTTGCTGTGGGGACAGGAAGAGAAACCCCAGAACGTCCAGGCGACAGCCAAAGAGGGTGCAGCTGAATCCTTGCTCCATTAAATATGAATTCAGATCCACAGCAAATAACTTAATGTAAGTAACACACACTTCTACCAAAGCTAATTGTTGTAACGTATATCTGTGCTTCCTTGAAAATTATTTCAGAAGTGATAGTACATACTGAAGCAAGATTTTCGTTTTCTGTTTTGTTTTTCTGTTTCTTTTTTTCTTCACAATTTTTAAAAAAATTTATTTGACAGAGTTAGGCAGTGAGAGAAGAGAGAAAGGTCTTCCTTCCTTTGGTTCACCCCCCAAATGGCTGCCTGGGCTGGAGCTGCGTCGATCTGAAGCCAGGAGCCAGGTGCTTCTCCTGGTCTCCCATGCAGGTGCAGGGCCCAAGCACTTGGGCCATCCTCCACTGCACTCCTGGGCCACAGCAGAGAGCTAGACTGGAAGAGGAGCAACCGGGACTAGAACCTGGTGCCCATATGGGATGCTGGCACCACAGGCAGAGGATTAACCACGTGAGTCACAGCGCTGGCCCCCTGTTTTTCTGTTTCTAAATGCCCTGCCTCACAAAGTGCCAGAGTTCAGGTAGACTGGTGGCCAAGCCACAGATACACGTGCCTGTGGGGGCTCCCAGATCACCCTCTCTCTGCTGCCCGACCACCGAGCATCAGAACTCACTCACTCCTTTTCTGGCCTTGGTTTAAGCGGACCCACTTCGTGGCCTGTGACCCGAGCTCAGAAAGGCCTTGCCGTCCCTGGCCTGCGATGTGTAGCAAGTTTTGCAAACACACAACTCTGCCCTGCCCACGTTTTCATGTTGCCCTACCGTTACATAGCCAGTCCCAGGTTTCTGCATTAGAACAAAAGCATCAAAAATGGTCATCACCATTCCTTCAAGAACTTAGGGCTTGCTTCCTGAATTGTTGAAATCTTAGTCCCGCTTCTCTAGGGACTCAGAGCAAAGCTGTTCATGGGAAGCTGAGAGCTGGACTTATCCCGTCCGTGTGTAGCTGAAGTCCACACTGCCCACGCTCACGCCGTGGCTCTCAGATGCGATCACTGCACATCCACGCTTCCCAGAGCTCGCCCACTCCCCTCCCTCATCACAGCCCAGGGGCCAAGTAAAGAACTTGGGACTCTGATCCCTGCCGTTGTCACCTTCTGTGCCTTAAGCTTAAATTTCAATAGCCTCTGGGGTGCAGGCTGCATAGCCCAGCCCCGCAAGCTCCCCACACAGCCTGTGCTGGGCCAGGCGTCTCCTAGCTCCCTGGTGGTGGAGAAGAGGAAGGAAGACAGCACGCACAGGCCGTGAGCACGAAGGGATGCGGAGCAGGAGAGACCAGGCCTTCCTGACTCCGGCCTCCTGCCCGACAAGCCGGACCAGGAGCGCGCGCTGGCCGCAGAAGCTGGTGCTGTGCAGCCGGTGTAGACCGCAGGGTTTCCAGCGTCCCTGTGGGCTGCCATGAGGCCGCCTCTTGTTGCTGCTTTGCTCCTGTAATTGTGCTCGTGTAATCGTGCCCAGATGTAGGTACGGCAGGACGGATCCCCTGAACCCCCCCACCCCAAGGCCGTCGCCCTGTCCACAGCGTTTCGTGGCCTGAGTGAGAACTGCGGGTCTCTTGAAGTCTGTGCGTTCGTTATCCACGCTGCGTAACAAGTGGCCCCCAAACTAGCGTTTGTGCTTATGACTCCTCGGGATGCTCACGCTTGGTGGGTCGGGAATCCAGGTGGGCGCAGCCGGGGGCTTGTCTCTGCCTCCTGACCCCGGGGGCCTCAGGTAGAGCCTCAAAGGCAGGGCTGTTTATCACCGCATGGCTCACGGCTCTCACGTCGGGGAGTCGCTGCTGGCGCTTGGCTGGAGGCACCGGCAAGGAGCCTGTGGATGTGGCCTGAGCCTCCTCACAACACAGAGGCCGTGTCAGCCGTGGTGTTCCAGTGCCGAGAGGCACGGAGGTCGGGCCTCCATGTCTCTCTGAATCAAATCGCTCTGTCAGTGGGAGGGGAAATAGATGGGTTTGGCCACTTTGGAACGATGCCGGCTGCGGTAGGTAGGTCCTCTGCATTCGCGGTGTCCCGGTGGACGCGGTGGCTCCGTTACAGACGGTGCTTTGTGATTAAACGCGTCCACGAGACACGCAGCCCCTCCAGGGGTTTAGCGGGGTTGTGCGGTTCAGAGAGCCCAACAGTGCCGGGAAGGCTCTCGAAGAATTTGCCAGCTAGAAAGGGAGGGGACCCCCGTGCCAGCTACACCTCTGGATAAACATCCGAGAGCCAGCAGCTGAGACGGCAACAGCATCGAAACGACACTGCGCGCGGTACCACACTGGATGATCAGACGGCACCGGCACGCCCGTAGCAAGGTCCGGGCTGCCCTCTGCGGAGCTCGGGGCGGACGGGAAAATCACATCTTCCGTGTCCACGGAACTTAAGCTCTGGCTGGAAAAGACCGTGAACAGATCGGAGGATAAACAAAGCCGCCCACGAACAAGAAAACACCAGGGAGTAAGGGAGAGGCAAGGGCGGCGACAGCCCCAGGGCCCACACCCAGCACAGCACTGTCCACTTCCCGGGGCCCGCGCCGGGCAGCTGCTGGCCTTCTGTGTCCGAGCACCTGTGACTTCGTCGCACGAGCGGCCCACTGTTGTCTCGAAGGCTGGCTTGAAAGCAAAGCCCCGGTTAGGCCTCTGGATTCCTGGCTTCGTACCCTAGAAGTTCCAAGCCTGGGGGCTGAGCCCTCCTCTCCTCCAGCCTGTCGATGACCTCATTTCTCAGTTCATGCATAAATGTAATTCACCCTGGATCACGCCGAGGAGACTATCTGTGAGTGACTGTGGAGCTGTGTGGGCCAAGCGAGCGGTGCCAGCCATCCCCAGTGTCACCTGCACCCAGGATAGCCGTGAGAGGGCAGAGATCCCCTGTCCCCCATGGCAACAGCGCAGCCCGGCCCGGGGCACCTTGAGGGATTTTCCCGTTAGCGGTGGGTTTCTCACCTTGAACTTCCCCGCTCTCCCTTCCTCAGGCTCACGCCCCAGATACGCTGGAAAGGAAGCCGATGAAAGGCTGAGTAACGGCTTTGGCTCCTGAGCTTATTTTCACGGTATTTTTTAATTTCTCAGATAACACTGAGGATCAACCAACGGCATTCTCTGTGCCGGCGGGAAGTGGGCAGGTCCTCAGCCAAGCTGTGATTGCCTGGTGACCTTGCGGAACCCATGTTGGAGCCCCACCCTGCTGGCCCCAGCCCTTGGCGTCCACCTGGACCCGGAGGGTGGCCTGGCCCAGGCCTCCTCTTCCTCCTCCGTCCAGGGGCCTCAGCTACAAGGCGGCTTCCAAAAGTTCGTGGAAAAGTGAACGGAAAGCGAGATGGTTTTGGTGCATTTGTCGTGGATTTTTGGGAGGCCCCTCATGGCGTGGATCTCTGCTCTGGTGGTCTTTCAGGGCCAGGCCATGTCATCAGGTGCACAGGTGTGTCACCGCCTCCTTCACCTCCTCCCACCTTTGGTCATGTTCTGCTAGGACTTGGTGAAAGCAAATTCATTCTGATTCTGACCACTCTTTTTTTTTTTTTTTAAAGATTATTTATTTGAAAGACAGAGTTACAGAGAGAGGTAGAGCCAGAGAGAGAGAAAGGTCTTCCATCCAATGGTTCACTCCTCAATTGGCTGCAATGGCCGGAGCTGTGCCAATCCAAAGCCAGGAACCAGGAGTTTCTTCCGGGTCTCCCATGCAGGTGCAGGGGCCCAAGGACTTGGGCCATCTTCTACTGCTTTCCCAGGCCACAGCAGAGCGCTGGATTGGAAGTGGAGCAGCTGGGACTAGAACCAGTGCCCATATGGGATCCCGGTGCTGCAGGCTGGGGCTTTAGCCACAGCGCCGGCCCCAATTCTGGCCACTCTTAATGCAATCGAGCATCCCCGGGGCCCTTTTTGGTTGTTCCATGCAAGGCGCTTAGCCAGAAAACCGCAGAGAGCCCTTGGTGCCCTCTTGGCCTGGGACACCGTCCTCTCCCCTTGCGCTGTGGCAAACACACAGCCAAGTTCTGGAGGCCGAGTCTGCTGAGGGGCCTGCTGCTCTCCTCCGCAGCCCCGGGTCGTCCCCGAGGGCCGACTCTGCTCCTCCATGACGGCCGTGTCCCTCATCTGGTCCCCTTTGGACTCGGACCTGCCACTGTGGGCGCTCATGTAGTGCTCGTGCAAGGCAGGAATTTCACGCCTTAGGAATCCACCTGCCGGCAGGTACTGGGTCAGTAGGGACGGGGCACCTGGAGAAAAGTTTCGAGTTTGTTCCCAGAGCTAGAGCAGCTGGCCGGAGAAGCTGAATGGGGATCAGCACTACCCAAACACACGCACACTCCAGGCTCTGTGCTGGGGCCCACCGCCGGCCTGCAGCAAGCCCCCTCTGAGCCGTGCCAGTGCCACGTGGGCTGGCAAAGTCGGCCAAGCGTCTCCCAGCCCCGGCCTGCCCGCCTTCCCACCCGCAGCCCCGAGCCTCTGTTCTTTTTCAGTTTCTTTCCCTGTCGGCAGCCCAGGGTTCTGCCAGTCCCGAGAGCCGACTGCAGTGCCACTGTGTAGGAATGGAGGGTTCTGCCCCAGCCACAGGCTCGCCGTGCCGGGAGCTCATTCCCGGAAAACCCAGTCCGTCCTTGTCCGACGCCTGCCGCTGGCTCCAAGCAGACCTCGGACTGGCTGCAGGCTCAGCAGTTGGACAACCTGGAACCGAAGCAGAGAGCCGGGGGCTGGGATTTCACGTCTCCTCGGGCTGAAAACACGCGAACTGTTTGAACTGCACACATTTGAGCCTGGCAGTGTTTTCGCCTGGCACTGCCTCATTTCTCGCAGACCCAAGGAAAGCAAGAAAAATCTTCTCCCACCTTTCTCCGCTAAGACTCTCTTCCCTCTAAGCATTTCCCACAGCCCACAGGAGTCCTCCCCAGGCCTGGCACAAGCCCCTCCAGGCTGCAGACAGGCAGAAGAATCCGCTGCCTGCTGTCCATCCTCGCCCAGCACAGCCCACGCTGTGAGACGCAGGTGATGGGGCAGACGGACAGGCTGGGCGTAGGCAGCCGCCACCCTGCGTCCCTCTCCCCTTCCTGGGTGGCTCAGGGCCAGGCTGGGGTGTCTGGCCACTCTGATCAGCAGGGAGCCAGCTGCTCCTTCCCTCGTGTCCCTGGAGAAATGACTCAAGCCCCCTTAAGCTTGCCACTGAATACGCACACCCTCTTGTCCTTAGGTATCTCCTTGCTTCCCCATGTGCGGACTTGAACTACCTGAATTTTGAAGTGCGGGCCTATGGTTGTCATTTGAAAAGTGCAGTTTTCCAAGGTTTTCTGGGCTTGAACAGCAGGCAGGAGCAGCTCCTCCCCGGCCACGTGGCAGGTGTGTGCCCTTCCCCTCTGGCCGTGGGTGGCCCGCAGGTGGCCCGAGCGTGGATGCGGGTGGTTTGTAAAGTGATAGCACCCCTCGGCTCAGAGCTAAGCCTTTATATTTTAAACCATGAGCCTTTAAAAAAGAGCCAGCTGAAGAATCTAAACCTCAAGCATTTTTAAAATGTTGGCTACATGAGAAAGTAGGCTTTTGGGAAGCGTGTGGTTTCATAATTCCCTCCGTTCTACTTCTGTCCCATGACTCAGGGGCTGGCATTTAGGCAGGATGTCCAACTGCCCCTGGTGCCCTGGACACACAGCCTGGTCCCAGCCTGGTCATTGTGACACTGGGGGGTCCCCTCGCCCCGCCTCTGAGCAGCAAGTTTTGAAAAGGGTGACTTACAAAGTCCCTCCATTTCTAGCTAAGCAGTTACACCTCATTTTAAAATTATGTCCTGCGCCTCCTTGCCAACTGAACTGCTGCTTGCAGTGGCCTGCAGGGCGGGCGCTTTTCGGAAGGCGGGGCTTGAACCGGAAGGGTCTTGGGAGGCCAGGAGCTGTTCCGCTTCTCCCCTCGGGACAGGACCACAGCTCAGCTCCCACGGAAAGCAAGGCGCTTCCTGTTTAGAAGGTTCCGGAAGCCATTCCTTCATTCATTTATGTATTTAACCATCACTTATTTAGCCACTATAGGAGCGAAAGGGGAGGTGCCTGGGTGTGAAGATGAGACAGTCCATCTGGGGGCCCTGACCACTGGCAGGGAAGGAAGCCCAGGGCAAAGGTAGCCAGGGCCGGGAGCCCCCAGCTGCCACTCCCAGGCTCAGGTGTGGCTCCTGATGTGCCGTGTTGGGCCTAAATGGTGTTGCTCTGTCTCAGTTTTTAAAATTATGGTGATTTGGGACAGTCACATACATGTATGAATACCCATACCCAACGCCATTTCCAAAGTCTTCTCCTCCTCCTCCTCTCCCTCCCCCTCCCCCCCCCTCCTCCTTCTTCGTTTTAGATTTATTTATTTGAAAGGCAGAGTTACAGAGAGAGAGAGAGAGGGAGGGAGAAACACACACATAGAAAGATCCTTCATCCGCTGCTTCACCTCCCAAACAGCTGCCCCAGGTCTGGGCCAGGCTGAAGCCAGGAGCCAGGAGCTGCTTCCGGGTCTCCCACGTGGGTGCAGGGGCCCAAGCAGTTGGGCCGTCTTCTGCTGCTTTCCCAGGCACATTAACTGGGAGCTGGATCAGAAGTGGAGCAGCCGGGACAGGAACCAGCACCCACGTGGGATTCTGGCGCCACAGGCAGAGGCCTCGCCCTCACACCACGGCGCCGGCCCTGCACGGTGTTGCCACCAGCGCTCCCTTGCTTTGCCGACAGCAGCTCCTCTATGCCAGAACCCCCAGAACACACGAGGGGGCGGCCACGTGCTTGTGGAAGAGGAACCTCATGGAAAAGTAAGCACGGATTTTCAGTTTTCCATACCGAAACAGACATCTTTGATTCCCTTCGTCCATGAACTTTCTGGCCTCCTGTGGTGTACAGTCTCTTCCGCCTTCGATGTTCAAGTCCTGGGTGTGTCTCTGTCCCCTCCAAGCACTCCGCGGGCCCCTGTGTGTTTGGCCCGTGGAAGCTGGGCATGAGGTATGGCCGTCGGGGCCGAGAGAGACCTTTACAAAGCACCTTGAAGCCCCCAAGGGCCATGGGTCACCTTGCGAGTGAGCCAGCCTCAGGGTGCCGGGTGCTGTGGATCCGACCGTGCCATGAGAACTGGTTTTAAATGGTTGCTAAGCCCCATTTTCCACCAAATAAATCATTTCTACCAAATCTTCTTTGGTGGAAACGAATGTTCTCGAAAAGAAGAAATTGTGCAGAAAGAATTTACCCCAAAGCTCCCAACCAGAATGACCAAGCCCAAACCCATCTGTAAGCTGATCCCCCAGGCCTCCTTGTGTATGACTTATATGGAAGAAAGCAGAGGCCGCGCCGTCGCTGACCTCACTGTGCCCTGCGGCCCCTTCTGGCCATGTGGGCAGCGTGGAATTCGCGGGGCAGCGCCGTCTCCACCACCCCACGCAGTCTCCCTGCAAGCGCTCGGCCCACAAGGCCTCCTCTTCCCCACAAGCTTGCGTTTCAGCGTAATTGACGGGTGATGGTTCCGTGCCTGCCAATCAACTGAAGCATTTTATGATGTAAGCACAACTTCACAGCACCACATGGTTCCTTTTAGTGAGCTCCTGCCATGCGGATCGTCCGTACCCCGGCACAGCCTGGGACAGAAACTCACCCGACCCCTGAAGTGTTGGCAAAAGAATTCCCCCGGGCTGCGTTCAGCGTGCCTTCTGCAAGCCCCTCCTGCCCCTCACTCACTTCCGGGAAGGTAGAAAAGGAGGCAGATGCGTCTGTGAAATCGTGGTGGGCACACAGCGAGGGTGGGGTGGGAGCAGCAGGCCTGGGGGCCAGGGGGATTCTGGGTGGGACGAGGCCACGCCCCCGCCCCCACAGGTGTCCAGACACAGCCATTCACTCCACTCAAGGAACAAGTTCACTGGTCCACGGATGGGCACCCAGGGCATCCTGCAGAAAGACCAAGGCCGGGGAGAGAGATGGAGAGGCTACGGGACGCTTCTCGGAGGTGCCCTCCTCACATGCACGTCCCAGCTGGAC
Source organism: Oryctolagus cuniculus (assembly GCF_964237555.1). Lineage (NCBI taxonomy): Eukaryota > Metazoa > Chordata > Mammalia > Lagomorpha > Leporidae > Oryctolagus > Oryctolagus cuniculus. The sequence continues at coordinate 8,625,044 of NC_091436.1, forward strand.
TGCTCTGGCTCCACCCCTTTGCTCTCACTTGAGAGAGGATGGCAGGGTGCAAGCAAGAGTGACAGTACAAGGCTAGCCCTGGGTCCAGAATGCTCCCCGGCAGCAGGGAGCTGAGCCCCGGGACACCCCAGGATGTACACAGACAGCAGGAGCTGAGCCCGGGACACCCCAGGATGTACACAGACAGCAGGAGCTGAGCCCCGGGACACCCCAGGATGTACACAGACAGCAGGAGCTGAGCCCCGGGACACCCCAGGATGTACACAGGCAGCAGGAGCTGAGCCCCGGGACACCCCAGGATGTACACAGGCAGCAGGGAGCTGAGCCCCGGGACACCCCAGGATGTACACAGGCAGCAGGAGCTGAGCCCGGGACACCCCAGGATGTACACAGGCAGCAGGAGCTGAGCCCCGGGACACCCCAGGATGTACACAGACAGCAGGAGCTGAGCCCGGGACACCCCAGGATGATCACAGGCAGCAGGAGCTGAGCCCCGGGACACCCCAGGATGTACACAGACAGCAGGAGCTGAGCCCGGGACACCCCAGGATGGTCACCGGCAGCAGGAGCTGAGCCCCGGGACACCCCAGGATGTACACAGGCAGCAGGAGCTGAGCCCCGGGACACCCCAGGATGTACACAGACAGCAGGAGCTGAGCCCGGGACACCCCAGGATGTACACAGGCAGCAGGAGCTGAGCCCCGGGACACCCCAGGATGTACACAGGCAGCAGGAGCTGAGCCCGGGACACCCCAGGATGTACACAGGCAGCAGGAGCTGAGCCCCGGGACACCCCAGGATGTACACAGGCAGCAGGAGCTGAGCCCGGGACACCCCAGGATGTACACAGGCAGCAGGAGCTGAGCCCTGGACACCCCAGGATGTACACAGGCAGCAGGAGCTGAGCCCGGGACACCCCAGGATGTACACAGACAGCAGGGAGCTGAGCCCCGGGACACCCCAGGATGTACACAGGCAGCAGGGAGCTGAGCCCGGGACACCCCAGGATGTACACAGGCAGCAGGGAGCTGAGCCCCGGGACACCCCAGGATGTACACAGGCAGCAGGAGCTGAGCCCCGGGACACCCCAGGATGTACACAGGCAGCAGGAGCTGAGCCCCGGGACACCCCAGGATGTACACAGGCAGCAGGGAGCTGAGCCCGGGACACCCCAGGATGTACACAGGCAGCAGGGAGCTGAGCCCGGGACACCCCAGGATGTACACAGGCAGCAGGAGCTGAGCCCGGGACACCCCAGGATGTACACAGGCAGCAGGGAGCTGAGCCCGGGACACCCCAGGATGTACACAGGCAGCAGGAGCTGAGCCCCGGGACACCCCAGGATGTACACAGACAGCAGGAGCTGAGCCCCGGGACACCCCAGCATGCTCCCTGGCAGCAGAGGACTGTCCTAAGGTGCTGCAGTGGCCTAGACCACGTCCCTCAAAAACACGTTCTGCATCCGGCCTTGGGGTCCGTGAACGTGACCTCACATAGGAACGTTCTCTGTGGGGAAAACAAGCTAACAAGAGCTCTAGTGGGTTAGAGGGGGCCCTAAACCCAGTGGCGAGGGTCCTTACAGGAAAAGGAAGAAACAAGGGGGAGGAGGCCCAGGGCTGAGTCCTCCCTCCCGTAACTCAGTCCTCCCTCATAACTGAGTCCTCCCCCATAACTCAGTCCTCCCTCCCATAACTGAGTCCTCCCCCCATAACTGAGTCCTCCCTCCCATAACTCAGTCCTCCTCCCATAACTCAGTCCTCCCTCCCATAACTGAGTCCTCCCCCCATAACTGAGCCCTCTCTCCCATAACTGAGTCCTCCCCCATAACTGAGTCCTCCTTCCCATAACTGAGTCCTCCTTCCCATAACTGAGTCCTCCCCATAACTGAGTCCTCCCTCATAACTGAGTCCTCCCTCACTGTAACTGAGTCCTCCCTCCCATAACTCAGTCCTCCTCCCATAACTGAGTCCTCCTCCCATAACTGAGTCCTCCCCCCATAACTCAGTCCTCCCTCCCATAACTGAGTCCTCCCTCCCATAACTCAGTCCTCCCTCCCCATAACTCAGTCCTCCTCCCATAACGGAATGCTCTCACTCCCTGCCCCATTCTCAGTCCTCCCATTTCCGTGACTGAGTCCTCCCCCCTATGTCCCATTCCTCCTCACTCCCAGGACTGAGTACTTCACTCCGGATAACTGAGCTGCCGCCCCCAGAACCCAGAACCCGTGGCTCCACCTCCATTTCCCTCCCCCGGCTCCCCTCAGTGGGGGCGCCCAGGTCTCTCAGGCTCCCCTCAGCGTGGACGCCCAGGTCTCTCAGGCTCCCCTCAGTGTGGACGCCCAGGGCGTGGCCCAGCAGGGGCCCTCAGGCTCCCCTCAGTGTGGACGCCCAGGGCATGGCCCAGCAGGGGCCTCTCAGGCTCCCCTCAGTGTGGATGCCCAGGCCTCTCCAGGGCTCCCCTCAGTGTGGACGCCCAGGCCTCTCCAGGGCTCCCCTCCCTGCCCTCCCAGCTCCCATTCTCGCTCCTTCCGCGGCCAGGGTGACCTGAGGATGCAATGCTGGCCTGCTCCCCCACCCCTCCCTTCTCTCCACCCATGTCTCCCTCTAACTGCTGTGGCCTTCCCTCAGCCCGTCGGATGAAACCCACGCTGCTGGCCTCTCGCGGCTGGGGGGTCTGGTTCTCTGGCCTCTACAGTCCGACTTCTCTTCCCCTTCCGCCCTGTCCCCAAGACCCCCCTACCTGTGCTCCTGGAACCCACCAGGCTCTGTCTGCTCCCAGGGCCTGTGCACCTGCTGGACACGCAACACCTCTTCCGCTAGCTGCTCCTTTGCCCTCCCGTGGAGTCGGTCCCGCCCTGCACGGTGCCTGCCCGAACCTTCAGGACGTCTGAAAGCTCAGCTTTGTGAGCAGGCCTGCCTGAGGGATAATCGACAACCACCTCCCTTCCGCGCTGTCGTTAGCTCCACGCCAGCAGGTCCTGGGCCCGTTCTGCTCCCAGGATCCAACACAGCGCTGTGCAGAGAAAGGAGGTCGCCCAAGTTTTTATGGACAGCCTGAGCCTACTTGAATCCACCTGCCATTCCTTCCATAGAATAGCAATTTTTTAGGAAAGGAAAAATCCCGCAGAATATGCACATTTTTATCATTCCCCATTCTCAGTCTTTCTCCAGTAAACTTGGAAGAAGACTGGGAAAAGGAAGGCAGAGAGGAAGGGAGGAAGAGGGAGGAGGCAGGCGGGCAGGCGGGCAGGGTGTAGTTTCAGCCCCAGGCTTCTGGGAGTATTGAACGTTGAGCACGGTCATTGTGAGAAGTGTTTTCTCCGTGCGAAAGCAAAGAGATCATAAAAAGCTCCCACCTTGATCGTCAACGTCCTCCATGGAGGCTGGGCGAGGAGCCGCAGCCCTTGGCAACCCCAGGGCCACCCTCAGAGGGGCGCTTCCCCCACAGCGAGCGCGCTGGGAAGATGGGAGAGGCAGGTGCTCCAGACGCTCGGTCAGCAGAGCAAAGATGGGACACTGTGCTCCGGGCGCCAGGAGCCTTGCCAAGGGCTGCGCTGGCTGTAGGCTCCTCGGCCTGCTTGCCCGGCTCCGTCCTCTCTCTGAACCCACGTGGCAGCTGCAAGCCTGGCCCCCTTCCCACCCCCCAGAACCATCTCCGCCCAGGCAGCTCCCTGTGCTGCCCTCTGCAGAGGACATCATGCCCAGCAAGGGCACCTGCTGCCGTTTCCGGCTGGTGTGCGTGTGCGTGGGGGCACAGCCAGCTGGGGATGCCCTCAGTGTGGCGGCGGCTTCTCCACCACGCGGGGCTCCGCTCCGAGGTCGCCGGGGCCTGCCCCCCTCCCCCAGCCTCAGGGACCCCAGACCTGGACTCACTGTGTTTCCATGCCATTTGCTGGTTGTGCTCAGAGACGCTGACCCTGACCCTGACTCCCGTGTGCGATGAGGGTGAGGGTGAAGGTAAGCGTGGAAGCACTGATCTGGAGCTGGGAGCTCAGGCTCACTCCCAGGATGCCGCCTGCGATTCCCGAAGTAAGACAGGTGCCACCCACACGCACAATCCCACACGCGCAGCCAGACCCCCCTGCCCACCCAGGACAACCGCTGCTCCCACGACCCGTTGCCCAAGGACAGTCGTACATGTATTACTTCCATTTTATCTGCTGCCTTGTACATTTATTTGACCAAGGCAGATGTGGGTTCACATGCTTTTTGAGGTTGTATAAAAGATACGGGCCCCCAAAGGATTTTATTGCAAGAACTCATAAGCAACAAGAAGACACATGGGATGTTGGCTCTTTTTGTTTGTTTGTTTGTTTTTAAGATTTGTTTATTTGAAAACCAGATTTGAGAGAGAAAGAGAGAGAAGAGAGAGAGAGGAAGAGAGAGAGAGAGGGAGAGAGAGAGAGGAAGAGAGAGAGATTGATTTTCCATCCACTGGTTCACTCCCCAAATGGCCCTAATAGTCAGGGCTGGGCCAGGTGGAAGCCAGGAGCCAGGAGCTCCATCTGGGTCTCCCATGTGGGTGCAGGGGCCCAAGCACTTGGGCCACCTTCCACTGCCTTCCTAGGTGCATTAGCAGGGAGCTGGATAGGAAGTGGAGCAGCTGGGACTTGAACTGGTGCTACTATAGGATGCTAGCACCATGGGCTTAACCCACTGGGCAACAACGCTGGCTCCCACTCGTTCTTTCTGAGCCACACTCTAGGTCCCAGGGCTCCCCAGATAACGGGTGCAGGGACTTCATGGAGAACGGGTGGGGCGATTCAGGATTACTGAGGTTCACCGAAGTCGCTCGCCCCGGGGTGTGTCCTGGCGTCATACTCACCAAGGAGAGGTCTGGATGGGTGCCTTGGCCACTTCCCAGAGTGAGAGATCTTTGGAAACCCTCAGCCAAAGTGACTGCACTGCCACTGGGGTCTTAGCTGCCCTTGGGGGCGGGGACCTGTAAGTCCCGGCTCAGGAGCAGGGCTGTTTCCACATGTGGATCCCTGGGGGCAGAAAGCACTCTTCTAAGTGGCTTTCCCTGAGAGGCGAACGTGGCCGCACAGGCACTAACAGTAGCAGGCACGGCCGGCCAGCTGTCTGCCACAGCTCAGTCCCCACCGTGCACGTCAAAGTCAGAGGTCACTAGGGCAGATTGAAACAGGCAGGGGCTGGCGCTGTGGCCCAGAGGGTTCTAGCCCCGGCATCCCATGTGGCTGCTCCACTTCCCATCCAGCTGCCTGCCAATGCGCTTGGGAAAGCAGCAGAAGACGGCCCTAGTGCTTGGGCCCCTGCACCCACTTGGGAGACCCAGAAGAAGCTCCTGGCTTCAGTCTGTCCCAGCCCTGGCTATTGCCACCATTTGGGGAGTGAACCAGAAGAAGGAAAATCTCTCTCTGTTTCTCCTTCTCTCTGTAACTCTGTCTTTCAAATAAATTAATAAACCTTAAAAAAATAAAAAAGAAAGAGGGGCTGGCACTGTGGCTAAGCCTCTTCATGCAGTTCTCGTCCCGGCTGCCCCTCTTCTGATCCAGCTCTCTCCTGTAGCCTGGGAAAGCAGCAGAAGATGGCCCAAGTCCTTGGGCCCCTGCATCCGCATGGGAGACCTGGAAGAAGCTCCTGGCTCCTGGCTTTGGATCTGCACAGCTTTGGCCATTTGCAGACATCTGGGGAGTGAACCAGAAGAAGAAACAGGAAGCAAGCAGCTGCCTGGGGTGGGGGCGTGGTCAGTTGTGGATTTAAAACAGGGCCAGGGCTTGTGGCAAGGCCCACACTTGGGGTCCCAGCAGGAGAGCCCCCTGGGAGAGCTGACAGCACCCAGCAGTGGTTCCGGGTGGCACAGGCCACGAGTGAACTTCCTGAGCTCTGAGAAGCGGGCAGAGAGGAGCTGGAGCGGGGGACAGGTGACTTTCTCTCTCAGGGTGGACTTGCGTCTGATTCTGAGCCCTACTAGGTTGCAAACTAAGCACAATCAGAAGTGACTTACGGGCATCTGGATCAAATGTCGGGATTTCTGCTCACTTTGGGTTCCAAGCTCAGTTTTAGCGCAGTTTTCCTTTGTCCCTGTCTTGCCTGGATTATGTGGAACGTGGTGTGCCCAGCAGGAGGGGTTGGGGGCTTCCCGTTGTGGGGTCCCGGCCTGCTTCTGGTCACAGGGCCAGGTCTCCGTGTTGGTCCTTGTCTTTAGGACTCCCCGTGCCAAGGGTGAGCGCCCTCAGGGGCCACCTGGACCGCCTGTCCCTGTGGATCGCGCCTGGGCTCTGACTCTGAAGTGGGAGGGGTCCCTGTGCTCCCCAGGCTGAGCCCAGGCTCCTACTGCCGGCCCTGTCCTGCCTTCCCATTTCCCTTTTGTTTCTGTGTCCCTCGGCTCTCTCCCTCTCTCTCCTTTCCCAACCCCAAATCCATGCCCCACTTGGACCACGGAAACTCCCATGCAGGAAGTGGCGTGAATAAAGTTAGGAGGAAGCCTAGACAGCTCGGGGCCGGGTGACAAGGGGGGCGTGAGCGATCCAGCTGCTAGTTCACCTTGGGGTCATGAGGCTGTCACTCACCGCGTGTTAGCCACGCGTGCAGGAAGGGCTGGCACCAGAGTCGTCTGTGCATCCATTTCCATGGTAAATGCAGTAAATATGGAAAAACAAAACCCTCCAGTTTGAATACAATGAATTTTTCCCTGTTGATGCTATTTCACATAGCTGTAAAGATAATGGAATAGCAGCTTAACCCAGCAAAAATGCAAACATTATGTAACCATGACAGCCGAGCACCCACTGTTTGAGACAGCTCACACAAGAGAGCTGCGGAGAGTGAACAGCTGTGGCTGAAAATGCCGAGAGGAGAGAGGAGAGAGGAGCCCTCCCCGGCGTTCAGTCCGGCTGCGCAGGGCTCCTGCCACCTCCTGTGGTCCTTCCGGGTCTCAGCTTGGCGTCCTTTCGCAAGCTGAACCCTGGTGTGTTCTTGCCTCCCGTTGTTACTCGATGACTCTGCTTCTGCAGTCAGTTCTGGCTTTGACTTTTCCCTGCTGCTCCTCTGACTTTTGTCTTCTGACACTCAATTATCCAGCGTGTGCAATAACTGTAGGATCCAGAGAGGAATCATCCGCGCCCCACTTGACCTTGAGTTTTTAAGTTTTAAGCAGGGATCAAGCCTGCTGCCAGCCAATGCGTCTTTTGGGACATGGAGGGGTCATAGTACAAGTAGCAAACTCAATACTCATTAAGAGCTTCATTTTCCACCAAATAAAATACCGAAGATAATGACATATTTGGAGGTATGCGTGATTGGCCTCATGCGATCTATACTTCTGACATTAACATTCCATCAAATGGAGCAATAAAACACTAGTAACATTTTTATTGCATTGTCTGGCAGGAGCGAGTCTGGGAGGAGGAAGTCATTCCTGCCCCTGGCAAACATAACCAAGTCCCCAGTGCAGCAGAGAGAGGAAGGGAAGCATGGTGTCCCCTGGCGTGCTGACCAGGCCTGGGGTGGGCTGGCCACAGTGGCTGCCAAGGACCAGGCAGACTCCTGCGGCATTTTGGAAACAAACAAACAAAAAAACACAACTCCTCCAACTCTGTCTGCTAAAATGTGGTACCCTGGGTGCAATTTTACTCTCCAGCCCTCCTGATTCTGGGGGAGAGACAGAGCCTGTGTTGGCCTCGGTTTTCTCAGGGATGATGAGACAGGTCCTGCTCTCAGCGTCGGCCCCAGCCAACCCTGAATGGAGAGAAGCGACTTGTAGAATCCCCAGGCACTGATTTATTGGAGCTGACACTGCGAACCCTACCTCACGGGATGGCTCGTCTCCAGGGTCAAGAGCAGAAACCAAAAGTGTTACCTAACGAGCCAGCTCCATGACTTCCAAGGCACCTGCTGTCTCACACTAGGTTACTGACTGCTCCCAGCTGTTTGCCTTGGGCTGGACTGATTAGTTCTTGGGATTGCAATGGCGTCAATTAGGGCCTGACACGGGATTACTAACAAGAGCTAGAAACTACTGATGGAAGATCCTCGTGGGCACTGGGGTGAAATGAAGTTCATTTTGAATGAAAGACGGCGCCAGCCTGCTCCACGCACTCAGAAATCAGGCTGACGCATTTGGTAGGATTGCAGCCAGGCTGCCCGGTGGTCGTGGGAATCTTACATTGTGATGAGACAGGTGGCAAAGGACAGCCTGGGATCTGAGGCTCTCAACTCGGAGCTGCACAGGGGAAAAGGGCCGGCTGTGGCTCAAATCGAGGTCGCCTGTTTCCAGCTGCTGACCCTCAGGATCTCTGAACATGACCTTGCTTGGGAACAGGGTCTTTGCAGCCGGAGTTCAGAAGAGGCCATTCTGGAATCCAGTGGGCTCCTGATCCTGAATGACCAGTGTTGGTATGAAAAGAGTGCCGTGTGCAGAGAGCAAGGCCCCCTATGGAAAGAACACATGAAAACATAGAGTGAGCATGGTCCAAGGCCAAGGCCAAGGTTGCCAGGAGACCACAAGATGCAGAAGACAGGCTCAGAGCAGAACCGGCTCAGGAAAGTTGGGGTGGGCTACCTAGAGCTGGGGGCTCTGGCTTTGCCTTGAGAGGTTCGGAGGGGCAGTAGTTCATCTGGGGCTGCCCCTACACGACGCGGGGCTGCTTGAGTGGCATCCAAGTGGCTCATGGGGTCCTGGGGCAGGAGCCCGAGGCTGCCCATCACCCCCAGCACCCACAGAAGTGACCTGTTCCCCGGCCAGTGGTGCACACGGGCCAGGCTGCAGCGCGCCCGGGCAGGGGCTGGGGTTGGGGAGTGGTGTGCAGCTGCTTTAGTGGGGATGCAGCAAGCGTCTGAAGCATACCCGCCCCAGCCCCGGGCCGGACACCTCGCTCTCTCCCGCCTCTGCCCTTGGCTCACGCACACCTGCATTGCTCTCCGGCCAGGTGGAGCGAGGCGCAGCGCTGGGCAAGCCTTCTCCTCTGGCGTGGTTCTGCTGTGTTGCTCCCTGGAGGACAGGCTGCCAGGGCGGGGGGGCTGCGCCCTGAGCCACAGGGGATGCACGCATGGGCACCTGTGTCTGTTGCACTGTTTCTCCTCACACTCACGCGGGTGGGAGGCGAGGCCCACAAACGTCCCATGCAGCTGACCGAGGTCTGTGCTGTGCCAACTACATCTTAGGGAAAAAAAAATCAGCTTCTGCTTTTCCCCACTGTGGAGGTTCCCGGCTGAGACCCCTCGTGCCTCAGTGGGTCCATGTGAGCTGCGTGAAGAGGGCGGGCCCTGGCATTTAGAAACCTTCTAAGTGTATTTGTTTGTTTACTTTGATTTAGCCTTATTTGAAAGGCAGAGAAACAAAGGTCAAGAGCGATCTCTTGGGGCTGGTGCTGTGGCATAGTGGGTAAAGCTGCCGCCTGCAGTGCCGGCATCCCATATGGGCACCGGTTCGAGACCTGGCTGCTCCTCTTCTGATCCAGCTCTCTGCTATGGCCTGGGAAAGCAGAGGAAGATGGTCCAAGTCCTTGGGCCCCTGCACCTGCGTGGGAGACCCAGAAGAACTCCTGGCTCCTGGCTTCGGATTGCACAGCTCTGGCCATTGTGGCCATCTGGGGAGTGAACCAGTGGGTGGAAGACCTCTCTCTCTCTCTCTCCCTCCCTGTCTGTAACTCTACTTCTCAAAATAAATAAATATGTGTGAAAAAGTAGCAATCTCCCATCCGCTGGTTCACTCGCCAAGTACCCTCACCGGGCAGGGCTGGAGCCAGGAGCCTGGATTTCGTCTCTGCTTTGTTCAGCTCTTTGCCCTCTTTTCCCGGAGTCACGGTGAGATGTGTGTGTGCTTTTAATGTGAGATTCAGATCTTACGGCTTTGAAGAAGCTTTGGAAATCCATTGCACATAAATTGCATTGGAAACCACATAAAGTTTCCTATAAATGGTTCCTGGTGGTCTCTCTGGGCTGCCTTAACTGAGCAGAACTGTGTGGTTAGTTAGAGTTATCTCAGGCTGTGTCCACCGGCTGCAACTATACACACCAGACAAGCACACCTGTGAATGTGAGTGACTAAAGGTAGCCTGCCTCCTTGTATCGGTCCCACTGCAGGTCAAACAGGCCGAGCGACCCAGCGGGACGAGCTGGGTCTTGCTGCCGTAGGATCCTGATTCGCACGGTTCCTGAGAACTGGGTGATTAACGGAGCTGCGCTTGTCTTTGATCTCAGAAATGGTTCTGGGGACCACGATTAGACGTTCGGTCTGCTACAGTCCTTGAGCTGAGAGAAATGGCTGGGAGCTGCTTCGCCCACCCAGATGGACCCACAGGTCTGGTCACACCCAGGACTTCCGTGGGTGTTCCCAGGAAAGCTCATCTACAAGCTATGGAAGAGCCTTGCTCTCTGTAAGTCTCCCTGCTTGATGGCTGCAGATTATCAGCCAGCTGTAGCCCTGGTCAGTGTATATAACACAGACAGATCTCAGGCAGGAATCACTACTAAGTACGTAACTGAGCTTCCTAAAGGCTATGGAACCTCCTACAGGGATGCACCCACCTGTGCAGGTGCAACTCGGGTTTAGGCCAGCCTGAGCCCACTATACTTTGTTATCCCTTTCAATTTTCCCATTTCCAAGTTAAAAACTAACCAGCGTCTTTGTCCATTGTTCTGATGCGCTAACAAAACCCGTGAGACCGAGTACCGTAGAGAGGAAAGGTGCTGGGGCCAGCATTGTGGCACAGCAGGCTGAGCTGCTGAGGGCAAAGCCAGCATCGCACAGGATTCCAGTCGCTTCTGCTCCACTTCTGATCCAGCTCCCTGCTAGCGCACCTGGGAAAGCAACAGAACACGGTCCAATTGCTTGGGCCCCTGCCACCCATGTGGGAGACCTGGATGGAGTCCCTGGCTCCTGACTTCGGTCTGGCCCAGTCCTGGCTGCTGCAGTCATTTGGGGAGTGAACCAGAAGAAAGAAAACCTGTCTCTCTCTCTTTCTCTCTCTCTCTCTCTCCCCCAGCATCCCCCCACCCCCATCACTCTGCCTTTCAAATAAATAAAATCTTCACACACACACACACAAAAAGACAGACATTGGGCATGGTGCTGGCACCTGCTTGCTCTGGTGGGGGCCTCATGGTGGAGGAGGTTACGTTGGATGTGAGAGCGGTGAGTGGCACATGCAGAAGATTCAACCCCGCCTCCAGCACAGGAACTCAGGAGGACAAAACACACCCAACCCAGGACGTCCAGCTGTGGGGGCTGAATCTGCCTCTCGCTTTCAGTGGACAGCTCGCCCGGAAGTACTGCGCGCTGTTTAAGTCGATCATCACGCAGAGATGTGCCAGGCACCTGCTGGACACCGCGGGAATGTCCCAGGTGACGGTGGTGGGGCGCCTCCCTGCAGGCTCCCACGTCTCGGAAAGGGTGACGGATGGGTGTGGCTTGTGCAGAAACAGCTCAAAGGTCAGGTGGTCATTGTTAAAAGGGGCGCACCAGCAGAGGGCTCGGAACTAGTACCTGTCGAAGCTAGGAATGTGTGCACTTTTGTACGTATCTGACAATCTCCATGGTGGAAATTCTAAAAGGCACTACGGGGGCATCTGGGAGAAAGAGTTGTGGCTGCGTGCAAGACGGGGGGAATGGCTTCAAGGGACAAGTGGCCACTAAGCAAAGACTTACAACACGGAGAAGGTCTCAGCAGGTGGAGCAGGTCTAGAGACTCCTACCATTTTCCGTGTTTATCGCCGGGGTCCTTGGCGGCTCTGGAGTGCTTAGCTCCACCTCGCCTGGCGCATTCAGCCCCGCTGCTGCCAGTAGCTGTTAATCCGCCAAGAGAAGCCAGGTGGTGACAAGTGGGCTCTCGCGGTGCAGCCAGAAGCCCCCCAGCTCGGACAGAAGCCGCACCTCCCTGCGCTGCCGCCGAGTGGAAGCGGAACAAGCATTTTGTTTCAATTTAGTCCATCTGGATGTATATTAGGAACGAGTCCAGCGCAATTCACATTTTCAGTAGGTTGCTTTTCCTGAGCAGCGTTGTAGTTGAAACCATGTGTCCCGGCCTGACAGGGGAGGCAGTGCTTGGCACCCCACCTGCCTTTTGACACCACACGCCCGGGGCACACCCCTCCCCCTCCCCCGTGCCGGGCTATAGCCTCTGCATCGGATGTCCTCTTACACTAACACCCCATACTGAGCCACACTACGTGGGTGCCCTCCGTATAGACCCCCACGCCAGGCCACCCCCAGCCAGGCCACCCCTACTCCTCCGTACCCACGTGGGTGCCCCACATTCTCAGTCGCCTAATGGCCGTCTGTCCACTCCCACCTTGCAGGCGAGCTGTCTTCCTCTTGCACTTGCTCTGAAGGCCATGCTAGTCCGTGCCGGTCCGTGCCGGTCTTTCTCTCACAGGACACAGCTTTCAGCCCTCGGGGGGGCCACACCACCCGGGACGCTGCCCTCACCCCGAGTCACCCACCCCTGTGCTGCCTTCCTGGCTGCTGGAGATCTTGCTCCCTACACGAGGCTGCTCCCACGCAGCGACGCCGCCTTTCCCGGCGAGCTGTGACGTCCACAGAAGGCCACGGCTTGCGGGCACGCCCCTCGCCTTAGAGCCACAGCAGCTCCTCCACCCGCAGCGGGAGGGCAGCCTGCTACGCCCACCAAAATCGCCCTTCAGCTTTCTATCTTTAGTAGCAAGGGAGGGCGAAGAGGAAAGGGACGCCCTGAGAAATTTTGTTGCACAATTCATACAGCAAAGTTTATCTTCCCAAGAGCTCAGTTCTAGGCATTTCTTCAATTGCTGTGATAGTGACTATATCCCCCCCACCCCAGATTTCCCCATGCCTCACTGTGATCATCCTTTCCATTTTTTATAATAATTGTTGCTGCAACTTGCTACTATTTAAAAAATATTTATTTATTTATTTGGAAAGCAGAGTTGCAGAGAGGGAGAGAGAGAAAGAGGGAGAGAGGGAGACAGGGAGACAGGGAGAAAGAGAGGTCTTCCATCCGCTGGTTCACTCCTCAAATGGCTGCAATGGCCGGAGCTGAGCTGATCCGAAGCCAGGAGCCAGGAGCTTCTTCCAGGTCTCCCACGTGGGTGCAGAGACCCAAAGACTTGAGCCTACTTCCACTGATTTCCCAGGCCATAGCAGAGAGCTGGTTTGGAAGTGGAGCAGCCAGGACTCAAACTGGCGCCCACATGGGATGCCGGCACTGCAGGTGGCGGCTTTACCCTAAGGCACAGCGCCGGCCCCAATCATTTATAGTTACGTTTTCTTTTCCAAAACTTTTTTAGGATATACAACATACACCTTAACTTACCACAGTCTACTGTCAAATAATATTATGCTGCTTTGGCCGGCGCCGCAGCTCACTAGGCTAATCCTCCACCTAGTGGCGCCAGCACACTGGGTTCTAGTCCCGGTCGGGGCGCCGGATTCTGTCCCGGTTGCCCCTCTTCCAGGCCAGCTCTCTGCTGTGGCCCGGGAGTGAAGTGGAGGATGGCCCAAGTACTTGGGCCCTGCACCCGCATGGGAGACCAGGAGGAAGCACCTGGCTCCTGGCTTCGGATCAGCGCGGTGCGCCGGCCGCGGTGGCCATTGGAGGGTGAACCAACGGCAAAAGGAAGACCTTTCTCTCTGTCTCTCTCTCTCACTGTTCACTCTGCCTGTCAAAAATAAAAAAGAAAAAAATATTATGCTGCTTCACTTGTGTTGTGAGAACTCTATGACAGATTACTTCTAACTCCTCTTTCCCAAAATGAAGTGCAGTTATCGTATGTTTTACTTTTATATATGACACAGTCCTCAATACATTGTGATTATTTTTGCTTTAGGAAATCTACCTTTTCACTTGATGCAAAGCAAAAGGTAACATGTTTTATACCAGGTGTCTGCCTGTCAACTCATTCCTTTCACCTGAGTAACTTTCTTTAGCACCGACCATAATGCAGGAATGCTGAAATTAAACTCAACCTCTCTTTGCTGAAAAAAACTTTATTTCCTCTTATTTAAAAAACATTTATTTATTTTAAAGAGTTATTTATTTGAAAGAAAGAACTAGAGAGAGAGAGAGAGAGAGAGAGAGAGATTTTCCATCTGTTGGTTCATTAGCACAGTGGTTGCAACACCTAGGTCTGGGCCAGGCTCAAGCCGGGACCCTGGCTCTCCATCTGGGTCCCACATGTGGGTGGCAGGGGCCCAGACACTTGGACCATCCTCTGCCTTCCCAGGAGCATTAGCAGGGAGCTGGATCAGAAGCAGAGAAGCCGGGGCTCAACCGGCACTCTGATAGGAGAGCAGCCTACGTGCTGTGCCACCACATTAGCCCTGCTCCTTGTGTTTTGAAGGACACGTTCTTGGGGTGGGGAATTGTGGGGAGCAACTCGGACTAGACTAAGTTACTGGAATTAAGACTTATTCTATGCATCTGCTCTCCCACAATATGGCGCTGAGAAGGGAGAAACAGCTTCTACACAGCTGCCTCCAGTTCAACCAATAAACTGTAGGACCTACTCCTGATTGGAGGAGAGCAGCGTACTCGGCGTGTGGGTAGCAGAGTTGGGATTGGCGGAAGAGGACTATAAAGGAGGAGAGAGACAACATGCATCCAGGAACATCTATCTGAAGGAACACCTGAGCAGCCCCCGAGAGAGCCGGCCGGCCGGCGGTGTGCCGCTCCCCCGTGGAAGTGGGGAAAGTGGCAGGGGGAACCGCCCTTCCACGGAGGTGGAAGGGACAGCAGCCAACCCGGGAAGAACCAGCAGCAAACCCAGGAAGGGCCAAGCAGACGAAAGAACAACGCAGGGTCCTGTGTCGTTCCTCCAAGAAGACGGGGAGCGACAGGGAATCTGGTGTGAGACTGCCTTGTGGGCTCCATTGTCTTCTGACTGGCCTTGTTTCTGGGCTCCGTGAATCCGCCTCAGCGCTTGTCCTCTGTGATGTGCCTTTTCTCCCTGGCTGTCTGCAAGCCTTTTTCTTTGTTCTCATCTGTGAAGTCTGGATAGAAACGTGCAGGTGTGTTCATTCTATTCTATTTTAATTTTTTTCTTGATTTTTTTTTTCTGGGATTCTCCGGGCTTCTTGAATTTGTGATTTAATCAGTTTCATTATTTTTGAAAAATCCTTAATCCTTATCTCTTCAGTATTTAATCTGCCCTTTTGGTTACATCTTTCCTATCAGAATTCCAATTACATATATTATTCCACAACTATTGGATGCTGTTTTCTCTGTCTCTAGCTCGTCTTGCTGTCTCCCGTGTGTGTGTGTGTGTGTGTGTGTGTGTATGTGTGTCCCTTCTTTGTCCCAATTTGGGTAACATCTAAACTGCTATTGTCCTATTTTAAAAACCCAAAGACTTATCTTTAATTTTGTTGTGTCTTTCCAGCTAGCAAGTCCACAGAGGTTCTTCATTTCTGGTATTGTTTTATTATTGTTTCTACATATCCATTTGGCTGTCATAATTTCCATCTCTCTAGTAAAATATTTACTCCAGAAATGTCCAGCTTCTCCACTCTATTTTTAATACAATAACAGCCATAAGCCAAGATCTGGATCAGAAGAGGAGTAGCCTGGATTCAAACTGGCAGATTGGCTTAGCCTGCTACACCACAGCACTGGCCCCAGTCGTAGTTATCTTAGAGTTTGTTTCTGATGATTCCGACAGTGAGCCCACAGAGTCTGGTTTGCTGATTGCTTTCTCTATTGATCTTTTATGTCTTGTCATTTTCAGTTAAATGCTGGACATTGTATGCAGAACAGCAAGGGCTGAAACACATAGTTACGTCTAGAAATGTGCATGCCTCTTCTGCAAGACCGTTCACATGTGAGTCAGCCTAGCGAGGAACTGGGCTTGTGTTTGTTGCTGCTGTTGTGTGATCTCTAGGTGCACCACAGGCTAAGATTTCTGAGATGTTTCGTTCTAGGCTACGATGAGGAGGTTCTGCAGGTTTCTTTCTGCGTCTGTGCTCTCTCATCACTGTCACACTGTGCACCTTGCGTCATGGACAGTGTCTGCGCTCTTGCCCTGGTGGGGTCAAGTAGTGTCCTCTTCTACCTTGCACCACTCAGTCCTAGGTTCTTTGTTTCTGGACCTTGAGGTGAGACGTTTTGAATGTTCCCATCTCTCTCCCTCATCAGCCAAACTTTGCCTTGTGTCTGTGGCAGATCAGGAGGAAGTCTCCTGACCCCCAACCAGGAGTAGGAAGTGTGCTATTATAATGGTACAGGAGCCTGGACCATGGACCAGAGCTCTACCTCCTCCTCTAGGGGTAACGGGGTCTCTGTTGCTGTTCACTCTTCCTCACAGTCCCTGGGACTCCAAGCCTTGCCCCTCTTTCTCCACAAGCTCGAGACATTTGCCCATCCACACAAGGGCAGGATTTCAGGCCTTTTCCATAGAGTCCACTGCTCTGCTTCCCGACATCTGCGCTGCTAAGGGGATTCTTTGTCTCCTGCACTGCTCCTGTGCTTTCTCAGAAGCACCCCATGGAGATCGTGGAGAAGACCTGGTGGTGCAGTGTGGATGCCGTCACGCCCCATGGAGGTCGTGGAGACCTGGTGGTGCAGTGTGGATGCTGTCACACCCCATGGAGGTCATGGAGAAGACCTGGTGGTCCAGTGTGGATGCCGTCACGCCCCATGGAGGTCATGGAGACCTGGTGGGTGCAGTGTGGATGCTGTCACACCCCATGGAGGTCGTGGAGACCTGGTGGTGCAGTGTGGATGCTGTCACACCCCATGGAGGTCATGGAGACCTGGTGGTGCAGTGTGGATGCCGTCACACCCCATGGAGGTCATGGAGACCTGGTGGTGCAGTGTGGATGCTGTCACACCCCATGGAGGTCTTGGAGACCTGGTGGTGCAGTGTGGATGCTGTCATGCCCCATGGAGGTCATGGAGACCTGGTGGTGCAGTGTGGAGGCTGTCACACCCCATGGAGGTCGTGGAGACCTGGTGGTGCAGTGTGGATGCTGTCACACCCCATGGAGGTCATGGAGAAGACCTGGTGGTGCAGTGTGGATGCTGTCACACTCCATGGAGGTCATGGAGAAGACCTGGTGGTGCAGTGTGGATGCTGTCACGCCCCATGGAGGTGGTGGAGAAGACCTGGTGGTGCAGTGTGGATGCTGTCACACCCCATGGAGGTCATGGAGAAGACCTGGTGGTCCAGTGTGGATGCCGTCACACCCCATGGAGGTCATGGAGACCTGGTGGTGCAGTGTGGATGCTGTCACACCCCATGGAGGTCTTGGAGACCTGGTGGTGCAGTGTGGATGCTGTCACACCCCATGGAGGTCATGGAGACCTGGTGGTGCAGTGTGGATGCTGTCACACCCCATGGAGGTCATGGAGACCTGGTGGTGCAGTGTGGATGCTGTCACACCCCATGGAGGTCGTGGAGACCTGGTGGTGCAGTGTGGATGCTGTCACGCCCCATGGAGGTCATGGAGACCTGGTGGTGCAGTGTGGATGCTGTCATGCCCCATGGAGGTCATGGAGACCTGGTGGTGCAGTGTGGATGCTGTCACACCCCATGGAGGTCATGGAGACCTGGTGGTGCAGTGTGGATGCCGTCATGCCCCATGGAGGTCATGGAGAAGACCTGGTGGTGCAGTGTGGATGCCGTCATGCCCATGGAGGTCATGGAGACCTGGTGGTGCAGTGTGGATGCTGTCATGCCCCATGGAGGTCATGGAGACCTGGTGGTGCAGTGTGGATGCTGTCACACCCCATGGAGGTCATGGAGACCTGGTGGTGCAGTGTGGATGCCGTCATGCCCCATGGAGGTCATGGAGAAGACCTGGTGGTGCAGTGTGGA
The DNA here is from genome assembly GCF_964237555.1 of Oryctolagus cuniculus. NCBI lineage: Eukaryota > Metazoa > Chordata > Mammalia > Lagomorpha > Leporidae > Oryctolagus > Oryctolagus cuniculus. The sequence goes on from NC_091436.1 coordinate 8,642,794, forward strand.
TGCCGTCATGCCCATGGAGGTCATGGAGACCTGGTGGTGCAGTGTGGATGCCGTCACGCCCCATGGAGGTCATGGAGAAGACCTGGTGGTGCAGTGTGGATGCTGTCACACCTCATGGAGGTGGTGGAGAAGACCTGGTGGTGCAGTGTGGATGTTGTCATGCCCCATGGAGGTCATGGAGAAGACCTGGTGGTGCAGTGTGGATGCCGTCATGCCCATGGAGGTCATGGAGACCTGGTGGTGCAGTGTGGATGCTATCACACCCCATGGAGGTCATGGAGAAGACCTGGTGGTGCAGTGTGGATGCTGTCACACCCCATGGAGGTCGTGGAGACGACCTGGTGGTGCAGTGTGGATGTTGTCATGCCCCGTGGAGGTCATGGAGACCTGGTGGTGCAGTGTGGATGCCGTCACGCCCATGGAGGTCATGGAGACCTGGTGGGTGCAGTGTGGATGCTATCACACCCCATGGAGGTCATGGAGAAGACCTGGTGGTGCAGTGTGGATGCTGTCACACCCCATGGAGGTCGTGGAGACCCTGTGGTGCAGTGTGGATGTTGTCATGCCCCATGGAGGTCATGGAGAATACCTGGTGGTGCAGTGTGGATTTCGTCATGCCCCATGGAGGTCATGGAGACCTGGTGGTGCAGTGTGGATGCTATCACACCCCATGGAGGTCATGGAGAAGACCTGGTGGGTGCAGTGTGGATGCCGTCATGCCCATGGAGGTGGTGGAGAAGACCTGGTGGTGCAGTGTGGATGTTGTCATGCCCCATGGAGGTCATGGAGAAGACCTGGTGGTGCAGTGTGGATGCCGTCACACACCATGGAGGTCATGGAGACCTGGTGGTGCAGTGTGGATGCTATCACACCCCATGGAGGTCATGGAGAAGACCTGGTGGTGCAGTGTGGATGCTGTCACACCCCATGGAGGTCATGGAGAAGACCTGGTGGTCCAGTGTGGATGCCGTCATGCCCCATGGAGGTCATGGAGACCTGGTGGTGCAGTGTGGATGCTGTCACGCCCCATGGAGGTCATGGAGAAGACCTGGTGGTGCAGTGTGGATGCTGTCACACCCCATGGAGGTCGTGGAGACTCTGTGGTGCAGTGTGGATGTTGTCATGCCCCATGGAGGTGGTGGAGAAGACCTGGTGGTGCAGTGTGGATGTTGTCATGCCCCATGGAGGTCATGGAGAAGACCTGGTGGTGCAGTGTGGATGCCGTCATGCCCCATGGAGGTCATGGAGACCTGGTGGTGCAGTGTGGATGTTGTCATGCCCCATGGAGGTCATGGAGAAGACCTGGTGGTGCAGTGTGGATGCTATCACACCTCATGGAGGTCATGGAGAAGACCTGGTGGTGCAGTGTGGATGCTGTCACACCCCATGGAGGTCATGGAGAAGACCTGGTGGTCCAGTGTGGATGCCGTCATGCCCCATGGAGGTCATGGAGACCTGGTGGTGCAGTGTGGATGCTGTCACGCCCCATGGAGGTCATGGAGAAGACCTGGTGGTGCAGTGTGGATGCTATCACACCCCATGGAGGTCATGGAGAAGACCTGGTAGTGCAGTGTGGATGTTGTCATGCCCCATGGAGGTCATGGAGAAGACCTGGTGGTGCAGTGTGGATGCCGTCATGCCCATAGAGGTCATGGAGACCTGGTGGGTGCAGTGTGGATGCTATCACACCCCATGGAGGTCATGGAGACCTGGTGGTGCAGTGTGGATGCTGTCACACCCCATGGAGATCGTGGAGAAGACCTGGTGGTCCAGTGTGGATGCCATCATGCCCCTGGAGGTCATGGAGAAGACCTGGTGGTGCAGTGTGGATGCTGTCACACCCCATGGAGGTCGTGGAGTCCTGGTGGTGCAGTGTGGATGCTGTCACACCCCATGGAGGTCATGGAGACCTGGTGGTGCAGTGTGGATGCTGTCACACCCCATGGAGGTCGTGGAGACCTGGTGGTGCAGTGTGGATGCTGTCACACCCCATGGAGGTCGTGGAGACCTGGTGGTGCAGTGTGGATGCTGTCACGCCCATGGAGGTCATGGAGAAGACCTAGTGGTGCAGTGTGGATGCTGTCACACCCCATGGAGGTCATGGAGACCTGGTGGTGCAGTGTGGATGCTGTCACGCCCCATGGAGGTCATGGAGAAGACCTGGTGGGTGCAGTGTGGATGCTGTCATGCCCATGGAGGTCATGGAGACCTGGTGGTGCAGTGTGGATGCTGTCATGCCCCATGGAGGTCGTGGAGACCTGGTGGTCCAGTGTGGATGCTGTCACACCCCATGGAGGTCGTGGAGACCTGGTGGTGCAGTGTGGATGCCGTCACGCCCATGGAGGTCATGGAGACCTGGTGGTGCAGTGTGGATGTTGTCATGCCCATGGAGGTCATGGAGAAGACCTGGTGGTGCAGTGTGGATGCTGTCATGCCCCATTGAGGTCATGGAGACCTGGTGGTGCAGTGTGGATGCTGTCACACCCCATGGAGGTCATGGAGAAGACCTGGTGGTGCAGTGTGGATGCCGTCACGCCCATGGAGGTCATGGAGACCTGGTGGTGCAGTGTGGATGTTGTCATGCCCATGGAGGTCATGGAGAAGACCTGGTGGTGCAGTGTGTATGCTGTCACGCCCCATGGAGGTCGTGGAGACCTGGTGGTCCAGTGTGGATGCTGTCACGCCCCATGGAGGTCATGGAGAAGACCTGGTGGTGCAGTTTGGATGCCGTCACGCCCATGGAGGTCATGGAGACCTGGTGGGTGCAGTGTGGATGCTGTCACGCCCATGGAGGTCATGGAGAAGACCTGGTGGTGCAGTGTGGATGCCGTCACGCCCATGGAGGTGGTGGAGACGGCCTGGTGGTCCAGATGGCCTGGTGGTCCAGCGTGGAATGCCGATGCCTGTATTTCTGTGACTCTGCACTGTTGTATTAACCCACTGTCGACCTTTAGAAACTCCCTAACATTTTAGGTGATTTCTTTTCTAGTACATGGCAACTCCCTCTTCCTGTAACGCTGTATTCAAGTGAGCCGGTAGGTACCCCCAACTCTCCCGAGGAAGCCCCTCCTTCCTTAGATTTTGGGATACTTGGGTTCAAGGAGTGCTGTGGCATTTTTTCCCCTGCCTTTTCTCGTTACTCAATTGGGCTGATAACCATTCATCAGGATTACACCTCCTAGGGGCTGGCGCTGTGGTGCAGCCTGAGGCGCTGGCATCCCGTGTGGACACCAGTTCTAGTCCCAGCTTCTCCACTTCCAATCCAGCTCTCTGTTGTGGCCTGGGATAGCAGTGGAAGATAGCCCAAGTCCTTGGGCCCCTGTACCTGCATGGGAGACCAGGAAGAAGCTCCTGGCTTTGGATGGGTGCAGCTCTGGCCGTTGCAGCCAAGTGGGGAGTGAACCTATGGAAGGAGGACTCTCTCTTTGTCTCTGCCTCTCTCTGTAACACTGTCTTTCAAATATATATAACATAAATCTTTAAAAAAAGGCTTATACCTCCTAGGTGGAAGTAGAATCCCAAGGGAGGCTTTAAACCTTGTAATGTCCTCATCAGAACTGTTTTTGAAGGCATTGTATAAAGTTACAATTAATTATATAATTACGTGGAAGGAATCTTTTACATCTATGACAAATTGAATTACAATATAACAGGAAGAAGTGAAGAAGTATAATCCAGAATAAATTTTCTGATATGGATCAAAATCTCTCTCTCTCTCTCTCTCTCTCTCTCACACACACACACACACATGTACACACATGTATAAACAATCACCAGTGGATGGCCTTTAAAAAAGGTTTTTTGTTAAGCTTTTAAATTGAAGTTGATATATATTTAGAAATTCACATATGTGAAGATTTCCAGATTATTTGTAAGGAACAGCTCACTTCTAAACGCATCCCCACGCTGTTAGAATTGACAGCTGTTTACATGTGGGGCACATGTTCCCACAACAGGAGGTAACAGGAGAATGGAACCAATTAAGTTCTGATTGCGCTGAATCTGTCCTTTTGCATGACATCTTTGATTTCCCAGCATAGCTCTGCAAGTCTCAAAGCTGTGTTGGATAAAGCTGACGTCTCTTGACTGTCTTTTGCCAAAACTGAATGAGAGCAGGAGCTGCTACACTTGGAAGCAAGGGCTTGGGTGAACTTTTCATATTCCTGCAAACAGACAGAATCGCCCCTTTGGTGGGTAACTGGGTAAACCTAAGTGAAGAACGCAAGGTCAGCTTCATCCTGGAGTCCAGGATCTGATGAATCTGTAGGCGCAAAAGGCCACAGCCTAGAGAGAAGGTTTGAGGCCGCTTCTGGATTCTTCCCGGGAACCCCAAGCCACGCCAGGCCTTGTCTCTCCTCCAGCGGAGTGGGTCTGGAAGGCCCTGGACCCCTGCCATTGGCTCCCAGCAGGCCAGGTCGAGGATGAAGACCCAAAGCAGAGATGAGGAATGGCTTTCTGTAAGCGTCACACCCATACTCCCCAAGGACAAGGAAGCCCAGGTCCCCGGGCAAGTCCTCGGCAGGCTTGGGGTGTGGCTCTCCACGTGCACAGAGGCTGGAGGTGCCATGAGGATGCCCGTGAGCCTCAGCCCTTCCGAGCAGCCCTGACCTGATCCCTGTCCAAAAGGCTCTAGAAGAAGGCTGGCCCCTCTTAGGGATCCCCTCATGGTGGGGCGCTCTCATTTCTGCAAGCTTTCCTGCCCTCCCCGATTCAGCCCCTGCTGGTCCACCAGTCTGGCGTCTCCTGGACACGAGGCCCTCAGGGGACCAGCTCCCCCACAATGACCATGGCCGCTGTGATTGGCTCTTCTGGAAACAGCGTAGTCGCCAAGCGCGTCTGAGCAGGTCTGCGTCCGCCCTGATTGGGAAAGTACCATGGAGTCAATCAGAACTCTGAGCGAGACTCACTGTTAGGTGGTGGTGCGGCTTCCTCTACCAGTTCACTTCAGTGGGAGTGTCCGTCAATATGGCTTATTGTCCTATCGAGGGGAAATCCTCTATGGTTCACAATCCTGGCAACCAAGGGAGGGCGGAGATGCCATAGCGGAAGGCTTTGGGTAGGCTCCTCCCCCACTTCCCCCAGCACTGTTGGCCTCACTCTGCCGGAGCCCAGCTCACACCCAGGGAAATCTTGTGCAGTGGCTGCTAAGCCCTGTGAGAGGCACACTTTGCCTTGGGATGGTTCGCCTCCAAGCGCACCATCAGCCTAAGGGGAAGGGGCTTTCCACCTGGGGGGTGAGAACCAGTGATTCCGCGATCTGTAATTAGTAGTCTGGGTCTCCTGCAGGGGCCCGTGCGGAGCAGAGTGCGGAGCTGGCTGCCATTGCACTCTCCTCATTATGGAGAGGCTGGCTCCGTGTGGAGGGGCCGCAGCCTCCCACAGCCCCCCTTCGCCCCCCACCCCGGCAGGTGCCACCACCTTCAGGTGAAATCCTGCGCCAGGCAGCCCCAGCGGTGGCTTCTCCCTGGACCCCAGGGATGGGTCCGAGGCCCCCTCCAACAAGAAGCCATGCTTCCCTGCCAGTGATCAGAGAGGGACCCCTTCCGAGTCCTCGCAGCCGGCCCCTCCTTCGTGGCTCATCTGGAGCGGGCCGGTCCCCAAGGTGCCTGCAGCGAGGGAGACAGCCGTCAAGGGCAGCCCATCTGCTCAGCGCCTCTCCTGCAGGTCAGGGTTTTAACAGCGACGCTAAGATCCCCGATGGAAACCCCGGCCTCTGCCTGGCCAAAGGCCCTGGCTGGGAGTCTCGCCCGAGGTTCCGCGGGCTGGGGGCCCTTGAGCTGCGGCCACCATCCAAGGGTTTGACTTTTTCCAGGCGCACCGAAAACGGGAAGCTTGCTGGCTGCTGGCCCCCCTCCCACCCCGGCCCCACGCCCTCCCAGGCCGAGGACACAGCTGCAGAAGCCCACAGCCACGGGAGCACAGCGGGGCCTCTAGTCCGCCTTTGGCCGCGGGGAGGCCCGGGCTGGGAGGGGCAGGGTGCGGAAGGAGAAGTCCCCCTGGCCGAGCCCCGGCCCTCACTGGCTTTTCCAGGCTCTCTGTCTGGGCCTGTGCGGGGGCCTCCATCCTGGGAAGCTGGGCCCACAGGGGACTGCACGCTGCTGAGTGTGGACACGGAGGCGAAAGCAAAGCTTCGTGGTGCCCCAGGGGCTGCTCTTTGGCAAGGCTGGCAGCCAGCACGAGCCTTGCTGGTGTGAGGAAACCTGGCTTTGCCTAAAACACACGTTCTCTGCTGCCGGTCCCGTGAGTTCCGCCTCAGCTTCCTCGGGGGCTTAACTCTCCCCCCACCGCAAGCCCTGAGCCGCTCCTCCCTCCCCTGAGCCTGGAAGACACACGTGTTTTCCTTTGGAAATTTTCAGAGCTGCGATTTTCCTACGTGTACAGTCCAGAGAATCAAGACTTGCGGGGCGCGGGGGTAGAGGTATGTGCGCTAGAATCAAGAGATGGAAAGCAAAGCTGACCATTCCAAAGCCCCACCTATGGCTTTGAGGGCGTGTGTGTCTCCTTTGAAATGGGCATCCCATTCTGGCTGCAAAGTGCAGGCGGAAGTTAAGATCTGCCCATGTCCTCGTCCAGGAAGCTGGTTGGCATGCGTGTAGGAGGTGTGGGAGCCCCTGAGGGTGCGGGCCAAGCTCTCTGGGATGCAGGTGTGAGGGGAACTCACGCACGGGCAGGGGAGAGGGCGTGCACACAACACTCGGGAAAGTGCAAGAGGAGCCCGTGGCACACCGTCCGTGGGGCGGGCACCAGCCACGGCTCGTCCTGTGTCCACGGGCAGCTGCTCCCATCCACAGGGGGACTGCTCCCCTCACCCTGGAATCGGGGTGCCCTGTGCTTTGACCAGGGGCTGGGGCAGGAGCGACAGCATCCAGGCTCTGAGACCGTGAGGAGTTTAGAACCACCGTGTCTGGGGGAAGGGTTGGTGATCCCTGACAGGTAATTCAAGCGACCTAGGAACGCAGAGCAAAGAGAAAACACGGCCAGTGCTGCCTGGGCCGTCAGGGACGGCTGCCCCAGGGCTGCAGCACGCCTTGTGATAAACCCCGTGTCTGAAGGGACCATCGCCAAACTTCCTATTCAGGATGCTGGTTCCCGGGCAGCCACCACCGCTCCTGCCCGGTGCTCACCGCCGGCCTCACGCCGCTCTTGGCCCTCATGATCATCGACTCAAGTGGGCCTCCTAACAAGCTTCCAAGGCAGGTGTGCTAGCATCATCCCCATTCCAGGAAGGGAGCGGCGAGACGAGGAGGGGTCGGGTAAGTCCACGGCAGCCTGTGGCGGGTAAGTGGCCCAGGGTCTCCAGCCCTGCCAGCCCAGGCTTTCAACCCCTACCTGACTCTGCCTAAAGATCGGACTTAGCTCAGGAGTCCTGGCCCCCAGCTCTGGCCCCTGACTCCAGCTTCCTGCCGAAGTGACTGAGCACATCAGCTGCCCCGTCAGAGAGGAGGCAGGCAACAGACCCTGGAGAGACCCCCAGACCCAGTGCCGGTGGCTAAGACTGCACCGGCCACGGAAGTAGACTGGGCCGCTGCAGACCCCGAGACCCCGCTTTGGAAGACAAGCTGGGAACCATCAGGCCTTTGTGCTTCTGTGTCGCTCCCTGGAGGAGGGGCCCGGGACCTCCAGGCCAGCGTCCCTCATCTGGGAGAAGGCAGAGCTCAGGAAGTTTGTGTTGGAAGCGCGAGACAGGACACGTGTGTCTTGGCTCCCGGTGGCTTCCGCAGCCGCTGTTACGCCAAGCAAAGCCCCGCAGAGGCTGCGGCAGCTGGGACCTGAGCCTGTGGCTTTGGGGTTGGGGTTCAGCTCCCCTCCTTTTCCTCTTGTCTGGGCAGACACTTCCTGTGTCCTGGGGCTGGCGGGAGGTTGCTGATCTGTTTCCATCACGGTCGGCTGAGGCACTGGGGAGGGGGCAGACAAGGACCGAACTTCTTTTTTTTTTCTTTTTTTGACAGGCAGAGTGGACAGTGAGAGAGAGAGACAGAGAGAAAGGTCTTCCTTTTGCTGTTGGTTCACCCTCCAATGGCCGCTGCGGCCGGCGCGCTGCGGCCGGCGCACCGCGCTGATCCGATGGCAGGAACCAGGAGCCAGGTGCTTCTCCTGGTCTCCCATGGGGTGCAGGGCCCAAGCACCTGGGCCATCCTCCACTGCACTCCCTGGCCACAGCAGAGAGCTGGCCTGGAAGAGGGGCAACCGGGACAGAATCCAGCGCCCCGACCGGGACTAGAACCCGGTGTGCCGGCGCCTCAAGGCGGAGGATTAGCCTAGTGAGCCGCGGCGCCGGCCCAAACTTCTTCTTCGACCCAGAGCAATTTCAGGAGAGCCCGTGCGGGGAGCTGCTGTGGGGTCCGGAGCCACATGGGCCCCTGCACGGCTGGTGGCTGCTTCTCCCAGCCCTCCTGGGGCGCCCAGCCCAGTGCCGGCCACATGGGCAGCACACAGCCCTCAGCCTCTCCCTCCACTCTCGCTCGTGCTCTGCTAGGTGGAATGGTGACACCAGATGTGGAAAGTTCAACTCCTTTTGCCTATGTATGCGGCTGCCTCTCCAGGGCCCAGCCCCGTCCCTGCCACAGCGCAGAGGAGCTGTCGCTGGGGGAAGAGAGGGCCCAGGGTGGCAGGGGATGGAGAGCCACTGAGCCCAGCTAGGCACACGCAGAGAAGAATGGCGAGAGAACTGCCCGTATGTTTGTCCATTTCCTTAGCACATTTTAAACCTGGCACAGACTGTGTGACAGCGTAATTGAACTTGGGACCGGCCGGTTCTAGCTGCTTCTCTCTCGGGACACCGAACAGATGCTGTTCCCACAGGCCGACGCCTGTGGGAGCTGGCAGGCACCGGGGCTCACGTCTGTAGGGCACCGTCAGTTCCCCTTGGACGCATCGACTTCACAGAGCGCGGGAGGGAGCACGTGTCCTGGGGCCAGAGAGGGAGGTGCACACTCCGAGGCAGGTGCTGGCACCCAGAGCCCCAGGGTTCAGCTCCCAGTGTGTCATTCACCTCTGCTGTACACCCGCCCCATGTGCACCTGCCGGTGCTGTAAAGAGGTGCTCCTGGGGTTTCGGGTACAGATCGTCCTATACACCCAGAGGGTTCAGAGGCCATAGTATCCCTTCTTTTCCTGGACTGATGAACTTCAGGGGAGCAGAGACCTCCAGGGCTAGCCTGGAAAATGTGGGTGACTGAGGTGAGCCCTAGAGAGGGCTCAGAGCGGCCCATTCACCAGAAGCCATGGAGTGACCACTGCTCGTCTCTGGCCTCTGGCCTCCGCTCACTGGGGACAAGCACCGTGACAGGCACTCAGGAGCTACCCCGTTGGCTCAGGGAAAGACCCCCGGGAGAGGACCCACAGCCAAGCCTCTCTGGTGTCAAGACATATGCAGCTAGCATCCTCAGCTGTTCCACCGTGTGGATGCCACAAAACTCCTCTGGTGACCGGGAGTGGACAGGGTTCCCGTGGCCACACTCTGTGCCACACACCCTCACCGCACACGGCCTCTGCGGCTGGCTGGGAGATACGGAGTAGGTGGCTTCTAAGGTTCAGACCAACTCTCAACAGCTCACCTGTCGCTCCCCTTGTTATGGGCTGGGTTGGGGCCTAAGTTAATTTTCCAGACTCTTGCCTTTTACCTAGAGAAGAATTCTAAGTACAGGCCCAAACACGGCATGCGGTATGATCAACTTTATATACAAAGTGAGAAAAACACAGGCTCATCAGGGTGTTATTAAGGGAGAGAGGGCCAAGGAAAGGGAATTGTTATTCCCCACTCTGTTCATCCACGCACGAGGAAGAGAGAGCATCTCCGTTCTTCCTAGCTTTTTTTTTTTTTTTTTTTTTTTTTTTTGACAGGCAGAGTGGATAGTGAGAGAGAGAGACAGAGAGAAAGGTCTTCCTTTGCCGTTGGTTCACCCTCCAATGGCCGCTGCGGCTGGCGCATCGCGCTGATCCGATGGCAGGAGCCAGGTGCTTCTCCTGGTCTCCCATGGGGTGCAGGGCCCAAGCACTTGGGCCATCCTCCACTGTACTCCCTGGCCACAGCAGAGAGCTGGCCTGGAAGAGGGGCAACCGGGACAGAATCCAGCACCCCGACTGGGACTAGAACCTGATGTGCCGGCACCGCAAGGCGGAGGATTAGCCTATTGAGCCACGGCACCGGCCCTTCCTAGCCTTTTATGAGCTTTAGACAAATGGAAGTGTTTATGTGGTACCACCGCCATGTCCTGGGTAACAGGAGGTGCTTCCTGGGGAGGGGTCCCCTGATTGACAGGTAGGGAAGAGGGTGGGACTTAGAATGATCTATCTAAACTTTCCCACATCACGGTCACCTGCTCTTTGCCCTGGGAACAGAGCAAAGTGCACATAAAGATGGCTTTCCTGGCTTCTTCTGGAAGTTACATAATTGTAGGCTTTGCATTTAGGTCCATAATCCCCTATGAGCTAATTTTATATATGGTGTGAACATGAATCAAAGTTCATGTTTTTCCACTTGAATATCCAGTTTGCCAGCGTCCTTGCTGAAAAGGTGAGCTGTTCTCACTGATGCCGTGAGCCTTGGTCAGATCAGGGCACTGAATGTGCGATCTAATTCTGGGCTGAGATCCCTCCCCCCTAAGTGTTTGCTGCCATTCACCACCGAGGCCGCCCTGCTCCTGTGGGAGGAGCTTTGGTTTCCCCCAGAGTTCTCCTGTTGGAACTTACTCACCAATGTAGTAACGTTCAGAGTGGACCTGTTAGGAGGGCTAGGAGGCCAAAGTCCTCACAAATGGGATTAGCGCCCTTATAAAGAGGCTTGAGGGAGCCTGTGGCCCCGCCCACCACATGAGGGAGGAGCAAAAAGGAGCCAAGGGGAACGGACCCACAACGGGTGCCAAACTGCTGGAGGCCAGATCCTGAACTTCAAGCAATTGATTTCTGCTGTTTATAAGTTTCCCAGAGCACAGTGTTTCATTACACCGCCTGGAACTAACAAAACATAAGGTTTTAAAATAAAAATTTAATTTATATGAGAGCCGGCTTTGTGGCATAGCAGGTAAAGCCACTGCCTGCTGTGATGGCATCCCATATGGGATCTCATTGTGTCCCGGCTGCTCCACTTCTGATCCAGCTCTCTGCTATCGCCTGACAAAAGCAGTAGAAGACGGCCCAAGTCCTTTGGTCCCTGCCACCCATGTGGGAGACCCTGATGAAGCTCCTGGCTCTTGGCTTCCGCCTGGCTCAGCCCTGGCCACTGCGGCCAACTGAGGAACTGAGTGTGAACAGCAGATGAACCTCTCTCTCTCTCTCTCTCTCTCTCTCTCTCTCTCTCTCTCCCCACCCCTTTTCTGTAACTCTGGCTTTCAAAAAAAAAATCTTTTAAAAGATTCAATTTATTTAAAAGACCTGACTTTTTAGGCTGTTTATTAATGAGTGAGCTTTGGCAATAAATTTGTCCATTTTGTGTAAACTGTTATATTTATTGGCATAAAGATGCTCATAACATTTCTTAATTATTCTTTAAAGTCTGTGATGCTCAATCTCTCACTTCTGGTGAGATTTGGAATTTGTGTGCTCTTCCTCTTCATTTTTTTTACACTGACTATAGTTTTATCTATATTACTGATCTCAAAAATGGCTTCTAATTATATTGATTTTTCTTGTTTTCTATTTTATTGATTCTTCTCTGATCTGAATTATTTCCTAAATTTTGCTCATTGGAGGTTTAGTTTACTCCTACTTTCTTAAGGAAGACTGAGAACATAAATTTGGAACCATTCATTTGTCTAATACAGATGTTTAGTGCTACAAGTTTTCCTCCATGTACAGCTTTACCCATATCTCTTGAATTGTGATGTGCTATGCTTTTATTTTGATTCTGTTCAAGGTACTTTTTAATGTTCCTTTTTATTTCTTCTTGAACAACTGGTCATTTACAAGTATGCTATTTGTGTTCCAAATAGTTGATGATCTCCAGATGGGTTTCTTTGTTGATTATAGTTTAATTCTATGTGGGCAGAAAACATAATTTCTTTTTTCTTTCTTTTTAAGGGTTCATTTATTTATTTGAAAGACAGAGTTACAGAGAGTCAAAGGCAGAGAGAGAAAGGTCTTCCATCCTCTGGTTCACTCCCCAAATGGCCACAAAGGTCAGAGCTGAGCTGATCCGAAGCCAGGAGCCAGGGGATTCTTCTGGGTCTCCCACACGGGTGCAGGGGCCCAAGGACTTGAGCCGTCTTTTACTGCTTTCTCAGGCCACAGCAGAGAGCTGGATCGGAAGAGGAGCAGCTGGGACTCGAACCGACACCCATATGGCCACTGCATTGGCCCGGATCAGTTTTCTGTTAACCAGCCACTGGGACACTCTGCAGAGCCCTGGGATGTGCTTGGTGCTCCGCCCCTTTCCTGTCTCTGCACAGCGAGCCTTGGCCAGTTGGCGCCCTTGGACTCACAGCAGCTCCTCTGGGTGGGGCTTGCGCTCAGGGTGTTCACAGCTCCACCTGGCTGTCCATCTCTCTCTTACATCTGACATCTCTCCTGGCTGTGGATTGGAATAATGAGGCCTCATTTTCTCCTATTTCTCAGGATCACCGTCTTTCACTGCCTAACACCCAGTATGATGAGAGCCGTTGCTTCACATTTCTGTGTGGTTTTCTGGCTGCTTCAAGTGGAGGCTTGGTCCTGTCCTGCCCTTGGCTGGGAGTGGGTGTGACAATGCAAGGAGGAGCCCTCAGGCAGTGAGAGCAGAGGCCCAGCCCCAGAGGCTCGGAGGACCAAACTGGAAGGAGTTTGACGAACTTTCCACATTGCATTTGAAGGAAGCAGCAGACTTATTTTCCAAGAAAGCTAAATGTATCTATAAATTGAATTGGGCCATTTAGTTGTTAGCTATTTCCATCTCTCATCATCTTGGTTCTTCATGGTTTCCTTTTTCTGTGTGGTACAGAGAAACTCTAATGTCGCAGGAAAATTAAGCTATTTTTATACAGCCCCAAACACAGAGCAGGCCCCGAAGGGCCCCCCACAAGCATCTGGACCAATTCCGGGTGTGTCTTTTCCACCTCATGATCTTGAATTAAACCACTTCAAGAAGAACAGCGGTCACACCCCGTAACAGAACAAACTGCACAGGCAGTTCTGGAGTGAGGGCAAAACTGCATTGCAAGGAATGGTCTCTGCATACAAACACCTTCTCTAATAGATAGAATGGAAAGCTAGACCTGCCCCAGGGGGATGGAGAGCTAGCCCTCCCCCAGGGGGATGAGAGCTAGCCCTGCCCCAGGGGGATGGAGAGCTAGACCCTCCCCCAGGGGGATGAGAGCTAGCCCCGCCCCAGGGGGATGGAGAGCTAGCCCTACCCCAGGGGGATGGAGAGCTAGCCCTGCCCCAGGGGGATGAGAGCTAGACCCTCCCCCAGGGGGATGAGAGCTAGCCCCGCCCCAGGGGGATGAGAGCTAGACCCTCCCCCAGGGGGATGAGAGCTAGCCCCGCCCCAGGGGGATGGAGAGCTAGCCCTACCCCAGGGGGATGGAGAGCTAGCCCTGCCCCAGGGGGATGAGAGCTAGACCCTCCCCCAGGGGGATGAGAGCTAGCCCTACCCCAGGGGGATGGAGAGCTAGCCCTGCCCCAGGGGGATGGGGAGCTAGACCCTCCCCCAGGGGGATGAGAGCTAGCCCTACCCCAGGGGGATGGAGAGCTAGCCCTGCCCCAGGGGGATGGGGAGCTAGACCCTCCCCCAGGGGGATGAGAGCTAGACCCTCCCCCAGGGGGATGAGAGCTAGCCCTACCCCAGGGGGATGGAGAGCTAGACCTACCCCAGGGGGATGGAGAGCTAGCCCTGCCCCAGGGGGATGAGAGCTAGACCTGCCCCAGGGGGATGGAGAGCTAGACCCTCCCCCAGGGGGATGAGAGCTAGACCTGCCCCAGGGGGATGGAGAGCTAGACCCTCCCCCAGGGGGATGAGAGCTAGACCTGCCCCAGGGGGATGGAGAGCTAGACCCTCCCCCAGGGGGATGAGAGCTAGCCCTACCCCAGGGGGATGAGAGCTAGCCCCGCCCCAGGGGGATGGAGAGCTAGACCCTCCCCCAGGGGGATGAGAGCTAGACCTAACCCCAGGGGGAATAGCCAAAACCGCTGCTGCAGGCTTTCTCTTGGCCTTTGGTGAGGACGGAAACTGGTGACTTGTGTGACTTTGTCAGCACCGGCCAGAGTGGTCCCCACTGGCTGCTGCACATTTTGGTTCGGCTCCTCCCGGAGGCGTCAGACGACAGATACTTGGCTGGCCTCGGCGGAGAAGCCAGAAGAGCAGTTCCAGCCAGGGTGAGTGACATGGTGACAAGGAGGGTCTGTGCTGGGAGAAGCGACAGGAACCACGGGTAGGCCACATCCCGCCCGTGGGAGAATGCCATGTGTGTTACCAGCAAGGCAATCCAGGCCACCGCCGAAGGCACAGCAGTTTCCATGGCGGCTGTTCCCAGGGCTGTTTAACTGCTCCGAGCAGGTGTCGGATTGAAGGAGGCACCGGGACCACAAAACACCTGGCCCCCCGGGACCAGGCGCTCACAGCAGCCAGTCCCAGGGAGAGACACAGAGCAGTGCCCGGGCCAGAAGCTCTGTCTTGAAATCTGGGAGAAAGCGGAGTGGCTGGAACGCAGAGTCGCAAGGAGTGCGACATCTCTCTGGAGCCCCTTTCCCGTCCCGCTGCCTGGAAGCTGGGGCGGGAGCAGCCTGCGATTCCCCCTCCTGCTGCAGCTGCTGCCGGCGGCCGCGGGCGGCTGATTCTCGGAGCGCTACGTCCCGGCTCAGCTCTCACACCTTTCTCCCTCCGCCCTGGGTTTGCTCCTCCCTGCCTGTGCTCGGGGAAGGAGCTCCATCCAAATGGGCTTGCCACTGTTGAGACCACAGTGGGTCCTGGGAACCCCAGGCACTCAGTGGAGGAACTGTGTACCAAGAACCACACCCAACAGGTGCAATCATTGATCCGCCTTGAGTGAACCACCTCAGTAGGTTCCCTTTGGGGGCGCTGTACTTTGCAACAGCGCATGGTTAATCCTGCCTCTCACAGCTAAGTGCTCACAGCTCAGCTCTCATTTCTTTGAACGCTTGGGAGAGCACACGATGTGGTTGGCAGGAGAAAGTGTCCATCAACACCAGGTAGAGACCTGGCAGGGGGTGACGGTGCCCAGGGGGCCGTGAGCAGGAAGGGGAAGGCAGCGCCCCTCGAAGAAGCCGGGGGAGAGAGCTGTGGGGCAAGCCCTGAGCTCCTCACCGAAGGCCAGTTCCTGAGGGGAGCAGAGGGGCACAACTGATGCTTCCGCCCAGGGTGGGAGTGGAGGAGGGGGCACAGGATGACGGCTGGGAGAGGGCAACATTTAAGACTCAAAAAAAAACCGAGGTGCAGACAAAGCACCCCCATACCCTATAGTAGACCCGCAGGACACCCCGGAATCTTCACCTGTGCTCTAAGGAGCCAGCCCGAGCTGGAGGGCTGCTGTGGGGTGGGGGATGGGAGGGAGGGCAGGACGGGGAAAGCAGGGACCCCCAGGCCAGGTAATCAGCATGTGTCCTGTGTTCCCCCGGTGGTGACGGGGGTTGATGTAAACATGCTTGCTTGAAGTTCAACTACATGGATGGTGGTTGCACTTGGCCGGGTGATCTGCTACAGCACAACGTCCATGTTTCAAATGCACAGAAAATTAGTATCATTTACAGAATCTTCCATTGCCTTTGGGTGGGAGCAACCCTTCCAGGACTCCGAGGTCTGCCCAGTGTAGAGAACCTTTACCACTGTGCAACGTGAGGTTGCTTAAATCAAGTGTGTTGGAGGGGCGGGTAGGGGACGGGCCCAGGCCTTCCCTCTTTTTTTTTTTTGGACAGGCAGAGTGGACAGTGAGAGAGAGAGACAGAGAAAGGTCTTCCTTTGCCATTGGTTCACCCTCCAATGGCCGCCACGGCCGGTGCCCTGTGGCCAGCGCACCGTGCTGATCTGAAGCCAGGAGCCAGGTGCTTCTCCTGGTCTCCCATGGGGTGCAGGGCCCAAGCACTTGGGCCATCCTCCACTGCCCTCCTGGGCCACAGCAGAGAGCTGGACTGGAAGAGGGGCAACCGGGACAGAATCTGGCGCCCCGACCAGGACTAGAACCCGGTGTGCTGGCGTCGCAGACGGAAGATTAGCCTAGTGAGCTGCGGCGCCGGCCCAGGCCTTCCCTCTTTGATTTATGGCTGTGACATTGATCTTTGGGTGGCTGAGGCAGCTTCCTGTTTCTCAAGACATCATCAGGCGCCCCAGCCCTTGCAGCTCCACTTTGATGGATATGGGTTCTGCCACGTCGCCAGCACTGATACGGCTCTCGGGTCTGCCGCTGCGGTAGAACTATCGACTCCATTCATGTAATCTTTGCTACAAACCACACAAAGCAGGCGCTTCTGGGTGTTTGGGTCCTCATTGTATTTTGAGGCTGTATATTCAGTTTTCATAAATTGTTCCTGGAGGCCCAGTCTCCGTCCCCAGCTGCCTTGTCAGTGTCACATCTTTGTCACTTGTAGACCTCAGCTGACTGCCATCCATACTCCTTCCTGGCCTTCTTCCACTCTCCCAACCATTGGAAACGGCGAGAGACTCCCGCACTCCCCCCTTCCACCCCCCTCCAGCCCATGGTGGCCACCGTCTCGCATCAAGGAGCTGTAGCAAGACTTTTCAATTCATTTGCATCTCGCTCATCTCGGCAGCAACTACTCGCATTCAGACAACAGGACATGTGCTGTTCCTGGTTTCGAGGGCTCCTTGCTCTCTGAGTTGGGATGCACCGGCCTCATTGTGCAGTCCGCAGAGACAGAACACGGCCGAGTCTGGCAGGAAGTCCCGTCTGCCAGGAAGAGCTGTTGTTTCTGTAAACCGCAGGTAGCTAACTGGTTAGAGCTCAGGGGAGAACGTTTCCTAAAGACACAGGCTTCCGTCTCTGTTCTGGCATTGATCTGATGGCCCAGGAAGGAGGGAGAGAGGTAGAGAGGGGAGGAAGGAAGGGAGGGAGGAGAGGAGAGGAGAGAGGGGAGGGAGGGAGGAAAGAGAGAAGGAACAGACAGCAAGGAATCATTTACCTTAAATTCTTCCTAACCAGCTAGGCTTGCAGACCAAACACAGACGCCACTGCGTTTCTGGAGGGAACTGGCTTGTTCCAGATCTAGACAGCCTCAGTGCCGCTGGTTAGGTGCTGCCATCCATATTTTTGCAAGTGAATTGCTCCTGGGAAATGGACTTTGCCATTTACTTCAGTGTTTTTTTGTTTGTTTGTTTTTCAAAGTTAAAGCACTTGTCTTTCTCTTATTTCAATCTGTCATTTCAGTATGAAGACCTATTTTAAATAAAGAACCATTATTCAAAAGCCTGAATAGGATTTATGGAGAAGTAACAGTGAAGTTTTGGGGGTTGTTTTATGATTCTTTTTTTTAAAGATTTATTTATTTATTTATTTAAAAGGCAGAGTTACAGAAAGGCAGAGGCAGAGAGAGAGAGAGAGAGAGGTCCTCCATCTATTGGTTCACTCACTCCCCAATTGGCCGCAACAGCCAGAGCTGCACTAATCCAAAGCCAGGAGCCAGGAGCTTCTTCTAGGTCTCCCATGTGGGTGCAGGGGCCCAAGGACTTGGGCCATCTTCTACTGCTTTCCCAGGCCATAGCAGAGAGCTGGATCCGCGGAGGCCGCTTCTGCACGTGGGAGAGCCCTTAGGCGAGCTTGCTTCTCCGCTCTCTGGCCAGGCGGGAGCTGGCCCCTGCGTCCAGCGCCAGCAGTGACCTCTGCCGCAGGAGGCTCCCCTGTAGTGCCAGCCCCACCGTGTCCCACGGGCATCTTCTCTCTCGGCCTGACGTCCGCTTCCGGTTAAACTTGCCCGGCTGGCCGGGGCTGAGACGTAGCTCCTGCCCCCGGACTCGAGCTCTGGGCTCCGGCCTCGCCCCTGCCACAGGCCCGGCAGCCGCGAGCCAGCGGGTACTGCGAACGGGCCAAGGAAATTCAGCTGACGTGGGCGGTGCTGCCAATGTCAATTTCCCTTTCTCACCACAGTTTCATAGGGCTCTGCAAAGACGCGCATCAGCACTTTTGCAAGCGGGGATGGGGTCAGGCGTGTCGAATCTTCCACTTTGCCGTTGCCCTGTTTGGTGGTCTGATCAGTGGCCCAGCACAGTGTGTCCCAGGAACCCTGACCCAAGCCAAAGAAGTGGCGCAGGAGCCCAGCATTTTGGGCAGGGCTGCCTGCCACCTTGGCCGTAATCCGTTTTCTCCCATGTCCTCAGATACAGAACTTTTTGTTGGATCCTGCCAACTCCTTACCGTTTCCTCCTTTTTTTTTTTTTTCCAGTATATTGGGTTACATTTAAATTCTGGCCATGGGTGCCAACATTTTCCCATAAAACCTCTCTCTGCCTTCTGTTGGCGAGCGGATCTCCAGCAGGGGGAATGGCTGAGTGACCACACCGGGGCTCTCCTGGGCTTCCAGTGTGTTCTGTTAGGAGCGGCAGGATTATTTTGATTTAGACGTGTGACTGATCTTACACAATTTGAGCTCTTTGAGGGCAAAACTGATATGGAATTTCCATTCTGTCTTAATGCCTCGAAAAAGTGGTTTTTGTAACTGAGCAGAACCTCACGCCAAGGGTCTGACAACCTCTTGGGCTCTCAGAGGCCCCAGCACCACCTGGGCTGACTTTAGCTCACACAGCTGCTGCCTACCCTGCAGCCTTCGGCTGGGACAACAGCTTTTCCAAGAAGCCTGCCACACCCCAGCATCCTCTGCACCGGCCCCGCCCCGCCCACGCTAGCCTCCACTGGCCCTGTCCCCACCATGCTAGCCTCCACCATCCTTCTCATCCATACACCACTGCGCCCTGCAGGTGGTGTCGTGGTCATGCAAGGAACAGGCTGTCACACGTGGCGGCTTCCACGGGGGCCCCACGATCCTGACCGGAGTTTCTCTGTCCCTGCTCTGTGGCCGTGGGGAGCCGGTTGTTCTTTTTTTGTTGTTGTTGTTGACAGGCAGAGTGGACAGAAAGAGAGAGAGACAGAGAGAAAGGTCTTCCTTTTCCATTGGTTCACCCCCCAATGGCCACTGCGGCCGGCGTGCTGTGACCGGTGTACCGCACTGATCCGAAGCCAGGAGCCAGGTGCTTCTCCTGGTCTCCCATGGGGTGCAGGGCCCAAGCACTTGGGCCATCCTCCACTGCACTCCCTGGCCACAGCAGAGAGCTGGACTGGAAGAGGGGCAACCGGGACAGAATCCGGCGCCCCGACCAGGACTAGAACCCCGTGTGCCGGTGCCGCAGCCGGAGGATTAGCCTAGTGAGCCACAGCGCTGGCCGCCAGTTTTTCTTGCAGTGGAGTGGCCCTGTGCACCCTGGGAGGGGGGTTATCAGCGTCGCTGGCCTCTGCCTGCTGGTCGCCCCCAGCAGCGGCCGCCCAGACGGCTCACAGACATTGCCCCTGCCAAGGACCCCTCCACACACTCAAAGCCCACAGCGTGACAGAGTGCAGGATTCCTCTCTAACTTCCTGCACCCACACGGTCCCTGCCCCATGGGGGGCACTAGTAAGTACCTGGAATTTTGATAGTCAGGGAATGACTTTGTGCTAGTATAGGATTAACGCTCCGTGAACGTTACCTGGTCACTCCTTTCTGGAAGTGCTGTCCAGGCTCAGCTACAGCTGGTGACAGCAGGACTGACTTTTTAAAAAAAATTTTTATTAATTTTATTTGAAAGTCAGAATTACAAAAAGAGAGGGAGAGATGATAGAGATGTAGATATATATATATATATATATAGAGAGAGAGAGAGAGAGAGAGAGAGAGAGAGAGAAAGGATCTTCCATCTGCTGGTTCACTCCCCAAATGGCTACCACAGCCAGGGCTGGGGCAGGAGCCAGGGGATTCATCCCAGTCTCCCGTGTGGCTGCAAAGGCCCACCCAAGCACTTGGGCCATCTCTGCTGTTTTCCCAAGAACATCAACAGGGAGCCAGATCGGAAGTGGAGGAGCCGGAACTCAAACTGGCATCCATACGGGACGCTGGCATTGCAGATGGCAGTTTAATCCGCTACGCTACCAGGCCAACCCTCACCATACTGACTTCTTAACTCTGCCTTCAGCATTACGTGTGTGCTGTAGGTGCCTACCAGCTGTGGTGGGCTGCACTGTGGTGCAGTAGGCTAAGGCTCTGCCTGCAGTGCCGGCATCTTCGTGTCTAGGCTGCTCCTCTTCCAGTCCAGCTCTCTGCTATGGCCGGGGAAAGCAGTAGAAGATGACCCAAGTCCCCAGGCTCCTGCACCTGCACGGGAGACCTGGAAGAAGCTCCTGGCTCCTGACTCTGGATTGGTGCAGCTCCAGCCGTTGTGGCCATTTAGGGGGTGAACCAGCAGATGGAAGACCTCTCTCTCTGTCTCTCCCTCTCTCTGTCTGTGACTCTACCTCTCAAATAAATAAACAAATCTTAAAAAAAATAACAAAAGAAACCAGTTCTGTGTAACCATTGAGTTTAGGGCTCTAGTCCACATCAAATAACCACCTGACTCGTATTTTTATCAGCCAACTGCTTTGGTGCTGTGTGAACACAGCTCATGACAGAATGTAGGTAAGTAAGAAATGCACCCAATATGGTGACTCCGTGGGCCGTCACCATATGATAAAGCTGTAGCCACTGCAGAGACTCCTCAGTAACTGTGGTCCCGTCTGAGTCGCAGGATGGTGTGGTGGGCTCTCCGCTCGGGCAGGATCAGTCTTCCGGTGACACCCATGGCCCTGCCGAGCTGGCGATGTGCTCAGAGCAGCAAAAGTCACCAGGAGCTCACGAAGTGGAACTTTGTCTCCCCACTGACCATTCCACTGCTGAGTCCCCCCACCCCCCCACCCCGTCACCGTCACAACATCCTCATGCATCCCATAATACGGAGCATGCTCTACGTGGAGATCAGAATCGCTCATCTGTAAGCTTGTCCTCAGCAGTGCTGCCCGAGTTTGGCTGCGACCGCTGGCTCACGTGTCCGTCCGTGCGTGCACTGGCACGTTCAGCACACACTTGGTCAAGGCTGCGATGTGCTGGGAGCTTGCAAAGACCTGGTGCTGAGTGGGGCCCAGGCTGTCACAGTCACAAGGCTTTGGTCAGCGAGGAAGACAGATGATGACCAGATAACTGTGCGAGCGGACGTAGCTGTGCACGGCTGGGCGGCTGCCCTGAGGGAGCGGGGCTGACGCTGAGCTCTGGCGGGACACGCAGGCCAGACGTCAACACGGCAGGTGCAGCCTGGAGACCTGCTCAGCTCGCAGTCGGGAGGTGCGCTCCCTGAACACTCACCTTCCGGAGGCCAGGCCTTCAACCGCCGAACGGCTCCGTCCAGTGAGGTGGCGAAGCTGGACAACGGAGACTGTAACAGCCTCACTGCAGAAACCACGCAAAGAAAACAAGTTGGACCAAGTCCTAGAGGCCCTCCGGCTCCGGAACTCCTCTTCCTGAGCTCACAGCCCCACATTTCGTGGGCCCCTTTCACTTTTCCTGTTTCAAAGGCAATTCCTAGTAAAAAAAAAAAAATTCTGAAATTTCTAATGCTCATCACCACCAGCTTGGGGTACAGTTGACGATGCTGGCCTGCAGCCCCACAGGCCGGGGCCAGGTGTGTTTATGTCTGTGGACTTCCTGCTGCTGACCAGGGCCTGGGCCAGGCCTGGCTCCCCTACGATGGCTCCACTTGCTTCAGACCCTCGAGCTTACAAATCCATTGTGCAAGTTTATCACAGAAGGGATCCCTGGAGTTTCACATAGTTCCTTAGGCGTGAACCATCTCCCGGTGACTTGAGCGTGTCAAGTCACTGCATCTATGCACAGCCTGAGGCTGGGAGCCCGGGAAGGACCCTTGGCACACCCCACTCTGTTAAGGCCATTCAGCTCCCGACGCCAGAGCGGGAGACCCAGATCAGCGCGCATCCGCTCTGCTGTGATAGGAGCACAAAGATTCTGCTTCCCATTCGTAGAGAGTCTTCTACCTCCACACTTAAATACCAAATTTAAGACAAAACCTATCAACTTCAGAGGCCCTGCCTCTGAATCTGGTGGGTCAGGGGTGGTGGGTGCAGGTTCCGCCAAGGCCATTTCCCGGTGTTGAAATCCTCAGGCCTCGGGGGGGCTCTCAGAGGGCTGTAGACCTGGTGTCAGGAAGCAGATGTCCAGATACTGAGAAGAGACTCCAGTTAACAAATCCAGCTTCCAAGTCCACTGGAGGTTTATTCATTCCTCTCTGTCACATGGCAGTGGGAGCAGAGCAGTAGGAATCACAGGTGGGCGGGCTGCACAGAAGCGCCCAGCGCAGGGCCCGCGAGCCAGTGGGCAGGTGGGCAGCCCCACGGGGGACAAAGGGCCGCCCGCTTCGCCTGCCCCAACCTGCCCCAACCCGCCCCCAGGTCAGCGATTTCCAGAGACTGTTCTTTTCCTCAATGCCCAGCCAATCCGTATGGAGTCAGGTGCGGCTGGTGGCACTCAGAAGGGCTCCTCTCTAGCTTTGTAAAGGTGTTTCTTGACTTGCTAATGTTCCTGGCAGAGTTTCCGGGCTCCTGGAGGGCTGACGGGGGCTGAGGGAAAGACGATGAGCGTCAGGGCCCAGGCTCCAAGCCGGACCCACGCTTCAGACAGGTTCCTGTGCTTCCATCTGCGTGCTGAATTATAATCCACATCATTTCTGGGGAAAAATGCTTTAAAAAATGTTCTCTCTCCCCTCTCTTGTCATGAAGTTCAAATGTGAAGAAGTGTGGAGAATTGCCCAAGACCAAAGGCCTGCCAGGGACTCTCTTCTGTGTCTCAAGGCCGTGTGCAGTGATAGCTAAATTTAAGGTTTCAAAACTCTCCAATTAACCTCTTGCGTGTTTTTTGCAATCGCGTATAAATTCGTGCTGTGAGTCGCCTGGAAGAAATTCAGTCTAGACTCTTTCTGTTTGAATTCGTTCTTGACCGACCAATCCTGGAAATTACTGAGCTACTTTGTCGTCTCAAGCACAAGGCCCACAGGCAGAGACCCAAGCGAAACTGTCCAAGTTGGAATCCCTCTGAGCGGTCCTGTGATTTATTCCAGGAATGCATGAGAGGTTGGTTTACGGGCTGATGCTGCTCGATTGGTGGTGACTGGCTGAGACAGAGCCTTAGAAACGATTAGTAATGTCTGCCATGAGCGTGGGAAGAGGAAATATGTTAGGATTGCTTTGTCTTTGTCATTTCTAGTCTCTCCTAATCACCATGCTTCGGCTTACAAATTATCTTGGATCCTCCATTTTCTCAATTATTTAGGGGCCATGATGGAAATGCCTAGCAAATCCATCAATATAAATACGAGTGTCGGTAAATAGCAGAAAGTGTGACAGATCAGCTGGATCAAAGCCATTGAAATGGCATGAGTCCATTGATCTCCCAAGGAACCTCCAAGTGATTGCTGGCAGGAATGTTCATTTACTCAGCGACCAAAGAGAGCTTCAGCAAGATTTGAGAATAAAAACATATTCCAGATGGCATTTGAGACCCTTCCCAACAAGTTAACTTAAACTGGCACAAGCTTTCCAAAAACGTGCTTTGGCTGTGGCGTATCAAATCATAGAGTCTCAGAATAAAATTAAATCTAAAAAAATTAAAATATTTTGTTATTGTACTGTCCTTAGATGCTGAGATACCCATAGTCAGAAAAAAGGAGAAATTGATTCTTGAATAGTTCTAGAAGAATCATCAGGAAAAGGAAATAATTCGGTTATTGGAAGGAACCAAACCCATGGAGATTTGTGGGCATCGCGGAGTTGGAGGTCTTCTCTCCATGTTGGTTTTCGGTTACCTACGCCATCTACGCTCTGCCCTGGGCCTGAGCCCAGCAGCTTCCCGAGGTGTGTGAGACCCTCAGTCTCAGATCCCTTGTTCCTAATTAAGAGAGCTGGACTCTGGCGTTTGCTCATTGAACAAACACTATTATCACGGAGGGCGCCCGGCACGAGGCTGGGAGCAGGGTGGTGACTCCGGCTTGTGAGGACATCGGTGTTGAACAAACAGGGACACAGTCAGCCGAGGGCAGTGAAGGGAAGCAGGGAGCCGGGGGCCCTTCTGGCTGCAGTCGTGGGTGGGCGGCAGTGGCCTCCGCTGCTTCCGGCCCTGGGGTCTCTACTTCTGATGAGGGCTCTCGGGGCAGCTGTGGGCCCACGCATGGCATGCAGAGGTGCTGGGGCTGGGGTCCTGCCTGGATTCCAGCAAAGGTGTGTCCCACCGTCTTCTCGCCCGGTGCCTGTCCTCAACACCATGTAGGGAGGAGGAAAGCTTGTTGTAGCTGGCGTGCCTCCCTGGCAGAGTTCTCAGAAGCAGCTTCGGCCACTCTAACAGAGCTCTGCCAGGCGGCCTCACGAGCTGTCGCGGCCGCTTGTCCCTCTGGCAACAGAGCCACCTGCCAGGCAGCTGCCTACCGCCCGGCTCTGAGCCAGGCTGTGTCGCCCTTGGCCATCGCTTCCATGGGGCTGAAACGAAGGACGCAGGTTTCCTTAGCCCTCCATGAGGTGCTTTTCCTCGTGAGTTCTTCCCAAGTCTCCTCCAGGGGCACAGAGTGAGACCAATCCCCCGGGGAGGGTCCCTGGGAATAAAAGCAGGGTTTGCCGATCCCCCGGGAATTAAAGGAGGGTTTCCTGAGCTGTTTGTAGGTAAGGAGTTCCACAAGGACCAGAGAAAGAGCCAGAGGGACTTTGTTAACACCCCCAACCCCCAGTTGCCTCCGAAACTCCTCCCACGGCCGTCAGCCTGAGCCCGCCGCCTGGAACTGGTGAATCAATGGCAAAGGAAGACCTTTCTCTCTGTCTCTCTCTCTCTCACTGTCCACTCTGCCTGTCAATAAAATAAAAAGAAAATCACTAGAATAAAATCCCCGTACTCAGGCTCCTCCCCACAGGCACCTGGCACCATGGCACTGCTCAGAAATGGGCAGTCGCCAAATTCCTGGAAAACCCCACCGGAAACCCCACCAGCTGTGACTCCGGGGCACCTGAAGGGGTGGCCCTGAGGCTCCCAGGGTGCAGCTCGCCCTCCCTGTGTCGTCACTGCTCCCCCGTGAGTATGCACTTTAATCCTGCTAGGAAATCTTATTCCTCGGCTAACCTGGATCCACCACGTCTCACCCTTGAATTCTCTCACGTGTCAGAGACGAGACCCTCTGGTTCCCCCGCACCCGACACTACCAGATGTCAAAGAAGGCTTTTCTAGTTGGATTATCAATTGCTTACTCGAATGTAACCTAAATGCCAGCGTTCTGCGTTCAGGACTTCGAAACAACAGGAAAAAGCAGCAATCACCAGGATCGTGTTGGCTTGGTGAGCAGAAAGCTCTCTGGCCAGGCCTCCGCGTTACCTTTCTGGAATAACGGGTCCACGAATAAATCATCATAATTCTATGAAAGGATCCAAAATTTGGCCTCCGGAATTTTACCCCAATCAATCAAGGCAACAAAAACAAGGGATCTTTGTTCAGTACAGATTTCGTTATGAAATACAACATTTATGCTTACTCCAGAGTTACTGGATAGAACAAAAATTGTTTTCTTAGTCTGTTTTTTAAATAAAATTACACTCAAAACTTGGACATTTCTAAAGTCATAGCAATCCTTTCTTAATCCCACTCAAGCATTTTTCTAAAAATATTAATACTGGACACAAATGAAGTTACTGCAAGATGTTGAAGATTTCTCCAGTCGAGGCCAAAGTTACAAGCAGAGGAATTAAAATTGAGGGGAAAATTGTTTCACATGAAGCATAAAAGCTGTGCTGAGAGGTGTGAAATGTAAGGAAACGCAACACAAAGCAGTCCCAGGCTCAGGGAGTCAGTTCAAAAACCCCACGCAGTTGTGAAGAACTTTCATGGTTGTCTGATCCCTCTCTAGGGACATTTAAGCTCTAGACACAGGGGCTGGCACGGTGGCGGAGCGGCTAAAGCTGCTGCTTACAGTGCCTGCAGCCCCGGTTCCAGTCCCGGCTGCTCCACTTCCCATCCAGCTCTCTGCTGTGGCCTCAGAAAGCAGTAGAAGATGGCCCAAGCCCTTGGGCCTCTGCACCCGCGTGGGAGACGTGGAAGAAGCTCCTGGCTCCTGGCTTCAGCCTGGCCCAACTCTGGCTGTTGTGGCCATCTGGGGAGTGAACCAGGGGATGGAAGACCTTTCTCTCTCTCTCTCTCTGCCTCTGCCTTTCAAATAAATAAATAAATCTTTAAAAAAAACATAACCACAGATCTGAGACCCCAGAATCACGCTAAAACCTTTCCCCGGCCCCCATCAACCCTCCTCCCCCCAGCAGCCTTAATGTCCCTTCCTAAACTCAGGGAAAAGTGCTCCTAACTTTGGATCCCCCCATTTCCTTCCATGTCACTCAACACTTAGCTTGTCAATCACCTGTCTCTCGGAGAATTGCCTGGGGGTGGGGGTAAGACTGTGAGCTCTCCCATTATTTATATTCTTCCTAAATATCTTAGAACTCCTTCGGGTTCAAGCTTCTGAAACCAGCTCAAACCAGCTTACACACCAGAGCAGAGTGATGGTCTTATTTAACTCTGGCATTACCGTGTGCTCTATTTCGGGCACAGGTGGATCGAGGTATCCAGATGGCGCGTCCAGAAACCCACCAATCCTCCCCTATGGGCTCTGCTTCCTTGTGTGTCAGCTTCCATACCCTCTGTTTGGTGGCGAGATGGTAACTAGCAACATCAGATGCAGGTCTCGTCAGCCTCAAACCCAGGTGCACAGCTGGAACCTCCTATTTTTATTAACTTGTTTGTTTAAAGATTTATTTATTTGAAAGGCTGAGTTACAAAGAGAGAGGGAGAAACAGAGAGAGAGGGGGATCTTCCAGCTACTGTTTCACTCCCCCAAGTGGACACACCAGCTCAGGCTGAGTGAGCCTGGCCAGAGCCAGGAGCCAGGAGCTTCCTCTGGGTCTCCCACGTGGGTGCAGGGCCCAAACACTGGGGCCACCCTCTGCTGCTTTCCCAGGTGCGTTCACAGGGAGTTGGATGGGAAGTGGAGCAGCCGGGACTTAAACCGACACCTATATGGGACGCCAGCATTGCAGTTTGTGGGTTTACTGCTGCCCCCTAGCTAGCGCCTCTTTGCAAAACGTTAGATTCACTTCCTGTCAACCTCTCACCCAGACGGGGAGCTCACACCTCTGCACAGAGCACTGCAGAGAGTCCTGGTTGGACTCCCGCCAGCCTGCCCGGGTGAGGACGCCCTGAACCCTGAGGCCAGAGCACAGCATGGGTCTAATCGAGCTGGAGGTTGGGCAGCTTCCCTGCTGGGCTGCCACACCGTCCTATGACTGCGCTGGGGGCCATGGGGGGGCGTTTAGCCGAGTGAGGACCAACGGGTGCTGGACAAGCCGAGGGCAGTCAGGACGCCGGTCACAGACGGAGCGCATGGAGGCCGGGCCCCTGCTCCAGCTGCAGCTACCGGCAGGAGCTCTGGTTCCTGAGGCTACTAGGGACCCTGGGTGCCCGCAGACCATCGCAGCGCCTGCTTCACAGTCCCCACAGCAGCAGGGAGCCCCACCTTCTCCTGCCCAGGGAAGACATGCGCTGCTTCCACAGGCAGGTCTGAGAGTTACAGCCCTACTGTGTGCTCGGAAGGGCAAGTGCAGGAACATTCGGGAACAGCCCCAGTATCACCACCATCCACTGATGAATGAAGACAGTCGTGCCCATCACCGGGAAGGGCTCTGGTCACCGGGGACGCATTTCGGCACGGCCATACGGCCAGTCACATGGTGTGGGCAGAACCACACCACACCTGACTCGGACGCTTGCCTGGAGCTTGGCGGCTCAGGCCCTCACTTCCTCCCGTCCCTTGCCTGGTTCCCGTCTGCAGCCTCCTGTGTCTGTAAGGAGAGCCGCACTGCTTTATCTTACATCTGGGTTTTCTTCTCACCCCAAAGATGGAACACGTTTGGAGCTGACAGGTGAAGGTTATCTCTGCAGTGCCCACTGTGGGCAGGCTCCGTGGTCACCGTGGTCACGGACGGCTACGTTGACAGGGCCCTGGCAGCTGAACACCCAAGAAGTCATCAATGGCTGGCATTTGCCGTGTAATAAGCAAAATGTGGGGAGCAATTCGGACTATACTGTTACTGGAATTAAGGTTTATTCTATGCATCTGCTCTCCCACAATATGGCGCTGGGAGAGAAGTAAACAGCTTCTACCCAGCTGCCTCTCACCAACCTGACAAGCTGCAGGAGCTGCTCCTGATTGGAGGAGAGCGGCGTGCTCGGCGTATGGGCAGCCGAGTTGGGATTGGTGGAGAGGACTATATAGGAGGAGAGAGACGGCATGGTGGTGTGGGTTGGTTGGAGAGTGCGTTGGAGAGTTCGCGGGGAAGTTCGTTACTTCGTTCTTTCTCATTTCTCTCTACTCATTCTTGCTTTGGGAGTTTGCTGTTTACTTATTCTTACTTTACTATAGAAAGGACTTGTAAAAAAAGGGAACAACAAGCGCCCGGTCCGGTGCGGCTCCTCCGCGTGCGGAGGAGCAGCAGCAAAATACTTTGTATCCTGTATTTTATATAAAAGTTCACTGTTTGGTTTTACCCCAAATTTGGCAACACGTTTTGATGATTTCAAATACAAGGAAATTAACTAAAGCAGAGTTCAAATTCTGAAGTTCTGGTTTGAAATAGTCTTTCCACGTTCTCGCCTACTGTGCCGCCTATACGTGCATAATCCCAGCAGCTCAGCACACACGTTTTTCGACGGTTTGTATCAGTCCTCGTAAGTGAGCATCATTGCATGCATGCGGGAGAGCCTCCGATGCCCCGGCCTTGTTGCATGCTGTGTCCACGGAGCTGAGCGAGGCCAGACCACAGTGTTCTCTGGGGGCGGGGGAATTGGGGGCGCCTCCAAGCACGCCGATTAGATTTTCCATAGGGACAGATGCTGCAACTCTGCATCACTCCTTGTATACACATATTCCGCTTCCGGAAACAGACTGCAAGTGTAGGGATCATTTCCATGCGTCACAATGCGGCCGGGTTTCCTTAAGGAGGTGATGGCAGGAATATTCAATAGGATCTGGAAAAGTCTCGGAGGGGCTCGACGACTTTGGGGGCGGGGGCTGGATCTAAGGATGCTTCCTTTGTCCCGGTTACCATGGCGGAAACAGGGCGAAATGAATGCTGAGTGAGTCACGGCTGAGGTTGTTCCTACTGGTCAGAGGCAGTGGAGACACAAGGCTAGACTTCTCAGACTGAATTATGGTTTTCGCTCTTTCCCAGTTGCAAAAATATAATTTTTTTGCAAGGAAAAGGCAGACTTCCTGTCTCCAAATGAATAGAATTGTAGTCAGTGAGCTACAGGAAGAGTCGTAGAAGTTTCCATTGCTATGCGGATGGCATTGAGAATGAAGGAGAAGGATCCGTACAAATGCGTTCAGGCTTTGAACCAGGAGCGGTGGCTTCCTTTGATCAATGAGCCCAAAGCAATGCCAGGGTCTCAGCCACTACATGGCTGCAAAAGGGCATTGGAAACACACGCGTTTGCCTATGCAAGGGGCCTCTAGGGACCAGCGCAAAGGGGTGACTGGTCTGCAGACACGTGCTGCTGGGCCACGGGCCAGGCCCACGCCTGAGTACCTGAAACAGATTCTGTGTCTCGTCCTCACGGGCGATTACTGGGATCTCACCACCTCCTACTGCGTAACTTTGGGAAAAGATTTATTTGAAAGGCAGAGAGTAGCAGAGGCAGGGAGAGACAGAGAAGGAGATCTGCTATCTTGGTCACTCTCCCAGTAGCCCAAGCTAGGAGCCAGGAACTCCATCCGGTCTCCCCTGTGGGTGGCA
Source organism: Oryctolagus cuniculus (assembly GCF_964237555.1). Lineage (NCBI taxonomy): Eukaryota > Metazoa > Chordata > Mammalia > Lagomorpha > Leporidae > Oryctolagus > Oryctolagus cuniculus. The sequence goes on from NC_091436.1 coordinate 8,672,614, forward strand.
AGGACCCAGACACTTGGGCCGTCCACAGCAGAGTGGCTAGGACCCCCAGGTGGGATGCGGGAGTGCGAGCAGGGGCTTAACCCGCTGCTCTGCCGCGCTGGCTCCTCTTAACTTCTGCCTCCGGTTTGTAAACGGGAGGTAAGGTCAGTGTTTCCGGAGATGTATGCGCAAATGGCCTGGAACAGAGTTTGGTGCTTGTTCGCACCACGTGTGCTGGACCCTGCTGCAGACACTCAGGGGGTCCCCGGTCCCCGCCACCCCCACAGTTCCCACTCCCAAGGGCAGGGACGGCAGGAGAGATGACAAGAAACGGAGCAAGTCCATTGTGGGGTGATTGCGGGGTGTCTTATGAGGTGGTCGGCGCCATGAGAAGCAGAAGATGGAGGGCACGGCCCAGGGTGCACCCAGTGCCAGGGTGGGGTGGGGTGGGGGAGGCCTCACTGAGAAGGGACATTGGAGCAACAACTCCGTGACATTGAACGTCAGGTGTGGTCGTGAGTGGGTTCCGGGATAACTAGGCACTCGGGTAGCATTCCTTGGGTGTGTCTGGGAGGTTTCCCAATGGGACTAGCAGGTGCACCCAAGTGGCCCGGGTGGGCAGACCTGGCCTGTGTGTGGGCAGCACCAGCTGTAGGCTGGGCCCTGCAGAGAGCAAACGCAGAAGGTGGCCTGGGCTCCGAGAGCGGGGTGCACTTGACTCCTGGCCCGGACCGCAGAACACGGGGCCTGCGGGGCTCTGGGCTCCAGCTCACACCCCACGGCCCCCGGCCCGTGCTCCGGCTTTCAGAACCCAGAGAGCCACGCCCTCGGCCTCGCCCACTCCCAGGCCGCAGACATGGATGGAGCCACACCGCCCACGTCCCAGGGCCTGCAGCCTGCCGGTGCCCATCGGGGGACTTCTCAGCTGCCACAGCCACACGAGCCACTTCCCCTAATGAGCCCCTTTCAAGGATCTATGTGTGTGTCCCCCCTGTGCTGTCTTGATGGAGAGCCCGGAGTTAAAAGAGAGAAGGGAGCTAACCCTGCAGATACCCGAAAGGAGAATGTTCTAGGAAAAGGCTCCAGCCAGGGTAAGGCAGGACTGCCCTGCCCAAGCGCCTGTGCCTTAGCAGCCCCTGCGGTCGCAAACTCACGCACGGCGACGTCTTACACAGCGCACGGAGCCCGGAGTCACCACCCTGAACACCTGCTCTGATTAGCAGCGCTGTCTGGGGCTGTCTCGCTCCTGGAAACACAGGGCAACTGTGTGCCCCAGCCTGCAGGCGCTTTGCCAAGGTCAGGGTACAGCGGGCTGGGCGGCAGGAGCGCAGGGACGAGAAAGGACAAATGCGCTCACAAAATGCCGAGCCGCGGACTCTGGCGGAACCAGGGGCGTCAAATCTTCTGTGCTGAGGGTCGGTCGGTCGGGTCTCGCAACCCAGCGCGGCTTTGCGAGTGGTTCCTGGTGGAGGCTGGAGCCTTGTGCAGTGTTACACGATTCCTCTGACTGCCGTTTGCAGGTATATTCAGTCTGCTTCTATCTCTGCGTGGACATAATATATACACATAAAGCCTGGCCGAAGCATTGTGACGATTCTTGCAGCTAACGGATTTTTATTAAATTACTTAATATCAAGGCCAGCTTTGTGGCACAGTGGGTTAAGCCACCACTAGTGGCTTAACTAGCTCCATCCACGTCTGCGGCCTGGGAGTGGGCGAGGCCGAGGGCGTGGCTCTCTGGGTGCTGAAAGCTGGAGCCCAGAGCCCCGCAGGCCCCGTGTCTGCGGGCCGGGCCAGGAGTCGAGTGCACCCCGCTCTCGGAGCCCAGGCCACCTTCCGTGTTTGCTCTCTGCAGGCCCCCAGCCTACAGCTCCCACATCGGAGCGCCGGTTCAAGTCCCAGCTGCTCTGCTCCCAGTCCAGCTCCCTGCTGTGGCCTGGGAAAGCAGCATAAGGTCACCCAAGTGCTTGGGCCCCTGCACCGATGTGAGAGACCCGGGTGAAGCTCCAGGCTCCTGCTCTTGTCCTGGTCCTGTCCAGGTTATTGTATGCATTCGGGAAGTGAATCAGCGGATGAAAGATCTTGTTCTCTGTCTCTCCCTCTGCCTTTCAAATAAACAAATTAACCTAAAATAAACCTCAGTATTCTAATTCATTTAATAGATTTTTATTAGAATATTTAATATTTGTTAGCATATAGTCAACTTAAATATTTATTTTAAAATCTCAAAACACTATATTTTAGACATAAGACATGATGTACACTTGTGACGTAGTGGCTAGTCTGCCCTTTGGGAAGCCTGTATCCACTAACAGAGCACCTGTTCAAGTCTTGGCTGCTCTGCTTGGGATCCAGCCTCCTGCTAACGCATACCCTAGAGGCAGTGGGCAATGGCCAAGTGCCTGTGTCGGGAGATGGGAGTTGAGTTCCAGGCTCCTGGCTTTGGCTTGGCCCAGCCTTGGCAATCGCAGGCACTTGGAGAGTGAACCAGCAGACAGGAGCTCTCTCTCTCTCTCTCTGTCTTCTCTCTATTTCTATCTTCCTGTCTTTCAAATTAAAAAAATAATTAATTTAAAAAGTAAACCCAATACTTAAGTTATTAAATTAAATTAAATTTGATATTTAAGTTATGAGATGAACAATCATATTTTCTGCTTTGCCCTATGCTTAAGAGATACTTCTATATAATTTAAAAGGAAAATACTCTTTCAAAAATGTGAAAAATCATTTATTTTCAATTATTTGCTCTTAATCTATATTTTGATGAAAACATCTTAAAATCTTATATACTTTGATTATAACTGCATTTTAGTTTTTAGTGTTTAGAATATTACTGTCCACAGGACACAAATTATGTAAAAACGATTGTGCTAACGATTTTCTGAAATGTGGGCAAGGGGAATAAGTATTATGGGATGAATACAAGCTAATATATGAGTCCCTGGAGGCCACCGCAAGCCGCAGGCTGAGGGGAGTGGGCAGCGGTTGGGACCGCACCTGACTCCTGTCGCACGAGGACTGCTCTGGCTGTCACATCAGAGCAGCAGGGCTGGGCGGGAGGGCGGTGCCAGTCCCGGGGGAGGTGTTGTCAGTGGCTCAATCCCACGGGGGCAGCATGGAAGTGGTCGGGTGTGGGGAGCAACTGGGAGCAACTCGGACTAGACTAAGTTACTGGAATTAAGACTTATTCTATGCATCTGCTCTCCCACAATATGGCGCTGGGAGAGGAGGAAACAGCTTCTACACAGCTGCCTCCAGTTCAACCAATAAACTGTAGGACCTGCTCCTGATTGGAGGAGAGCAGCGTACTCGGCGTGTGGGTAGCAGAGTTGGGATTGGTGGAAGAGGACTATAAAGGAGGAGAGAGACAACATGCACCAGGAACATCTAAGAGGAACATCTATCTGAAGGAACACCTGTGCAGCCCCCGAGAGAGCCGGCCGGCGGTGTGCCACTCCCCCGCGGAAGTGGGGAATGTGGCAGGGGGAACCGCCCTTCCACGGAGGTGGAAGGGTCGGTAGCCAACCCGGGAAGAACCAGCAGCAAACCCGGGGAGGGCCGAGCAGACGAAAGAACAGCGCAGGGTTTAGTGTCGTTCCTCCACGAAGAGGGGGAGCGACATAATGGTGCCGTGACTCGGATATGAAGCCTAGGCAGGGCTTAGTGTCGTTCCTCCATGAAGATGGGGAGCAACAGTCGGGGGCTTGGCTCCTGGGCTTCTTTGAAGATGGACTGCAGGGACCTCCTGGCTGGCTGGCTGGGCCACATTAGACACGGCCAAGGGTGACCCCAGGGCGTGAAGTCACAGCTCCATCCGCAAGTATTGTCACTATGGGAACTTTACAGTGGGAGGGGGGAACTCGGAGGGTTCACAGCTGACGCAGGTGAAGCCGTTTCTGGGTCCAGTGATCCGGATGTCACAACCCACAGGCACAGCTTCTCTGCGGTCAGGCTGGTTCATAGCTCCTTAGGCAATGGCTCCTAAGGGTTTCCTTACTCCATCTTGGCAAATAAACAGTCATAAAGTCGCGCAAGTCGCCGACTGTCTTTACTCCTCCCAGCTCTCCTCGGGGAACTTCAGCTCACCCCGGAAGGAAGCTGATGCAGCCCCAGGTTTCTTCCTGTCACGGATATTCACAGAACAGGCTCTGTGTGCCGGGGTGTCCAGGAAGTGCCCGTTTATGCTGACTTCATAGCTCTTTTTTGCTTGCTAGGTTACCTGTGTCTCTGGCAATCGTGACAGACTAGAAGCAAGCTAGGTGTTCTATGCCAGAAAATCACACCCATATCACCCTAATACTACGGAGTGTAAGTGAAGACATTCACAATGCAGGTAAGGACAAGAGGAAGTTGCAAAATGGTAAGTATAGTCACTGCATGTTTCAAGGCCATGAGAGATCCGTCACAGAGCACAAGCCTGCTTGGTGATAGAGTCACAAGCTACTCCCTTTCCTGTCCATCTTCTTTTGACATTCACTTAGTAGACCTACTTCTCTCTTGGCCCTTGGATCGAAACCTCTATCAGACTCCATGTATGTTGTCTCTGGCAACAGAGGAGCCTGTGATTTCTCCCAGGAAAAGGTGCTTCTATTATCAGCAAAAATGTTCCTCCCCAAACTTGATTTAGAGCTGAGACGTTTTCCCCTTGTCCAAGTCAGAACTTCGAACGCTTGCAGCCTGGAGATGGCTTGCATTTCACTCTCGTCTCTGCTCCGCATTGCTCTGACGCCCGTTCCCTACCCACTGGGCTCACTCCATCGCCTTCTGGTTCCTGGCAGCGTTGGGGCACAGGAGGGAGAAGCAGCAGGGCCAATCCAGTCCTTGCCTGGTTGCCACTAACGATGACTGAGGATCAGAGCTCTCAGGCCGGGGCGTGGCTGACTGTCCCTGTGGACGTGTCTCGTATGTTGAGTAGTTCGGGGTTGTATTCTGGACCTCGTGGGTGCTGTGCTGTGCACTTTCCTTCTCGTGCCCTTTTATAATGTGCTGAAGAGTGTTGGGATTTCCATAGCAGCTGAGCCTGGAACTCGAGACAGTTTACAGATACAGAAAGCAATCATCCTCAAGTTCTGTCTCCTACAAGCTTTCTCCCACATTCTCCACGCTGTAAGACCAAGACATCTTATTCTAATTCCACTTTTTAGGCAAAAACATTTGGAATTTAAGCCAATCAATCACTTCTAAAGAAACCACGGATCAAAGAGAAAAATCAAAAGGAAAACCTCAAATATTATGAACGATCACCAAATTCTCTCTCCCCACTGCCATCATGTCCAAGTTGGGGTCTCCTAAGGCGCCGGACCAGTGGCAGTGCTGCATCTGAGGCCTGAGCATTGTAACAGCCCATGGGAGTCCGGGGGCTGCTCACGAACTGCGTGGTGGTGAAACCGAGACCACGTGTCTGGCGGCTCTGGGTTTGCCACCTGCGCGCCATGGAGGAGGTGGACACAGCGTGAATGCAAAGCCACAGCAGGTGGACAGAAGGGGGGTGTGGCCACAGAACGCTGTCTCAAGGCCACAGCAGGTGGACAGAATGGGGTGCAGCCACAGAAGCTGTCTCAAGGCCACGCCTGGTGGACGGAAGGGGGTGCAGCCACAGAGGGCTGTCTCAAGGGAAGTTCTCAGGGAGCAGCAGCCCAGCGTGGTTGGTGGCATTAAGGAGGCTGAGAGCAACCCTCAGAGGTGATCAGCGTGGCTGAGGCCATGGCAGAAGACGGGTTTTGCTCCCGTGGCCTTTGCTGGCCATGCCTCTGCTGTGAGATTGTCGCTCCTGCGAGCGGCCGCAGCTGTGAAGCCAGGGCGGCCCTTCCGATGCGGGAGGCGGCTGGCTCGCCATCCATCCCGGGAGGCTGAGGCGGTTCTGGACAGTTTGGTGGCCGTCGTGGCACTGGCTGTGGTGGCGAGGACAGCTTGGGTCATGGAGGGCACTTCAGTGGTCGTGGTGGCTTTGGTGGCAGCCGAGGTGGTGGTGGTTAGGTGGCCGTGGGGATGGGCACCATGGGTTTGGCAATGACAGAAGCAGTTTGGAGGTGGTAGAAGCTACAATGATTTTGGCAATCACAGGAATCAATCTCCAGATTGTGGATCCTGGAAGGGAGGAAGCTCCGGGCCCTGTGGTGGCGGCGACCGGTATCTGCCAGCCACAGGATCAGGGTGGCTATGGTGGTTCCAGCAGCAGCGGTTATGGCAGTGACAGAGGGCTTTTTATTAAGCTTTATTTATTTATGTGAAAGGTACAGTTACACACAGAGAAGGAGAAACACAGAGAGAGAGAGAGAGAGAGAGAGAGAGGTCCTGCATCCACTGGTTCACTCCCCAGAATGGCTGCAACAGCCAGGGCAGGCTATGCCAGGCTGAAGCCAGGAGCCGGCACTTCTTCTGGGTCTCCCACACGGGTGCAGGTGCCCAAGGACTTGGGTCATCTTCTGCTGCTTTCTCAGGCGCATTAGCAGGGAGCTCAATGGGAAGTGGAGCAGCCGGAACTCTAACTGGTGCCCAGATGGGATGCTGGCGCTGCAGGCAGGGGCTTAACCCCCTGTGCCATGGTGCTGGCCCCGGCAGAAGGTTTTAATAACAGCCAGGATAAAAAGCTTAGCAGGAGAGGCGAGCCCGAGAAGCGACAGGGAACCACCGGTTATAGCAGCTTTGTGATCTCAGCAAGTGCAGGGGTGGCAGGGCCCAGCAGCTGGGAAGAAGACACGTGTTAGACAGCACCCTGTGTACAGGCCAGAACCCCCAGGGCTGTATCTGGGACCAGGTGCATTCCGGGTTATTTTAGTCTCTGTTCTGCGGGAAGTGGAAAGCGTTCCAACACAGGGTTTTTATTTATTTATTTATTTATTTGTTTATTTATTTTATTTTTTTGACAGGGAGAGTGGACAGTGAGAGAGACAGAGAGAAAGGTCTTCCTTTGCCATTGGTTCACCCTCCAGTGGCCGCCACGGCTGGCGCGCTGCAGCCGGCACACCGCGCTGATCTGAAGGCAGGAGCCAGGTGCTTCTCCTGGTCTCCCATGGGGTGCAGGGCCCAAGCACTTGGGCCATCCTCCACTGTCCCCCTGGGCCACAGCAGAGAGCTGGCCTGGAAGAGGGGCAACCGGGACAGAATCTGGTGCCCCAACCGGGACTAGAACCCGGTGTGCCGGTGCCGCAAGGCGGAGGCTTAGCCTAGTGAGCCGTGGCACCAGCCCCAACAAAGGGTTTTAATGTAGTTGTTTTTTTGTTCTTTCTTTCTTTCTTTCTTTCTTTCTTTCTTTCTTTCTTTCTTTCTTTCTTTCTTTCTTTCTTTCTTTTTTTCTTGTGCCCTGGCTGTTGATTGTTAAATGTAATAGTCTGATCATGATGCAGAATGTCATGTGTCTTTTTAAAGAATGTGCCGTGAAAAGTTAGTCTACCTTGAAGCCATCTTGGTAAAGCTCCCCGGGGGCGTAGTCAGGATTCGTCAGTGATGCCGGGTTCCCTGGAATTCATTTATAAACTGCTTGGGAGGAGAAGCACGTGCTCAGATACTGACAGCTACTACTGTGCCCTTCCGAAGGTCACCATTAAAAGAGCCGCCCAAGTGAACTCACGGGAATATTTGTCGTAAATGACTGTTGGCACATCCTTTGCAGTATATCTAAATTGATTAATGTACCAGGTAAATCACGGATGGGAATGAAGCTGTGTGATCCATGATTATGTCTAATCAATTAGTAATTTCTCTTGAAAAATACTATAAATGAAATGAAAATATGACATGTCAAAATCCAGGAGATGCAACCAATGCAGCATTTAAGGGCAAGTTTGTAGCATTAAAATGTTTCTGTTGGGGCTGTGTTTGGGCATAGCTGGTTAAGCTGTTGCCTGCAACACCAGCATCCCATATGAGCACTGGGTTGTGTCCCGGCTGCACCTCTTCAATCCAGCTCCCTGCTAATGAGCCTGGGAAAGCGGTGGAAGATGGCCCAAGTACACGGGCCCCTACCACCCGCATGGGAGACCCAGAGGAAGCTCCTGGCTCCTGGATTCTGTCAGCCCAGCCCTGGCCACTACAGCCATCTGGGGAGTGAACCAGCAGATGGAAGACCTCTCTCTGTGTCTATGTTACTCTGAATTTCAAATGAATAAATCTTTTTAAAAGTTTATGTGAAAGAGGGAACAGTTCTCAAGTCCGTGATTTAAGCTTTCACCTTACGATATTAGATTAAGAAGAATAAATTAGACCTAAAGAAAGAAGAATGAAAATAATAAAGAGCAAAAATTAAGGATGTTGAAAACATAAAACGATATGGAGAATAAAAATAAAATCAGGCTTTGAAAGTATCAACCACAGTAGTGAACATCAGGGTAGACTACCTGAAAGGGAGCCAGAGAGAGAGAAAACACAAAAATTTCCATAACAGAAATGAAGAAGGGGCATCACTACAGACCATACAGATATTAACAACAATAAAGGAATAATATGGGAAACGTTATGTTATACATTCAACAACGTAAATGAAATGGGCCACTTTTTAGAAAAATACAAAGTACTAAAGTTTATGTAAGAACTAGGCAAACCTGAATAGCCCTATGTAAATTAAAGAAATCGAATATACAATTAACAACCTTCCAACAAATAAAACTTCAGGCTCAAAGAGTTCACAGGGAGATTTTACCAGGCACTATGGAAGGGATAGAATTCTACCCAAATTCAAGAAAACTGAAGAGAAAGTGACACTTACTATGAGGCCAGAGCTACTTTAATATAAAGAAATCAAGTTCATAATCTCCTGTGTATATACGTGCAAAAATGCTCAACAAAAATCTTAGTAAATTGAAATAACACATTAAAATGACAAGAATAATATATGATAGCTTAATAGGGTTTGTCTTGGGAATGCAAGACTGGTTTTATACTCCAAATTATAGCAGTGTAATTCACCATACCCACATACTAAATAATAAAAACTATTTGCTATTCAGTGGATGCAGGGAAACATTTGACAAAAGTCAATACGCACTCAAGATAAACCAAGGAACTAGGACTAGAGATGGACATTCTGAACCTGAGAAAGGGAATCTCTTCCCAGAAGTTATAGCTAACATCCTGCTCTGTGGTGAAAGACCGAATACCTTCCCCTGCAGGCCAGGAGCAACACCAGGTGTCTCCTTGAACCATTGCCGTCTGACGTGACACTAGTGGATTTAGCTAGAGTGACAAGCTATAGGAGACAAGATGATTACAGACGGAAAAGGAAGAAATAAATCTGTGGTGATTCACTGATGGATGCATGTTAAAAATCCCAAAATATCAACAACTACAAAAATTCTCCTAACACCAATAAGTGAGTTGAGCAAGGGTGAGGGTGCACATTGACATACAAATAGAATCATCATTTTATATGCTAGCAACAAATCAAAAAATGTTTAAAATACCACCTACAGTCACACCCTAAAAAAGAAATATTTAGGCCCAACATGAGCCCAACAAAATATATCCAGGATTTACATACTGGAAAATAAAAACACTGATTTAAAAGTCAACTAAGATCTGAGTAATTCAAAAACATACATTGTATCTACAGATTGGGAGACTGCGCTGTTAAAATATGAAATCTTTACAAACTCATCTTGAGAGTCAATGCAATGCCAATCAAAACCCCATAAGAAATTGTTTTTGTAGAAACTAAAAGCAGATTCTAAAACTTCTATGGAAAAAAAGGAACTTGAAAAACCAAATAAATTTTGCAAAAGATGAAAAAAGCTGGACAATTTACATTACTTGACTTCAAGACTCATTACAAAGCTAACCAAACAAACAAAAAAGACAGTGTGGTATTGGCACAAAGGTAGACCAATAGGCCACTGGAACCGAACAGAGTCCAAAACAGACCACACTTACACGAGCAATTGGTTTTCAACATTGGCACAACAGCGATTAAAAGTCAAGAAGGGCCAGTGTTTTCAACACACGGTCCTGGAACATCACGGCATAGACAGAGGGAAAAAAGCCACGATTTATACCTCATACCTTACAAAATGTTAACTCAAAGTGGGTTAAAGACCTAAAAGTAAGAGCCAAAACTGACATCCATCAAAGAAAAAAACTGACAAACTGGACTTCAGCAAAATTAAAAACTTTGTATAGAAGATGGTGTGAAGAGGATTGTAAGCCAACATTGAGAGACAGTGCACACTCATCCCAGGTCTGACGAAGAACTTGCTTCCATTCACGTTAGACACTTGTACTACTCAATCAGAAGAGAACAACTAGGCCGGCGCCGCGGCTCACTAGGCTAATCCTCCGCCTAGCGGCGCCGGCACACCGGGTTCTAGTCCCGGTTGGGGTGCCGGATTCTGTCCCGGTTGCCCCTCTTCCAGGCCAGCCCTCTGCTGTGGCCAGGGAGTGCAGTGGAGGATGGCCCAAGTGCTTGGGCCCTGCACCCCATGGGAGACCAGGAGAAGCACCTGGCTCCTGGCTCCTCCCATCGGATCAGCACGGTGTGCCGGCCGCAGCGCGCCGGCCGCGGCGGCCATTGGAGGGTGAACCAACGGCAAAGGAAGACCTTTCTCTCTGTCTCTCTCTCACTGTCCACTCTGCCTGTCAAAAAAAAAAAAAAAAAAGAGAACAACTTGGGCGGTTGCCGTGGCGCAGCAGGCGAGCCCTTGCTCGAGGTGCCCGCCCGTCCCTGTCACCTTTTGGAGAGCGAATGTGCACCCTGGGAGGCGGCAGGTGAGCCCTGAAGTTCCTGGGCCCCTGCCACCCGCGTGGGAGACACAGGCAGAGTTCCGGACTCCCGGACTCAGCCCGGCCCAGCCCTGGCTGCTGTGAGCACTGGGGAGTGAACCAGCGGGTGGAAGCTTGCACTCTCTCTCTCTCTCTCCCTCTCTCCCTCTCTCTCTCTTGCTCACTTGCTCCTGATCTCTCTGCCCCGGCCCCCATACCCACCTTTCAAATAAATGAAAACAGATAAAAGGTCTTTGAAGCCAAAACAACTCAATTCAAGGAAACGGGCACAAGATTTTCAAAGGCTTCAGCGAAGGTGGTATCTCAGTGGTGAACAAGCAGGTGAAGAGACAGATACTCAACCTGGTAGTTGCTAGGGAAACGCACATGACCCACCGCTGGGCTAAAGGCCAGGCCCCAGTGTGGCTGTTTTTTAACAAAGCTCAACATAAACACTTTTGGGGCCGGTGCAGTGGCGCAGCAGGTTAACGCCCTGGCCTGAAGTGCCGGCATCCCATATGGGTGCTGGTTCAAGACCTAGAGGCTCCATGTCTGATCCAGCTCTCTGCTGTGGCCTGGGAAGGCAGTAGAAGATGGCCCAAGTGCTTGCACTCCTGCACCCATGTGGGAGACCGGGTAGAAGCTCCTGGCTCCTGGCTTCGGATGGGCGCAGTTCTGGCCGTTGTGGCCAATTGGGGAGTGAACCAGGGGATGGAAGACCTCTCTCCTCTCTCTTTCTCTCTCTCTCTCTCTCTCTCTCTCTCTCTGCCTCTCCTCTCTCTGTGTAACTCTGACTTTCAAATAAATAAATAAATCTTAAAAAAAATAAAAATATGGGCTGGCTCCATGGCTCACTGGGTTAATCCTCCGCCTGCGGCACCAGCATTCCATATGGGCGCGGGGTTCTAGTCCTGGCTGCTCCTCTTCCAGTCCAGCTCTCTGCTGTGGCCCGGGAAGGCAGTGGAGGATGGTCCAAGTGCTTGGGCACCTGCACCCGCATGGGAGACCAGGAGGAGGCACCTGGCTCCTGGCTTCGGATCGGCATAGTTCCAGCCGTGGCGGCCATTTGGGGAGTGAACCACCGGGAAAGGAAGACCTTTCTCTCTGTCTCTCTCTCTCACTATCTGTAACTCTACTTGTAAAATAAATAAATAAAATCTAAAAAATAAATAAATAAAAATAAATCTTAAAAAAAAAAACCACCTTTAACATATGCAATACCACTACCAAGAGCTGAGAAAAATACAAACTGCATTTACATACAATCCCGTACTTGTATGCTTACAGTGGCTTTATTCATAAGTACCCCAAACTCTGAACCATACCCGAATGTCCTTGACCTGGAAAACGCATAATGCGACTGCGGTGTGTTCACACCATGGGCCGCTGCCCAGGAGGAGAAAGGAAGGAAGGAAGGCCGATGGGGCAGCAGCACGTGGGAAATTCACACAACGAGGGCAGCACACTCAGAAGGGCGTCAGATTCCCTTCAGGTGATATTCTGGAAAAAGTGGAATTACAGAGCCAGGAACCAGGTCGCGGGTTGATGGGCTGGGGGTGAGAGACGAGAGATTTGGGGGGGGTGACAGGTTGCTCTCTTTTAATCTTAGTGGGGAGGGGCGGCACTGTGGTGTAGCGGGTAAAGCCACCACCTGGGGCACCAGCATCCCATATGGATGTCGGTTCTAGTCCCGGCTGCTCCTCTTCCGATCCAGCTCTCTGCTGTGACCTGGGAAAGCAGTAGAGGATGGCCCAAGTCCTTGGGCCCCTGCACCTACGTGGGAGACCCAGAAGAAGCTCCTGGCTCCTGGCTTCAGATCAGCCCAGCTCTGGCCGTTGCAGCCATCTGGGGAGTGAACCAGCGGATGGAGGACCTCTCTCTCTCTCTCTCTATCTCTACCTCTCTCTGTAACTCTGTCTTTCAAATAAATAAAATAAGTCTTAAAAAAAAATCTTGGTGGTGATTACCTGGCTTACACCTCTGTCAAACAACAGCGTACAGCAGTGTACACTAAAAATAAGTGACTTCTACTGTGCATAAATTTCTAAAAAGTAATCTAAAGGGATCAAGGCTGAAACTGGCACTTAGAAGAGGCCCTGGTAATTAGTAAGCAGTATGAAAGCCAGTTCTCACTGATGTCTGGATGCACATATTAATACTATTTGCCTCTTGCGTATTTGAACTATCAGCCAGGACACAAACTATTTTCCAACTCAGTAATTACAAATTAACGCAGAGATGTCCAGAGCCCAGAGGAAGTCCTGAACTGATACCAAGAAATGTGCACGCGCTGGTCCCAGGTTGGGGACCTCTCTGACCACCAATTATTGTTGTTCATAAACCAAAGCAGCCCCGTGGCCAGACGGCACTTTCCAAGTCAGGATCAAAAACAGAAGGGAGCCGTGGTCCACAAATAAACATCTCCCGTGCAGCAAGACAGCCCAGGAATGTCCCCGATGGAATTCAGAGTCTCGGAGCAGCTGCTTCCACGTGGAAACAGAGCAATCGAGATGACAGCACACGGAAACACAAATCAACAAGAAAAAACACCCAGCATTCAGGCCTGATTTCCCGATCTTGTAAACAAGTCCAGCTTTCAAGGACCCCTGTGGCATAGACGGCAGGCCTGAGGCAGGCCTGGCTACTCTACACCATCAGTGTCTGTGGGTTAAGGAGAGACAAGTGCTGAACACGGGAGGAAGCCCAGGGTTGCCTCTCCGGTGGTCACCCCTGCATCCCTTCTCACAGCAGCGCCCTAATCCTGAACTTGGAGCCCAAGAACCCTGTGCCAGACTGGGGTGGTGATGCTGTCACCTCTCTCCAGGGAGCACCCCCCCCCCACGCCTTCATTCCCGAATGAATCAAACTTTTATTTTTAAAAAGGATGTCTTTATTTATTTGCTTGAAAGGTAGCGTTATATACAGAGAGGGGGAAAGGCAGGAACAGGGGGAGCTTCCATCCGCTGGTTCACTCCCCAGATGGTTGCGACGGCCAGGGCTGGGCCCGGCAGAAACCAGGAGCCAGGGGTTTCATCCAAGTCTCCCTCATGCATGGCAGGGGCCTAGGCCCTTGGCTCATCCTCCGCTGCTGCCCCAGGCACATTAGCAGGGAGCTGGATTGAAAGTGGAGCAGCCGGGACTTGAACTGGCGTCCTATGGGAAGCCGGCACTGCAGGGGGCAGCTTAACTTGCTGTGCCACATGCCAGCCCCTCAAACTTTTATTACAGCAGGACCAGCTCTCATCGGAAGCCTCCATCCGTCTTTGAATGGATGAATTTGAAGTCCAGGGGTGGGGGTGGGGGGTGGGGGGGGCACGCGGGCTGTGTTAGTCCAGGGGCAAGCAGGTGGCTCGGTGGCTTCCTGAGGAGGGAAGAGGAACCAATGCAGGCGCCTCTGAGTTCAGGTCACTGGGCGAGGCGCCGAGGGCAGCTGGACAGAGCACCCCGCCCCGGGGACAAGCGGCTTGGGTGTCTTACTCATAAATTAAGCATTTTGAGGACAACAAAAACATGCTAAAGAGGGCTGGGTACATGGTAGGGGCTGGACAAACACTGGTTGAATTAAACTGAACTAAATGAGAAGTTTGGCTATGTTGTGGTACAGTGGATTAAGCTGCAACACAGTCTTCCTATATCAGAGTGCCGGTTCGAGTCCCGGCTGCTCCACTTCTGATCCAGCTCCCTGCTAACACACCTGCAAAAGCAGCAGCAGATGACCAAATGCTTGGGCCCCTGCACGCACATGGGAGACCTGGGTAGAGTCCCAGGCTCCGGGCTTCAGCCTGGCCCAGCCCTGGCCATTGCAGCTCTTTGGGCTGTGGGAGGTCAACCAGCAGACAAAAGATCTCTCTCTCTCTAATTGCCTTTCAAATAAATAAATAAATCCTAAAAATAAGTGAGAGGGGCCGGCTCTGTGGCATAGTGGGTGAAGCTACCACCTGCAGTGCCGGCATCCCACGTGGGCATCGGTTTGGATCCCGGCTGCTCCACTTCCCATGGAGCAGTTTCGATGCTCCACCTCAGATGGCGGTAATTAGGGCGGAGGTGATTAGGATAGAGGGGAAGCCCCTTTGGGGCTTGAGTTGACAAATTTTGACTTCCTTTGAAGCAAAGTTCTCATTTATTTATTTTTGTTTAAAAATTTATTTATTTGAAAGGCAGAGTTACAGAGAGGCAGAGAGAAAGGTCTTCTTCCATCTGCCGGTTCACTCCCCAAATGGCCACAACAGCTGGAGCTGTGCTGATCCGAAGCCAGGAGCCAGGAGCTTCTTCCAGGTCTCCCACGTGGGTGCAGGGGCCCAAGGACTTGGGTCATCTGCTGCTGCTCTCCCAGGCCACAGCAGAGAGCTGGATCAGGAGTGGAGCAGCCAGGACTTGAACCTGCACCCCATGGGATGCCAGCACTGGAGGTGGTGGCTTTACCCACTACGCCACAGCACTGGCCCTGCAGACACTTTTGGGGAGGTGGGCTGGGAGGCCTGTGGACGTCTAAGTGGATTTGGATTGCAGCCACCCCTCAGGTGGGACGGATCAGGAGTACTTTTTCCCCCCACCCCCCACCCCCCACTGTGTGTGTGTGTGTGTGTGTGTCTCCCTCTCTCTCTGCCTTTCAAATTAAAGATAAATAAATCTAAACAGAAACAGAGGCCCTCCTTTGAGGTAGCCACCTTATATCCATGTAATGGACCACGGGCTAATCCCTCTGAGTTCCAAGATCAGGAAGTCAGCGCTTTGTTTCCACTGCCTTTAAGGCTCAAGTCTGAGATCCTACACAGAAATGAAGCTGTCGGTGTGTGTGTGTTGGGATCCTGGGAGGGGCCACGTCATGGATGGCCTTGGGGGCTGAGTGTGGGAGTTGGGATTTGGTTCCAAGGAAGCTGGGCTCGGAGCTCCCCACAAAGCCTGTTCCCAGGTCCCTGCCCCCACGCTCCCCTCCCCCACCGTAGTGCTCAGGGCCAGTCCTGAGTCTTGCACGTGGGGCTAACCCACGGGATGCTTTGCTATCATATGAGTTACGTGTGGCACAGTTGGGCTGACAGCTGCCCCGAGAGCATCTGTGTGTTTGGTGATCTTATTTCTGCTCAAAACCAAGAGCTTTCTTTGGGCGTGTCTCAGGCAATAAAAGGAGCGCGTGGTTTTTCTTTGAGACCAGGGGCATCACAGAGGACGTGCAGGCCATAGCTTCATTGCGTAGGCGCCAGGGGCTCTCGCACCTGTTCCAACAGTTTAAGCAGGAAAGCTTAGAAAGACCAGAGCATCGAACACGGAAGGGCTTGAGGAAACAGGAACCTTTCACTGTATCAGTCACCTGACTGGATGACTCATGTTCTTATCACAGCGTTTCTCATTCGTCTGCCTGTTTCTCCCAGGGATGTCACCCATCACTCCTCACCGGGCAGGTCCAGGCAGCCCGCCGTCACCAGGAGCCACTGCCTGGACTGGGGTGGAGACCCTGAGCTGAGCCTCATCCCAGCTCGCTGGGTCTGGATTCTGGAGTCTGGGATGCTGCACCCAGCAGCCCAGTGTACAGTTGAGGTGCAGGGGGGCCGCGTGCGCCCCAAGAAAGCCAGACCCCAGGGAGAAGAAAGGAGCGAGGGACAAAGGATGGGGGAGGGGAGCTGGATGTAAAAGGGGCAAGAGCAGCACCCAGTAGCCACCCCAGCGGGGTTTCCGGTCCTGGGACCACAGCTCCAGCTTTGCAGGTGCGCTTTTACCTGCCCACCTTCTGAGGCGCAGGTGCACTCCAGCGCCAGGCGGTTTCCTGGGGCCCAGAGGCAACGAGGACTGGGAAGATATTTCACTCTCCAAACCCACTTCCTGGCTCTGCTGGCCAGGCAGGTGCGCCATACAGAGTCATTGTGGGGCCGGCCACGTGGTAGATCTGACAGAAACTTGGGCTCCATCTGGAATTGTTCTGTGATTACCCAGCATCAATCTACACTCTTTTCCATACCAACCCTGGAGACCCACCCTGCCCTGACTCCTCCCTCCTCACCTCCTCACGGCCCCACCCTCCCACACCGACCCCGACAAGGGGCTCAAGTAGGTCAAGGCCAAAGCTCATCTGGCGAGCACTGGAAATCATGTTTTAACAAAGGGTTCACTAATTCAGCCCCGGAGGATGCACACCACTTCCCGAACCCACAAACAAGGGGCCGAGCAGGACGCTCGGGGACCAGGAGTGAACCCCTAAAGGCAGGCCATGGCATCGGCCCCCAGGAGCTGACGTCAGACATAAGCACACATGGAGTAGGATGTGCACAGACGTCTGTGAAGTGGCGTGTGCCACGTTTGAACTTCGGACCTTACTTAAACCTGGAAAACCTCAGCATGGGCGCACAACGTTGTTTCTTCAAAGCCCAGACGGGAGATGCTGCAGGCCTTGCACGCGGTCTCTGTCCCGCGTCGTCTGTTTGCTTTGCGTCAGTGGAAACCAGTCTGAGCTCACAGGCAGGGCCTGAGCTGCAAGGCCGGGTACTTCCGGTCATTTCCTCGGAGATGGCACCTGCCGTTTCCAGGGACGCTTATTCCGCGGTGACTTTTCCACGGTCCTTTGCTCTGTCGACCTAAGCGCTCTTTTCCCACAACTCCCGCTGTGTCCACTTCTGCCCTCCGGAGCCGGCATGGGCTCCTCTCTGTCGGCCACCACTGCCCTGGAGGCTGTCCCCCCCCCTGGCCTGGTCGCAGCCCTCTTTAACTTGAATGCCCGTTCTCATCCCCTGCAATGGCCCTCCTGCCATGTGGCTTCTGGGTCTTCCATTCTAGAAAGGCGGTGCCGCCACCCCAGACTCATCTGAACCATCAAGCCAGCTAATCTGAGCAGAGTGTTGAGAACACACCCGGGACGGCTCACGTGCGCTCCAACTGGGCAGGGTGAGGGTCACTGTGGGGTGTGCACAGAGGAGACGGCATGCAGATTCGTGGGCCCCCCTCCGTGTGGGAAGACCCCAACCACTCTCTGTGTGGGAACACCCCCCTCCCCACTCTCTGTGTGGGAACAGCCCCCCACTCTCCATGTGGGAACACCCCCAACCACTCTCCGTGTAGGAACACCCCCCAGTGTGGGTATACCCATTCTCCGTGTGGGAAGACCCCCCTCCCCACTCTGTGTGGGAACACCCCCCCCCACTCTCTGTGTGGGTAGACCCCCCCATTTGACGGGGCCCTGGCAGGACAGCGTCTGTCCCCTGGGCCGGGACTTCATCCTCCCTCGCCCAGGCTCTCCAAGCCTTCGGTCCGGGGCACTGAGCTCGCGGCCTTCATCCTCCACTGAGCGTTACACCCGCGGTGTCTCTGGTTCTGACGTGGCACGGACTGAGCCACGTCACCAGTACCCAGGTCTCCAGCCTTGAGAGGGCCTGCCGTGGACTTCTCACCTCCTAACCTTGTGCACCAGTTCCCCTCATCAGTGTGGCGCAGTGTCTGCCATCAATCCTCTCCCGTGTCACACTGAGAAGCACATTTTCAGTGGTCACCCGGGAAACCAAGCAGCTCCTTCCCTGGTTGTCCCTCCTTCACGTCCGGGAGCCCGGGAGCCACTTCTCGATCCCGCACCAGCTGGCACACTGGGCTGTGGCTGACACGCGGCTTCTCTCCTGCTAGATTCCGGCTCTTTCCCCGCTGGTCACTGTGGAGAGGGTGCCGTGGGAGCTGAGGGGGACGCCCGGCAGCACAGCCCCACTGCCCACACCCGGTAAGGACCCCGTTCCGCTGGGTCCTCACCCTGGCACAGGGCTGGCGCAGGGCCCACAGCAGGCCTTGCCTCCAGCTCGCCGTGATGCTGACAGCTTGATGCCAGGACAGACACCTTGCCCTGCAGAGCTGCCCAGGACACGCAGGAGCCAAGCTCAGAGAAAGCACGGAGTTCTAAAGCCGATGGGGAGAGAGCCCGCTGACCATCAGGGAGAGAGCACCTGCTGACCAATGGGGAGAGAGTGCCCGCTGACCAGCGAGGAGAGAGTGCCCGCTGACCAATGGGAAGAGAGTGCCCGCTGACCAGTGAGGAGAGAGTGCCCGCTGACCAATGGGGAGAGAGCACAGCTGACCAATGAGGAGAGAGTGCCTGCTGACCAATGGGGAGAGAGTGCCCATTGACCAATGGGGAGAGGGCACAGCTGACCAATGAGGAGAGAGCGCCTGCTGACCAGTGAGGAGAGAGTGCCCGCTGACCAATGGGGAGAGAGCACAGCTGACCAATGAGGAGAGAGTGCCTGCTGACCAATGGGGAGAGAGTGCCCATTGACCAATGGGGAGAGGGCACAGCTGACCAATGAGGAGAGAGCGCCTGCTGACCAGTGAGGAGAGAGTGCCTGCTGACCAGCGAGGAGAGAGCTCAGCTGACCAATGAGGAGAGAGTGCTCGCTGACCATCGGGGAGAGAGCGCCTGCTGACCAGTGAGGAGAGAGTACAGCTGACCATTGGGGAGAGAGCGCCCACTGACCAATTGGAGATAGAGCCCACTGACCAATGGGGAGAGAATGCCCACTGACCAATGGGGAGTGCCCGCTGACCAACAGGGAGAGAGTGCCCACTGACCAATAAGGAGAGTGCCCGCTGACCATTGGGGAGAGAGTGCCCACTGACCAATTGGAGATAGAGCCCACTGACCAATGGGGAGAGAATGCCCACTGACCAATGGGGAGAGAGCACTGCTGACCATTGGGGAGAGAGTGCCCACACGCCCTCTCAGCTGCCTCCCAGAGCTAATGGTGCCTAGAGAAGTGAAGGAAGGGGAGAAGCGAAGTTTGAAAGGGAGACTTGGGAATCGCTTGGGGTCTAAAATCTTCATTCATCTGGAAACGTGCTGGACTGGCCACCCAGGAGGCGGTCACACGGGAGGGGAGGCTCCTGAGGCGGGAAGCCCCAGCCCTGAGGTGGGCCTGCAGGTGGGGTCCTCGCCCGAGGCAGCTCCGTCCCCCTCGCTGCCAGGGCACAGCCGCAGTGGAGGGGTCATGCGACTCCCTGTGGCTATGCTGGGTGCAGTGCGTGTCCCCTGGCCACTTCTCTAAGATGTCAGCCACAGCACCTTTGCCCAAAGAGTCCCACACACCTGTCTTATGAACATAGCACAAACATGGCCATTTTAATCGCTGGTCTTGCAGACGAGTGTGCACATGCATGTGCGTATATACATACATATCAAATTGGAGGACTGACACGGCATTTGATACGTTTACTCTAGCGGTGGGTGGGTTCAGACAATGCACCTCAAGGACGATACAGGTCTTTGTGGGTGTTTTTAGTAACCTGGCTCTGCTGCGCAGACGAGATCTGAAGCTTGGGTTGGGCTGGGTTGGAGATGTCCATAATGAGCAAGGCAGAGCGTGCGGCGTTCCGTGGGCAAGCGCAGCGTGTGCGATGCCCTGGTGGTGTCAGAGCGTCCACACCCCGTGCCCCAGACGTCTGCACATCACGGAGTCAGCTGCCGGCTTCGTGGTGACTCTGGGTGTGCTGCCCACACAGACGCCGTGACAAGTGAGGCGAACAGTGAGGCTGGATCCTGCTTGCAATCGAGGTCGAGAGTGGACTGTGTTCCAGACTGAAGATGCTGAAATGCCCAGTGTCCACCACGTGGCCTCCGCGGCACCCGGTGGCAGCAGCCTGAGGCTGTCCTTCTGCTCACAGCCCCGGTGAGTCAGTCAGCACGGCGGCCCACGGTTACCACTTCCCGGGGATGGAGACCCCACACTCGTACCAGCCCACATAGTAGTAGGGGGTTCCAAATCCAATCTGGCCAAAGCTGACGGGCTCCTGGCGGTACTGGCGGTAGTAGCCTGGGAGGCAGTGAGACAGAGGGGAAGGAACCGTCAGACACAGAACCAGCGGTCACAACGCTCACCTCCAGCCTCCTCCAGGCAGAGCTGACCTCACGCCGCGTGTGACTGCACACGCAGCCATGCCTCACGCCGCCTGTGACTGCACATACAGCCATACCTCATGACGCCTGTGACTGTACACACAGCCACGCCTCATGCCGCGTGTGACTGCGCACACAGCCATGCCTCACACCATGTGTGACTGCACACACACAGCCATGCCTCACGCCACGTGTGACTCTGTACAGACACACAGCCATGCCTCACGCCGCATGACTCCACACACACAGCCATGCCTCACACCGTGTGTGACTCTGCACACACAGCCATGCCTCACGCCACGTGTGACTGCGCACACACAGCCATGCCTTACGTCGCATGTGACTCCGTACAGACACACAGCCATGCCTCACGCCGCATGACTTCCACACACACAGCCATGTGTGCACGGGGTCACGGCTGCCCGCAGGGTTTGTCTCAGTCCCCGGAGGTATGTGGCTACGGCAGGAAGGAGCAGTCCCACCCCTCCTTCCCTCCCGCTCTCCACAGAAGGCTGTGTGGAGCTGAGGGCTGCGAGCACGCACAATGGGGCAGGCACTGAGCTGAGCAAGCACCCAGTCCTCAGAGCTCAGTAGGCACCCAGTCCTCACAGAGCTCAGTAAGCACCCAGTCCTCAGAGCTCAGTAGGCACCCAGTCCTCAGAGCTCAGTAAGCACCCAGTCCTCAGAGCACTCAGTAAGCACCTTGTCCTCACAGCACTCAGTAAGCACCCAGTCCTCACAGAGCTCAGTAAGCACCCAGTCCTCACAGAGCTCAGTAAGCACCCAGTCCTCAGAGCTCAGTAAGCACCCAGTCCTCAGAGCTCAGTAAGCATCCAGTCCTCAGAGCTCAGTAAGCATCCAGTCCTCACAGAGCTCAGTAAGCACCCAGTCCTCAGAGCTCAGTAAGCACCCAGTGCTCACGGAGCTCAGTAAGTACCCAGTGCTCACAGAGCTTAGGGTCTCCAGGCTGCCAGAGCTCCACCCAGGAGGACTGAATTCTGAGTCTGTGGTGACTCTTAGAGCTTTCAAGAAACTCCCTCCACAGAAAGAGCAGGGCAACACTTCTCCTCTCCCTTAAGGGAAGGGATGCCCCATGCTCCAGACTCCCCTGGCCCCAGCTGCTCCAGCCTGGTAGAGCTGCCTGCGTTCCCCCGGTGAGCTGATGGACTAGCGGCCCCCTGTGTACAGCACACCGTGGCCGCCGGCACAGACACCAGTGGAACGCAGACCACGCCTGGGGCACTGCAGGATTCTGAGAAGTTAATGACCGAGACACAAGTGCTGAGCTGGCTGATGTTGAGTCAGTGGGGCCAGACTGGATGTTTGATCTGACACTGCAGATTCTGTGAAGTGCTTGTTGGACAGGGTTAACACTTAAATCAGCAGACTTTGAGTGAAGCGGGTCACCCCCTGTACCATGGTGGGCCTTGTGCAATCAGCTGACAGTCTAGACAAGAAAAGGGCTGACATCCCACCAAGTGGAGGGACTTCCGCCGCTACTCCCTGGTCTCCGGCTTGGCAGCAGCCTCCACAGTCACATGATGTGACTCCTTAAAATAAATCCCTCGATTGGTGGATAGACAGCAGACAAGACAGACGGTGGATTAGATTACAGGTAGACGGATTAGAAGGACGGTGGGATGGATGTATAGATAGAAAAATAGATATTTAGATAGATGATTGATTGATAGATCCTATTGGTTCCGTTTCTCTGGATGAGATAACTCTGATAACACTCATTTTAAATCCTTGAAAATAGGTAATGGTTTTATTAAAGTATTTCTCAAGCTAAGTATCTAGGCGGGTCAGCATATCTCATGTCCCAGAATGTGTGATTCCCTAAGGGTACAGAGCAGGCTTCACTTAGCTGCTCTGATGGTGGGGGGAGTTGGTAACACACGGGGGGTTGCACTGGGGGTGAGTACACCCATCGCCCCCACACCTACAGAGCCATAATCAAATAGCTGATTCCACTGTCTCCTGAAACCCAACGTGCTGGGTCTGCACGTTTCTCTCTGGCGTCTGTACTTTTGCTCACGCCATTCTCCACTCCCTGCATGTTCAGCCAACCCTCAAGGCTCACCATAGAGCCTGCATCTTCCGGAAGCCTTCGTTAGTATCCTCACATGGCCGCCACCTTCAAAATCATACAGTGACCATCATAATCACCTGACAATAGGACCAGCATATGATGCAATTCTTGTCATTATCTGAACTTGAAGGTGTTCACGCTTAGTTACTGTCTCACATTATCATGGTCATTGCGTACTGCCAATTTCATAGCCCATTCCTTACGTTAGGGCTGAATTCTTTTATTTTCCTTTGTATCCCTACCTACTCGATAGGAGTAGTTTGCTAATTCCTTATTTTTATTTTCAGTGGCCTAAAGTGTTCCCAAATCCATCTTCAAGTGGTAAATCAAAGGCAGAGCTACTGAGAATTTTCTCCTCACGTTAACCCTCCTCTCCCACCCAGTGTAACCTGAGCACATCAGGAACCAGCTCGGATTACCTTGAATGGCAGGGAGGGCTTCCACATAGGACTGGGGCCCCGTTCTCCCATCAAGGTGTGAATCCACAAATTGGCAGTGGTCTTCCCCTCTTCCCCAGCTGTCTCCGATGCTGTAGAACGTATCTGCGTGAAGAAACAACAGGTCAGCTTCTAGGCGAAGAAGGGCAGCTGGCTGAGGCATGTCCACACGCTTGAGGGACCGTTCGGCTGGGCACGTACTTACTCTGGGTGCGGCACGCTTTTCTGGTATGAAAAATGGTGACAGCAGCACCAGCCTCATATATGTTCTAAGACTTCTGCAAGATCGTATATGCTGAACACTTAATGAATATCCAGCAAGTGGTAACTATTATTACAGGTAGTTTCAACTTATAATGATAGACCTTTTATGCTTTAGTTTAAAAAAAAGAAATTAAGAACATTGTGATAAAGAATATTATTGAGTGATTGTGAAAGGCAGGAAGGTCTCCCTAAA
Source organism: Oryctolagus cuniculus (assembly GCF_964237555.1). NCBI lineage: Eukaryota > Metazoa > Chordata > Mammalia > Lagomorpha > Leporidae > Oryctolagus > Oryctolagus cuniculus. The sequence continues at coordinate 8,696,124 of NC_091436.1, forward strand.
CAGAACCTATTTTCATGCGTGACTACATGAAGGTGTGTCTGTGGTGTCAGACGCTGTCCATGGTGCTGAACCACCTCAGTGCAGTAGGGCCAAGTTGCGTCCCAACCCCGGATACCAGGAAAGGCTGTGCTTCCCTCTCCCAGGAATTCTGAAGCACGGGAGGAAGAGAAGGGACAGGAAAGCGATAAACAGTGTTTGCGGGGATGGCCACGTACACAGAAGCCGCCAGCACAGGGCATGGGCAGGGAGGCTTGCTCTTTGACAAGCTTTCCTTAAATCATCACTCCTGGCAAGAAAGACACAAAGATCTTTTCCAAAATTATCGGTGACAAAATACAGAGCAGCGCAAGCCCAAAAGATGCATTTGCTAAAAGACTGAAAACTGTACAAGTTGAAAATAAAAAGCCAGCTTGTGCATGTAGGTGAGTCAGAGCCAGTGGAACAGAAATGGCATTTTGAAGTCCAGTGCACTCATGGAGTGTCTGCTTCAGTCCTGTACTTGGGGAAAATGATGCGATTTGCATTTGCACACAAAACACACAGCACTGTTGACCTACATGTCTCCATGTAAATATTTTTCCCTGTAGTTGTGGCAAATGGCAGGAGTTAAAGGGGAACTTTTCCTCAATTCCTTCCACTTACAGTCATACCTATTATTTATTGAATTAACTTCAAAGAAGACAGATGTTTAAATTTCTAGAAGAACGCTGGATTTCATTCCTAAAATGCAGTGCATTTAAACATATATACATATTGTTGGGTGCCAATGTAAAAATTAGTTACCCCAAAGTAGAGGACATGCGGCTGGTTTGCATCTGAGCCGCATGAGCCACAATAGGTCTGGGCCCCATATGCATTCTGATGCACCTGCAGCATCCAGTCAACATCCGAGAAAATGAAAAACGCCCACACTGGGCCGGCGCCGCAGCTCACTAGGCTAATCCTCCGCCTGTGGCACCGGCACACCGGGTTCTAGTCCCGGTCGGGGTGCCGGATTCTGTCCCAGTTGCTGCTCTTCCAGGCCAGCTCTCTGCTGTGGCCTGGGGGTGCAGTGGAGGATGGCCCAAGTGCTTGGGCCCTGCACCCCATGGGAGACCAGGAGAAGCACCTGGCTCCTGCCATCGGATCAGCGCGGTGCGCCGGCCGCAGTGGCCATTGGAGAGTGAACCAACGGCAAAGGAAGACCTTTCTCTCTCTCTCTCTCACTGTCTACCCTGCCTGTCAAAAAACAAAATGAAACAAAAAAACGCCCACACACCCCCTCCCCAGTCATCCCCAACAACCTACCTTTCAGGTTGTCACTGAGGTAGATCTTATACCTCAGGGAATTACAAAGAACGACTCCCACGAACTTCCTATACCAGGTCCGCTTCACGTATTGCCGCCCCTGGCAGTCCGTGTAGCTGGGGTCGTGTTTGAAAGCAAATGGTATCCAGATGGGCTCGCCACCTTGACAGCACAAAAGACACGCGCTGAGCCTGTGCCCTCCACAGAGAGCACGCACCACGCCTCTCCCTCCTCCCAGGGCCATCCTGAGCCTGTGCCCTCCACAGAGAGCACGCACCACGCCTCTCCCTCCTCCCGGGGCCGTCCTGAGCCTGTGCCCTCCACAGAGAGCACGCACCACGCCTCTCCCTCCTCCCGGGGCCGTCCTGAGCCTGTGTCCTCCACAGAGAGCACGCACCACGCCTCTCCCTCCTCCTGGGGCCGTTCTGAGCCTGTGCCCTCCACAGAGAGCACGCACCATGCCTCTCCCTCCTCCCAGGGCCATTCTGAGCGGGTTTTCTGCCTCGCCAATGAGCACCTCCTTCTATCCCCGTCTGTTTTTTAGTACTGAAGTACAACTGGGGATTCCTGTTCAGCTACACACGCTCCAATAAGGGGTTTTCAGGTTTAGGGAAAGTGCACCTCAAGGCCATAAGCTGCACTGAAGACCTGACTTTGGGGTGCATCACCCCAAGCCCCTCAGCAGAGACTCCCCATCCCTCTTGCCATGCATAAGGCCTGTCTTGAACTTCAATATCAGGGCTTTCTAAGTTTGTGTGAAAAACGAAGTAAAACTTCATGGTACATGAAGCATTTTGTCATTTGCCCAGCAATTTAAAGTATTCGTAGGGTTATGTGAATAACTTATTTAATAGATATTGGCTACTCCCTTCTAGTTTTCAGAGATACTGACTACTATGGCTCCATTAAAAAGTTCCCACTCCTGGGGCAGGTGTTTGGTATAGTGGTTAAGCCACCACCGTCACCCATACCCCATGCCAGAGTGCTTGTGTTCAAGTCCTCACTCCATTCTCCATTCCAGCTTCCTGCTAATGCACACCCCCGGGAGGCAGCAGGCGATGGCTCTAGTCGTTAGGGCCCTGCCACCCACCTGGATGGAGTTCCCGGCCCCCAGCTCTGGCCCAGCCTAGCCCTGGCTGTGGCAAGCATCTGGGGAGTGCACTAGTGGACGCGAGATCTCTCCCTGTCTCTCTGCCTTCCAAAACAAATAAATAAAATTTTTAAAAATTGCCATCCCCAGCTTCACTCCTGCCTCTAGCTCCCTGCTGATGCAGCCCTGGGAGGCAGCAGCGATGGCTTCAGTGGTTGGGTCCCTGCCATACGCGTGGGGAACCCGGACTGAGTTCCCAGCTCCCAGCTCTGGCCCAGGACAGCTCTGGCCCTTGCAGGCATTTGGGGAGGAACCAGGGAATGAGAGCACCTACTCTCATTATCTCTCAAATAAACCAACGAATAAAAACGTTTAAGTTCCCTGGACAGTCTTTTCCAAAGCTCAGGCTGAATGGTGCCAACAAACCGGAGGACTCCTCAGAAAACAGAGAACTCACAAGTGGTGCAGCACTTCTACTCGCGAGTGACCACAGCGGCCGCATGTGCAACACTGAACCCGATGGCCAGAGGCTCAAGGTCATCAGGGGCAGAAACTTACCTGGGGGCCTCACGACGAGCAGGGGGTTGTCTGCAGAACGAAAAAGAAGTAACTGAGCTCCGCCTCCTCTCACAGGCAAGCACAGTTGGGATGCTCACTGTGACTGGATCAAGAAGGCTCATTCGAGAGACACCAGTGTCTCTCCTTCGTTTTTATCTCCCAAGCATTTCCTTTTTGGAAAAGTCTTTTCTAGTTACATTGCACTTTGATTTACACAGAAACTGTAGATCCCTGAAAGTCCTGTTTTGATACTGGGTGCTATAAAATAATTCAATACTCATTTAAAAAGAAAAACTCTCTTTGGAAAACCGCTTGGCAGTTTCTCAAGAGGAGAAGCCTACACGTGCTATTTGATCCATCCATTCCCCATTCCCCTTTTACTTATTTATCCAAAAGTAGAAACATATGTCTGTACAAATACCTACACATAAATGTTTATAGCATCGTGGTTTGTAGTAGACAAAAAGCAGAATCCATCCAGGTGTCTGTGGACAGGTGACTGGGCTGGCACAGCCACACAATGAGACAGTCCAGGTATCTATGGACAGGTGACTGGGCTGGCACAGCCATACAATAAGACAGTCCAGGTGTCTGTGGACAGGTGACTGGGCTGGCACAGCCATACAATGAGACAGTCCATGTGTCTATGGACAGGTGACTGGGCTGGCACGACCACACAATGAGACAGTCCAGGTATCTATGGACAGGTGATGGAGCTGGCACAGCCACACAATGAGACAGTCCAGGTGTCTATGGACAGGTGATTGGGCTGGCACAGCCATACAATGAGACAGTCCAGGTGTCTGTGGACAGGTGATGGGGCTGGCACAGGCATACAATAGACAGTCCAGGTGTCTGTGGACAGGTGACTGGGCTGGCACAGCCATACAATAGACAGTCCAGGTGTTTATGGACAGGTGATGGAGCTGGCACAGCCACAAAATGAGACAGTCCAGGTGTCTGTGGACAGGTGACTGGGCTGGCACGGCCACACAATGAGACAGTCCAGGTGTCTGTGGACAGGTGACTGGGCTGGCACGGCCATACAATAGACAGTCCAGGTGTCTATGGACAGGTGACTGGGCTGGCACAGGCATACAATAGACAGTCCAGGTGTCTGTGGACAGGTGATTGGGCTGGCACAGCCATACAACAGACAGTCCAGGTGTCTGTGGACAGGTGACTGGGCTGGCACAGGCATACAATAGACAGTCCAGGTGTCTATGGACAGGTGACTGGGCTGGCACGGCCACACAATGAGACAGTCCAGGTGTCTGTGGACAGGTGACTGGGCTGGCACAGCCACACAATGAGACAGTCCAGGTGTCTGTGGACAGGTGACTGGGCTGGCACAGCCACACAATGAGACAGTCCAGGTGTCTGTGGACAGGTGACTGGGCTGGCACAGCCACACAATGAGACAGTCCACGTATCTATGGACAGGTGACTGGGCTGGCACAGCCATACAATGAGACAGTCCATGTGTCTATGGACAGGTGACTGGGCTGGCACAGCCACACAATGAGACAGTCCATGTGTCTATGGACAGGTGACTGGGCTGGCACGACCACACAATGAGACAGTCCAGGTATCTATGGACAGGTGATGGAGCTGGCACAGCCACAAAATGAGACAGTCCAGGTGTCTATGGACAGGTGATTGGGCTGGCACAGCCATACAATGAGACAGTCCAGGTGTCTGTGGACAGGTGACTGGGCTGGCACAGCCATACAACAGACAGTCCAGGTGTCTATGGACAGGTGACTGGGCTGGCACGGCCACACAATGAGACAGTCCAGGTGTCTGTGGACAGGTGACTGGGCTGGCACAGCCACACAATGAGACAGTCCAGGTGTCTGTGGACAGGTGACTGGTTTGGCACAGCCACACAATGAGACAGTCCAGGTGCCTGTGGACAGGTGACTGGGCTGGCACAGCCACACAATGAGACAGTCCAGGTGTCTGTGGACAGGTGACTGGGCTGGCACAGCCACAGAATGAGACAGTCCAGGTATCTATGGACAGGTGACTGGGCTGGCACAGCCATACAATAAGACAGTCCAGGTGTCTGTGGACAGGTGACTGGGCTGGCACAGCCATACAATGAGACAGTCCATGTGTCTATGGACAGGTGACTGGGCTGGCACGACCACACAATGAGACAGTCCAGGTATCTATGGACAGGTGATGGAGCTGGCACAGCCACACAATGAGACAGTCCAGGTGTCTATGGACAGGTGATTGGGCTGGCACAGCCATACAATGAGACAGTCCAGGTGTCTGTGGACAGGTGATTGGGCTGGCACAGCCATACAACAGACAGTCCAGGTGTCTATGGACAGGTGACTCGGCTGGCACGGCCACACAATGAGACAGTCCAGGTGTCTATGGACAGGTGACTGGGCTGGCACGGCCACAAAATGAGACATTCCAGGTGTCTATGGACAGGTGATTGGGCTGGCACAGCCATACAATGAGACAGTCCAGGTGTCTGTGGACAGGTGATTGGGCTGGCACAGCCATACAACAGACAGTCCAGGTGTCTATGGACAGGTGACTGGGCTGGCACGGCCACACAATGAGACAGTCCAGGTATCTATGGACAGGTGACTGGGCTGGCACAGGCATACAATAGACAGTCCAGGTGTCTGTGGACAGGTGACTGGGCTGGCACGGGCACACAATGAGACAGTCCAGGTGTCTATGGACAGGTGACTGGGCTGGCACAGCCATACAATAGACAGTCCAGGTGTTTATGGACAGGTGATGGAGCTGGCACGGCCACAGAATGAGACAGTCCAGGTGTCTGTGGACAGGTGACTGGGCTGGCACGGGCACACAATGAGACAGTCCAGGTGTCTGTGGACAGGTGACTGGGCTGGCACAGCCATACAACAGACAGTCCAGGTGTCTATGGACAGGTGACTGGGCTGGCACGGCCACACAATGAGACAGTCCAGGTGTCTATGGACAGGTGACTGGGCTGGCACGGCCACGCAATGAGACAGTCCAGGTATCTATGGATTGGTGACTGGGCTGGCACGGCCACACAATGAGACAGTCCAGGTGTCTGTGGACAGGTGACTGGGCTGGCACAGCCACACAATGAGACAGTCCAGGTGTCTATGGACAGGTGACTGGGCTGGTACAGGCATACAATAGACAGTCCATGTGTCTATGGACAGGTGACTGGGCTGGCACGACCACACAATGAGACAGTCCAGGTATCTATGGACAGGTGATGGGGCTGGCACGGCCACACAATGAGACAGTCCAGGTGTCTGTGGACAGGTGACTGGGCTGGCACGGCCACACAATGAGACAGTCCAGGTGTCTGTGGACAGGTGACTGGGCTGGCACAGCCACACAATGAGACAGTCCAGGTGTCTATGGACAGGTGACTGGGCTGGTACAGGCATACAATAGACAGTCCATGTGTCTATGGACAGGTGACTGGGCTGGCACGGCCACACAATGAGACAGTCCAGGTATCTATGGACAGGTGATGGGGCTGGCATAGCCACACAATGAGACAGTCCAGGTGTCTGTGGACAGGTGACTGGGCTGGCACGGCCACACAATGAGACAGTCCAGGTGTCTATGGACAGGTGACTGGGCTGGCACGGCCACGCAATGAGACAGTCCAGGTATCTATGGATTGGTGACTGGGCTGGCACGTCCACACAATGAGACAGTCCAGGTGTCTGCGGACAGGTGACTGGGCTGGCACAGCCACACAATGAGACAGTCCAGGTGTCTATGGACAGGTGATGGGACTGGCACAGCCACACAACGAGACAGTGCAGGTGTCTGTGGACAGGTGACTGGGCTGGCACGGCCACACAATGAGACAGTCCAGGTATCTATGGACAGGTGATGGGGCTGGCATAGCCACACAATGAGACAGTCCAGGTGTCTGTGGACAGGTGACTGGGCTGGCACGGCCACACCATGAGACAGTCCTCAGTCCTGAACCACTGGTCAACACAACAGTATTGATAAATCTCAAGGTGATGGTGCTGGAAGCCAGACGCCAGGCAGAGGCTCACGCCCTACGACGTCCTCTTACACAAAGTTCTACAAGTTCTGTCGCCTATCGAGACAGAAAGCAGATGGCGGCTGCCTTCAAATAGAAGGGAGGAGGCATGTGAAACCCCTTCGAGGTCATCTGCCTGTACTTCCAGTTTTAAGCATCTTCTTGCAAAAGATTTTACTTTTTCCACATAGTTGGTTCGGCAGACCTTAAATTATTCCATCTGAAAATATTTTCCAAAGACAAGTTTGCTGGTATCAGTGACTGTGTAGGAAATACCTAAGCAGATGGAAGCCAGAGTGGTGGGTGCAGGGCTGGCTCTGCTGGTCTGACCTGAACTCCCGAGGGCTTCCCACATGGAAACGTGGCTGACCCAAGAGTGGTCACAGTGGGCCAGCCCTCGCACGCGGCCCCAGACCCCGGGTCACAGGGACGTTGTGCTGAAGGGCCTGGGAGCTCAGCCTGCCTGCATCCCGAAATGCAGTGAGATGCTGTCAGAGAGAGCGTCTGTGAGATGGAATAACCTTCCCATTGAACTCTGCTCTCTGGCTCCTGGCAAAGAGCATATCGGAGACGTGGCTAACTGAAGAAGCCGCCTGTCGTCCACACGAGGTATGCGACCTTGAGCTCAAAGAGCTCTGCAGGTAGCTGTGGGCCAGGCACACCCGAACTAGTCTTTTCCTTGGGGTTGGAAACCGGGTTTTCCTTTCATTGGAATTCAACCTTTCTCGCCCCCAAAGGGCCAGGGAACACTGCTTTAAATTGTATCATCCCAGGTTTAGCCTAGCAGGAAGAAAATAACACTTACCTTATGAGAAGATACAAAATATGAGCTTTTTACATACAAAAGTAAGGGTTCTGCTGCTTTAATTTGTACATTATTGTCATTATTCTGGAAAATTCATTTAATTTCCAACAAAAGCAGAGCAGACAAGACCGGGAAGACGCCCGTACCTGATTCTGTAACAAAGGAGACTGAGGGGCTGATGGGTCCGTAGCCGTGCGGGTTTTTGGCTTGAACTTTAAAATAATACCTGAAATTAGGAGAAAGCGGCTTTTGAAAGAGCGATTCATTTGATTCTGTGTAATGGCACAGACTCCCAAACAACTGAATATCTACTCACAGCAGCCTTTTAGTCTTAGTTTGTATAAACGCACACACCACAAGCTGCTTCAGGTTTATTCTGAATATTCTCCTTTTTAATAACTTTTCTAAATTATAAGAAGGTACTTCAAATAGTTCATGGAAAGAGGAATGAAAAGATACATTCATTCTGGTGCCCCTTCCCCAAACTGAACCCACCTGTTGTTTTCTCATTATATGCCTTTCCACAAACTTTCTATGCAGACTGCTAGTTCACTCCCCACGTGCCTGCAATGGCCAGCGCTGGGCTGGGCTGAAGCTGGGAGCTGGGAACAGAATCCAGTCTCCCATGTTGGTATCAGGAACCCAGCTACTGGAGCCATCACCACTGCCTCCAGTGTTTGCATCAGCAAGAAGCTGCAATCAGGAGCCTGAGCCGGGCTTGACCAGGCACGCTGAGGGGGCACACGGGCATCCTAACTGGTGCTTTAACCACTAGATTGAAGTCCACCCTTCTTTCTTTCTTTTATTTTTAATTTTTTGTTTGAGAGGCACAGAGAGAGAAAGACAGAAACAGTGAGACTGATATCTTTCTGTGAACTTTTGGAAGACCCCGGGCATGCATGGATTTCAAAATTCTTTGCACCAAAATAAAACTTACCTTTTAATTCCATTTCTCACAAACTTTTTATTACTATACTATTTTGTTATTCTATTATTGTTTCTCTGTAATTACCATAGTGGAGACACACAGCTAGTGGGAAGAGAAGGGGCGTACGAATGAAGCGAGAGGTTACTCAGGCAGCACGCCCTCCTCATAGCTGCGTGCAGGACTGTGCAGGCTCCCAGGGGCCTGCCCTGGGCTGCTGCCTGCTGATGCTGCTCTGGTCGCAATCTGAGCGCCACAGCCTATCACTGAGGCCAGGGGGAAACGCAGGAGGCTGATTCAATGGCGATGCAATGTGTGGTTGGCGGGCAGCAGGTGCAGCAGGCCAGAGGTTGGCCTCCTCCGCGGAACTAATGCGACAAGGATGTTGTGGCCACAGGAGGAGCCTGTTGTTGGCTCTGGGCTGGGAATGGACAGCCCCGCAGGTCACTGAGTCAGGAGCTCCCGTACCGCCAGGACAACGCGAGTGCAGAAAGGGGACGTGGAAATGCCTGGAGCGACAGCCCTTGCTCAGGGCTGCACTGCGTCTTGGAAGAGAGAACGTGCCAGACACACACGGAGTCAGCTGGCTCATGTGGAGGGAGCCGCGTACCGTGCACTCTTACATGAGCTAACAGACAAAAAGTGGTGCTTAGGAAAATGCTGGAGACCAACACCACGCCGAGAGCCCTGCCGCGATTCTCAGTGAGACAGCACGTAGCACACGAGCTGCCCTGGTCTCAGCTGCTCACAGCGGAAGAGGGATGAAGGCAGCCCAGGGGTGGCGGCGCTGGGCCACTGTGGAGAGCTCAGTTTTCTGGCCAGAAAGAATGTCACACAAATACCACAGAACCCGCAGTGGGCACTACACCGGCCATTCGGATGCTGCTTAAGATGCGCATGTCCCACACTGGACTGCCTGGGTTGGATCCAGCTTCCTGCTAATGCACACACCTAGAGACAGTAGTGATGGCTCAAGCGACTGGGCTCCTGCCGCCCACATGGGAGGCCCAGACTGAGTTCCTGGCTCCTGGCTTTGTTGTGGGCATTTGGAGAGTGAACCAGCAGATGGAAACTCACTCTGTGTGTACGTGCGTGTGTGCGTGTGTGCGTGTGTGTCCGTGTCTTATTTCTCAAAATAAAAAAAAATTAATATTACAATATTCTTTATACAATTAAGTCAGGCCTGGCGATTATGTAGTAGTTCAAATGTACTAAGTGTAACAGGATGAATTATCTACAGAGAGTGAAGGGTTAAATGACTTGTTACATCAACTGCCTAGCGCCAAGTGGTTGAGCAATTGGGATGGTCAAGGCAGGGCCTGGCCTCACAGGCACAGAGGTATTTTACTTGGGTTTGATTAAACAGAAAAACCGAAAAAATGGTTTGCAAAATTAGTCTTCTTAAGTCATTCACTTCTCATTTAAGAGTATTCTTTTTCAAATTTAATTTAAAAAAAAAGATATGCACAATTAAAAACACATGAGTTCCCCAACCTCAGTTCACTCTGCAGTGGGTGTTTTCCCAGTTGTGCATACTTTTATTCAGTGGTTGTAGAATTATTTAAGGAAAAACTCTGCAGGCAGCTCAAGCAGTGGGTTTGGCATACATCAGCGACCCTGCTCAAATTTTCCTTAAGGAACGACACTTCTGTTCAGAGACTAAGGGACATTTCTGCTAAATAGCTCCTTAACCCATTGCTGGACTCCCTCTGCAGAGGGAGGCTCATGCGCGCCAATGAGGCGGTGCTAAGAGGGTGAGCACCTGGCTGAGACCCACCGCTCAGACAAACTTGGTTTTGCAGCGAGATTGTTTTTCCCACTGCAATCTACCTTCCCGCGGACAGGATTCTCACGCGCTAGCGCCAACCCCGAGGCCAAGGAGAGGTTCTCAGAGTTCACAGGAAACTCCATTAGAAGATACACACAAGTTGGCAAAAAGAATTTTGAAATCCATGCATACCAGAATCCTTCCAAAAGCTCATGAAAATACACATTATGGAAAAAATTATGCACAGAGTTCAAAAATGTTTTGCATTCAAATGAACGCATCTTTTAATTCCATTTTTCCACGAACTTTCTGTGGCTTCCTTGTTTCCCATTTGTTTCACCTAATATGTAAAAGTAAATCTGAGTGTGCTGCACAGAAAAACAGCTGGCGTTACGAGAAAAGTGAAATTCCCATCTTCAAAACCACAGGAAACTTTCCTGTGGACTAAAATATGTGCTTCATATCTGAGTAGCCGCTGCCTCACCCGTCACAAGAGCAGGCAGACCTGGCCTCCTACATAAGCTTCTGGCGCTTTCTTTTGGACATCTCGAAAGTGACAAGTCTCTGTCCTTATGGACGTAAAGTACGCAGACTCCACAGCGGGATGGGGCTCCCTGGAGGGAATAAGGTCAATAATCTCACGTAAAGTGAAAACCAAGACCCAGTTATTAGGAGCCAAAGCTGCCTTTTGTGCCTGCCTCCTCCGTGAGTGGCTGACTCCCTGTGTCTCCTCCACTGGCTGGGGCTGGTCCCCCAAAGAGGCCCCAGGGAGTGGGGAGTGGGACCTCACGGAATGAGCCCCTCGATGCAGGAGACAAACAACCATTCTTGTGTCACACCTGTATTCTCCTAGCTGTGAACACAGCAGCTGTTCCGAGAGTTTTGGGGAACTTGGTGTAGGAGCCACACAGGCTGTGTGCAGCCACTCCAGGATATCCCAGGGGACCCAAGCCCTACCCCCACGGCCACCACCACCTGCACTGTGGGTGCAGCTTCCTCTCCCGCAGCCCTCACTGAGCCGCCCCCTTTGGTTCCTAGAACCAGTCTTTGGGCCATGCTCTCTGGCTGCAGCAAGGCTGCCCCACTCCATTGCACTCATGTTTTCCCCAGGTGACCACCTGTGTGGGAGATCAGGCTTCCGCAGGGAGGCTGACCCGACTGCCCCTCTACCCCTAAGCACAGTGTCCCCTCATGACACGAGCAGAAGCAGTCACATTTGTGTTGCTGAAAGACAACCTGTGTCCTCTAACAGACTGCAAGCTCCAGGAGGGTCATGCATATCCCCCCAACCCCCGGTCCCCCAGATTATACCCCCGATGCACAGTGGGAGGGGAGCCCACCCAAACTGAATGCTAACCACATCACAGGACAAGCACCTGTTGAATAAGCTGCCATCCTGCATAACCACCTCCTGACATTATTGCAAAGTCTGCAACCATCAGGCCCAGCAAAAGCGTGACCAGGACTTCTGACTGGAGGCACATGGCAGGGAGCAGTCAGGAGACTGGGATGCCAAGTCTGTTGCAAGCAGCCATGTGGGAAAACATCTGGAAGGCGTCGTCCAGCTTTCCAATCCTGTGGCTGGGCTATAAACGTACTGTCACTCTGCACACAATAAAAAAATGATGCTGACCTCGCTTGCTCTAATTTTGTTTGCTCTGGTTAATTGTTTTTCATGCTTTCTCAGTGTCCTGCTTCACTACTTTGTCTTTTTATTTGCCAAATCCTGAAACTGGTAATAGTTTGTAAAAGCTCAGTTCAAATAAGCCCGGATGGCGCATTCAAGCGTTCTGAGCAAACTCCCAGCGGGCTCCCGAGTCGCTGGGTGCCTGTGGCCGCCGTCCAGTTCTATTTCTGCAGAGTCCATGTAGGCAGAGTGCTCTGTTCCAACTCTGTGATCCTCTGACGACACAGAAGATGAGAGCCCTTAAGCCCACCCCCGAGGCCCATGAGCTCTTTGCTGAGTAAACAAAGGCCAAGGCAAGCCTGTGCTGGAGCCTGGGGGCCCATCGCTTCCATGCAGGATTTCTGCAAGCCCACGGGGATTCTGAAATTGGCCAGGGTAGAAGGATTTATAAAACAGAAACTGGGAAATGCATGAACCAGGGTTTCCTCCCAGAGATCCAGCTTAGCCGTGCATCTCTGCTTGACCAGCCCATGCCTGGTGCCTTGCCCGTGTCCCCCGGCCAGGGGAGCTTTCTGATGGTCATTAGCATCAGAACCAGACAGTGTAAACCAGGACGCACAGTCGCTCCCTGTGCAGCCCCTGGGATCCAGTTTTTCCCATTTCATGCTGAGGGCTATGAACTCTGCCTTCCAGAATGGTGCACTGACCAGCCACTGTCCAGTTCACGCGAACAGGCTTGCAACTTCATCAGTGTGCAGAATGCCTCTTTCTTGACTGGTCTTCCGTATCAGTCAAGTAAGCTGCTTAGCAACTGCTACTCCATTAATGTCACATAACAGGGCTGTGCCGCCTAATGCTGCCACACTGGTGACGACAAGTGGATAAATCCCTTTTCAACACACAGAGCAACCCTTCATTCCTAAATGGTACAAGTAGTGTTTAAGAAAACATGGAGTAGGCCAGCGCCGCGGCTCACTAGGCTAATCCTCTGCCTTGCGGCGCCGGCACACCGGGTTCTAGTCCCGGTTGCCCCTCTTCCAGGCCAGCTCTCTGCTGTGGCCCGGGAGTGCACTGGAGGATGGCCCAAGTGCTTGGGCCCTGCACCCCACGGGAGACCAGGAGAAGCACCTGGCTCCTGCCTGTGGATCAGCGCGGTGCACCGGCCGTGGCGGCCATTGGAGGGTGAACCAACAGCAAAGGAAGACCTTTCTCTCTGTCTCTCTCTCACTGTCCACTCTGCCTGTCAAATAAATAAATAAATAAAAAGAAAACATGGAGTAAAATATAAACACTGTAACCTAACAATTACAACATAGTTAGTCGTCGTGTTACCTGAGAATATATGACACTTGGTCAGCATTCATTGACATTCGATGAGAACTAAAAAGAGAATTTAAATTCTAAAAACGTTTTTTCTTCATTCTTTCCCTTTCAACTGAAGGATATCTGTGCCTATGCAGGCAGCCCTCTTGTCTTGGACTGACTGAGACCTCGTACCTTGTGTTTGGCTTCAGGTTCTCAATGGGCAAATGAGTCACAGAGGACGCCTGTGTGGACCACTTGTTCCTGATGAAGTCCTCATAGGATGCACTGTAGACCAAGTAACCTGGGATGGAAACAGAGAAGCCAGTGAGTGGGCCAGCGCTGTGGCATAGTGGATAAAGCTGCCACCTGCAACGCTGGCATCCAGTATGGGTGCTGACTCAAGTCCTGGCTGATCCACTTCTGATTCAGCTCCCTGCTAATGGCCTGGGACAAGCAGCAGAGGATGGCCCAAGTACTTGGGCCCCTGCACCCATGTGGGAGACCTGGCTGAAGTTCCTAGCTCCTGGCTTCAGCCTGGCCCAGCCCCTGCCATTGCGGCCATCTGGAGAGTGAAACAGAAGGTGGAAGATCTCTCTGTAACTCTTTCAAATAAATAAATAAATCTTAAAAAAATGAACGAACACAATGAGTACCAAGGGACCAAGTCAGATACACAGAGCAGCCCCGTGAGAGGATGGGGCTGAGGCTGGGCCGTCCACCTGACCCTGGGTAGACTCCAAAGACAGCGAGTGGCAGGATGGCACACAGCCCTGGCACCTCTTTGATTGTGGTGGAATCAGAAGGCCATGACAAGATGGCCACTGGCAACAGAAACTGCCTGGCAACAGGCTGTGATTGGATGCCTTTAGAAACTGCCTGGTAACAGGCTGTGATTGGTTAGGGCATAGACCGCCCCTTGACCGGATTGGCTGGTCTCGACTATATAAGTTGCTGTAGCAACTGAAATAAACGAGTCTGCGGGCTGCTCGCCTCTGGCCTGCTTTCACCTGGCTCCTGGGGTCTGTGTGGTGACCCCACATCTCTTGCCCCCACCATGCTCCTCCTCTCAGAACGAATCCACCTCAACATTTGATGACAGAGATGGACACATGAGTGAGATGCTTGCTAATGACTTGCCGGCTCCCTGCTTGCTTCCTTCTCTGCTCCCTCTCACTCCCTCGGCTTCCTCGTGTCTTCAGAACCGATCACGGTCACCTTGACTGCACAGAGAAAAAGGAAGCAGACGAGAACACCAGCAGCTTCCTCGCAAGATGTACACCGCTGTCCCTCCTTTGAAGGGAGGAGCACTGACAGCAAATACTGTGCCTGTGCATGAGACTGAAGACCCCCGGTTCACAGAGACCCTCGCCCTCCAGCGAAGGTTCCTGCCTGCCCTTGAGGCCACCTTCTGATGTCAGCACTCAGGCAGCCCGTCCCCCTGATGTCCAGTCTCTCTTATCTGCTGGGAACAGCCTTCCCCAGGTGCGGCCGCAGCTCCTACACCTGCCGAGCCCCAAGGCTGCTCCAGGAGGCAAAGTGAAGTTCAAAGTGACAGCGCAGGGCATCTCTTGCATCCCTAATACTCAGTCTCTTATGAGGACAAAAGGAAGAACATATCTTTCAAGCACTTCTTATGTGTCAGGCATCACGCTAAATAAACACTTTTGATTGTTTTACTTGGATTGATGTTCATGAACCTTGTATGTAGGTGTTGCTATCCCTATTTTGATATGAGAGGAAACAGCTTTAGAGACAGGTTAAATATCTAAGGTCTAACACCCATCGAGTGTTTATGGCAAGACTACTGTTTGTCGGATACTACACTGAGTGCTGGAGGTGGAACTCAAGTAGTTGGATGTTCACACCTGGAATTCCACAGCCATGACCAGTGCTTCCAGGAGGTGTGTGGGGAGCTGAGCTATTGTGGGAGACATGAAGAGCTTCCTGGGAGACACACAAATGGGGCTGATATCTGAAGGATGAGAAGCAATTAAGGTGTGTGGCAGGAGTGGGGAGGATACCAGGGAGAGGGACACCTGGGCCAAGATGCTAGGGGGAGGCAGTGTGGCTGGAACGGGGGATGGCATGAGATGAGGCCTAAGGAGCAGAAAGCAGAAAAACCATGCAGTGCCCAGGCTGGCTAGGAAACAGACAGCACCAAGAGGCAGGGGACAGGCAGAGTCCCAATCCCAGGGCTGACTCGGACACAGGGTGATGCACGGCCGGCAACTCTTCATCACCATCCCTGCCATCTGACCTTACGAGTGGCTACCTCTGTCCATTGTCACTTGCAGGATTCTACATAGACTGCTGGGGAGACGGGAGACCAAGGCCCGCAGAGATAGAGCAGCCCAAGGTCAGGCAAACCAAGTAGGTACCAGGTCTCAGGAATTCCAACTTCCATCCAGTTCTCTTTACACTCCCCCACCAGGCTTCTCCTGCTGCCTACATTTCATTCTGTTGGAAGGAAGCATCTGTATCCTTCATTCATCCCATCTATTGATCCATGTACACAACCATCTACTTATCCACCCATCCACCCCATATACATCCTCCCGTGTGTACACCCACCTACCCATCCATCCATCCATCCATGTACACAACCATCTACTCATCAACCCCTGTATACACCTACCCATGTATACACCTACTTACCCACCCATCCATCCATGTATGCATCCATCCACTCATCCATCCATCCATGTACACAACCATCTACTCATCCACCCATCCACCCCATATACATCCTCCCGTGTGTACACCCACCTACCCATCCATCCATCCATCCATGTACACAACCATCTACTCATCAACCCCTGTATACACCTACCCATGTATACACCTACTTACCCACCCATCCATCCATGTATGCATCCATGCACTCATCCATCCATCCATGTACACAACCATCTACTCATCCACCCATCCACCCCATATACATCCTCCCGTGTGTACACCCACCTACCCATCCATCCAACCCATCCATCCATGTACACAACATCTACTCATCTATCCATGTACACAACCATCTACTCATCCATCACTGAGTACACCCACCCATGCATACATACATCCATGTATACATTCATCTACTCGTCCATCCATCCAAGCCATTTATCATCCATACCTGCATCCACTCATGAATCCAGTCATCCACCTGTGTATATATCCATTCACTCACCCATGTATACACCATCCATTCATCCCCCCATGTACACATCTATCCACTCACCCATGTAGACAACCATCCATTCATCCCCCCATGTACACATCTATCTACTCACCCATGTAGACAACCATCCATTCATCCCCCCATGCACACATCTATCCACTCACCCATGTATACAATCATCCATTCATCCCCCATGTACACATCTATCCACTCACCCATGTATACAATCATCCATTCATCCCCCCACGTACACATCTATCCACTCACCCATGTAGACAACCATCCATTCATCCCCCCATGCACACATCTATCCACTCACCCATGTAGACAACCATCCATTCATCCCCCATGTACACATCTATCCACTCACCCATGTATACACCATCCATTCATCCCCCCCATGCACACTTCTATCCACTCACCCATGTAGACAACCATCCATTCATCCCCCCATGCACACATCTATCCACTCACCCATGTAGACAACCATCCATTCATCCCCCCACGTACACATCTATCCACTCACCCATGTAGACAACCATCCATTCATCCCCCATGCACACATCTATCCACTCACCCATGTAGACAACCATCCATTCATCCCCCATGTACACATCTATCCACTCACCCATGTAGACAACCATCCATTCATCCCCCATGTACACATCTATCCACTCACCCATGCAGACAGCCATCCATTCATCCCCCATGTACACATCTATCCACTCACCCATGTAGACAACCATCCATTCATCCCCCATGTACACATCTATCCACTCACCCATGCAGACAACCATCCATTCATCCCCCATGTACACATCTATCCACTCACCCATGTAGACAACCATCCATTCATCCCCCCATGTACACATCTATCCACTCACCCATGTAGACAACCATCCATTCATCCCCCCCATGTGCACATCTATCCACTCACCCATGTAGACAACCATCCATTCATCCCCCCATGTACACATCTATCCACTCAAACATGTAGACAACCATCCATTCATCCCCCCATGCACACATCTATCCACTCACCCATGCAGACAGCCATCCATTCATCCCCCCATGCACGCATCTATCCACTCACCCATGCAGACAGCCATCCATTCATCCCCCCATGCACGCATCTATCCACTCACCCATGTAGACAACCATCCATTCATCCCCCCATGTACACATCTATCCACTCACCCATGTAGACAACCATCCATTCATCCCCCCATGCACACATCTATCCACTCACCCATGTAGACAACCATCCATTCATCCCCCCATGTACACATCTATCCACTCACCCATGCAGACAGCCATCCATTCATCCCCCCATGCACACATCTATCCACTCACCCATGTAGACAACCATCCATTCATCCCCCCATGCACACATCTATCCACTCACCCATGTATACAATCATCCATTCATCCCCCCACGTACACATCTATCCACTCACCCATGTACATCTATCCATACAGCCATTCCTCCATGTATGCATCCATCGACTCATCCATCCTTCTCTATTGTCTGTATTCCCCACCTACAGAACCATGGAACTCCGAGCATCATCCTGGAACACACCTGTTACCACATCTCCAGGGGAGGCTTTGTCCCAGTCCACAATGACAAACGAGTGACAGCCTTCCATGGCGACCACAGTGATGTTTCGGGGGACATGCTGAGGGGGCAGGTCATTCTTCTTCAGGTCATGTGGGATGATTTCATCCAGGCTTTCCACTTGGAAGTGATCCAGGGCATCTGTCAGAGAGCACGGTGCTGCTGGGTCTTTACTTAGGTACGTCACGTAAGGAGCTGGAAGAGAGCAGCGACAACCAGTTACATTGCTGACGACTTTCTCTGGAGGCAGAGACATAGTACCTGCTGCGTGAAGGCGGATCTGGTGCTCAACCCCTTCCAGTCACACAGACGCCCCGGGGCCATCAGCTGGTGTCAAGTCCCACAGCTCATGCCTGGCTCCTCCCAGAGGCTCCCTACATCACTGCTTTCAATCTGGGGATGGCAAGAGAGTCCCCTGCCCTACCAGCATGGCCAACTGTCCTCAAAGTGATTTGGAAATATCTCCAGACTGTAACCCAGCATAATATAAGCCCACAGCTTGTTGTTGCTATGCCCAAACACTTGGGAAAGCCTGAGTCAGGCCCACCCTACAGTTAATGAGCATGCTCTCAGTCCAGACCATCTCCTTGACTCTCTTGGAACCCGGACAAAATGCACACTGATAAGAATGGCCTCTAGCCTCAGCCCAAATGGGTTCCACTAGAATTTCACAACGTCCCACAACTCTATGAGGGATTTGTGTGTAAGGCCAGCCCCGGACAGCCAGGCAGGGTCACATGAATTATCCAGATCCGAATGATTCTGTCATCAGTGCTCAGCCTAACAGCCCCGCTTACTGCTGGGCAGGCTGAAGCCTTTTCAGTACTGCTAGTCTTGGTGCAGACAAAGGACCTGGGCGCAGGCAGGATGGGGACCGATGCTCTCATTCCAGCCACGCCTGCTGGCACCGGGACTGCCCGCCCAGGGCTCATCCACCAGGGCACGCTGCCCCCAGCTCTCAGCTGTTTTCTCTTACATCCCACTCTTTAAGAAGTTAGAAATGCCCAAGAGGTGAGGCTGGGGCTTTACCCAAGCAAGACTCTCAAGGGCCCCTATGTGACAATGCCCAGAAGTTTCCAAAGAGCCCATGGCATCTTTCAGAGCCATGTTCTCACTCTCTGAATGCAATTTTAGCTCCTCCATTTTCCAATAATTCATATAAAATTAGGCCTTTAGGGCTTGTCCACACATATCATTAGGGAGTTTCGGGAGTACTCGACTATGTTTTGTAGAGCGATGGACAGTTGAGAACAGTCAGACAACAGTAAGCCTTTCTTTCGGTCTCTGAAGGGCGCTATGGAACATCTAAGAATAGTCCTGAATGCGTTTCAACTTCTGTCACGGGGCTGTGGAGGGGAGAGTCGGAGCGCTGGGTACACTGCGAGGCGGCTGCACGGGCTGGGCCGGCACACGCCTCTGCCGCAGGAACGCCACCTCACATTGACATTCTGGTCCTTCAAAGCATGGCTGGTTCAGACACTCGATCACTACACCTTTGGCTGGGCGAGAGCGTTTCTGTCTGTGGCAGAACGTTTGTTTTGGAAACAGAAACGTGTGCTATTACTTCAGCTGTTGCTGGTCTCCACGTGGCAGTATTTAAATCCAGCTGTCTCATTAGCCAAGTTCATTAGGGGCACGGGAAAGGCAGGCTTACGGGGAGAACCAAGCACAGGCTAGTTACAAGGAACGTCCTAGGGAAAGTGTTTTCATTACTGAGGAAGAAGAATGAAAGGAACTCCTAGACCCCAAGTCCTGAGATTCATGAAAATCACAGGAAATAACTGCAGAAAAACAGCTTTGGCCAGCGCCGCGGCTCACTAGGCTAATCCTCCGCCTAGCGGCGCCGGCACACCGGGTTCTAGTCCCGGTCGGGGCGCCGGATTCTGTCCCGGTTGCCCCTCTTCCAGGCCAGCCCTCTGCTGTGGCCAGGGAGTGCAGTGGAGGATGGCCCAGGTGCTTGGGCCCTGCACCCCATGGGAGACCAGGAAAAGCACCTGGCTCCTGGCTCCTGCCATCGGATCAGCGCAGTGCGCCGGCCGCAGCGCGCCGACCGCGGCGGCCATTGGAGGGTGAACCAACGGCAAAGGAAGACCTTTCTCTCTGTCTCTCTCTCTCACTGTCCACTCTGCCTGTCAAAAAAAGAAAAAAAAAAAAAAAAAAAAAAAAAAAACCAAAAAACAGCTTTGGCTCTGCAACACCCCCGAGTGCTGGTGGCGCTCGCTGATGCCCTGGTTACCTTGAAGGAGAACCTAATGCGCAGACCAGGCTGCAGGGGATGTTTCGTCTTGGAAACACGAGCCGTCCTGGCCCTTGAGGTTTGGGTGCCGCCTACCCTAAGGCCAATCTCCCCGCTGCTGGATGCCAGTCTCCTGGGCCCGCCCCCCTGCTGAGCTCTACAGAGAGCAAACCCACACGCATCCAGGCCGGGCTGACTGCCTGCGTGACCCGCACTGGGGCCGCAGTCTGGGGAAACTCAGAACGCCTGCCCTGGCCAGGCCGAGAGATGCGTCACCGTCGGCGCCACAGCCTGCGTTTCTCTGACTGGGGGGTCACAGCAAGGGTTTTTACCAACAAAGCGCTTCCTTCCGGCCAGGTCGAACTCCTCTTCGGGAAAGGAACGGATGGTGCCTTCCTCGGGGACCACCTGAGGTGTGGTAGCTGTGGTCGTGGGCTTCGTGGAGGCCGGTGGCCTCGAGGTTTCAAATACATAATCTGCAAGAGTACGAAGGCTCTGGAGTCAGGTGCTGCTGCGAGAGGGCACCGCCTGCAGTCAAATGCAGCCTCCTTAAGACGCAGGTGTAGACTGCACACTCACGGCCTAAAGCAAACACTGTCCCAGCAAGTAACTTTCTCTGCTAAAATAGCACGTCTCCCCACTTTAGTTCCCTCTGAAAGCAGCTAGAAAGAGAGAAAAAGAGAGAGAGAGAGAGAGAGAGAGAGGGAGAGAGGGAGAGAGGGAGGGAGGGAGGGAGGGAGAGAGAGAGAGAGAGAGAGAAACACAGATGACCAAAGACAAGGATTTAGGATCAGGGCTGGAGCACCCTAGAATTCAGCCAGCATAGCATGGCCATCTCTGCCTGCATCGCTTTCTCTTTTAGAATCATGAACGATCCCATCAGAGAATAAACGTGAATTTTTTAAAAAAACAAACCTATCTTCTGTGTATGGCCTTTCTTTCGGTGGAGGTCAATGCTACTAAGAATCTTTTAGCACTGAAAAAGGCCACTCAGGGGCTAGCGCTGTGGTGCAGCAGGTTAAGCCACCGCATGCTACAGTAGATTCCATACCAGAGCGCCTGTTCGAGCCTCGGCTGCTCCACTTCTGACCCAGCTCCCTGCTAATGCTCCTGGGAAAGCCGCGGAAGATGGCCTAAGCATTGGCACACCGCACCCAGGTGGAGAGCCAGTGTTCCGGGCTCCTGGCCCAGCCCTTGGGCCGCCTTCCGCGCCCCCCCCCCCCCGGAGCGTTAGCAGGGAGCCGGATCGGAAGTGGAGCAGCTGGGACGTGAGGCCGAGCCAGAGCCCACGTGGGACCCCCGCGGCCACAGCGCTGGCCCCCAGGGACCTCCTTCACCTCAGAGGCAACATCGACCCTCTCACGCCCCACAGGGCCCTGACCACAGAGCCGCGTGGGTCAGCAGTTACCGGGGCTGTGACCGCACCCCTACTACTCGAGATACCCTGAGACAAGAAATCACCAGGGGCAGCGTCACAGGCTTTGTGCAAACAGGAACGGAGGGAAGGGAAGAGCGTGGGAGAAGGAGGACGGGAGCCCAGGCGTGAGGCGAACCCTGGACTCCACAGAGAGGGGCGGAAGGTGGGGGGAGGGGAGGACGGCGCAGCCAGGACCCGGATGGAAGCAATTTGAGGCCAAGGCCGGTCCTCCTCCTGCTCTCCGCCAGGGAGACCATCCTTGGGGTCATAAGGTCCTCTGCGGGGGCAGGGCGACGGAGTCTGCGCGCACCTTCATCGTACACCACGTACGCCTCTTCCGTGGGGATGGCCGTGTCGGTCTCCAGGCCCGAGAAGTCATCTGGGGGGGGAACGGGGGAGGGGCGTCACGGCCTGCGTTACCTCCAGAGCCCGGCCGCGGGTCAGCAGGCACAGCCCACTCCCCACCAGCCAGCGTGCACAGCCCACTCCCCACCAGCGGGCGTGCACAGCCCACTCCCCACCAGCGGGCATGCACAGCCCACTCCCCACCAGCCAGCGTGCACAGCCCACTCCCCACCAGCAGGGCAGGCACAGCCCACTCCCCACCAGCGGGGCAGGCGCAGCCCACTCCCCACCAGCCAGCGTGCACAGCCCACTCCCCACCAGCGGGGCAGGCGCAGCCCACTCCCCACCAGCCAGCGTGCACAGCCCACTCCCCACCAGCGGGGCAGGCACAGCCCACTCCCCACCAGCGGGGCAGGCACAGCCCACTCCCCACCAGCGGGGCATGCACAGCCCACTCCCCACCAGCCAGCGTGCACAGCCCACTCCCCACCAGCGGGCATGCACAGCCCACTCCCCACCAGCGGGCGTGCAAAGCATCTGTGGCTTTTCCCTCCGACACTGAACGCGACCCAGGCCTCCTCTCCTTGGGTGCAGAGTGGGGCTACAGTCCCTGACCAGAGGCAAACACCGCCCGCTGGTCTGTCTGCCCTCCCGGCCACCTGGGCCCCTCCCTGAGGGAGGTGGCAGGTACAGTCTTCCGGGGAGGGAGGGCAGCTGGTGCTCAGGCTGGTGGCAGAAATCCCTTTATCAGGAAGCATCTGTTCTCTGCCCCTCCAACTTGCCTCTGGAATATTCTAGCAGCCAGAGGCGTCTGACCTCTCCTACAGTCTAACTTGACAAAGTGAGCTCCCGGGCCTCTCCACTCCATCTAAACTGCCACCCTCTCTCACCAGCTACTTAGATTGCCTAACTTCATACGGAGTTTGGAAATAACACGAGAACAGGTTTCTCTTCACAGACACTTGGGCACTTCCCACTTCTGACGTGTGGGAAGCTGACGTCGGCGTGTTTTCCAGCAGGAGTGACGAATGCTCGCCTATCATTTTGCTCCTTGAGGGGTACGGATGCAGCTGTGAAGAGGAGACCATCTTGCCGTGGCTGGCAACATCTTGAGGCAGAAGGTTTCGTAACTCAGAAAGCTCACAGGAAGTTCTCTCTTCCTTTGACCTGAACGAAGCCCCCAGTAACTCTGAATCCAACTTGCCTCTGGAAGTGGGTGGCGACAACAGGGAGAAGAGCTCCAGTTCACTGGACGGCTTTGTGGTGCCGGCACTATTAGGGGTATGCTGGTGGAGGCCACCCTCGCCTCAGCCCTAGAGGTGTGCGGGCATACCTACCCGCCTCTCAGGTAAGGCACCAGGGCTGTGTATAACAGGCCCGGGCAGCGGCTCAGTGACAGAATTTGAACTCCAAGCCCTCTGGCCCCCAAGACTGTGTATTTTCACTGCATAAAACTGCCTCTACTTTGTAAAGGTTGCACTAACCCATCCAACTGGTGTAACCTCGAAACCTTAAGGTGTGCCCCCAGAATCACCATCGCACTGTGTGATGAGGCGGGGTTATAGCAACTTCCTTCAGCAAAGAATTCGTGTGAAGTTTTCACTATTCGGAAATCACTGATCATTGCCCAGCGAGCCTGGGCTGATGGGCGTTGTGAATGTTATGGTGCAAATACAACCCCCGCTGTGGAGGCCTGGAGCTGGTCTGTCCATCCCTGCTGCAGGGCAGGGTGAGAAACAACAGCCACCATTCAGAGGACCCCAAGGCGCCCCTGTGCCTGCCTGATGCAGGAGAGGGCCACCCCAGCTGTGCTCTGACCAGGCCACAAATGCTGACATGGGCGATGCTGTCAGTCTTCCACCCTGTGGGGAGCAGAGTGGTCATTTCATGACAAACCATTGAGCACATTTTTCCTTAGGTCATTCAATGTCACAGTGCCCACATCCAACACGAGTCACTTCTGGGCTGGCTCATATCAGAGTTTTCTGGACCAGAACCCTGGTGTTGGGGTTAAGTTGCCATTATTTCCTGGCCTACCATTTTTCCCCTTATCAGTTTGATTTTTAGGAACATAGCCTACTTTTCCTCCTTATTAACCCACTTTCATTTCTTTTGGTTATTATTTTTAGTTAGGTCCAAATGGAATTAATTGAGCCATTTTTGCATTCCAGGGTGAACAAGAGTAGGGGAAACTATATGGCTTCCTGTGTGGATTCCTGGTGCTGAGCCCCAAGTCCCTGAGGTGCCGTCACACACAGAGCAGGCAGCAGGCCACAGGGACACTTTTGCCTGCAAACCAAGGCCTCTGCGGGAGATGAGGACCGCTAAGTCCACTGCACCCGAGTGACGTCATGCCTTTCCCCAAACCAAATAAAAACTGGCAAAGCTTCCTAAAACAGCTCCGTCGCGACTCCAAGGAAAGCAACTTTCATATGTAGCGAAGTATTGGGACGACTTTTTACAAGAATTAGCCACCTGAATTTGCCCCACCTGGATGTCATTTTGAAGCACTGGGAGCTACACAAAACCGGACACTGCCTACGTCAACCTGACTTCAGGGTCAGAAGCTCGAGTCCTCTCCCATCAACGTGGCTGCCGGCCACGGGTCCATCTTCAATCACTTATCGGAAGGGTCAGGAAACAAGCAGTTCAGAACGTTCCCGAAGACTGAGGGCCTGGGCTCCAGGGACACTCAGAAATACAGAGAAAAAAACTGTTCTCAGCAGAGACTTAGAGAGAGGCGAGAGCAGCCTCTGAAACTCATGATCTCCCCAAATTACACGGCTGGTCCAGTGGCTGTCGATGGTTCCCTTTGCGTGTTCTGTCAGAGAGTGAGCTGCTGGCAGGGCACACGGTTTGCCATAACATGCTCTCTGCAGCACGCAACAAGCTCATGGTGCAAATTCTCGAAGGTGTTCAGCTGGCTCAAAATATGTCAAATACTCAGAGTATCATGAGGTCCGCCGCAGAAACACAACCTGCAAAACAGAGGTCACGCGCTCTAAGTCCCCGGCTGGAAGACGGAAAAAGCCTGCGTCCTCAGTGGGTTTAGATACCAGAAATGCACAGTCCGGTGCCAAGGGCCAGTAGAGAAGAAGTAATGTTGTCTTCTTATCTAACGGGGTAGCAAAAGCCAAACACACGTGTGTGTGTATGAACAGGGAGATGAGGGTGAATGCGATAATGGGAACAAGCACATCGTGTCATCCGTGCCTATCTGCAGGGACGTGGGGCACCTGTAACAAAGAGGAAAGCCCACAGGAGGACTGCTTGAGTCACTGCCGTGACTGTGGCCCAAGCCTGCTCCTCGGACGCTGTTTGAAAGCAGCATTTTGGGCCGGCGCCGTGGCTCACTAGGCTAATCCTCCGCCTGCGGCGCCGGCATCCCGGGTTCTAGTCCCGGTCGGGGTGCCGGGTTCTGTCCTGGTTGCCCCTCTTCCAGGCCAGCTCTCTGCTGTGGCCAGGGAGTGCAGTGAAGGATGGCCCAAGTGCTTGGGCCCTGCACCCCATGGGAGACCAGGAGAAGCACCTGGCTCCTGCCTTCAGATCAGCATGGTGCGCGGGCCGCGTCAGCCATTGGAGGGTGAACCAATGGCAAAGGAAGACCTTTCTCTCTGTCTCTCTCTCTCACTGTCCACTCTGCCTGTCAAAATAATAATAATAATAAAAAAAAGCAGCACTTTGAAGGAAAGGAGGAGGAGCGGGTGCTGTATGCAGCTGATCAAGCCACAACTTGGGATGCCTGCATCGTGTATTGGATTGTGGGTTCCAGTCCCGGCTACTTTACTTCCTGCTAACGTACCTGGGAAAGCAGTGAAAAATGACCCAAGTACACGGGCCCCTGCCACCCACGTGGGAGACCGGGGTGGAGCTCCTGGCTCCTGGCTTCAGCCTGGCCCAGTCCAGCTGTTTTGGGCATTTGGGAAATGAGTCAGCGAATGAAAGACCTGTATCCTCTCTTCTCTCCCCTCCCCCACCCCAAATAGCCCAGCAGTAGTGGAAGTGCACTGTGGGCTGGCAATGAAAGGGAAGGTGCAAGAAACACAGAGGGAGAGGGAGAGGGAAGGGGAGGGGGAGGGGGAGGGAGGGGGAGGGAGAGGGAGGGGAAGGGCGAGGGCAGGCGCAGGGGCAGGGCTAGAGGCAGGGAGGCGTGGCTCAGGAGGCTGCAGGTGGGGGGAGGCCCAAGCCTGACGTGGGCTGACACCAGGGCCCTGACTATGAGCTCCCCTCTGCTCTTGGTGTCTCCAGGGCATTTACAGAAGGGCCTGTTGAACAAGAGGTCACTCCACGGTGCTCAACCAAAACCTAGCACATGCACCGTCTTTCGTAGCTTTCTCGAGGAGTCCGCGTGTGATTTTCAAGTCTCGGGCCCTCGTACGCACACGGTTCCTGCCGAGCTGTGCCCCTCTGCCTCTTCACTGTTAGTAGCAGTCATGTCACACCCAGCAACAGATGAGGCAGGTTCCAAGTCCGGCACTCCCAAGGCACAGCCACATCTACAGCGGGTGTCAACACCTGGGTAGAGGCACATGGGGACTGGTGGCAGAGGCCGTCAGGGATGATAATTTGAGAGTTGGGCCAACAGGGCAGCCTAGAGATGAGAAGGACAACAACTCTAAGAAATTGGGGGAGGAAGAATCCAAGGGAACTGCTGAGCCTGACCAAGAAGGCGGGTGGAAGAGCAAAGGGGACAAAGGACACTCCAAGCCATGCTCATCCTGCCTGGTCCCACTTAAGGGAGACAGCCTGCTCATCTTCGAAAAGTTGTTTTTATTTGACAGAGAGACAGTGCCCATCTGCTGGTTGACTCCCCAGCTGCTGAAGGGACAGAGCCAGGAGCCAGAAACTCACCCTAGATCTCCCACATGGGTGGCAGGGACTCGACTACTTGAGCCGTCACCTACAGCCTCTCGCGATGTCTGTTAGCAGGAAGCTGGAATCAGGAGGGAAGCCAGGAATCCAACCAAACGCTCTGACACGGGGTGTGGGCACCCCGTATTTAACTGCTATGCCAGATCCTCATTCCCTTGTACCTATGTTCAAAGTGCCGCCTAGAGGCAAACTATCGTTTGGCTTGAACCAAGAAATCAGAAGAATGGACATGAGTGAAGTAAGAAGTAAGTATGTGTATACGCACACACACACACACACACACCATGATTTTCAAAGAAAGAAGCGAAAATGCCAAGAAAAATGCTAGCTTTCATGCCAAATAAAAGTCTGAAGTACCAACATCGTCATGGAAACAAAGTGTTTATACATAAGGCCTAAATGAAAGCAGGAAAAATAAAATGTAAAGAAATACCAGGAATTAAAACCAAATCCAAACTAGTTTACAGCTACTTATTAAGTAATGACAAGTTTTTGTCATATTTCAGTTTTGCGAAGTTAACTAGTGCTGCATGTATGAGAAAGAATTCAGTGAGGGAAACATACTATTTTAATAACTAGAAATTCAAGGTGGATCCCATTGTACTCACCAGGGACCCAGACAGGGTAGGACCCTCTTCCCCCATGGTTTGCTTCCTCTGCAACTTTCCTTGTTCTTTGGTTTGATTTTTTCAGCTGTGTCCAGTTTTCCTGTGTATGTGGGACTTTTCCACGAAAGGACTAACTTCAAACAGAACTGTCATTTTGGATAGAGTATTCACATTCTCACTGATGAGGATTCGCAGAGCGCACAGTGCTGTGTGAGCGTTCCAGGCCTGCACCGGGTCCTGACAGGAAGCGTCTTCACGCTGCATTTGCCTGAACACGCGGAAGTGTTATAGCAGTCACGCCAGCCCACTTCAAAGACGCATCTCTGTCTTCCTGGCCTGCTGCAAATCCAGGAGGACCGCTTCCCAAGGGCACAGAACAACAAGGATGAGCCCATGTCGGGCCCACCATGACCTGCACAGAATCACTGTGGCTCCATTTGCAGGGAGAACGAACCTTTTCGGGCAGATGTCAGGCAGGAGCACAGCCCAAATCCAGTGTCACAAAGCAGGGAGAACGGTGCTAAGAGCTGTACTCAGCCAACGTCCACACTTCTGAGAGGCTGCTCCCAGCATGAGCGTTTTCCAAAAAGAGGGCTGGTGCAAAAGGCATGTAGCATCCAGACACGTGTGCCTGGCAAAACACTTTACCTGGAGGTTCACCGTGAGCCTATTCGATGGTACAAACAGCCCAACAGGAAGTAATTTCTTGGGCCTTGTTTAAATCACACAGTTAATCACAGAGCCTTTTAAAAGTATTTGACAACTACGAATCTACTTACACCCAGTGGAACCCACTTTGGGAAACACTAGTCCAAACTAACAATGTCACGCGTTCCAGCTACATTTTTGACTCAGGTGTTGACGAGGGTTCTCAGAGAAAATGCAGGATACCCAGTTAAAGCTGACTTTTAAATAAAAAAAAGTAGATAACTGTTTCAGATCAGTATACCCCATGCACTGCTCTTTATCTGCTAAATCTGCCTACCCCACTGGGACCCTGTACAGTGAAACAGACCTGTTGGGATGAAAGTTGCCGCCAGGGGCTGTCGTACTGCATCAGCCCTCGGTCTCCCTCCCCTGCAGGCTTTGCCACGCTACCCTGCCATGCAGCACGCTAGTTCCCCGGTTACCATGGAGAAAAGCCAGCCCGGTTACCTTCCTCGGGGTAGCATTCCGGGATCCCATTTGAGCCCATTATCAGGTTGCCGTCATCATCGTGCTGTTCCAGGGTCCCGGGGGGGCAGGTTGGGGGGGAGGTAGTAGGTTCAGGAGTGGTGGTGGTAGTGGTGGTGGTGGTGGTGGTGGTGGTTGTCCGCCTCGTGGGTCGGGTGGTGGTGGTCGGGCGCGTGGTGGTGGTTGTGCGGCGGGTGGTAGTGGTCATGCGACGGGTGGTGGTGGTCGTGCGGCGGGTGGTGGTGGTTGTGGGCCGCGGGGTAGTGACAGGCAGAGGGGTGGTAGTTGTGGTGAGCCGCCGGGTTGTGGTGGGGGGAAGGGTGGTCGTTTTGACAACCTCCAAGCCCACCAGAGGCTTCCCTCCAAGACTCAAAATGGGCTTATCCTGGGCGCTGGCCAGTGGCTTGCCGTGTCGCCCCTGCCCAAACAGGGGAAGGCCATCAGGACTCACCACCGGGGTCCCGCTAAGATCTGAAATGAAAGCAACCAAAGCCTTGCAGACAGTGGAATGACCCAGAGGAACTACAAGGCCAGGAGCAAGTGTCTCCAAAAGCTTAGAAAAGGCAAAGGGAGAATTAACAGCAGAGCCGCGAAGGGAGTGGCAGCTGCAGCTGTCCAAATACTCTCGGCTCATTATACTGCCCAGGGCTTTGCATCACCCTTACAAATACACCTGTAACGTCAGCACTCCACATCACCCACACAAATACACCTGTAACTGCCAGCACTCCACATCACCCACACAAATACACCTGTAACTGTCAGCGTTCTGCATCACCCACACAGATACACCTGTAACTATCAGCACTCCGCATCACCCATACAAATACACCTGTAACTGCCAGCGTTCTGCATCACCCACACAGATACACCTGTAACTATCAGCACTCCACATCACCCACACAAATACACCTGTAACTGCCAGCACTCCTCATCACCCATACAAATACACCTGTAACTGTCAGTGCTCTGCATCACCCATACAGATGCACCTGTAATGTCAGCACTCCTCATCACCCACACAAATACACCTGTAACTGTCAGCATTCTGCATCACCCATACAGATACACCTGTAACTGTCAGTGCTCTGCATCACCCATACAAATACACCTGTAACTGTCAGTGCTCTGCATCACCCATACAGATGCACCTGTAACTGTCAGCACTCCTCATCACCCACACAAATACACCAGTAACTGTCAGCGCTCCACATCACCCACACAAATACACCAGTAACTATTAGTGCTCTGCATCACCCACACAAATATACCTGTAGCTGTCAGCACTCTGCATCACTCATACATATACACCTGTAACTGTCAGCGCTCTGCATCACCCACACAAATACACTTGTAACTGTCAGTGCTCCACATCACTCACACAAATACACCTGTCGTGCATCAGGGTGCCCCTTATCCCGGGGGTAATCCTATCCTCTTCTCACTCCCCCTCCTCAGGGTAAAAGTGGCATGTCACGCCAAAGGGCAGCAGACTTCTCCCACAAAGGGCCAGAGAGTAAGGATGTGAAGCTTTCGGGGCCAGAGGGCCCTAGTGGGACTGCTCAACTCTGCCTTCTAGGGCAAAGCAGATACTAGACGCACAGCAAGGGAGGCAGGTGGTGCACAGTTAGAGGAGGGTTTCCACAGTCCCAGAAAACTTCGTGTACCAACACCGAAAAGTAAGTTTTGTGTAATTATTACATCACAAAATATTGTAATTCTTTGCAATTATTAAAAAAATACAGAAACTGTTCTGAGCTCCCAGTTTGTCCCTGCACCCTGAACTGCCCAATTCCAAGAGCAAAGCAAGGTCCCACTCTGCAGAGCGTGGAGGAGTTCCACTCTGCAGGAGAGTGGAACTAGGGTGGGAGGAGGGAAAACGCTCAGTGCTGCCCCTCCTGGGCTCTGCTTCCCACGCAGATTAAAGTAAGGGACCAAGGGCAACCACTGGAAATCAGGGGAGGGGGAGACGGGATATTCTGCAGCTGACTGAGCACACTTCTGCTCCTTCCAAGCGTCTCACTTACCCACAATGGTCCGACCATCTCCTCCTAGTTTAACCCGGAGAGGGTTTCCGTGGGAATCCTGGAGGTGCCTTCCTTCCGCATTCAACACTAACCCACGGTCAAGGTCCACCACCTACACCCAAGACACGGGTTAAAGAATATAGTGGACATGTCACACATTCACATTCATCCAAGACATATGTGTCTGGACATATGCAGACACAGCATGGGAAAAGTAAAAGGTCATGCGCATATGGTCCATGGACTTTCTGAAGTCCCTAGAGTCCTTATGCGTGAAGTGTGCCCGAAAGGAAACCATAACAAGAACTGAAAACATTTTGCCAGTAGCATTCACAAGATTTAAAGAAAGTTAAATGCAAAACGAGTCATATTATGTATTATAGTTGCTTACCTATATAATGTGTACATTAAGTTTCTCAAATAGAAGGTGTTCAGAGTCTTTTTACCAGGGAGTACACTGTGGCTAAAGGCTAAGTGTCTATCAAGAGAGTAAACAAATCGCAGCGACGTCACAGTGTGGAACTATCTGCAGCCAGTGACAGGGCTGTGGAGACGACAGGCACTGACTCTGCCGACAGCTCCAATTTAGGATTTCTTATTTTGTGAAAACCGAAACACACTCACTTGTCTTTATAATCCTGAAACACTGGAGAAAAAGTGCTCTAAGGACAGTCCCTCCACTGTTAACAGTGGGAACTGTGAGGAGTGGCTTGGGGTCGGGGGGACTTCTTTTTCATATATTTCCGAATAGTTTTAACTTCTTGCTATGAACACACATTAGCTGCTAGTGTATTAAAGACACAAGATTTTTCCATGTGGCTATTAATGTTAAAAATCAAAGCTGCTACAACAACACAATTTAATTTGTAATTGCTTAGTATAATATGTATACACAAATGTCATATTTTAAGGAACTATAAAATTGGAAAAGAGCTATTATCTCTGAGTGAACATGACCATGCTTGTCGCTGGTGATTCTCAAAGCATAGCCTGGGGCTGGTAGCCACAGCGTCACCCGGGAAGTTTTCACATATGCAAATCACCTGCCTACCACCTGCCCCAGACCTGTACCTCAACAGTGGTGGGCCACTGTGTCAGGCTGTTTCGGCAATTAAAACACAATTTATTCACATAATCCACCCCATACAGTCTCAATTCAAAATTTCTTGTAATGCCATTTTGTTTAATATGTGTTCTTCCTCTTACTCATTTCTGTTCCCTTGAGGAATAATAAAATGCACCTTTAAATCATCTCTGAAAATGTAATAGAGTCTTTCATGTGTTTTCTTGAATTTTTTCATTCTAAATGGCAAATTTTGATTGGGAATTTACTGAGTAATTTTTTGATTCTTTCAAAGCATATATATATTAAGAGAGACAGAGCAGTCCCACTGCTGGATCACTCCCCATGCATGCAACAACCAGAGCTGGACCTGGAAACTCAACCAACGTCTCCTCTGTGGGGCAGTCACCCAGTTGCTTGAGCCATCACCAGGATTCTGCTTAGCCAGAAGCTGGAGTCAGGAACCGGAAGCAGAAACCAAACCCAAGTGCCAATGTGAGATGCAGGCATCTCAAGCGTTAGGCTAAGTGCCCGCTCTGCAAGAACTGTTTTAAGAACACTGTGAAGTATTCTGTCCATTACCCTGGACCCACTAAAAACTCCTAAATAAGCGCGGGCATGCTTTACAGTGGACATACATAAGGTAGCAACACCTCATTTTAGCCAGACAACAGTTGCTGGAAGATTCGAACGTTGCCAAGAGGACTCAAGGGTTTTCCTTGCTGACCTGCTTCCTTTACAAAGGCTCGGGGACGACCTACAGAAAAGACGCGTCACTCCCCGTCAGAGGCTGAACAAAACTAAAAGCAAGGCTAGGAGCCCGGGGAGACAGAAGTCCATTAGTGAGGCCCTGAAGAGTCGCTGTGGTTGAGCCAACACTGGCTTCTCCTTCCTGACCAGACAAGGAGAGGGAAAAGGGGGTCTCAGTAGCTACCAGAAGACACGCCAGGGACCCAGGAAAAGCAAAGACTTCTGAGCTTAGCGAAGCTACACATACGTATCTAACTGAGTGCTTCATCCGGAGGGAGGGGGAGCGGGGGAAAAGGAGGAAGGGAAGGGAGGGGGAAACCGGCTGGGAAGGGGAGGAGGAGGGGGAGGGGGGGGGAGGAGGAGGAGGGGGAGGAGGAGGGGGAGGAGGAGGAGGAGGGGGAGGAGGGGGGGGGAGGAGGAGGAGGGGGAGGAGAAGGAGGAGGAGGGGCAGGAGGAGGAACTATCACTATTTATCGGCACACTGTGTCCACCATGTTTCTCTTCCCAACAGCATGGAAACAACTGGGGTGTGGAAGACGCTGACCCTACCCACTTTGTTCCTTGAGGGCCATTGATAATTCGCTGTCCATTCGGTTTCCCATTACTACCAGGGAGTACTCTCCCTTCCGCATTCGGTCTGCCGTTATAACCTGCACAGTGCAAAAAATAATGAAAATAAAACACAGTAAATTCAATGTTCCTGGCAATCCAGCCACGTAGCAAACTGTACGTAGTAACTCAGCACTCCAAACAGAAACACCAGGCAGAATTTTAAACCAAAAGTTCATGCACGCTAGATAATGCTGGTCTGACATGGTGACCTCTGTGTGACAAATGGTTACGTTCAGCGAGAGCGCAGTGACGTCACAGCTTTCGGACAACACGGGGTGGGGTGTGAGCGTGTGAAGTCTAAGTAAGTTTGCTCCATGAGGCTCAGGACCTGAGTGGCTGCAGCTTTTGCTTCAGTCAACCAGAAGCCGGAGGGAGGAACAGAGAATTCTCTCCCAGGCACTCGGATCTGTCTTTTTCTGGGCGTGTGGTGCTAAATAAACCTCACAATGATTTTAGCAGACTCGGGTCCCAGTGCCCCATGGCCAGGTGTGAGAACTCCGTGCTGCCCACCAGCTGGCCGAGCTCTGGGGAGGTCTCTGCTGAGTCAGCAGGAGGGGTGGCGGCTGTCCTGTCCTTCCTCCACCTCACGCCCTGTCACAGCAACCGCAGAGCCGGAGCGCTCGGCTGCAGCCTCGCCTGCCGGGGGAAGTGCTTCTGACACCGCTCTGCAGATCAAGGACTTGTACCTTGCCCTCCTTCATTGAACAAACACTACTGAGGATTTACTGAGCTCCTGCATAAAAGGGAATGCTGAGTTTTAGCTCTATTATTGGGGTCTTAGATTTGCTTAAAATAGTCAGTCTTCAAGGACTGTTGACTTCAATGTGGGCCGTTGTTCTATGTCTCCAGACTGGACTAAAATATTGCATGGTACGGATTAGCAAGTATTCACACATTCATTCAAGAATGTTCTATGTAGCTCAGATTACATCAGGAGAGCTCATGGCTTAACTGAATGCAAGTTTATGTCAAACACTTCAGTCCCTGCTCTGGGGTCCGTGTGGGCTCCAGCTCACAGCTGCCTGCGTTCCAACCTGTGTCACACACACACAAGGCACAGGTCCCTGAGACCCCCTGAGTGACACACACCCTTCTCCAGCACTGCCAGGAGCACCCCGACAACATTCACTGTTGTAATCTCAGAGTTCACACTCCACACCTTGGAGTCTGGCCCAGAGTGCATTTGGCTGGGAGTGTGGAGACAGAAATAAGAACCAGACAGGAGCAAGAACAAGATAGGCCCACACACTATCCAATGTCACTGCGGAATCCTTAGCTTATGCTGACAGGAGAACGGCTACACAGGACGTCACAGCAGTGACAGTCTCTCAGTGTGACACTCTCTCAGTGTGACAGTCTCACAGAAGTGACAATCTCACAGTGTGACAGTCTCGCAGCGTGACAGTCTCACAGAAGTGACAATCTCGCAGTGTGACAGTCCTCAGTGTGACAGTCTCTCAGTGAGACAGTCTCTCAGTGTGACAGTCTCTCAGTGTGACAGTCTCACAGAAGTGACAATCTCGCAGTGTGACAGTCTCTCAGCGTGACAGTCTCTCAGTGAGACAGTCTCTCAGTGTGACAGTCTCACAGAAGTGACAATCTCACAGTGTGACAGTCTCTCAGCGTGACAGTCTCTCAGTGTGACAGTCTCTCAGTGTGACAGTCTCACAGAAGTGACAATCTCGCAGTGTGACAGTCTCTCAGTGAGACAGTCTCTCAGTGAGACAGTCTCTCAGTGTGACAGTCACACAGAAGTGACAATCTCGCAGTGTGACAGTCTCTCAGCGTGACAGTCTCTCAGTGTGAGTCTCTCAGTGTGACAGTCTCTCAGTGTGACAATCTCACAGAAGTGACAATCTCACAGTGTGACAGTCTCACAGAAGTGACAATCTCACAGTGTGACAGTCTCTCAGCATGACAGTCTCACAGAAGTGACAATCTCGCAGTGTGACAGTCTCTCAGTGTGAGTCTCTCAGTGTGACAGTCTCTCAGTGTGAGTCTCTCAGTGTGACAGTCTCACAGCAGTGACAGTCTCTCAGTGTGACAGTCTCACAGCTTTTACAGTTTCACAGTGGTGACATTTTCTCAGTGGTGACATTCTATCAGCAGTGACACTCATACTGCTGACAGTCTCTCAGTGTGACAGTCTCACAGCAGTGATAGTCTCTCAGCAGTTACATTCTCACAATGATATTCTCACAGAGGTGACAATGGTGACAGTCTCACATCATGACAATCTCTCAGTGGTGACAGTCTCACAGAGGTGACAGTCTCTCAGTGGTGACAGTCTCACAGTGTGACAGTCTCACAGCAGTGACAGTCTCACAGTGTGAGTCTCACCATGGTGATAGTCTCTCAGTGTGACAGTCTCTCAGTGGTGACATTCTCACAGCAGTGACAGTCTCACAGTGTGACATTCTCACAGCTTTCACAGTCTCTCAGTGTGACATTCTCACAGTGGTGACAGTCTCTTAGTGTGACAGTCTCAGAGGTGACAGGCTCACAGTGGTGACAGTCACACAGTGGTGACAGTCTCTCAGTGTGACAGTCTCTCAGGGGTGATAGTCTCTCAGTGTGACAGTCTCTCAGGTGACAGGCTCACAGTGGTGACAGTCTCACAGTGGTGACAGTCGCACAGTGGTGACAGTCTCACAGAGGTGACAGTCTCTCAGAGGTGACAGTCTCACCATGGTGACATCCTCACAGTGGTGACAGCCTCACAGTGGTCTCAGTCTCACAGAGTAAGAGCACACGATAAGGACTTCCAGGAGGCAGAAAGACAGGGGGCTGTGTGGTTGCATTTGGACTGCGCCTGTAGCTCAGCCACTGCAGGGACCTGACCCGGGCCAGCCACCGGGACCCTGAGCCCAGCATCTCCTGCGTGGGTGACAGGCCAACCCTGGGAGCCGCTGGAGAGGCCAGGATGATGACACCCGTGCAAAGGTGCTAAGTAGTCAGGTACCACCGAGGAACTGCTCCCAGCTCACTGGCACCTCTAGGAGGACACGAGGCCGGGAGATGGTGTGTGACGACCTATTACCTTGTGTGTGCAGAGACCTGGGCGGCTGGCGGGAGCCAGGGGTGCGGAACCGGCGCTGCATCCGCTGGCGCAGGGACAGCATGGGCGTGGTGGACGAGAAGTCAGGTGGCGCACGCGTGGGTGGCCACGGCCGGGAGGAGGCGCTCACCGCCGGGCTGCGAGGCGGGTGTCCCGTCGGCGGCTGTGGCGTTCTCGGGGTGCTGCCTGGAGGCGGCATCCTGTCCTTGGTGTATTTGCCACCCCTGGGGCTGGTGGCAGAGGGCCACTTGGACACAGAGGGAGGCAGAGGGGCTTCCTTTCCCCCCTTCAGGTACCCCGCGTCCTCCTCCTCCTCCTCCTCCTTCTCCTCTGCAGATACCGACTGTTGAGATTTGGACAGCAGGGGCCGCTTGGAAAGTGCCTCCTTCTGCCCTGGGGTGGCCTGGACCCCTGTCCTGCTGGGGCTCCGGGGCCAGCCAGGCCGCGGGGAGGAGCCAGCAGGTGCGCGCTGGGCCCCGCGGTCGTGAGGTGTGGCCTGATGGGGAAAGGCCTGGCCGGCGACCTGGGTGCTGCCGTCCATGGAGCCGCTCGAGGACTGCAGGTCACCACGCGGGGAGGCCGTGTGGAGTACTGCCCGGGAGCTGGCCGGGCCCGGTGTGCTGGACGCAGGGGGCCGGGCAGGGGGCAGCCGGTGGCCATTGGACACAGGCCGTGTCTGAGGGGAACGCAGTTCCTCGTCCACGTCCGTGCTTTGCTGAGCGTCCAGTGTCTTATGGGTCAGCGCGGCGGTCTTGTCCTGAGGATGCATGACTGTCCCGGCTGACTTGGGGCTCTCTGGAATGGCCTCCTTGTGGTAGAGGCTGGCCCCTCTCTGGGGGCCTCTCCGCAGGGGCTCCCCGCCCCGAGAGGTGGGCTGCCTGGAGGAGGAAGGCACGTGGTCATGGACCACAGTGGCCGGGAGTGGTTGCTCATCCTCCTCCTCTGTGTGGACAGAGGAGCCTGGCCAAGGGTGGGAAGCCGGCTGAGGATGAGCCCTGGAGTGGGCTGGGGAGGCCACAGTGGCCTGGGGGGAGCGGGAGGGCTGCAGCCGCAGTCCCCGGCCACCGCCCAGCCTGCTGGGAAACCTGCCATGGGCAGCAAAGGGCCTGTTTCGGAGCAAACTGAGGTGTCCAGAGGCAGGCCTGGCCCGCGCAGTGGGGGCCGTGACTGGGTCCTGCCTCCTGCTGTCTCCCACATCCCCGTTGTCACCATCGCTCCCTCCCCTGGACCCCTGGGTCCTGGAGGAGAAACGCGAGGAGGCCGGGGAAGGCACTGTGGGCTGCGATGGCGCCGTGGGCCCTGCTGCAGCTCGGTCAGGTGTGCCCTGGGGGGCTGTGTGGTGGGCGCCTTGGCCACGCCTGTGCACACCTTCCTGCCGGGGCGGCCCTGGCACCCTGGCCCTAGCTGGAGTCCTGCCAGGGACCAGGGCTGGGTGGCCCGGTCTACTCAGTGGCCTCAGGGTTTGCCTGTGCTCTTGAGTCTGCAGGGGCGTCGTGCGTGGGTCCTCCAGGGAGTCCGGCTCCTCCTCCTGGGTGACTTCGGTCGACTGAGGATCCGGCTCTCCAGTCTTCCTGGGGCGGAGCTGGGGCTTCCTGAGCAGCCCCCCGTTAGCCAGGATTTTGTTCTTCAAGTCCAGGAGCAGGTCCTTGGCTTTGCTGCCTCGCGGGGAGGCAGGCACACGCGTGTGCCCTGAGGGAGCTGGGGTCTGGGGCGGAGGGGAGGGCGCCGCGGGGCTTTGGGGCTTCCAGTTCTCCACCGTGCTCTGCGCCGCGTCCCGCTCAGCTGCGCTGGCTGCAACAGATCGCAAAGGACTGGCCGTCAAAGAAATGTAAAAGCTGTGCGGACGATGGCGGGATGGAAGTGCCCCAAGTCGGTGATGGAAACCGACTGCTCTGCCTGAGCACCCTGGATTCCGGAGCTGCCTTCCCCACTTACAGTGTTCTGTTGGGAAGCTCTGTTCTGCTTTTTAAGTAACAGATCTATCCCAGAACACATCGCTGAATCGGGTCTCTACAAATCACATCAGGATATGTCCCAGCTGGTTGTCTGCTGGAAACTTGAAACGAGTGCTGCGAAGCACAGTCAGCACCCTGCATCTGTGGTTTCTGCTTCCAGGGACCGACCAAGCCCGGAGAGAACCGGGACTGATGGTGCCGCGGCTCCCTGCACAGCCCAATACCCCCTGGCACGGTATTTACACCGCGCCGGTGTCACACGCACTCCGGGAGCACAAGCATCCAGGCGGGTGTGCACATCGCAGGGACGTGAGCATCTCAGAGTTGGCATCCTCCAGGGGTCCTGGGGCCCATCCCCCACTGACCCCAAGGGTGATTCACTGACTTCGGAAAGGGCAAAATCCCACGTAGGGTGCTCGCCGTGGAACGGAGTGTCAGTGTATCACATGAGCATCACAGACACTCGGGGAGACGTATGCCTGGTACAAGATGCCGAACGACCCGCACTCCAACGCATGTGGGGTGCAGGGCTGGGGCGAGCCAGGGACCCCATTTGGGAAGCCTGAGGGTTTACAAGGCATTGCCTGTTGCCCTCAATGTGGCTTTGCTTATTTCTTCCTTCTTGCTTAAAATGCCATTACTCATGGATACAGCTGTAATTTAAAAAAAAAAAAATCCTCCTGGGCCAGGCCAAACCTGCTACTAAACAGACCCCACAGGTCACCGTGACCCAGTCCCTCCTATAAGGGAGGGGGTTTACCTAGCAAGGGGGCCCGAGGGAGCAACCCTCTTCTGCCTCAGTTATTCTCAAGGGAAACTTCCCGGTGGGGAACTCTGCAGGCCCTGAGCGTGGACGCCCGCGTCGGGCAGGACTGTGGAGAAGCAGAGACGAGAAGCCGTCCACAGACACGCCCGCCGCTGTGCGACTCTCCTACGTGTTGGGTTTTGATGCTTTTCAGATAACGACACCAGTGAAATTCTCCCCAAGGATGATGGGCCACGGGGCAGGCACGCGGCCTGCAGTCACAGCGCCACTTCAGCTGCACGTGTCCCACGTGGAAGTCTGATAACCCAGCTCCGGCTCCTGACCCAGCTGCCTCCTGATGCAGACCCTGGGAGGCAGAGGTGATGGCTCAAGCAGCTAGGCTCCTGCTTCCCACCTGGGAACCCTGGCTTGCTGGGTTACAGCCTCAGCCAACGACTGCTGCAGGCATTGAGTAAGTAAAGCAGCAGATGGGAGCTCTCGCTCTCTCTCTCTCTCTCTCTCTCTGCCTCTCAAATAAATATTGAAATTTTAAAAAGTGGACTGCACACTAGAACCTTAAATGCCAGATAGAAAGTAAGGAGTACTAACAATTACAAATGTCACTCTACACTTGTAAAAACATTCTTCTTGGTCACCACAAGCCCCCAAATTAAAAGCGATGTACAACTATTTGTATAATTTAGACATTTAGAACACTGTAAAAATGATGGATGTCATCAGCC
The DNA here is from genome assembly GCF_964237555.1 of Oryctolagus cuniculus. Lineage (NCBI taxonomy): Eukaryota > Metazoa > Chordata > Mammalia > Lagomorpha > Leporidae > Oryctolagus > Oryctolagus cuniculus. The sequence goes on from NC_091436.1 coordinate 8,735,919, forward strand.
ATCAGTTAACATTTTAGTCTTTAGATAGACTATTTCTAAGGGGGGGGCACAAAATATTTTAGGCATCTACATGCAAACTTGAACCCCAGAAAATCAGCACCCAAGCAGGTGCACCCCGAGAGCGTGATTCAGAGTGACACGGCACCGGCCGCAGGGACGAAGAGGGAGAGAAACCCCGAGACGCGAGGCTTACCTGCCGGCATCGCCACAATGAAGGCTTTGGAGGGAGGGCCGGGGCCCCTCCTGTTGGCAGCCCGGATCTTGAACAGGTAGCGTTCCCCCGGCTGCAGGCCGTCCACCAGGGCGGAAGTGGTGCCTCTGGGGTAGGTCAGGGACTTGGCTCCAAACGGCTTGAGCGCCGGGGCGTAGGACAGAATGTATTCTGAAAGGATTTGGCAGGCGGTTGGGAGAGCGGACTGGGAAGGGAACTGCATCCAGCGCTCAGAGCGCATGGGCAGCTGAACCAAACGCGCATTACCCAAGGCGGGGCACCAGCCCTGCACGCCATGCCAATCCCAGCCGAGCAGCAGTGGGAGGTGGACTCACACTCATCCACTCGGTCACCGCACCGCACAGAGCTGGCTCCTGGCAAGCAGATTAGATGCTGGAACCCAGGAGGTCAGCAGTTTCCACACAGTTCACAGAAAACACATTGTGCGTGAGTGGTTTTCATTATATTCATTTACTAACTTGCTGTGATGGAATTCACAGGTCCTGGGCAGAAGAAACCAGCCAAAGAAGCACCAACCACTAGGGCTGGATTCCGAATAGCTTGTGACCTCCTCATGATTTTGAGTTTATTACTAAGCTGGCTCGTGGTCCTTAGCCAGAAAAATCCCCTACTAGGAATATAATTTCTCCTTTGTAGGAATTATGAAAGTTGGTCCCCACTGTATGCTGATAGGGCTATTTTGCAGTATTTAGAACTGTGATGAGAAGCTGCTAGCGGCTAGCACTGTGGCGTAGCAGGTAAAAAAGCCATTGCCTGCAGTTCCGGCATCCCATACGGGCACCAGTTAAGTCCCGGCTGCTCCACTTCTGATCCAGCTCTCTGCTGTGGCCTGGGAAAGCAGTGGAAGATGGCCCAAGTCCTTGGGCCCCTGCATACCACATAGGAGACCCGGAGGAAGCTCCTGGCTCCTGGCTTCAGATTGGCCCAGCTCTGGTCATTGTGGCCATCTGGGGAGTGAACCAGCAACTGGAAGACCAACCTCTCTCTCTCCTTCTCTGCCTCTGCCTCTCTGTAACTCTGCCTTTGAAATAAATAATTTTTTTTAAAAAAAGAAAAGTTGCTAAGTACAAAGATTTTTATGTGATGTCTAATGTTTCTATCTTTAGTTGGTTATCTCACTCTGGCTCTTGAACTTTCAAAATCATAGAAAATTCACTCCAAGAAACTAAACCACCTCTATGCATCCGTGGAAATAAAGTAACACAAGAAGTCATACTGTAAACCATAACTTCAGCTGTCAACTGAAAACTATTGGGCCTATTTTCCCCCAGTGAACTCAAGATTTACAAAACTTGCCAAATAATAAGAGTAGGAACTAAGAAAAATGATTTGAAACAGAAAAAAACGAAGCAATTACCAAGAGCATCTAGACCTTTTCTTTCCTCCACTATTTGGAAAATGCTCAACCAAAAGTGATTGTGCAGCATTTGTCTGGAAAAAATGGCATTTTTTGTCCTCACTGAAAATGAACAAGCTGGCCATTTGCGGTGGTCAAAAGTAACAGTTAAGAGAACCCACTATGAATAAAATTTTGTAATTCCAATTCTTCTTTTGGATTCAATTCATCTGGGGAAAAAATTAACTGTGTCAAAGAATATCCTTCTATTGTGGCTTTTTATATATGGACAGTGCCCCAATATAATTATTTCAACCCAACCACCGTACCCGCATGAAAGTAATCTAAGCCAGGCTTACAGACATGAATCTTTCAAACATAAAAACCCAGGAGAAATGAGCATTTCTGGAAATACTGAACTGATAACCAGGGAACTTCTCTCACCAAAGAGCTATAAATGTAAACTTAAGATGTGGGAGAGAAACAGAGAATAAATGGCCTGGTGATAAGTGGCCAGAGGAGGGGTCACTGACTTCTCTAAAACTAAAAAAGGAGTCACCCAAAACGCCTGTCTTCCATGTCCAGAGGCGCTTCCAGCAACACAGCACTGCTCAACAGGGGGCCCACGTGCAGAGTGTCATTAAGAAGTGATGCGGTGGGGCCAGCTGAGTACTCGCTCCCTTCATTTGCTTTGCATTTATCCCATTGAGAAAAAGAACAGTACAATCTATTCTTGAGAGACCGGAAAGTGAGAATTAAGTATGGAAACCACAGTTCTCCATCCATGTACCGCCCTTCACTTCTATTGTTCCATGAAAACACATCCTACACATCAGCAAAGACAATTTATGGTTGAATACAAAAAAAGAACCATTCAAGATTTCCACTTAAGAAATTCTCAAAGGAGATTAGTGGTAATTTTCTGGATTTCTTCACAGTAACTTTTCATAGTTTCTGGACATAACAGACTTAAAGTTGTCTCCCAACATCTAGTGGCAATAAAAAATATTTCTTCCTTAAATGCAAACTCCACTCCCTGCCTAAGTTTGTGGTACATTCCTGTAGGCAACGCCAACAAAAACCTCACTGTGGCTCTACAATGCGTCTGAACAGACGTCTACAAGGTTCTTGAGTGCTTTGGCATTGCAAAAGAAAGATTTATGCACATTTTCAAAATTCTCAATGACTATTTTTTTAAATTTAACAAGTTATGATTATTTTATTCCATTCTTTGTACTTTTAAATCTCCAGTATTTTTTCTATTTTAATGTGATGTTTTCCTCAGCATCGACAAAGACTGACAAATGTGAAATAAATCTGTTTTCCAGTAATTAGTGCTTGGGTCTTTCAGACCTACTGGAAGCACTGAGGGTCCCATTAAAGATAGGTCTGGTTTTAGAGAGTCCCTGCCAACCCTACTTTCAGGATTCTACTGGCGCCATGGAAGGCTCCTTGCATGAAGATAAGGGTGTGGCTTGGATGGTCAGGGCTGTGATGTCACACCCACGCAATCAACATCCCTCCTGACGGCCACACCAAAGCCCCTGCCTGTAGGAAGGTGAGAAGAAGAATCACCTCCCAGACTGCCTGAACTTCCGTATCCCTAGTGTTGGAGCCTGTTATACATATGTTACTCCCTTGTCCATCTCCGGCCACCTGACCTATTGACCTGTTGTACATATGTGGCTCCCTTGTCCATCCCCAGTCACCTGACCTGTTGTACATATGTCACTCCCTTGTCCATCTCCAGTCACCTGACCTGTTGTACGTATGTAGCTCCCTTGTCCATCTCCGGCCACCTGACCTGTTGTACATATGTAGCTCCCTTGTCCAACCCCAGTCACCTGACCTGTTGTACATATGTCACTCCCTTGTCTATCTCTGGCCACCTGACCTGTTGTACATATGTCACTCCCTTGTCCATCTCCGGCCACCTGACCTGTTGACCTGTTGTACATATGTCGCTCCCTTGTCCATCTCCAGTCACCTGACCTGTTGTACATATGTTGCTCCCTTGTCCATCTCTGGTCACCTGACCTGTTATACATATGTGGCTCCCTTGTCCATCCCCGGTCACCTGACCTGTGAGCGGAGGCAGCGTCCATGCATCTCCCAGTCTGGGAGTGAGGTTCCTACCTTTCACTTTCCCCTCTGTCTCGGGCAGTGCATCCCAGGAGGCGGTGACAACTGTAGGTTTGCCATTGACTGGCCAGACACGTAAGTTTTCAGGAGCTGTGGTAGGAGCTACAAAACAACAAGGAATCACACAGCTTAGAATGCCCCCATGGATATCCTAAAAGTAGAGGGCAGACGCACAGCCTACGTCGCACATGTTTTCAACTAAAGAGCTACGGTGTTCACGTGTGTCACACGTGAGAGTCAATGCTTCATTTGCTCTCGTGCACTGTGGCAACTGCGGCACTTGTACCAACTCACGAGTTCAGGTGCATCTAGCTGCACGCTCGTAGGAATTCAGAATTTCCCTCATAGCCAGACATTGAAATACACAAAGAGGATTAAAACCCAGTTCCAACTCGCTTTTCATGAAACACTTAAAGATGCAGTCTAAAAAAAAAAAAACTAAGGGTAACCCTGCACGCAGAACAAACTCCTCCCCAGACTCACACACTCCACCCGAGGCTGAGGGAAGGGGAATGTGTCCTCCACACAAGAGCCACACATCACAGGAGCCCGGCACACGCTGCGGTGGCTTGCAGTGGCCACACGCACAGGGACTCCGTGTGCTCCACCTGTTAGAGCGACACGCTGGGGAGAGGCCGGTGAAGGCCAAAACATGGACCCCAGGAGCCACTTCCTTCCTTTCTCTGCGCTCATAAATACAAACACGACCAGGACTTAGGGTGACAGTGACTGCTGTCATGCTAGCCTGGTCACACTCTGTCTTTCCATCCTATTTCAGGAGTAATTCCCAACCTGCGAATGCAAAGGGCACTCGAATACAGACCAGACTCGGGGGTCCTCTGGAAGACCGAGGTGCTCCACTTGCCGTCTCGCTCGCCCTGTGAGATACGGACTGCAAATTCATACACGGTGTCTGGAATGAGGCTCTCGATCAGCGCACGCCTGTTAGCGGTTTGCTTGTAATCCCACCTGGCTGACTCGCCCTTTTCTCGGTAGCGCACGGTATACTGCCTGTAGGAAACGCAACAGCACACGCAGCTGAGGAAACTGCGGCTCGACTCCAGTGCCTTGCTGCCGTTCTGCCCCCCAGGTGATGACGTTGGGCGCGGCACGGGGAAATCAAAGAGGGGAAAAGCTGTCAACTACTGGCCTTGTCGATACATCCCAGGCAGTGCTGTCTACAGTGGGCCAGCCACGACGGAACTCGGTGGCTTCTCAAGACCAGAAAGTCTCACTGCTCCAAAGATCAAGCAGAGGCTGTCCAGGTGAGGGATACAGGTACCAGGCCGGCACTGTGGTACAGCGGGTAAAGCCGCTGCCTGCAGTGCCGGCATCTCATATGGGCGCCAGTTCGAGACCCAGCTGCTCCCCTTCTGATCCAGCTCTCTGCTATTGCCTGGAAAAGCAGTAGAAGATGGCCCAAGTCCTTGAGCCCCTGCACCCACCTGGGAGACCTGGAAGAAGCTCCTGGCTCCTGGCCTTGGATTGGTGCAGCTCCGGTCGTTGTGACCAACTGGGGAGTGAACCAGCAGATGGAAGACCTCTCACTCTGTCTCTACCTCTCTCTGTGTGTAACTCTGACTTTCAAATAAATAAATCTTTTAAAAAAAGAAAGAAAGGGATACAGGTGGACAGATTTTGTGAGCCCACTACCTGTGTGTGTGTGAGAGAGAGAGGGACGGTGGTGTGAGTAGGGGAAATGCTAAAGGCCAGAATGAGCCCAAGGTGTCTCAGCTCTCCAGAAAAAAAGAAAAAAGACACATTTCATGCCTCGTCAGGCATGTTTGCTCAGGTTTAGGCGGAAAGGAGACATGTGGTTTTGCGTTGACTTATTACCATAAAATGAAGCAAAAATGTGGAACAAATAGACCAGGAAAGAGACACTTATGGAAGGAACTCTGTGTATGGTTGTCTGGGACAGAAACACGGTGTAACCAAATACGGTGACACTCTGCAGCCCAAAAGCCACAGACATTGTGTACCGGGTCCTATTGTCTCCTTGCAGTAGAAAGTATTTGATGCATGAAAAATGTGCTGTTGATTATATTTAATGAGTCACAAGGCTGCAGGTGAAGACATGGCACACGACGAACACAAGTCCCGCTAAGAGAACGCAAGCCTCCTTGGGCTTTCAGCGAGACGTTGGAAATCCACTTCAGGCAGCAGGAGTGGGTCGTGCTGGGGAGGCCAGCGGGCCGCGGGGAGAACCTCTGAGGGTCTTCTGAGGTCTGGTGCAAGGAGCAGAAGGTAAAGGGAGCTATAGAGCTGATCTAAGCATCAGCACGTTAGTACATGCGTGTACATACGAGTTCAGCATTCCACTCCATTCGTGTTAAGGTGCACTCCCTTTTCCTCCCTGTAGATGGGGTCAAATATGAGGTTGTTTCAATCAACTTATAGAAAAGTGGAAGCAAGAGAGAACTTTAGGGTCGGCGCTGTGGCGTAGTAGGCTAAGCCTCCATCTGCAGTGCCGGCATCCCATATGGGCACCAGCTCATGTCCAGGACGCTCCTCTTTCAATCCAGGTCTCTGCTTACAGCCTGAGAAAGCAGTGGACAATGGACCCAATGCTTGGGCCCTTGCACCCTCATGGGAAAACAAGAAGAAGCTCCTGGCTCCTGGCTTTGGATCAGCTCAGCTCCGGCCATTGCAGCCATTTGAGGAATGAACCAGCAGATGGAAGGTCTCTGTCTGCCTCTCCCTTTCTCTGTCTGTAATTCTACCTCTCAAACAAATAAATAAAATCTTTTTTTAACTAATAACTTCATTGGATTACCAAAAAAATGAAATTCACACAGTGTTTCCATGAACTTTGTGAAGACCTCTTGTATTAATACACAACTAGGCCCCCAAATTGTCGTCCTCTTGATCAAATGAACTATCCAGTCACTGAACGTATGCAACGTTGATGGCTGCACTAATTCACCACTAACCAGAAATGAGGGGGGCGGTCACCAGTGCTCTTTTAATGTAAAGAATTATTTTAATTTTATAATTGATTTTTCTTCCATTACTATCACAAATGAATATAAAAACCTGGGTAATAATGCATCGTGGGCTGAGACAAAAAAGGTACACTTTGTTTTGCACAAATGAGCTGAATATGAAGCAATTCGGTGTTCCACAAATGGCTAATGAGGAGCTACGTGAGGTAAAAATCCACCCTCCTGGGACTCTTCCTGGGTGCAGGAGCAGCTCAGCCTCCTCCCAGGATAGGTCTTGTGCATGAACAGATATTAATGAGACAGAGCAAAACACACATGGGCCAGGAAAGAGATGGAATCTAGGGTGTTCCAGGCACAATACAGAACTCTCAGCAAGTCAGATGGTGAGATGTGAGGTCCTGCTGTGTCACACACAGAAACACACACACACAGATACACAGAAACACACACACACATACACACATATACACACATACACACATAACACACAGACACACAAAGACACGCACACATAACACACATACACACAGAGACACACACACACAAACACATATACACACAAAGACACACACACATACACACACATATACACACATACACACATAACACACAGACACACACATGCACATAACACACACAGACACACATATACACACATACACATACACACAGAGACACACACGTACACATATACAGAGACACACAGAACACAGAGACACACACACACATACACACAGAGACACAAACACATACACACATACACACACAAAGACACACACGCACATAACACATACACACAGAGACACATACACACACAAACACATACACACATACACAGACACACAGACACACAGAGACGCACACACACACACATATACATACACACAGACACACACAGACACACACACAATAACACACATACACACATATACATAAACACACATGCACACATACATATACACATATACACATACACACACACACACATACATACACACGGATACACATACACACACATACACACTCACATACATACACATACACACATATGCACATACACACATACATACACATATTCACATGCACGCACACATATACACACACATACACACAGGTACATGCATACCCACATACACACATATACACACAGACACACACATATGCACACACATACATTCACACATACACACTCACATACACACATATGCACACACACATACACACACACACACACAGCAGCATCTGACTTGTGAGAACTAGATGGCCACAGAACAGCGCACAGGTCAGCTACAGAGAGGCCAGCATTCACAGGAATCAGAAAACCGAATCCTCAGTGGACGTGTTTCCAGAGCCGGGCCAGCCACACCCCTCACGGGTCAGGGAAGGAACACGCAGAGCTACCTGGACGCGACGACTTTCTTCTGCTTCTCCACGGCGGGGTCCACCCAGGCCACAAGCACAGACTGGGACGACATAACCCGCACACTGATGTCTCTGGGGACGTCCAGTTCGTCCTCTTCTGAAACACAACGGGAGACACAGAAGGCCGTCACCACCCCCAGGCGCAGAGCGTCTTACTCACTCTGCAGAACTCGGGGTCACGGTGCTTACTGTGGTCAAGTGAATGAAAGTGGAGGTAACAACCATCTGGCCGGTGCAGAAGAGCGTACATCCCACTCTCGCTCTTGCTACACAGTCTGAGAAACAGGAGTTCGCTTGAAAAGCTGCCTGACCCGGAAGACACAGAAGAGCCCAGAAAGCGTGCTCTGCCTTGGTCGAGCTACTCCAGGGGTCCCCAGGCTGCTCTCCGTGTACTCCGTAAATCTCAGGGCAATAATAAAAGTGTCTAAAATTCCTCACTTACTTATTTGAGAGCGAGCTCCCATCACTTCCCACGACAGCCAGAACTGGGCCCAGGCTGAAGCCGGGAGCCTGGAAATCCATCCATCCAGGTCTCCCACTTAGGTGGCAGTGACCCAAGGACTTGAGCCATCACTACTGCCTCCCAGGAACCGCAGTCAGGAGCCAGAGTTTGTGCCAGAGTTTGTGAGACACGGGCGGGCTAGCCCACATCCTAACTGCCAGGCCAAACACCCGCCCCCCAAAATGAAACTTTTATGGGAAGAAAAAGTTTAGAGGAAAAAGGGCTCAACTTTGTATTTCTTTTTATTTTATTTTATTTTATTTATTTATTTTTTTTTTGACAGGCAGAGTGGACAGTGAGAGAGAGAGACAGAGAGAAAGGTCTTCCTTTGCCGTTGGTTCACCCTCCAATGGCCGCCGCGGCCGGCGCGCTGTGGCCGGCGCACCGCGCTGATCCGATGGCAGGAGCCAGGAGCCAGGTGCTTTTCCTGGTCTCCCATGGGGTGCAGGGCCCAAGCACCTGGGCCATCCTCCACTGCACTCCCTGGCCACAGCAGAGGGCTGGCCTGGAAGAGGGGCAACCGGGACAGAATCCGGCGCCCCGACCGGGACTAGAACCCGGTGTGCCAGCGCCGCTAGGCGGAGGATTAGCCTAGTGAGCCGCGGCGCCGGCCGAACTTTGTATTTCTAGCATGATCACAGCAAGAAATAAAAATTTGGGTTCAAACACTGTAAAAATAGCATGGCGCTCGATGTTCTCCCATCTTCAATAAGTGACTTTAAGGCAGATAAGATTCGTGTTCAGATATAAAACAGAACTCAGCCGGCCAGTTTCTCACAGAGATTTCTCTCTGTAGACTGTAGATGCAGCATCATTACAAAGTTCACAGTCTTAACAAAGCTTGTAATCTCCAACACAGTTGAGACTTACAAAACGTCTCTAATCTTGCTTTTGAGTTTCCTATTTTTAGCTTTTGTTTCTTTTATTTTTCTTTTTATTTCTCAGGATGGTATTTCAAAAGAATGTGGATTTTGCCACAAAATAGTTATCCTGTTAGATAGGGTCTTTCTCTACGTCAACAACTGATGAATAATAAAAGTGAAACATCATCTTAGTGGAACTTCTTTTTAAAAGTATAATAAATCCCATTTTACATTAGGATTCATGAAGATGACCGTGCTGTAGGCTGTCTCTTTAAATTGGACACATGGTCCAGAAAAGACATGTAATTCGTTAATACACGAATAACATAAACAGTATCCGTGAACAGGTGTCAGGGAAAGTCCCCCGTGGAGAGAGGACACAGCCAGGCTACCACACCACTGCTACACCTGTTCCCACTCTGCCTCACGCCGTCTCTACGCCAGGGTAGCTGACACAGTCTCTGTGAGAACATCTTCCTGCTCCCGCCTGGGTCTGTGCACTGCCAAGGGCAATCCCCGGGGGGCCAGGCTGTGCCTTTCCATGGAGTGAGGCGTGGCTGCTCCTGCCACGGCAAAGCCAGTGCACAGAGAGGCTGATCAAGCAGTCTGGTGCGCTGCGGCTCATCCCAGGAACGCCCCAGCCTCTGCCTGCTCTTTCCCCCAGCCTCCGACAAAGTCAGCCAGCAGCTGAGCTGGCGCATCCTCAGAAACCCACCTGAGATCTTCCGTTTGGTGAGGGCAGCCCTGTAGACCGGCTGGCTCTGGCCCTGGGAGTTCACGGACTGCAGGGAGACCACGTACACCGACTCCGAGGCTGTAGAGCAAAGCGCAAGGTGAACCGCAGCTCGGCCATCACGGCACGCGTGTCCCGGCCTCCCGCAGCCCCCTCCTCTCTGCTCTGTCTTTCCGGTGGCCTCCCCACTTCTTCAGCACAGCTACCGATGGGCCCAAGACCTGCAAGGACCAAGCTGCAAGGGAGCACTCGTGGGAGAGAATGCAGAACTGATTATCACCCATCAATCCTGAAAAACGGGCTTCCATCTCAAAGAGAGATGGACAATGTTTGAAAAAGCACATCTATTCCCTTACCCTGATGTGTTTTTTAATTTCCAAAATACAAGGAGGGCATCACTTTAATGCTGTCACCATCAGGGAGAAGGGACAGGCAAAGGTGAAGCCAGATGAAACCTCGGTCATCTTCCTCTGTGACCTGATTTTACTAATTAAGACAAAAATCCATAACAACAGAGGGACTTGCCCAAGGCCACACCCTTAAGAAAGACCCAGTGTTCCCTGGATTCAAAGCCACGAGTGCATGACCCCAGCCTCCCCCCGCCAAGTTCCCTGTTGCAGCTGTCATCAGGGCAAGAATAAAAACAAGGCGACCTCACCTGTGTCTATGCAGGTAGTTACATTATCAGATAACACCTGGCAAGTCACTGGAGGGGACTGTAAGATCCTAAAGTGGGAGGGGGTGTCTAGAACACGAGACCCCTTCGTTCAGGCATTGCAAAGTCCCAGACAGCAGTGGGTACACAGACCTTTATCCTCACAACACGTAGATGGAGACCTAGACTCACAAGCTCCACCTGTGGGCCCTGAGATCATTTGGTCTGGGCAGGTGGGACTCAACATTCCAGTCAATCCATAGCAGGCTACTTGTTAAGGTGACAATTTTGAGTGGCCCACGAATGAAGTCAGAAATCTCCAGATGGCCCTTGGTGGAAGCAAGGGTCTCACTGGCGTCTTCGAGGGCCTAGCCTGTTGCACTCCTTGCATGAGTAGGAAACAACAGCAGAGGAAGCGCAGGGTTGGAAACAGGCACTCCCAGTAGAGGGCAGTAGCGGGGCCCTGGGGGCAGGTGTGCTTTCTAACCTGGGGCAGCTGTGCTTTCTACCCTGGGGCAGGTGTGCTTTCTAACCTGGGGCAGGTGCACTCTCTAACCTGGGGCAGCTGTGCTTTCTAACCTGGGGCAGGTGCACTTTCTAACCTGGGGCAGCTGTGCTTTCTAACCTGGGGCAGGTGCACTTTCTAACCTGGGGCAGGTGCACTTTCTAACCTGGGGCAGGTGTGCTTTCTAACCTGGGGCAGGTGCACTCTCTAACCTGGGGCAGGTGTGCTTTCTAACCTGGGGGCAGGTGTGCTTTCTAACCTGGGGCAGGTGCACTCTCTAACCTGGGGCAGGTGTGCTTTCTAACCTGGGGCAGGTGCACTCTCTAACCTGGGGCAGGTGCACTCTCTAACCTGGGGCAGGTGCGCTCTCTAACCTGGGGCAGGTGCACTCTCTAACCTGGGGCAGGTGCACTTTCTAACCTGGGGGCAGGTGCACCTTCTACCCTGGGGCAGGTGCACTCTCTAACCTGGGGCAGGTGCACTCTCTAACCTGGGGCAGGTGCACCTTCTACCTGGGGCAGGTGCACTCTCTAACCTGGGGCAGGTGCACTCTCTAACCTGGGCAGGTGCACTCTCTAACCTGGGGGCAGGTGCACCTTCTACCTGGGGCAGGTGCACTTTCTACCCTGGGGCAGGTGTGCTTTCTAACCTGGGGCAGGTGCACCTTCTAACCTGGGGCAGGTGTGCTCTCTAACCTGGGGCAGGTGCACTCTCTAACCTGGGGCAGGTGCACCTTCTACCTGGGGCAGGTGCACTTTCTAACCTGGGGCAGGTGTGCTCTCTAACCTGGGGCAGGTGTGCTTTCTAACCTGGGGCAGGTGTACTCTCTAACCTGGGGCAGGTGCACTCTCTAACCTGGGGCAGGTGCACTCTCTAACCTGGGGCAGGTGCACTCTCTAACCTGGGGCAGGTGCACTCTCTAACCTGGGGCAGGTGCACCTTCTAACCTGGGCAGGTGTGCTTTCTAACCTGGGGCAGGTGCACCTTCTACCTGGGGCAGGTGCACTCTCTAACCTGGGGCAGGTGTGCTTTCTAACCTGGGGCAGGTGCGCTCTCTAACCTGGGGCAGGTGTGCTTTCTCACCTGGGGCAGGTGTGCTTTCTAACCTGGGACAGGTGCACTCTCTAACCTGGGGCAGGTGCGCTCTCTAACCTGGGGCAGGTGCACTCTCTAACCTGGGCAGGTGCACCTTCTAACCTGGGGCAGGTGCACTCTCTAACCTGGGCAGGTGTGCTTTCTAACCTGGGGCAGGTGCACCTTCTACCTGGGGCAGGTGCACTCTCTAACCTGGGGCAGGTACGCTTTCTAACCTGGGGCAGGTGCACCTTCTACCTGGGGCAGGTGCACTCTCTAACCTGGGGCAGGTGTGCTTTCTAACCTGGGGCAGGTGCGCTCTCTAACCTGGGCAGGTGTGCTTTCTAACCTGGGGCAGGTGCACTCTCTAACCTGGGGCAGGTGCACCTTCTACCTGGGGCAGGTGCACTCTCTAACCTGGGGCAGGTGCACCTTCTACCTGGGGCAGGTGCACTCTCTAACCTGGGGCAGGTGCACTCTCTAACCTGGGCAGGTGCACTCTCTAACCTGGGGCAGGTGCACCTTCTACCTGGGGCAGGTGCACTCTCTAACCTGGGGCAGGTGCACTCTCTAACCTGGGGCAGGTGCACCTTCTACCTGGGGCAGGTGTGCTTTCTAACCTGGGGCAGGTGCACTCTCTAACCTGGGGCAGGTGTGCTTTCTAACCTGGGGCAGGTGCACCTTCTAACCTGGGGCAGGTGTGCTTTCTAACCTGGGGCAAGTGCACTTTCTAACCTAAACCTTGAATCATACAGTGCGTGTGCTCCTTGCAGTCCAGCACCCCCAGGAAGAAGAGACATAAGAGGCCACGCAGCACCTCCAAAGGATCCTTCCAACTCATCCAGTAGATAAGAAGGCGTGAAGGAGGCGGGATGGAGCAAGAGTGACACAGCCAGTGGCACTGCCTCCACAGGAGAGACCTCTCAGAGCTCAGCCTGCATCCACTGACCAGGCCTGGCCGTAAGTAAGGCCAGTGCAGGTCAGCACTCCATCCAGGCTGGAACCTCATGCGTAATTCCTCTGGGCTGCACCAGACACCCCTCCAGCATCCCCTGGCCACTGCTTCCTCTACCCAACAAATGGGTTGGAAAGAGAGAGGGCAGACCACTATGTTGCATCTCCAGGGTACCCAAGGCCGAGCACCCCAGGGTATGAAAGCTTCAAGGAACAAAATTAAAACATTTCCTGCCTCCAAAAAAACTGGCCTGGCTTATAGGGTTGGTGCTTGTGAGATCGAGAAGCAGGTGACAGGGACTGGGAAGGCAGCCTTGTCCTGGCACCAACTAAAGGTCACAATGATGGAGACCAGGATGGGGAATGAAGAGCATAACCTTCAAATACCTGTAATACCCGGAGAGTGAACGTCACAGCTGAAAATCTTCCATCATGAATGAGCTTCTAAAATGCTGACATGATTGCCAAGGTCATTAGAACATTGGGCACCTTCGCTGTTAAACTCACCCAGCTTTTTAATCTCGTGGCTCCGCTCATCTCTCGTCAGGGGAACGTAATTCATCTTCCGGCCACTCTCCCCATAGCCCAGGAGAAACCCGCGTGATCTGCGTGGACTCTTGGCTCCAGACAGGCGTGGCGCCTTCCATGCCACCGACAGCCTGTCGTCCGAGGACCGGACACGCACACGCAAGGGCTTGTTGGGCACTTCCTTTTCTTAAAGAGGACACAACACAGAGAGCGTGAACCCGTGAGTCGCTCTGAGCCAACCATTACGTATGAAAAATCTGCAAACGCTGAGCCCAGACCACGAGCTGCTGGGCTCACAACAGCCATTTCTGGTGACCAAGTCTAGGGAAAAGGCTCTCCTCCCCAGAGTTCATACCAAGCACTTAATATAAAAACACCACGTCAGGAGCCTGCCAGCCAGAAAGCCCGAGTGTTTTACAGTCTCCCTTCTCATCTATTTTCTTTGCCTCCATCAGGCCAAAGCTATATATTCTCTGGCAAGTGCTAAAGGGCAACATGAAAATAGAGCAGACACACATTATGCGCTATTTATAGCTGTAAGACGGCTTCGCTTGCCCTTTCAAAGAACCACTGGGAGCTAAGTGCCAGCAGCTTTCTCTGGGGGGTTTTGATCTTTTCTTCCCCAAGTCTCGCCCCTCCAGGCAAGACCTGATCATGCCACACCCTCCCTGCTACCCCTGTCTCTGGTTTTCTTCTTGCTAAATTCATCCGTTTGGGAAAATCCTCCTTTTAAACTGATTAACCTCAACAAGGCTTCTCACTGTTAACTTTCTCAGAGCAATGTGTCCTGGTGGCCAACAGTGTTCCGAGTGTTGCTATGACATCAGATAAGAGATGTTGTGTCTTAGAACAAGTGTCTGGACAGTGCAACCCATCACCCACTTCTTCACAGGGGACCCATGCCAGCTCCCATGTGAGGCTCCGTTAGGCTGATGGGTGTCTCTCCAATTGTGTAAGCCAGTTACTCTCCAAGCTTCTTCCCTCCACTGCATACATCAAACCCACCATCAACTGGGACTAATTTTATGGGGTTGGAACATTCCCAGCTAAGCGATACCCCCACACTGAAACATAAAACCAAAAACTAATGTCACAGGTCAGGTGACCTTCAGTAACATGCAAATAGTGACAGAGGTGGGTATTCTGAAATGCCTGTTGTCTGTTTCCAACGTCCTGGATCTAAACCAAAGGAACTCCTTTTGCAGATTTGCCAGAGCTCCCTCATCAGTCACGGGGATCCCCATCCCTACGTGTTCCTGAGACAAGGCCATGCGACATCAACAAACGTTATCCTCAACACACAAAGTAGGAAGAACTGAACAGTTTTGTGTCTAACAGTACAGCCACATGGGTCTTACGGGAGTTAGCTAAAACTAAACGATTGAACAGAGATGGTGTTCCCGGCACACAGGTCTGCCGCAGTCCTGGCCCTGCCAACCCCCAACACTAAGCAGTCAGTCAAATACTAAAAAAAAAAAAAAAAAGTAATACACACAAGACTCCTGGAGTTTCCTAAAGGGATGGAGTCCCCGAGGAAGGAGTGAGGCTCCAAGGACAAGGAACTCGGTCACAGAGCACGAGTTTGTCTTTGGTGTTCGGCCCACGGCTCCGTCCTGACCCACACCAGGCCCAGCAAGTGCAGCGGCTGCCCACTGAAACTGCACAGCGTCGCTCCACCCCAGACTCCAGCCTCCTGTCTGACCGCACCACACAGGCCCACCAGACAGCTGTCAGGCAGGGGCGGAAGCTGGCTCTCACGACCCATTACATGGCTGATGAGGGCACTGCGACCAGTTCGTGGGAAAATGGAATGAAAAAGGAATGCACATTTTCCCTGAACCTTCTAAAGATTCCTTGTATTTTAGATAGAACTTTATTTTTTAGAATTTTTTTTATGTATTTATTTCCATTTTATTTGAAAGGCAGAGAGAGGGGCACAGACAGAGAGATTCTTCCTCCACTGGTTCAATCCCCAAGTGCCTGCAACAGACAGGGCTGGGCCAGCCCAGAGCCAGGAGTCTAAAACTCAGCCCCGGTTCCCCATGCAGGGAGCAAGGACCCAGGTACTTGAGCCACCACCTGCTGCCTCCCAGGGTGCGCATTAGCAGGAAGCTGGACCAGAAGCACCCGCTATGGGAAGCAGGCATCCCAAGCAACGACTTAACTATCGCAGCCAATGCCTTCTCCGTTGGAACGTCTCGGTTTCCAACAAGCGCTCATGTCATTTATCTTACTTGACCCTACAAAGCCCCAAAGTAAGAACGATAGCATCAACCCCACGAGAAAACTACAGCTGGCAGAGGAGCCATAGCTAACCTGAGGTCCAGAGCTGTTTCCTGCCAAGCAAGCGCCTGAATTCAACCATTGGGACCCCATGCGCCAGCCCCTTTGACCGCGGCCCCTTCCCTGGAAGCTCACCCCCCGACCCAACGCCTCTTCCCCAGCCAAGAGAGCGAAACGCGGGCTTGGGGCTAGCCGTCCTCCCCGCAGAGCACCAACACGCAGCCTCACCCAGCAGGCGTTGAGTACAACGAGCCAGGTAGCAAGCGGACGAGAAAAGCATCTCGCCCAAGACGGCCCCAGGAGCAGCTCCCACGACTCCACGGCGCACAGAGTGACGGGAGAAGGTCACCCCTTCAAACACAGTCGCCTCTCTTGCACACCTCTGGGTTTAGAAAAGCCAACCACATACTCTTTCCAAGTGTTTGAACATTTCCCTTCTTTCCTATGCTGGCTCCAGATACCTCCTACATCTTTTATAGATTATCTGGTAATCCCTTTGTGAGCTGATGCACGCATCCACAAAGCTACCCCCATGATTCAAATTCATTGCCGCTAAATCAGTTAAGTGCTTTCCTAAGCTGCGTGTGACAGTCTCACCCAAGCCCTCAGAAAGTTCCCAATACATCTCTGGAGGTCTTTTATCTTAAAAACAGGAAGTCACTGCAGCCAAGGACAACCAAGCTCACGCCCACCCACGCTGAGTGCGAATCAGACCTGGCAGGAAACGTCCCTGCCATCGCTCTCAGGGCTGGTCGGTGACAGGGGACCTGCAGCCGTCAACCACTTCTGGTCTACGCAGCTAAACTATTGCCACCCAGATGCGGTGGGCGCCAGGAGGCCAGGTAAGAGGAGAGTTTCTCCTGCTTCGTGTAATCAGCTTTGCACACTGGCAACTGCTCTGCAATCGCTCAGCCTCAAAATCCGCTCTTTTCACAAAGAAAAATACCCAAATTCCAACAGGAAGCTCCACCCACTTAGACTTCCACGCTAGCTAACCGCAGTAGCTTCTGAACTGGCTTCCGCAGGCTGGGAGGCCAGGGTTCGCGTGCCGCCACGTCGGGACTCTCCCTGCGTCCCCGCTTCTCCCTCTGTGGGAGTGCACAGCACAGAGCGTTCGTACGAGAATCCAGGTGAGGCCTCCCGTCCTGTAGCTGCGTGCACTCAGCACACCGCTCGTGGCAGTGGTCTGACAAAAGTGAGCTCTCGCTCCGATGCGTAGCCCGAGTGTGTGGGCCCTTTCGGAGTGTGGGCTGCGAGCTTCACCACCAGGCTTCACAGGCGGGGGCACGGTGGGAGAAGGGAGAGGACTGGTTATAAAGAGCACCGACCATCTCTTCACCTCTGACACGGCTGATATCCAGACATTCTTCCCTCCCCTCCCCTCCCCTCCCCTCCCCTCCCCTCCTCTTTCTTTTCTTTTTTTTTTTTTTTTTTTTTTTTTTTTTTTTTTTTTTTTTGACAGGCAGAGTGGACAGTGAGAGAGAGAGACAGAGAGAAAGGTCTTCCTTTGCCGTTCGTTCACCCTCCAATGGCCGCCGCGGTAGGCGCGCTGCGGCCGGCGCACCGCGCTGATCCGATGGCAGGAGCCAGGAGCCAGGTGCTTTTCCTGGTCTCCCATGGGGTGCAGGGCCCAAGCACCTGGGCCATCCTCCACTGCACTCCCTGGCCACAGCAGAGGGCTGGCCTGGAAGAGGGGCAACCGGGACAGAATCCGGCGCCCCGACCGGGACTAGAACCCGGTGTGCCGGCGCCGCTAGGCGGAGGATTAGCCTAGTGAGCCGCGGCGCCGGCCTCCTCTTTCTTTTCTTTTTTCTTTTCTTCTTTTCCCTCCCTCCCTCCATCCCTCCCTCCTTTCTTTCTTTCTTTCTTTCTTTCTTTCTTTCTTTCTTTCTCTTTCTTTCTTTCTCTCTCTCTCTCTCTTTCTCTCTCTCTTTCTCTCTCTCTCTCTTTCTCTCTCTCTTTCTTTCTTTCTTTCTTTCTTTCTTTCTTTCTTTCTTTCTTTCTTTCTTTCTAATTCTCAAGCAGAGTTAGACAGTGAGAGAGAGAGACAGAGAGAAAGGTCTTCCTTCCGTTAGTTCACCTCCCAAGTGGCCGCCACATTCGGTGCGCTGCGCCGAGACGAAGCCAGGAGCCAGGTGCTTCTCCTGGTCTCCCATGCGGATGCAGGGCCCACACACTTGGACCATCCTCCACTGCACTCCTGGGCCACAGCAGAGAGCTGGACTGGAAGAGGGGCAACCAGGACTAGAACCCGGCACCTATATGGGATGCCGGCGCCACAGGCAGAGGATTAACCAGGTGAGCCACGGCGCTGGCCCCAGACAGTTTTATTGTTCCAGGAACTGAAAGAATTCGTCATCATCTTCATCCGCCTCTGACAAGCATTCCTTACTCGAAGTTCTCACTCTTCACTGATGGACAAGAATGTTTGCCCCCTGCTGGCTGGCGGCCACTTTCTCCCGGCCCGGTCTTGCCTGTCCGGGCATCTCATCTTCCTGTAGAATGTGCAGTATTACTCACTCACTCTACAGCTCCATAGAGCGTGGTTTTCCCACCAACCCCACTGCAAAGAGGGCCTTGTCCCCTCTCCCCTCCGTGGCCTGAACTAGCAGGCCTGCGTGCTCATGGGCCTTGCAGCAAAGGGTCTAGGCCACCTGGACTACCGCCGTGAGGCTCAAAGGTTAGGGTGCCCCTGAATCACCAGGGCTCTGGAAACACACACACCCTCAGCCCCACCTTTGTCGGGACCAGGGAAGAGCCTGGGTTTCTGTGCCCTTTGGACGACCGAGCGTAAGGAAGAAGAGAGTGAGCACGAGAGAAAGGAGAGGAGGCGGGGTGGGGGATGAGCCGGTAGGCAGTGGAGATCAACCAAGCACAGCCGGGGGCTGGGGAGCCGGGGTGTCCGCTCCGCCGCCCACACCCTGAGGCTGAAGCCCCTGACCCAGCCAGGCCCAGGCCCTGCGGTGAGTGATCTGGCCCGAGGCGGGCCCGCCTCACCAGCCTGTGTCTGCCACGGCTTTCTTTCCCTGGGCAAGCCAGGACGCATAATCCTCTCGAAACAGCTCTGAATGGATTTACAAAACTCACCTACACACCCAGTGTCTCTAAAACGTCTCTGATGCATTTTCCTCTCAAGAAATTGACCTGAAAACTTGCTATGTTAACTGAAAGAGTTCCTGCGAGACGTCTGGGTTGCCCGGCTACCTAACCATAACCAGCAGAAAGGAAACCTTGTTCCTTCCTTTGGGGACAGCACCTGTCCAAGAGCCACCAACCATATCCTGATTTTCTGAGCCCCCGACGGGGCACAAGGCATCCGACACTTGCTCTCACAATAACCCGACACCAACCCACTCACACAGAAAGCGAGGCACAGTCCCCGTGCAAGCCATTCACACGCAACCTACTGCAGAAATGTCAGCAAGACTCCCCAGCCCTGCTGGCCCTGGGGGCAGCCAGCGCCACCTGTGCCTTCAGCGTCTGCTCCTTGCACTACTGCCTTGCGTCCCCTAGGTCACCTGCTGTGTGACAAGGCCAAGAGCCAAGTCCCAGCAGCACCAACGGAGGCCCAGCCACCTGACTCATCTCGCACGGTCCGCGGCAAATCACGGCTGGGCTCACAGGGGTTCCTTTCATTCTGCGTTGTTTCGGGTTGGCTTTAGGCTGAAGTTCTTCTGCGGGGCAGAACGGTGACACCGCGGCTTTCCAGCAGTCACAGGGCCTGTTTTGTGGAAAGGCTGTCGGTCACGGCGACTCCTCTGTCATCCGACGTGCCGCGTGCAGAGGGAAGGTGTGAGCCCAGCACAGGGACGGGCTGACACACTAGAAAAGCAACCGCTTTCATTTCAAGACGAGTTTCTGAAGTAGCTGGGGTCCGAGGCAGGAGCTCCCTCCCTCCCTGGCCGGGGCAGCCCCACGCCTGCACTCCCCATCAGCCCGGAAAAGCCTGCAATAGACACACAGCCGGAGAGCCCCATCCAAAACGCTGACCTCGGCAGAAACACTCGAGTTCCTTCCAGGACCGGGAGGCAAAGTGACATTTTATTCAAGGCTGCATTTTATCCCAAAGTGACATTTTATCCCAGGCCCTCGCACTGGGAACAGCCACTCCTTGGCTCCTCACCCCCAGAAGTCCAAAGCCCGCTTCCTAAGGTCAGTATCTGTGATGAAAACCCACGGCAGGGGAAGAGGGGCTCAGAAGGGCTGCCTTGTCCAGTCACACAGATCTGTCCTGAGTCCCCTCCGCGGGGACCTGGCCGGGGACTGCTAAGGCCTCTGCGCCTACCCAGGGACGCGTGGCTGCACACCGCAGCCTCCGTGGCCTGCTTCTCTCACTGAAGATGCTAAAGTCTAACCACGTTCCAGTGCGAGCGGTGGCTTTGAAATGGACACTCAGAGGAAGGGACCCACACCCTGAGGCTGGAGGTGCCCACACGTGGACAGAGTTTCCTCGGGAGGGAACGGCAGGTGCACAGCGTCACAGCCAACAGATGTCTGCCGAGTCACTGCATCTTCATAGCCCCGAAGAATTCCTCCCCCGGATGCGCACGCGTCACTGCTCACCCAGGCCCTCGCAGCCTGTGGTGGGCGACGTGGCCTGGCCCGGACGGCCCCCCGAGTCGCAGCTGAGCCAGAGGCCACCCTGGTCTTTCTCACGGATGCCTCGGCCTCATCCATTGCCCAGCTCTGGTCACTCTCGTGTCCTTGACCATGGGACGGACACCTACAACTGCATTCCACTCAACACACCCTTCATGAACACCTACTACGTGCTTGGCCCAGGCACTGGGTTACAACGAGGAGTACACCAATGTGATCTGCCCTTGAGGAGTTCACTGTCCAGGTCATGAACCAGGAACCCCGCAAGCTGCCCACCCCATAAAGCTGATACTTGAAGGAGAATGCTGAGAAAGTAATCTCACAGCCGTCACTGATTCCCTGCAGGCCGGACCTTGATTGAAATTAGCACGTGGAAAGAGGACAGTCTTTGGCTAAGAGTTCCTTCTTATTTTTTTTTATTTGACAGGTAGAGTTATGGACAGTGAGAAAGAGAGACAGAGAGAAAGGTCTTCCTTCTGTTGGTTCACTCCCCAAACGGCCGCTACGGCCGGTGCACTGCGCCAAGCCGAAGCCAAGAGCCAGGTGCCTCTTCCTGGTCTCCCACACGGATGCAGGGGCCCAAGGACTTGGGCCATCCTCCACTGCCCTCCCGGGCCACAGCAGAGAGCTGGACTGCAAGAGAAGCAGCCAGGACTAGAATCCAGCGCCCAGAGGGATGCTGATGCCGCAGGTGGAGGATTAGCCAAGTGAGCCACGGTGCTAGCTGAAATGGGCTATGCTTGGCAGACCCAGTGTGGTGCAGGGTTTTGGGGCGGGGGGAGCCTTGAGTCACCTGCGGGTCGACTGCACAGCCCCTCGGTCCAGAGTGGCCAGACGCTGGGCAGTTTAAGTAAAGGAACACAGCTGGCTCCACTGGCTCCTATGGCAGCAGGGACAAGGGGGCCGTGGGGACAGGTGCCCCCTAAAATGTCACTGGAGATGGTTCTTTATTCTGTGTGCATTGCATGCATTCAGCTACAAACCTGACCCACAGAAATACAATTTGGAGCTTCCACCTTCGCTAGCAGGATTTCCGAAGGTGCTGATCGAGAACATTCTAAGTGGGGCAGAGAACCGGAGAAGGGGCAGGGTACACCCATACACAGGGGTCCCAGCTCTCCCAGAGCGTAGCACCACTGCAAGTCCTGGAAGGGGTCCACTTAGTGTCATAGCTTCCCGAACCTTCAAAGCTCAAACTCAGAGCCTCAGAAAGAACTTCAGAGCCCCAGTTCTTAGAACCTAGAACCATCACCTCCCGGATGAGAAGCCAGAGGCGGTGAGAAGGTGCTTGCTGGCAGCTGAGTTGTAGTTGGGGCCAGAGCCTGGCGCCCCAGATAGGTGCTCAGAGGTGAACAACATGGAGTTTATGAGTCAGTGGCTTGATTGTGCTTGTCAGTCCACAAGGGAGACCGTCATCGTAAGACACCAGGTTCAGGGCTTGACAAGAGCGCAGAGCACTCGATTTTTCAGACAGCCACAAAAAGGGTTAAACATGGATACAAGCATACTCAGAGCTAACATTAACCAGAAGCTGACACTGTTGCCCGGAACAAGCTGAGTCCCAGGGCTGACCAGGAGCAGAGTCGGGATGTGTTCCTGTCCTGACCCCCAGAGCCTGGCTCTCTACCGCCAGGAAGAAAGCTAGAACAACTCAGAGAAGCCACAGAGATGCTAAATAATCCTGTCTGAAAAGACACTCTTCCCTGGGGAGAGATCCGGAGGATCAGGCTCGCCTCCCAGCGAGAGGGGGTCTACAGGAGGCAAAGACAACACTGAGAGACACAGGGTGAGCTCCACGGGGGGCCCAAGGAGGCAAAGACAACACTGAGAGACACAGGGTGAGCTCCACGGGGGGCCCAAGGAGGCAAAGACAACACTGAGAGACACAGGGTGAGCTCCACGGGGGGCCCACCGCCTGCCCTGGGGCTGGGAGAGACACAGGGTGAGCTCCATGGGGTGGGGAGCCCACCGCCTGCCCTGGGGCTGGGAGAGGTGCAGGGTGAGCTCCATGGGGGGTGGGGGGAGCCCAACGCCTGCCCTGGGGCTGGGAGAGACACAGGGTGAGCTCCATGGGGTGGGGGGGGGACAGAGGGAGCCAACACCTGCCCTGGGGCTGGGAGAGGCGCAGGGTGAGCTCCATGCGGGGCCCAATGGCTGCCCTGGGGCTGGGTTTTAGCTGAGCCCTATCACTGCCTCAGTTTCCACATTTAGATGAGCGGCCCCTCTGAAATTCACTTAAGCCCTGTCTCACCTCCAGAACTCACTCTCTGGCAAGTTCCTCCTCCTCCCGCTCCTTCCCCTCCTCCCTCTCCTTCCTCCCCCTCCCCCTCCTCCTCTTCCTGGGGCTTCAGTCTTGCCAGCTCTGTCTGGTCCCAGCTGGGGGCCACCCCCTCACCACCAGGCTCCCAGACCCCAGCTAACCTCCTCGCATCTACTTATTCTGTATAACTGGGCTGTTTATGTTTCAGGCAATAATGATCACACTTCCGGCTCCACTGTGCCCCCACCCCAGTTCCCATGCGGAAGCTCTGAACCCCGTTAGATCGCGCCTGTAATTGTGAGCAGGGTCTTTAAGGAGGTGATGGAGTTAGAATGAGGCTGCAGGGGGTGTTCTACTCCAAGCTGACCGGTGTTCTTATAGGAAGAGGAAACCAGGCACACAGAGACACCACAGATGCACACACACAGAGGCAAGGCCACGTGAGGACGTGACGAGAAGGTGCGACTGGCCAGCCCAGGAGACTTTCCCTGCCGACACCTTCATCTTAGACTGACAGCTTCCAGAACACGAGAAATACACTTGTGTTATTTGAGGCACCCCACCCCCACATCATCCTGTGGTTATGACCACCACCCTAGCAGGCTCATAAAGTTTGTGCATTTCTTTAAAGATTTATTTATTTTATTTGGAAGGCAGAGTTACAGAAAGAGAGAGAGAGAGAGAGAGAGGTCTTCTATCTGCTGGTTCACTCCCCAAATGGCTGTAACAGTCAAGGCTGGGCCAGGCCAAAGCCAAGAACCTGGAACTCCATCTGGGTCTCCCACATGGATGCAGGGGCCCAAGTACTTGAGCCATCTTCCACTGCTTTCCCAGGTGCATTAACAGGGAGCTGGATGGAAACTGGAGCAGCTGGGTCTTTTTTTTTTTTTTTTTTTTTTTTTTTTTTTTTTTTTTAAGGCAGAGTTACAGAGAGCAGAGGGGGAGAGGGGGGAGGGAGGGAGGGAGAGAGAGAGAGAGAGAGAGAGAGAGAGGTCTTCATCCACTGGTTCACTCTCCAAATGGCTGCAACAGTTGGAGTTGGGCGGATCCAAAGCCAGAAGCCAAGAGCTTCTTCCACGTCCCCCACGTGGGTGCAGGGGCCCAAGGACTTGGGCCATGTTCTACTGTTTTCCCAGGTGCAATAACAGGGAGCTGGATCAGAAATGGAGCAGCCGGGACTCGAACCAGCACCCATATGGGATGCCCGCACTATAGGCGGCAGTTCTACTGGCTACACCACAGTGCTGGCCCCAAAGCTGGGTCTTGAACCCACACTCATGTGGGATGCTGGTGTCACCAGTGGCTGCTTAACCTGCTGCGCCACAATGCCAGCCCCGTAACTCTGGTTCTGATACCTGTGCCTGGAACCCCTGAATTAATTAATTAACTGATTAAAAGTCTACTTTCAGGTAAAGACAGCTCAGTCCAGATAGGTCCAAGCCATCAAAAGAAAGCCTTCTGAATCTGGACTAAAACCATTGTTCCCCGCAGAATAACAGAAAGGATCTTCCTCTGGTTCTGAATAAAACCCAGAATGTGAGAGGCGATCAGAGTCCTCCAGGGACCCCCAGGCCTTCCGCCAGGTGCTGATGGCAACACTGCATTTTTGAGAACAGACCCTCTTCCTCCGTGGGGTTCTAAATACTCCTTTTGCTTGACAGAATCATCACACATTCAACCATTTCTCAGAACAACAGCATGGCATGCAAGAGCACTTCAGAAAGTTCATGGAAAACACATTTTATGAAAAAAAGCATGAATTTCAATATTTTTGCACCAAAATAAATCTACCTTCCAGTCTCATTTTCCATGACCTTTCTGAAGTACACTTATATTTTCCAAGTTCATAGAAAAGGTACAGATACACGTCGCTCACTTGCTAACATCATCTCTCATAAATTATTCCTACCCCTGTTACTGAAAATGAAATGTGACTTCTTTTTCCTAGCGAGGTTTAGCCAAGACTGCGGGTTTTGGTTCTTCACAGGTTTTTGTGTTTGTTTTTCAGCTTTGCTTTATAGCATATGCTACAAAGGGTCTGTGCCAGCCATTTTCTGTGGTGCCTGCTTCTGTAACACCTGACAAACGGAACATCACACACCACAGCCCAGCACGTGGGCTGCCAGGACCTCCAAGGGCTCCTCCCAAGAGAGATTAAGTGATCTCAACAACACAGAAAGCCAGTGGCCAGTAGGAGCAGGACCGACTCGGACCCCACCCCCAGGATGTGTCTCACACCTGCGTACTCAGGAAGGTCTCACCTACCTACACACACGTCTGTCAAAGAAGACAAAAGAAAAGCCCTAACTTGTTCTGAAACTACTGTTGTGCAGGGAACTTTACCAGGATGATGATGAAATGACCATTTGAAATACAGCACACACAGGGCACGCACCCATCAGCAAAGGGTTATGCCTACGTTTGCATTCACGTCTTCTGGGGGGGAGGGTCAGCCTATGAAGTAGACATCTTTCTTATCTGAGCATTCCCTAGCAGTACAGAAGCCCCTGTCATCGCTGATTTCACTTTCCAAGAATCCAAGTCGCTCACGATCAACTGCGATCCAAACATATTAAACAGAGAATTCCAGAAAGAAATAATTCATACGCTTTAGACCGTCGCTTGTTCTGAGTCGTGTGATGGAATCGCACACCGTTCCTGCTCAGTCCCACCAGACAGGGAGCTGTTTGTCCCCCGTGTCCATGTGTCTGCACTACCCACCGGCTGATTGCTGAGGAACCAGCTCAGTGAGCGGATGAACTGCCACACTACTGCCGTGCTTCTGTCCACGTCTCCCCTACGTAGAAGCCCAGCTACATCACGCCCTGTGTCATTCACCTCAACGTCGTCGAATCAACTCTTATCACAGCAAGAACAAGAAGACTGAGTGCAGGCCACCAAGCTACTCAGAAAGAAAGGCCACAGTCACATGACTTCTGTAGTGTTTCGTTCTAACTGCCCTACTTTATTATTAGTGATTGTTGTCAATCTCTTACTGTACCTAATTTATAGGCATCACCATAGACAGGCACGTATAGGGGAAAACACTACACCATACACGTGTGTGTGTATGTGTGTGTGTGTGTGTGTGTGTATAGCCACACTATTTGGTACTAACAATGGGTTTAGGCATTTACTGGCAGGCAAGGGGTGGGTGCCTGCACTGTCAGTGCTTCCCAAGGCTTGGTCCTTGGCCCCCTGCCCCTCTCTCTCCCAGTCCTCATGCACTTGCACCCTCTCTCTCCGCTCTCACTCAATCACATGATTCCTAAGTCCAGGTCCAGCTCTTACTTCCTTCTTCCAACTTTCATTCCTCTTCTCCAACCACCTACAAACATGTCCATTGCAACTCCCCATGGTCACCTCAAGTCCAGTGTACTTCCGTTCCTATTCTCCAACCACCTACAAACATGTCCAGTGTCCATTGCAACTCCCCATGGTCACCTCAAGTCCAGTGCACTTCCGTTCCTATTCTCCAACCACCTACAAACATGTCCATTGCAACTCCCCATGGTCAGCTCAAGTCCAGTGCACTTCCGTTCCTCTTCTCCAACCACCTACAAACATGTCCAGTGTCCATTGCAACTCCCCATGGTCACCTCAAGTCCAGTGCACTTCAACAGGAACTTATCACTTCGTCCAGAAATCCAGTGTCCTTCACTCAGGGTTTTGTTCTACCCCCGTTTCAAATACAAGCAGAGCTGTCTCCACCCACCAAAATCAGTCTGGGAGCAATTGATGGTCCTTGGCTTCGACGTACTCACCTTCCGCTCCACGAGAACCACGCGGATGTGATTAGACGCCTCGTACAAGAAAATGAGACAGCTCCTCGCTTTCCCACTTTTGAAATATTATTACCCAACCATACTCAGACATAATGGCATTCATTTTGCATGATTTTTTAAATAAATATATTCAAGAAACACACAAGAAATGGCAATACTTCTCTTAATAAATAGAACAATACGACCAGACAACACCAACATCCAAATGGTAAAACACACAAATACACAAATATGGATCAGAGATGGAAGGCAGGTGGTCTAACATGTCACAAAATATCCCAAGATTGTAAGAAAACAGAGCAAGATACAACAGATCAGCCAATAGAAGTCCCTGTTTTGTGGGCCCCATTCATGTATGCCATTCACAGGTGAAAAAGCTGTAAATATCCTAATCGGGCCAATACTGCCATCTCAACCGCCATATTTGCCTGTTACCAAGGCGACAGTGTCCCCAGGTGTAGATGCAGACACCGCGCCACGTGAGAACACAGAAGAACAGTAAGCAATGAGCAGCCCAGCACAGCGCGGCTCATCACGTGCAGAACACACCGACCGAGACCGGGTGGCAGCAAGTGTGTTAGTGGAGCGATGGGAACAAATGAAGGTTGTGAGCAGATGTGTGTGACAGAAGCACACCCCCTTGCGGGCTGCTGCTTCAGTGACGACATGAACGGGCACGCAGTACCTGTGATGGTCTCATTAAATGCTCCTGGACCCTTAATGGGAAAACCATCAATCTTGATCCATTCACCTCCTAAATTAGGGAAACGCAACTTGATAGTTAGAAACGAGGACTATTGGGTTTTTCATAGTTCAGTGCATCCCTCACATATGCTTAGATGGTCTCTCATCAGCTCGGGCCACACCTGTCGCTCCACACCTAAGCTTTATTAAGGACAGAACATAGCTTTGGCCCTCTGTACAAGGCTGACTCTGTGAGTTTGCAAAAACATTCAGGCAAAATATGAATCACTGTGTTACACCTGCTTTAAAAGTAGGGACAAATCTAGTTCTCAATCTCCCAACTTGTTGCACATAACCAAAACGTTCTTGTTCAGAATTGTTTACTAACTCAAAATTTATATGGAGTGGAGCAAGTGAGGAGGGAGGTGTCTCCTAATCTAAGCAGCCTCCGATGCTGGTTCAGACTTACCAGGCAGGCTCTCAGCTCTGTAAACGGGACGGCTCACTCCACTGTGGTTTTCTGCAGTAACCAGCACAAAGTACACTACCCCCGGCTCTGAAACACACGGTTCGTATCAAGCCACTGTCGCAAATCTCCAAGAACAACACAGTTGGATTTGCTAACCGTCTTCCTTATCCCAGTTACCATCAAACACAAAAATCTGAATCGAGCAAGAAGTCTGACAATAAGCTTTCCCTTGTTTCATTAAAATCACCCCTGTTCTTCTCACACCAATAAAACGCAACCAACCCAAAGACACAGCCTTTGTCTGGTACCGGTACACGGCATGTGCAGTAAACATGGCCTCCCAAGCTTTGCAGACGTTTCAAGTGAGTTCGATGTAGGGAAGAGGACAACACTGTCCACACAACAGGTGTTTGCATACACAGTGTCAGTTCCATTGAGTAATATCTCCCCTCAGAAGTTCCAAATGGAACTCTCCAGTAAACTAAGAAATGTCAACGTGAACTCGTAAAATTGAGCACACGGGAAGTCTTCATTGCAATGCATAAAGCCTCATGAAATTATCTTTTTCACAATAAAAAGTTCCCTTTACTATGTCTGCCTGTTCTTTTGAACATTTCAACACCAAGTCAGAACAAGTAATTCTTTGGAAACGTTAAGGTTAAAACAATCGATTGGGCTTTGCTTTTTAACTTTGTCTAGAGATCAAGGGCAAACAGCCCAGAAGGCTTTGAGCTCCTGAAATTGTTAAGTGGTAAAAGGAAACCAAGATGCCATGTTACAAAGACGGGCTTGCAGCTTCAAAGTAGCACCTGCTTTTCTCAGACTGGATCGTCACCTTGCACCAGGTAAGGGAAGGTTCCCATTCCTCGGGCAGAAGGAAGTCTGGGCATTCTGGGGGAAGACGGGTTGGAGCGGTGCCAGGTGGTCCTGTCCAAGGTAGCACTGGGGACTGCACTCCTCAGTAAGGAGCATGTCTTTAACGACACTCCACTGGGGAGCTGTCCCCGGCCATCACCATCCGGGACCTGCTCTGCTCCAGCCCTGAGTGACTTCTGCCTGACCAAGGCAGGGCCTGGTGGCACTGGGGTTTGGCCCAACCCGCAGGACCAGGTGGGGACACTCTCCATTCAGACAGCACCAGACAGGAGGCAACAAGCATGCTTCACTCGGGGCTGCTTGGTAGTTCAGGCACATGGAGCCACGGCTCTGATTCCCACGTGGCTAACTCATCAGAGAGCTGCCAGGGAGACACCATTTGTTTTCCAGTGAGTTCTCTGTAGCACTTGCTTCACATGTTTCTCTTCCACAACCCACGGTTTGAGCAAATAAATGTGACTGCTCGTGCCATCGGCCTGACAGTGGGATTTTGCAGGACGAAGGTGATGTGGAAGACATCCAGGGAAGCATATGTGTAGCTGCGGCCAGGAGGAAGGGAACCTGGCCTTTTCCATCTTTCTTTTATACACTTTCTGTTCCACCTGCATAAATTAAAATGCAGGCATTCAGAAGGAACAAGTGTGGGAGGCAACAGCCGGGGGACCGAGCGGAAGACAATCCACTAAGGGATGAAAACGCGAATGCGTTCAGGGAAGACCTGGTCTGCTGCAGGTGGGCTTCTGTTACTCCCTTAGGGTCCATGTTGAGGTTGGACTGCAACACGATGGGAGAACCCGCGGACTTACAGGCTACTGGGGTCAATCGGAAGAAGAGAGTCCAGAGGAGGAGGCCGAAGACCCAGCCCGCCGCCATCAGCAATACAGATTAAGGCAGGGCTGGAAATCCTCCCAACTCCCAGAATCAGGTTAAAATCAAACATAAACAGGAGAAACACTGCATCTTTACCAGGTGTGGCTGGACATGGCTGACGACACACACCTTTGCAGGGACATAGTACTGAGTAACGGTTCATGATCAGAAAATATCTAGATGAGGCTACCAAGCTGTCTCGTGGTCACATTGCTATGAGACAAAAAGGGGAATCATTTCCCAAAGCACACTCAGAAGCTAAAAATGGTTTGCTACATTAACTTGGGGAGAGGGATACTCAAGGTCAAATGCACCGATGGGGGAAACCCAGAGCCAAGATGAAGCCAAGAGGCACAGGGCTCAAGAGAGGCTGAGAGCCCAGCTCCCTGCTCCCAGAGGGCTCGGGAACCCTGAGCTCCGCTGTGCTGTTGGCCAACAGCCACCCTGAGTGCGAGAGTGAGAGAGCAGGTGCACGTCACTTACCCACATCCTCAGTAAGGAAGGAGGATGCCTCCGCATTCACCTTGACGTACTTAAGGCTTTTCAGTGACTTCCCATAGGCAATGTTGTAATGCTCCACGGGTCTACTGGCGGCATCTCTGGGTGGCTCCCACGTGACCTTCAGGCCTAGCTTACTGGACAGCAGTTTCACGCGCCTTGGCTTCAGTGGGTGGTCAACTATGCAAACAGCGCAACTATCAACTCAACAGCAAAGGCACATTGGGAAAACGAACTGTTCGAGTGGCCCCCGACATGGCTAGCAATAATAATATAATAAGAATACTCGGGTCATGACATTTCCTCTGCATGACCCTGGAGAGTTCAGGTACAGGCAGGTTTGCACAGTGTCACAGCAAAACAAACAGACCAGGCCCACAAGTCTGCCTGTGCTTTGCACAACTGTGGGTGGTAACTTCAAACCAAAAGGGGAGCAAATCAAAATAAGCTCAGGGTTTTCTATGCCTTGATTACTGGTTCTTGCCAGGGCAAGGATAACAAACTAGTAATTTGAAATGGTCTCATATCAATCAGGCTCTTAGTATTTTGCATGATAAAACCGAGCAATCTTTGGAACACCTCTGATACAAAATGATCACGATTAGGAAGAACATCTACTGTATTCAAAGGGAGACAACCCAAGCTCCATTTCCACAGGAAAACAAACCAAGATCATCATCATCAACTTAAAAAGGAAGGAAAACTTGGGGTTTGTCTGCATACGTCTAATTTAAATGTTTCCATGTTCTACCTCAGAAGAAAAATATGTTAAAAGTGCCATTACATTTCCATCTTAAGTTATGATGTTCTAGAAATATATATTCTTGATTTTCAAAATTATCAAAAAGAAACAAAGTATTTTGTCAAACAAAATCCTTCAGTTCACTATGTAAATGATACTGTAATACAATATAATGTAAATGTGCTGAATATTCATGCAACAGTCATATTCTGGACAAAGTTGGATCTGAAACGGACTCTCCAATGATGGAAGGCTCCTCAGTATAGAGAAACATAATCTAAAGACAGAAAACACTTACACTTACTAACGTTTAGAAAGATGCGTTTGCAATCCCATTCTCACAAGGTACAGAGAGGAAAATGTTTCACGGTGACAACTCCATCAGTTAGTGCACAAGTTTAATGCTGTCTGAAAATCCATACCCAATAAATACTGATTCTAACATCTCTCATCCTCATTCCTCCCAAAACTTCCCACGGCCTCTGGAGTAAAACAGTTAGCAAAGGAGAGAGCTCCCGAGGGAGATCCAAGGGATAAACAAAGGGAGTGGAGGAGGCTCAAAGCCCGAGACAAAGAAGGTCCCCCTCAGCCACGCAGCGCAGGGCTGTGTGCACGGACCCAGATGCACGAAGCATGCTCACCTGAGACCTGAGCGGCAGCACCCACGGGGGGCCACCTGCAGCTCTCTGGCAGGTGACCCAGTGTGAGTAGCCTGGGCTAGAAAGACAACACCCCAATGCCTCCCTAGGCATAAAAAATGAGTGACCATGGCTGCTCGTCTAGAACTTTCTTTAACCCGCCCTTCCCTACAGAAAGGCTCCCAGGAACCCATCCCAGGAATCCAACATCTCACACTGGCCAAAAGCAGTGTAAAAGCAAAACAAAGCTGCTGGAAACTTCAAGGGGGGCCCTCCCAGGCAACTGATGTGTGAATGGGGAAGGCTGCTTTCACAGCTCAGCCCCAGGACCCCATCTTGAACAGACACTCTGCAGTGAGAGGCCCGTGAGGCCAAGCAGTCACATTTCCTGCTAGGTGCCAGCAATTCAGAGCACAAGGAAGCCAAGGCGAGAAGCATTGTCCTTCTATTACTGAAGAAGAACAAGTGGCAGGTGCACTCCCTCT
This sequence comes from Oryctolagus cuniculus, assembly GCF_964237555.1. Classification (NCBI taxonomy): domain Eukaryota; kingdom Metazoa; phylum Chordata; class Mammalia; order Lagomorpha; family Leporidae; genus Oryctolagus; species Oryctolagus cuniculus. Next base: position 8,767,999 of record NC_091436.1, read on the forward strand.
TCTCTGCCGTGCCTTGCATGTAGCCGTGGACCCAGAACAGAATAGTGCTTCACACACTTGAGGATCCACACGCCAAAGGGGTGCACCTGCCCAGTGTAAAGGGAGCCACACAGACCTTCCAGGAGCTCCAGCACATGAACAAGAAGGGCAAGGGAGACCCACCACCTGGGGCTGCCAACCCCTGGTGAGTATTACACCAAAGTTCCCAAGCTTGTCCACGCATGAGTTTGCCTGCTCCCCTCTTACCGATGCCCAAGGCACCAACAAATGTGCCTCAAGTCAGCAACTGCCCGTGCCAGCGTTTGTGTGTGAAGGAAAAGGGGTTTGGTGGACAGCTGCTCTAAGACACAGGGCAACGGGGGAGTGAGCCGGGAGGGAAAAGGCTCAGAGCCTACAACCTGGCACCCTCTCTCCTAAGCACTGAAGCTTTCATGGCACGAGAGTCTTAACACATATCCAGGAACTACTTCTTCCTCCAAATGACTGATGAGGAAATCAAGTCCTGAACAGAGATGCTAGGGCAACTGCCCGGAGCCACAGACCTGCACCAGGGATGTCCCCCGTGTCCATGGTGTCTACACTACCCACCGGCTGATTGCTGAGGAACCAGCTCAGTGAGCGGATGAACTGCCACACTACTGCCGTGCTTCTGTCCACGTCACCCCTACGTAGAAGCCAGCACTACATCACGCCCTGTGTCATTCACCTCAACGTCATCGAATCAACTCTTAACACGGCAAGAAGAAGAAGACTAAGTGCAGGCCTGATATTTAACCTTGACATTGACAAGAGGACATCACGCAAGGCTAACTCAGAGGGAACTGGACACAAAGGAGACGCATCTGGGAGGTGAACCTGCAACTGGGTGGTCTCTCCCAGTGGCTGGTGTGTGTGTGTGAGACCTCACCTGCCTCTCCCTCACCCTCCCACTCTGCTCTCTCTCGACACCAGTGCTGACCACAAACTCGGGGCGCACTTAGATGGCTGGTAGTTTGCAGAAGCAGATGTCAGACTCACGAGACCAACCCAGGGGTGTCCGGCACAAACCCGAAAGCGCCAGGAAGACAGAGAGAATGAGGACCCGCGTCGATGAGGGCATCTGCAGAGAGTGTAAGCTCCATCACACAGCGCCTGGTAGCTTCAGGCACCTGTCGACAGGAAGGAATGCAGGCCCCAGATCCGCCTGTGCGCTGTGCTTTTTTTCTAAGAGGCTGGAAATCTTGATTTTTATGTGAGGTTTTCCAGTTATAGAATAACGTGATTAATTTAATGTCTAAAAAACACTATGAAAGAAGTTGTGGAAAATGAAATTGAGATAAGGCTACTGTGGTACAAAAAAAATATTAAATCCAGGCACTGTTTATTCATAATATGCGTTTCCACGACCTTCCTGAGTGCCCTTCTCATGCAGGGAAACACAAACACATCAGATGCGCAGACTCCGATGACCGGCAGCCAGCCAGGGACCTCCACCTTCAACCCAGATGGGAAACTGGCATTGCTCATCCAGACGACCTCCCCACGGCCACTTTCAATCCTGAGGGTCGTGTGAGTCTGAGACTGTGACGTCCACACATGAAGATGACAGAGTGTGCAGAACTCTGACTGTCCCAGCCCACGGGGCACCAGGTACAGAGCTGTCCAAGGACTCAGATCCCACAGCCAGGCCATGTCCCTCCCAACAGACTCACTGAATCTGAGAAAGCTGGCCTGGGGCTCCAAGAAGCAAGGAAGCCCCCTCCCCAGGATGGCTGGAGGGAGGGGACAGAGAATTCTAATCAGCACACGTCTACCTCTGGCCTTGCCATTCCAGATCAACACAGTCCCGAGTGAGGCTGGAACCTGAGAATGGTCCAGACGCAACTGCTAGCTAAGTGCTCCGATCCTGGTTCAGACATCAGCCCCTCCCACACAGCCGAGTGGGATGTCTGGGGGGCTCCTGACACCTACAGGCAAATCCACAGGGAACCAAAATAAGCAGTTTTCCTCCATGGGGAACTCCATCAAGGGCTGCTCCTCAGAACGAAGAGAAGGCAAGTTTGGAATCCGTTACTAAAAGGAATCGATGGTAAGAGTGACACCATGACAAATGCTGGTGGAGAAGGCATGCTTAGAAAACTGATTCAAAAATAGGATCTCCGGAAGCAAAATGCTGCTCTTGTCTGTTGACTTTCGTTCCATTTTTTGGAAGATTTATCTATTTATTTGAAAGGCAGAGTAACAGAGATAGGTCTTCCACCCGCGGGTTCACTCCCCTAAAGCCTGCAAAGGCCAGGGGTGGGCCAGGCCAAAGTGAGGAGCCTAAAACTCCATCTGGATCTCCCATATGAGTGGCAAGGTTCTAAGCACTTGATCCATCTCCCACTGCCTTCCCAGGCACATTGGCAGGGAGCTGGGTAGAAAGAGGAGCAGCTGGGTCTTGAACCCACCACCACATGGATGCTGGTGTCACAGGCGGCGCCTGTACCCATTGAGTCACACCATCCCTGTTGTTCCACCTTTTAAAAACGACATATACTTACTTCATTGAGCTCTCCAGGTGTGTAAAAAGAGAAAGGAAGGTAGATGGGAAGCAGAGGTGAGAGAGACTTACAAGGAGAAGCGAGGAAAGAATGGCCTCCTAGCAGGTGCATTCCTTTGAATCAACTCCATCCTAATTTTGAAGCTGAGTTTAGTCGAACACGCTACACCCTGAGAGTGCCGGCACACAGCGAGCGCTCAGTACCTACCAGGAGAAGGAAGGAATGGTCTGCATTGGACGTACAGTCAGTACCTCCAGGGACGATGCAGCAGCGGGCGAGCAGGCGCACCTCTTCACACGCCCGTGACTGTACTGAGTCTGCGCTACCACCAACCGTGGTCGGAGGACAACAAAGCTAAGGTCCACAGCAGAGGGAGGAAACCCCCAACACCATGGCGACGAGGAGCAGCCAGCTCTTCGCTGGGGCAACTACTGACGCAGGAGCCACAAGGAAAACAAATACCATCTCGTCTTTGATTTCTCTGCCAGGGACTTTACTGAAAGAAATGAAGTAACTACAAACCAGTGTGTTTTGCTCTGAAAAACAAGTCTGAAAAATACATCTGCGTCACTCCTTGAATTTTTGTGTCTGAGTCTTAGAACCCATCCGTCACATCGCACTTAGCAAGTGGGAAACATTTGGGCAAGCAATAAAAAGGGATCTGTAGGTTTCTCCTGTGTGGGTAAATAACAAATCCCATTTCAGTTTTAAATTCCACCCAATTCAATGTTGGAAGCAGCTTCCCCTGACTTTAGTGGATGGAGCACAGACATACTCATTACAGGCACCTGAGCCCAGTACCGAGGTGAGATGTCAGAAATCAAAATATCAGGTTTATAAAGTTGAACAGGAGAGCATAGCTCTTAAGTGTGACCACTATGATGCTTCCTGCTTCCCAGCTCTGCTCCCCAATCCTTGCTCATGGCATGAACCCAGAAGGGGTGCCGGGCCTGCCGCTTCCCGAGGAGGGTGGGGGAACCGAGGGTGACAGGCTGGGCCCCAACCCAGTGAGCTCCCACATGGAAGCAAGTGTGCAGCCCAATGCAGCTTCCCAGGGAAGGCAGGAGACACACGCCTGGGGCTTCTCATCCACTAACACCACCAGGCAGAGTGCAGACCAAGGGGGCCTGGCCTCCCACACACCCAAGGAGTGGAAGGGTTCTAGGTATGAGGGAGGCTGGCAGTGTCCTCTAGCTCCTTGGCAACGTGGGACACTAACGAAGTGCCCTGTCGCTTGCCCCTGCCTCTGCTGGCCACACAATCAACCTGGGCTCGTGCTCACCTCCAGGAGACCCCCTGCCCTCAACAGTGCCCATCAGGTGCCTTCCTGGGGGCACGGGTGGAGATATCAGCCCCATGTCCCCCACCCCAGAAGACTCTGAAAGAGTAAGGCTCACTCTGTAGCCAGCTCTAAAGCCAAGCTGGCCTCTAGGCTGAAAACCTCTTCCTGGCCCGTCCTGTTCGAATCCAGATTTCACCCAGAGACCCTGCCAGGAGTGAGCAGGAAGCGACACGACACGTGAAAATATGCCGACAGCCAACACCAGCAGCATCAACACGGCCCAGCCTTCTCACTGTCCCCACCCATCACAAAGCTCCCAGGGAACGGCAAGTCCAACAGTGAGGCGTCTTCACTGTATGGCTTAAAGCCAAGAGAATTAGAGCCCAGCTACCTTTCTTCTCCCGCTGCTCATCCTGCGTAGCCTCACGCAAAGCCGATTCACTCCGGGGGGGGCCAGGGTTCCCTCAGCAACCGCAGCCTCTGAATCCAGAGCCTTCCACTCCGGGGCCCAGGATCCTAACATCTCCGTAAGGCAGCGAATCTGCAACATGCCGTGTAGGGAGCACATACTATATTTTTTTAAAGATTTATTTATTTATTTAAAAGGCAGAGCTAGAGAGAGAGGGAGACACACAGAGAGATATCCCCCCATCCACCTGCTGGTTCACTCCCCAAATGGCAGCAAGAGCCAGGGCTGGGTCAGGCTAAACCCAAGAACCTGTAACTCCATCCCGGTCTCCCACGTAGTGCAGGGGCCCAAGCTCTTGGGCTATCTCTCGCTGTTTTTCCAGGCCGTAGCAGAGAGCTGGATTGGAAGTGGAGCAGCCAGGTGCTCCAATATGTCGGCTATGCTGCAACACTGGCCCAAACACTTACTATTTCTGAATATAAGAGGGCCCTCCCCAGAGGCTGGACCTGCGGGGCCACCCGATCGTGAACACTCAGCCTCCAAAACCATGAGCCAACAAAGCCTCTTTTCTTTATAAAGCCCCCAGCCCCAGGCATTGTGTTGAAGTGACAGAAATCAGACCACTCCTGGGTATTAGCTCTGGGCACCGTTGGTCCAGCTCAAACCTGCCTCCCCCCACCAGGAGACAACTCCAAGAGCCAATGAATTCTGGGAGTCAAATTAGTTCAAGCTGGGCTTCTGCCATGTGCAGCCAGGCCTTCACACAGCAGGATGCTAAGGACCAAGGTCTCCTGCGAAGACCGGAAGCGGCCCTCTGAAGCAGCCAGGCAGCTGGTGCATTTGGCCAGATGCTGCCGAGCAGACACACGGGGAGCGCTGGAGGCCAGGCCAGCCGCCGACAGCTGCCCTCCAGCTGTGTGCTCCTGAAGCCCACCTGGTTGGGCAGCACCTGTGGAGGGGCAGGTGAGCACCACCTCGGTTGTCCAGAACTGCTCCCCACTCCTCAGAGGAGTGTTAAGTTTCAGAGACAGGTCGGTCCCTTAAAACCCAGAAAAAACACTAAACTATTTCTTAAGCATTCTGAATCCGAAGTCTGTTTTTTTTTTTTTTTTTTTTTTCGGACAAGCAGAGTGGACAGTGAGAGAGAGACAGAGAGAAAGGTCTTCCTTTGCCGTTGGTTCACCCTCCAATGGCCGCTGCGGCCGGAGTGCTGCAGTCGGCACACTGCGCTGATCCGAAGGCAGGAGCCAGGTGCTTCTCCTGGTCTCCCATGCAGGTGCAAGGCCCAAGCACTTGGGCCATCGTCCACTGCACTCCCGGGCCACAGCAGAGCGCTGGACTGGAAGAGGGGCAACCGGGACAGAATCCAGCATCCCGACCGGGACTAGAACCCGGTGTGCCGGCGCTGCAGGCGGAGGATTAGCCTATTGAGCTGCAGCGCGGGCCCCAAGTCTGCTCTTGAGCACAACAAAACCTCCACAATGCCATGAGTCTCCCTGCTTCATCTGCATTTGAGAGCCAAGCTCTGCTTTGCCCTGGAAACCACCAAATACCTCCCACACTCTGAAATGAGGAAAACACAGGTCTCCGTGGCCACATGTCTTGGTCCAAAACCCGGTAGATAAGCATGAGCGGCGAGGAGGTCCTACACTCAGAGCAGAGCTGGGGGCAGGGACAACGCGAGGTCCAACTCTGAGACTATGAGTCACAGAGCAGGTGGCAGACTCGGCTGCTGTCCACGTCACAGCAGGCGGCAAAGAAACATCCGACGGTTGGTCGCATGTGGACAAAACTGCTTGAATTTTTAAATAATCTTCCAAATGGGTGCTGGAATTGCAATTGGCAAATAATTAGGATCCTTCCTCTCCAAAGGGAAAAATCTGAAAGTCCAGGTTGTTTTGCAACTGTGTAACAGGAAATTGAATCAGTAGAATTAACAGATGGTTTGATGGAGTCTCCCCTAGGAGGCTGGTGTTGGGTTTAGGGACAGTCTGAGTGTTAAAATAACAGCTGGCTCCTCTTCCGACATTTCTTAATAGGCAGGGGCTCCACATAAAGCGCTTCCCACAGTTGGCACTGGTCCTTTTGGGGTAGCAGAGTAAGAAATGGAATCAGGGGCTGGCACCGTGGTGTGAGGGTAAGCCTCCACCTGCAGCACCGGCACCCCATGTGGACGCCAGTTCAAGTCCCAGCTGCTCGTCTTCTGATCCAGCTCTCTGCTGTGGCCTGGGAAAGCAGCAGAAGATGGCCCAAGTGCTTGGGCTCCTACACCTGTATGGGAGATCTGGAAGAAGCTCCTGGCTCCTGGTTTCAGATTGGCCCAGCTCCTGCCATTGTAGCCACTTGGGGAGTGAACCAGAGGATGGAAGACCTTTCTCTCTGTCTCTCCCTCTCTCTGTCTGTAACTCTACCTCTCATATAAAAAATAAAATAAAATCTTAAAAAAGAAAAGAAATCCAACTCAGGAGCTCCAGACTCTGGTCTTACAGGTTGCTGCCAAGAGCTGTGAACACAAACCCTCTGATGGTGCCGTGGGAATACTTCAGGTCAGAGAGAGACACCAGGGAAAGCTGTGGCCCCAGACCCCCCAGAAATCAAGCACAGCCAAGCACACAGATCCCAGCTCTGTGGACTTTAGCCCTGGGTTCCATCCTACAAGACACAAACAACAGGGGCCGGCATTGTGCTTTAGTGTGTAAAGCCACTGCCTGCAATGCCAGCATCTCATATGGGCACCGGTTTGAGTCCTGGTGGCTCCACTTCCCATCCATCGCCCTACTACTGCACCTGGGGAAAGCAGCAGAAGATGTCCCAAGTGCTTGGGCCCCTGCACTCTTGTGGGAAACCCGGAGGAAGCTCGGTCCAGTCCAGTACTGAACATTGTGGCCATCTGGGGAGTGAAACAGCAGGTGGAAAACCTCTGTCTCTGCCTCTCTCTTTCTCTGCTTTTCAAATAAATAAATCTTTTTTAAAAAACCAATCAATTTCCCCCAGAGAGCTAATTCACTGGATTCTACTCTTAGGCCCAAAGGTGCCCTGTTGTATTTACCTGGTAATGGCGGCAGGTGTTAGCACACTGCAGGCTGCTCCAGGCAGGTGGCTGCCATCAGCACTCCCTGCTGAACACGGGAGCCAGCTCGTTCCCCCTCTGCCGCCTCAGTGAAACCTGAATTTCCTGTGTTGGTCTCTGCCCCTGTGCCATTTCTCAGCATTTCTAGGCAACCAAGCAACGTTCTGCTGAGACTAAAAGGCCCGATGTGCACGCACACTCATGGATGCCAGTGTGCTCCTAAGGGCACTTGAGGGCCACTGAACACAGCTGCGAAGCCCAGTTTCCCTTCATCAACTCACAGTAGCCGAGTGGAGCCATCCAACCCCCAGGCGGAGGCCGCTTGCCAATGCTGAAACGAGCTGATCAGAGCCCAGCACCTGTGCGAGGCTCTGTGCGAGGAGTGTCCACCCGCGGCGGGTTTCATGTGTTAAGCAAACAGGTGATGCCGCCTCGAACTCATCCGAAATCCTGCACCACCTGCTCCCCGAGGCGCCGCACAAAGAGGGCCATGCACGAGGCCTCCAGGCACTGCTGCTGGCACACGGGACTTCCCAAGGGCAGAGCTCCATGTCCCTTTCTCTCCTCAGGAGCAGGCCCTCCACCTCCACCCAAGCCACCCACGATGACGAGCCCGAAAATGACACGGCCGGGTGGCAGAGTGGACAATGACCCTGGGCCAGATCTGCTCTCTTTCTCTGCGCCCCAGTTCACTGGTGAGTGAGATCACCAGTCCCCTGACTTGTCCAGCTGTCCCTGGGATGCTGTGCCCCATCAGCCTAACCACAGCTCCTCCACATGGCCACTCCCGGTCCATAAATCAAGTCACTTCTCTCGGCTTCTAAACGAGAGCTGACATTTTAACTTTAGCTTCTTTCTGTTTGTTGACTGTAAGGGATCCACTCTTGGAATGTAATGGTTTCTCTGTCAGTGTGCCATTGACCTGAGCAAGTCCATCTGTCCCAAGAGTGATGCAACCAGAAATCAGAGCGCACTTAACCAGTAGAGCTGGCAGAGTCTGGTCGTCAGGATTGGAGGCTTTAAAGCCCCTGGCCAACTAATGTAAGCAAAAGCTACTGTTTAGAGGGAGGAAAACTAATTCTTCCCCATCTAAACCACCAGCTTTCTAAAGTGGCTTAGGAAAGTAGAACTGGAAAGATTTTGTAGATGTATTTATTTACAACAACAGTAACAGTGGCGCGTAAAGGGCGAACGCCCGCCGTTGAGAACGGAATACAGGACCCACGCCTGCTGTGGACGGCAATCGAGACCCAGTTAGAGACCAGCACTTCCCAGGTTTCTGTGGGATCTTTTGCACATTCTTTAAATTCAATCCACAATCAAGAAATAGTTTCGAAAAGAATGACCATTGTTTGCTGGTCCAGCTTAAACTCAGCCTAGATTCACTGCCTGCCATGCCAGCCAAAAAAAAAAAAAAAAAAACCTCCCTGAAAAATGCATTCCTTTCCCCAAAATGTGAAAGTCATTGTCTAACTATGTTAAGCACTCGGGCATCAGCGTCTCCCAGATCACCACGCATCTGCTCAGAAAGCTTCCCGACAGAGCCGCAGAAGAGAGGCCAAACCGATGTGTGCAGAGGCAGGTACCCAGCACAGACGCATGGACCCGGGACAAGGCACGCTGCCAGGGAACACTTCTTAGTATTGCAGCTGACCACGTAACGATTACAAAAGGACACAGGCAAATTACTGAAGGGAGGTAAAAATGCACAACACACATAATAAGCAGAGTTTCAGTGTTGCAGTGGGTCCTTTCTGTGATAAAGAAAAAAAATGCAAGGACGTGAAAGAGAAGAAAGAAAATGAGTGTTTGTTGAGGGCCTACTTCGTGGCAGCTGTCTCATTCACTCACCCACAGGTGCTTACTGAGTACGACCATGTGCTGCAGTCCAAAAAGGCGCTGTATGCTCAGATCCACAGAGCTCCAGGGGTGGGTGCTCAGCCAACAGCTACGACGCTGGTTACTATGCCCGTGTCTGATGTCAGAGCGCCTGGGTGCAATGCTTGGCTCCAGCTCCTGACCCCGGCTTCCCGCTGATGCAGACCCTGGGAGGCAGCACTGTTGCTGGCCCAAGGCACTGGGCTTCTGCACCCGAGTCGGGGAGCTGGACTGAGTTCCCGGCTCCCAGCTCCAGTCAGCCCCAGTCCCGTCCTGGCCAGCGCAAGCGTCTGGGAAGGAAGAGAACCCACAGACAGGAGCTCTCTCCTTCCATCTCTCTGCCTCGCAAATATAAAAGTGACAATAATAAATCCTAAGTGTCCTACGTTATCATAACCATGTGCTCCTTAATCCACATCACAACCATGCTTTTGTGTCCCTCAAGCTGAGCCCTCAGGAGTTAAGTAAGGGACGTGCCCAGGGCACACAGTAGTCAATGACAGTGACTAAACCTAAACCTGTCCGAACCCATACGCCACGCTCTTTCTACCATGTTGCCTCTCAGCTCTACTGATAACTAAAAGCAATAAAAGTAGCCCGGACCCAATATGCAACTGAGAGCCATGAGTGGCGGCTGAATTTCCAGGGACACTCGAGTTCGTGGCACGGGCAAGACTGCGTGAGCTCAGGAAGACCTCGCAGAGCCAAGCCTCACCTGTGGCCCGCGGCCCACCTGCTTCCGTAGCGGGAGATTCTGCTGCTAGAAGCACCTCTTCTCCCGTCTTCCCTCCCACGCGGCCCCCCCCACCTCCAGACTTGACTCCCTGGTTTCCCTCCCTTCCTCGGCCAGAACTGAAGGCGCTGGACGTCCCACGTCGCTCCTGCACTGCGCAGTCTTCCCTCCCCGAGGCAGCACCTTGGGCCCTGTCACTGCCAATGCCAACGCCAATCACGTACTCACAGCCCATGAATTCCCAATCCCAGCCACAGCTTCTCCCCTGAGCTCCCGGTGTCCAGCTGTCCCCTCAATGTGTCCCCAATGGAGCCCAAGAACAGACATCTGGGTGATGGTGGGGCAGGAGGAGGCGTTTCAAAGGTGAATGTTCCTGAGAGAGGAGACTCAGGAAGCCAGATGTATCGGGGGAGCCAGGAGAGGTTCAAGTTACAGGAAGCTGGGCACGTCCACCAGGGTCAAGTGTTCCTCCCCTTGTAATGACGTCATCCACCCCATTGGAGGCGCTCACACAAAGCAAACGGGCCACTGGTTTCTCTGCGAACACCACTCCACAAATGGAGCTAACAGCCGCCCTCCCTGCCTCACAGGATTCATTCAAGAATAAACGTGAAATCAAATCCCGAAGCATAAACAAACGTGAGCGAGTATCAGCACAAGGAAGCAGAGCCACAGGGCACTGTTCTCACCAATCAAAACCCGGCAGAAGGGCAGGCGCTGTGGGTAACACAGCCGCCTGCAGTGCCAGCATCCCCGTATGGTGCCGGTTTGTGTCCCAGGTGCACCACTTCCGATCAGCTCCTTGCTAATGGGCTGGGAAAGCAGTCAAAGATGACCTACGTGCTTGGGCCCCTGAACCCATGTGGGAGACGCAGATAGAGTTCCAGGCTCCTGCTTCAGCCTGGCCCAGCCCCAGCTGTTACAGCCACTTGGAGAGTAAACCAGCAGATAGGAGATCTCGCTGTCTCTCTCTCTCTCTCTCTCTCTCTGACATTCAAATAAATAAATAAATCTTAAAAAACATAGAAAGGAACCCAGCATATCCCCTGTGTCTCAGCTCTTGGCCAATGCTACCCCTCACACTGTAGCAACAGGTGAGGGTCCTCATCTTTCCAGGATGCCCTGTGACTAGGCAGTCAGAACCAAGTCAAGGCCGAGTGTGCCCCCCACCTTCAAAGGCAGGCCTCCGTGAACATGTTATTTAACTAGGCGGCCCTCGCCCACCTGGGGGCAGAGAAAAGAAAGACAGTGAGGGCCGGCACTAGGGCGCCCCCAGTTAAGCCTCTGCCCACAGGGCACCAGCTCCAGCCCCTGCTGCTCTGTTTCCAATCCAGCTCCCTGCTAATGGCCTGGGAAAAGCAGCAGAAGGTGGCCCAAGTGTTTGGGCTCCTGCACCCACCCAGATGCAGTTCCTGGCTGCAGCCTGGCCCAGCCCCAACTGCCTCAGCCATTTCTGGAGTGAACCAACAGATGGAAGAACTTGTTCTCAAATTGGTAAGATAAACCTTTTTTAAAAGAGAAAGAAAGACGCTTAGAGGGCACAGGTGAGCCCACAGTGCTACTCCGATCACATCCACCTGTCCTTGCTTAGTGCCATCATCCCCAGGCCTTACTGATAAATCTTGGCAGCCCGTGTCCCGGAGCCCAGCATGGTGACTTCCTTGTTGAACCTCTGAGTTAACCTGTTAGTAAGTAATGCTCAGGGAAGGGCTTCACCAGGCTTTGTCTAAGATTAAGGCTTGGGCCAGCGCCGCGGCTCACTAGGCTAATCCTCCGCCTTGCGGCGCTGGCACACCGGGTTCTAGTCCCGGTCGGGGCGCTGGATTCTGTCCCAGTTGCCCCTCTTCCAGGCCAGCTCTCTGCTGTGGCCAGGGAGTGCAGTGGAGGATGGCCCAAGTCCTTGGGCCCTGCACCCCATGGGAGACCAGCAGAAGCACCTGGCTCCTGCCATCAGATCAGTGCGGTGTGTCGGCCACAGCGCGCTGGCCGCAGCGTGCCGGCCGCGGCGGCCATTGGAGGGTGAACCAACGGCAAAGGAAGACCTTTCTCTCTGTCTCTCTCTCTCACTGTCCACTCTGTCTGTCAAAAAAAAAAAAAAAAAAGATTAAGGCTTGACTGGCCCTAGAGCACTGGCACTCTGGGCTGGGAGCTCACACACTCGGGCCGCTCAGTGACTCATGACTTCTCAGCGGCGACCCGGGCTTGGGAGATATGCATAAATTCTTTCGCCCAATGAAGAGGGATCGTGCCGTCAGTCACCATGCGCTGTGGGTTGAATTGTGTCCCCTAAAAAGACGTGCTAAGTCCCAACTCTTGATACCTGAAAACGCGACCTTATTTGCAGATAGGGTCTTTGCAGAAGTAACCAAGGTAAGAAGAGGCCACGCTGGATCAGGGCCAGCCCTAGCAAGGACGGTCCTCATAAGAGGAAAAAACTGGGAGAAGAGGCACGGATGTGGCTGCAAGCCGAGGAAAGGGGCAGACACTAGGAGGAGGCCAGGAAAGACCCTTCCCAGAGTCCTCGGTGAGATCAAGGCTGACTCCGCCCTGCGGGCTTCAGACCGCAGCCTCCAGAACTGTGGGGCATGGTTTCTGTTGTGGAAAGCACCTGCGGCTCGTGGTGTCTTCTCCCAGCAGCCCGAGGCACGGACACGCCTTCTTCCCTCCAGCATCACTGCACTTCTCCCTTAACAACGCGGGTCAGACCCTACCTGGCCAGAGTGGGAAGGGTCAGGGACTGCCCATGCGCTCAACACCGGCCCCCACCCATCCTGCCAGTGACAGTCAGCGGGGGTAAATGCATCTCCTGTGTGTCAGGTACAGTTAACAACAACGAAGGCACACAAACCCACTCAGCTCACGCTCACTGAGCGTCCACTCAGGCCCCGAGGGCTCCACAGTGGACAAGCCCAGCGAGCTCTCTCGCCCTGGGGGGCTCAGGCTGCAGCACAGTAAGACAGCTGTCAAATAAGTCAGTAAAATCATGAAATAGCCAGGGTAAGGAGGGTGTGAAGAAAAATAGGTCAGGGATGAAAAGTACTGGGGAGTAGGGACAGGTGCAAAGGTCCTGGGGCTGGCCGGGGCCTAGCACATTACAGAGGCAGCAAGGAGGCCGGGAAGTGGTGCTGGCGGCAAGGGAGGGCGTGGGGTTGACGATGCACGTGCAGTCTTGAAACCGCTACAATGTTGGTTTGTACCTGAAGGAGATGGGAGCTACTGGAAGGTTCCACCTCCTTCTCATGAGAATCACGGTGGCTGCCATTCGGCAACTAGAGCACAGGGGAGGGGGCAGCAGCCGGAGACCAGAGGTTACCGCAACAGCCCAGGCATGGCGGCTGGAGCAGGGCGGTAGTGGCCGTGCCCTGAGACGCCCAGTCTCCTACCAGGACAGCTCGGTCTGCACAGAAATCCCTGCGAGCTTACCAAGGTGGTCACTGGCACAAAATACACACTCTCTACGGCCACACACTGCACGCTGCCCCTTCTAGGACAGACGGAAGAGCGGAGCGTGGAGGCTGGAGAGGAGGGGAGGGAGGGTGCCCGGGGCCACAGAGGGCGGCACGGGGCCCAGCAGGGAGCAGCTCCACACCGTGAGTGTGGGGGCAGCCACACAATCTACACGGGGTAAAATCTCACACACACACACACATACATGCACATGCACACATCCACACATGCATGCATGCACAATACACACTCACATACATGCACACATACACAATGTACAATACACACATGCACAATACACACAAGCACCCACATGCACAATACACACATGTACATGCACACATTCACTGCACACACAGGCACACACATACATGCATGCACAATACACACATACACAATACACACATGTACACACACATCCACACACGCATGCATGCATGCACAGTACTCATGTAAACACATGCACACACACACACATTGGTAACAGCTTGGGAAACCAGGGAGCATCAACTCCCTGGCTGGGACGCTGCCCTGCAGCCACACTGGACGCCACACGAGGCAGAAGTGGGTGAAAGGTGCACAGGACCCTTACATCGCTTCCTACGACCACAGGAGAAGCCATGAGTCCAGAAAGCAAACCACAGGGAAGGGGCTGGCGCTGTGGTGTAGCTGGCTAAGCCTCTGCCTGTGGCGCTGGCATCCCATATGGGCACCAGTTTGAGTCCCAGCTGCTCCACTTCTGATCCAGCTCTCTGCTATGGCCTGGGAAAGCAGTAGAAGATGGCCCAAGTCCTTGGGCCCCTGCACCCACATGGGAGACCCGGAAGAAGCTCCTGGCTCCTGGCTTCAGATTGGAGCAGCTCTGGCCATTGCAGGCACCTGGGGAGTGAACCAGCAGATGGAAGACCTCTCTCTCTGCCTCTGCCTCTCTGTAACTCTGCCTTTCAAATAAATAAATAAAATTTTAAAGAAAAAAAAAAACCACACAGTGAAACCCAGAACCTGGCTCCGTAGAAGTGGCCAGGGACAGCGCTGTTGGCCCTGACCCACAGCACATGCAGCCAAACCGCCGCTCTGGGAAGGGCACACCTCCGTCTGCCCCCTTGGAGGGGACACATCCTCCCTGGCATGTGTCCATCAGAGGGGCATGAGCCTTCCCTGCAGGGAGACTGATTTCATACATTAACCGCCAGCGTGAGCAACATGCATCTGAGACTGCCCACCGTCACCCCAGAATGCCCACCTCGGCAGTGAGGCCCACCAAGGAGCCCCTGTGCTGGGTCATCATGTTATAGCCCACAAGGCACCCACCTGCCCCCCAGGCCTGCCCAGCCCTGCCTTGCTGGGGATTGGGGGCGGGGCTTCTCCTGAGGCCTAGCACAGCACACCTGTCACCTGTCATGCCCTGTCCAGCCCTGCAAGTGACCGTCAGTGAGGCTGCGTGTGTGGACAAACGTGCTATCTTCAGGAGCGAGAGCCACTTCTCTCTCACTGGGAGGAAGCGCTACCCAACCCCAGGTACAGCCGGCAGGCCCCAGCCACACACCCCACGCTTCTCCACCTGGCCACGGACTTGGCCAGTCTGTGATGTCCTCTTCAGCCCACGGCCCCTCCCACCCTCCCAGTCAACCCCTGTCACTCACCCGGGGTTTTCCCCCTGAATTCCGCCCACCGACCGGCCCTGACCCCAGAGCCACTGTGCTTCATCCACTGTCCGGGACTTTTCCTTAAATTCCACCAGACCACCCACGTGTAAACACAGGGCACTCGTGGCACCCAGGAGCCCTTTGCAAACTGGGAATGTCCCAGAATATGTGAGCCACTGAAGAGAAGTCTGCAGATGAAATATGGCTGAAGGGAGAAACACTGGCTCGCACTGACTTTGGGTCTGTGGGGTCCTAATTAAAAAAAAAATCCAAAACTCAAAGGAAAGTATAAAGGAGCCCCAAACACGATGGAGGGATGACCCATGGCCACTCTGACCCACGCCCAGCACGGCCACCCCAGGGCTGCCTGCATGACCACCCACTGACCCAACCCTCGCCACATCCCGCACCGCGCATGGGGTGCCCACCCACTGTCCTGGGCTGCACCCCACTGCACACTTCAGCCACTGCCAGCACCTCGGATTCAGGGCAGACTCTGGGAGCTCCCTGAGCTGCCTGCCGCCCCCCCTCCACCAAGCCCTTGTGGCCCTGTACCCCTGGTGTGCCACTTTGCAGGAGCCGCCCAGCACACCCACAGGCCCCCAAACGTGGCCCCACCCTCTGTTCCTCCGTCAGGGAGGTCTTCCTGCCTGGCTTCTCTAATGCCTGTGCCCCTCAAGCCCAGCCTGCATACAGCTGCCCTGGACGTCCCAGGGGACTCACGCCAAGGCACCTGTGCGACCCCAGTCCTGACGTCGGTTGTGTGACTGTATCCTCCACCCATCCCCTGCTCCAGGCCCTGCCTGTGCGTTCTCTCCCAGCAGGGACTGGGCCATTTGACTCGGTGCACCTGCTTCTGATGCGGATGAACACTTGCTGGCCAGCTGAATGAATGAATGGATGGATGCATGGATGGATGAATGAGTGAGTGAACGGACACCCTTCAAATGGAGAGTCCCACACAGTTAGAGCTGGGAGTCCCTTGTCCATATCTCAGGCCGTCCTCCCATTGTGCAGAGAAGAGTCCTAACCTGCCCAAGGTCACAGGCACAAGGTCAGTTCTTACTGGACTGGATGAAGAGATGTGACACTAGGAACAGCCCTACAAACCCAGCCCAGCACCTCCGTGGCTCGTTTCTGCTGACAGTTCCAAGCACCCGAGGAGCCCTGGCCCTGGGCTCATGGCCTCTGAGAGAGGCAGGGACGCGCTTCCTTCCTGGATTAGACGGTCCTCAGTAGAGAGCGTGAAGGGCTCAGAACTCCCGGGAGCCTCCCACCGAAAGAAGAGAGAGTGCTGACAATGCCAGCTCTGAGTCCATGCCAAGGACCTGCAGACAGAGCCCCTGTGACAACAGAGCAGGGTTAGGCGGGAGCCCGCAGGGCACACGGTAACCATGCCAAGGCAAGGGCGCCTCCCACAGCGGCTCGGGCTCACGCCCAGACGCCAGCTCTACTTGGTAGCAGGAAGCAGGCTGACTGCAGCTTCGTCTTAAGCCCTGCTCAAGTTCAACACCTTCTGACATGCGGCGGAATCATTCCTCGACAGCCAACAGCGAGGTTAGGAGGGTGGATGTAGCGGAGTGAGGCGGGAATTCTGGTTGTGGGGCCAACACTGCGGCTCAGTGTTGGTCCTCCGCCCACGATGCCTGTGTCCCACGGTCCTGGCTGCTCCTCTTCCAATCCAGCTCTTTGCTATGGCCTGGGAGAGCAGTGGAAGATGGCGCAAGTCCTTGGACCCCTGCACCCGCGTGGGAGACCCACAAGAGGCTCCTGGCTTTGGATCGACACAGCTCCAGCCATTTCGGCCAACTGGGGAGTGAACCAGCAGATGGAAGACCTCTCTCTCTCTCTCTCTCTCTCTCTCTGTTTCTGCCTCTCCTTCTCTGTGTAACTGACTTTCAAATAAATAAATAAATCTTTAAAAAAATTGTTAAAAAATTTCACTCTAAATGAATCTATGTCAGCCGTTGATGAAAGAATGTTACTAACACACTGTGGACACCTTTTGCAATGTAAATCCATGCCCCCCCTTTTAAGCCCCATCCTACAGCACTAGCATCCCTCATGGGCGCCAGTTCGAGCCCCAGCTACTCCACTTCCAATCCAGCTCCCTGCCAATGCACCTGGGAAAGCAGTAGAAGATGGCCCAAGTCCTTGGGCCCCTGCACCCATGTGGGAGACCCGGAAGAAGCTCCTGGCTTCAGATCAGCCCAGTTACGGCCATTTGGGGAGTGAACCAGCAGATGGAAGACCTCTCTCTCTCTCTCTCTCTCTCTCTCACTGTAATTCTGCCTCTCAAATAAATAAATAAAATCTTAAAAAAAAAAAGTGCTGGCCATGGCACTCACACCACCAGGCTATGAGCCAGGCCCCGGGAATATGGGATGCACCCAGAGCTGCAAGTGTTCAGCGTAGGGTGCAGGCAGGGAGGGCGGAGAGTTTGGAGGTGGGAGATTGAGATTCAAATCCTGGGACGACCACGAACCAGACCGGGGGCCTTGAGAAACCAGGTAGACTGCGTGAACTCGGTTCCCACGCAGTAGGATGAGGGCTTCCCGCCTTCCAAGGTCACTGTGAAAATCGAACGAGATTGCATTCGCGGATCCCGATGCTCAGGCACTCTAAGCTCCAGTTATAAGAGGAGGAGAACCCGTGCAGCTGCAGCTCCTGACGCTGAGAACAGAGCTGGGCAGGCTGCACTCTCGAGACGGTGCATCCCTTCCCCGGGGAGGAGGCCTGGCCAGCAGCAGTTTCTCCGTGGCTATGCTACGCTCACGGGAGCAGCACTGCTGATTCTCTTATCTCCATGAAGCAGCAGCTACCGCCGAATTCCCTGCAGCCCGGCGGACCCAAGGGGCCCGTGGTGGGCGGGAAGGCCAGCAGCGCCCTCTAAGGGCCGCCGCGTGCAGGCACTGCTGCCTGCCAGCTCCCGGAGACACACTCAGGACTTTGCAAAAACAGCAGCAACTTTTAGGAGGAAGGAAGGGAGGACGCTCACTCATGGGGACAGCGAGTGACTCCCTGACCCCTAATCTACTTCTGTGAAAGCTGAGTGGAACACCGGCCGCCCCAGAGCCCCACCCAAAGACAGCCAAGGGCCAGGGTCCTATGCATCCCAACACACTCCAGGGGAACACACACACGGGGCGCTCTCCTCTCTCCCTTCCTGCAGCTGGCAATGCTCGCCTCTGAGTCTTCTAACGGAAATGCCAGCTCCTGACTGCAGAGGTTGGGTTACAGCTCCAGGAAGCCCGAATGCCCTGAAGTCAGCCCAGGCCACCACGCGGCAGCTCCTCAAACGTTGGCTCCTGGGCCCCCGCCCCGCCTCATCCCTTGAGGTGGACAGGAGGAGGTTCCCCGAGATGTCCTCAGCCCCACAACCGAGGAAGGCGGGCACCTGCAGCGGTGGGAAAGGCAAGGAGGCGGAGTCTGGCCTGCAGCCTCCCGGAGGAGCACAGCGAGGCCCACCTGGAGCTTGGACCGCCAGACCTGCACTGCTCCACACCACTAGGCCTGAGCTCACAGGAAGCCAGTACAGCCCCCCCCCCATCCCTGCCCTTCCTGTTTTCAGGGCCGTGTGGCCTGAGCACAGGTGTGGATGGCGCTGGCAGCATGCAAGGGTGTGCACTAAAACCAGCACTCTGCAACCCTGGTGCAGCCCCCAAGTCCACAGCACCGGGGCTCCTGCTGGGCTGACGACTACGCCGGCCCTGGGAGGGGGGCCCTGCGGATCTCGACACGGAAGCAGCCGTGGCAGAGCTCTGCAGGCTCATAGGGGGGGGCACTCTCCATGTGGCATCTCCTGGAGGAGGGCAGGTTCACCAGCCACGGCCACCAGGGGCGGGTGACAGTGCTGCACCCCACCCCAGGCGGCCCTTCCGGTATGTCCTGGCTCTCAGAGCTCCTGGTCTCTGCACTGTTTCCTCTGCTCAGGGAACGAGAGACCACCCAGGTCACGTCTGGGGTGTTACTCATACCTATCTACATAAGATACGTTTAAAATGCTGGCTAACTCCTCTTAAAAATACTAAGCCATTATATGTTGATACAAAAATATTTTTATTTAAAAAAAAAGACTGTTTCCAAAAACAAAAACAACTAATCAGAAGAGCAGCATTGTTTTTATATTTTGGCAAAGCTACTCAAGAGAAGATCGTTGGCTCTCCGCTCCGCTTATCTGTTCAATTTGTTGCCATATGTTTTGAAGAAAATCTGGTCTCACACAATATGTGGTTGAAAAAAATTTTCAGTAGCTTTTCCAGTGAATTTTGGAAAACCTTTGATACTACACCAAAACTCATCAGGTAGACGCTTCTCAAAGGTTAGCTGCACTAGGGAATCTGAAACCATATAAGGCATTGGCCACATTTTGCTACGTTTTGTTACAGTACAGACCCACTGGGCTCTCTTGTACTTGCAATGGATCTTTTAGGCTTGCAATGTTTTTGCAACACTGCCTACTGGCCATTTGGATTTATGGGCTCACTTGGTAAAGCAGGTCCCCAAGATGACAACAAGATTTATAACAGAACTTTAGCCTTTGTATCACCATCGATCTCACTAGAAAATCTGTAAGCATCGGGAGGCTCTCAAGCTTATGGTGATGGAGACAACATGGCAACATCTGCATTTTCACCTGGAATCTGGGATACCTGCAGTTCATTCACTGGAGAAAGCGGGCTCCTTCACCCATCGTCAGGGAAAGGACCGCGAAGACCCCAGCCTGAATAACTAGGGTCTGTCTGTACTTGTTCTTCTGGTGAGCGTTGTGTTTTATGAAAAGGAAAAGGAAGGACCTGGTTCAACCCACAACCCGAATGATCACCCACGTGCTTCGCCCTGTGGCTCCTGCTGAGCTTGGCCTGTCAGTAATGGCACGTCAGGGGTCCTTCTCACTTCTTTACACAGAATCCGAAAAAGACAAGCATTCCAGAGTAGAGGTGATGAAAATCAACTGTTTTTACTGTAGCATCAAGGACATTGTTACTGGAACACGGCATGTCTTTTTTTTTTTTTTTTTTTTTTTTTTTTTTTTTTTTTTTTTTTTTTTACTGCTAAGGCCTGAAAAAGCCAATGCCTGCCAGTGCATCCCGACGCCCAGGCCCTGATCCATGGCCAGGAGCTGCAGGTTTACCTGCCAAGCTCTTGCACCCTCAGTGCAAACGTCAGCACGGTGGGAGAGGCCAGACAGCATCTCAGAGCTCCTCTGAGACTAGTTCTGGCTCCAAGGAGTCTCTGAAAGGGTCTTTGCACTTCTAGAAGACCAAAATCAGCCTTGGCCACCCGAAGACCTCCACCGTGGATGCGGGCGTGTTTGGGTGTGCGTCTGTGGGCTTTTAGAAAAATGTATCCTATCGTACAATTTTCATGGATGCAGGGTAGCCCATGGTAGGGACGGAGGTGGGGGTGGCATTGCTTGTTTTTTGCTTTATGCTTTAATTGACCCTGAGTTGAAGGGTCTTATGGTGCCTTGCGAGTTACTTCTGCTTTAAGAAAAGAGCCTGTGGCACTCTGGGGGTCTGCCGTTCCCAAGGGGAGATTCTGGTGTGGGGGTGGGGCCAGGCCCGGCAGGGGCAGCCTGCTCTGTCCAAGCATTACTTCCACCCGAGGCAGGGAGCGCCTGCCCATGGCCTTGCCTCCAGACCCAGAACACAACACTGGAGCAGCGCCTGGCTGTGTGGAGCCAGGCAGCCGGGCAGGAGCCCACGGCATACGCTGTGGGCCCACGGTGTCTCGCACAGCTCAGGGAGCCAGCCCCAGAAGCTGTGTCCGTTTCTTTCCATTATCCGTGGAAACAGGGTGGCCGTCCACTGTGAACTGTGCTAGTCCTCCTTTGTCGGTCTCTAGGCTGAGCCCACGTCAGCACAGAGCAGCCGGGAGCCTTCCAGCTCCCACATTCCACAGGGCGGTGAATCACCGGCTCCCGGGGCCATCGCAAACCGCCCTGGCTGCAGACTCGGAGCCAGCCTCACCCGCCAGCCTCGGGGCAGGTGGCAGGGGCACCCGAAAAGGCACAGAGCAGGGGGGCTCCACGGAGATCGTGGACCCCGTTCCAAAGACAAAAGCTCTTTCAGCACTCAGAAAAATGTAACTTAGAAAACCAAAGCCAAGGACCGTGGGTGGGGGCGTTGGAAGACTTCAGAACAGATTTATTCCAGTCGAGGACCAAACAAAACACTCGGGAAGTGTTTCCTAGACATCCCAAAAGCCCAGAGGGAAAAAGAGACCCGTGGCCAGCACTGCCCCTGATGACAAAGTGGCTCTGGGCGTCCAGGACTGAGCCCAAGGCTGCCCCCAGCATGGGCGTCCTGCCTCAGAAAGGCGGGGAGCAGGGTGAGCCCCGCTTCTCCCCCTCGCCCTCCCAGAAAGAGCTACACAGGCACCAAGTAGCATCCAGGACAAGCCACCACCTCTGAATTCCTGCGAGTGAGTGACCCCAAACGGCCACTCCTTGGAGCTCTACACACCGACCCCACAAATAAAAGCCACGTTGCTTCCAAGGCGCCAAGGCCTGCAGGAGGGGGAACAAGGACCCCCCCAAAGGCTCGGGGATGAACACTCCCCCACACTCACGCACATATGCACTTGCCTCCCCCCCTCCCGCCCCCCAGGGCACCAGCATCTTTTTGCAAAGCGTCGCTCCGCAAGCAGCACCCACCCTGGCGCCAGCCCAGCTTCGGGGGACGGTGGCTTCTCTGGACCCCAACTCCCCACCCACTCCAGTCCCCTCGGGACCAACGCTTTCGCGTGGCCCCCAAAGCGCCCCGTGCCGGCGCTCGCAGGAGCCCGGCTGCCTCCGGCGCGCAGGGCCCCCGACGGCCCCGCGGCAGCTCGGAGCCTCCCTCCGGCATCTCGGGGGTGCCGCTCGGTCGGGACAGGTGAACCCACCCCACCCCGGGGAAACTGGGTCCGGAAAGGCGCCCGCTGCCCCGTGCAGGGTCGCCGCCGGCCGTGTCCGTCTTTCTGTGCCCGAATCCCCCGGCCCCCGGCCCCGGGGCCCGCAGACGGCTCGAGCGCGCCTCCCGGTCCCGCGGCGGCGCCCGCGCCCCCGCGCTCCCGGACGCGACCCGCAGCCGGCACATCGCCGGCGGCCCGGCGGGGCGGACAGACCGGCGGCGAGCAGCGCGCGAGAGTACCTGGGGCCCCCGCCGAGGAAGCGACGGGGAGCAGCGCGGCCAGGAGCAGCAGCGCCGCCCAGGGCAGCGGGCGCGGGACGCGCGGGGGCGCCCCGGCCTCGGGGGCCATCGGGAGCCCGGGGTGCGCGCGGGGACGCGGGCGGCTGGCCGGAGTCTGGGCAACGGGGAGGAGCCTCGGCGGGGTCCCCGGCGCCGTCCGTCTGCTGTGCGCGCTGTGCGCCCTGCCCGCCGCCCCGGCCGCGCACCGGCCGCCGCGCTCCGCCACTGAGGCCGCGGGCCGCCCGCGGAGCCTTTTAGCCGCGCGCGGGCGCCCCCTGCCGGCGCGCGGGCGGCGGGGTCGGCGGCGGCCCGGCCCCCGGCGGGCGGGGCGCGGGGCCGAGCGGGCGCGGGGTGCCCCGCAGCCTGGCGGGGGCGGCTCTGGAGGTCCCGCGGCCCCGGGAAGACCCCCTCGTCCGGGCCGATCTCGCGCACCGCCGGGCGCGCGCTCTCGCTCGCTGCCTCGCCCCGGAGCGCGCCTTGTTTCAGCGCACCTGGCCCTGGGGCGCGTGCGGCGCTCGTCCACCTGGCCGCCGTGTCCACCTGAGCCTCCTGCTCCGGCCAGGGGCGCTCCGCTGACCCGGCTTCCTCCCGCTTCTGCCGCGCCTGGGTCGGCCGGGGCCGGGCTCGGGGCGCCCCTGGCGGAGGCGGGGGTCGCGGGCTTAGTGCGGCCACCGCAACTCCCCTCTGAGGTGAAGCAACCCAGACTGCGCGAACGCGGTGTAGCCCCCGCGGGCGACCACCCCGAGGGGCCTAGCGCTCTCCCTCGGGGTGACGCCCCCTGGAACCCGGCGCAGGCTCCTGCCAGCCCCTGAGCGCCCAGAGCGCGCACGCTGGCCACACTTCACGTCGCAGGGCGCGCCGCCCGCTTGTCCCCATGTAGTCCCCGCTGTGGCCGCCCTCTGCCCAGCAGCCTCCTCTGGGGATAGTAGTCCCCAGCCTCACCCCAGCCAGGTGGCAGGTCCCCTCCCCACCCCCGCCCCTTCCTAAGCCCCTTCTCCTTGCCCCCTATCCAGCGAGGCGGAGGCAGGGCTGCCCCCGCAGGACCTGCTGGGACAATCTCTCTGCTCTCCCGCCATTCCTGGTGGGACCCCCCCCTCCCCTACACACACACACACACACACACACACAAGATCCGCCTGTCTTCCTTCCTGGAACCTGTCTCTCCGTGTAACCTAATGAGAGGGAAATTAGGGTGAGAGGTTTTCCTAGATAATCTGGTTGCGTCGCAAATGCCATCATGCGTATCCCGGTAAGGAGAAGGCGGTGTGACAGTGCAGGCGGCACGCTAGTGATGTGGCCACAAGTGGAGAGATGCCCGCAGCGATCGGAAGCTGGAAGAGGCCAGGGAGGATTCTCCCCTCCTGCTGGGGTGGGGGTTGGGGGCGGCAGCCCTGCACACATCCCAGTTTCAGTCCAGTGGCCCTAATCCCAGACGCCAGACTTCCAGAACATTCTGTGTGCAAGCCACCCAGTGTGTGGGGCTTTGTTGCGTCGACCACAGTAAGCGAATACAGTAGCCAGGACAGGCCTGCGGCTCTGGCTGCAGCCTCCGGGAGCACCGACCACAGGGAGCGGAGCCATCATGGAAAGATTCCAAACAGGAAGAAGGCTCGGCTCCACCTCTTTCCCTGCACTTCTGGGAGACAGCAACCTCCCACGGCTAAGTTGAAGTGGGATTTACACCCCACGTAACCACCGCAACTAGTCCATTGCCCCTGACTTTAAAAGCATAAGAACCAGTATTTCTCTTTAGTTTCTCTGCCACCCAAAAGAGGGACCAAGCACATAGGAACTCCCAGGAAATGCTTATAGGCTAAGTGTCATCCACCCACACAACCAGTACTTATTGTGCACCTGCTATGTGCCTGACACCGCTGTGGGCCCTGGAGGTCTAAAGACAGAAGAGCAGGAGGTTAAGTCGGGAGAGGTGAGAGACAGCTGGTGGTGAGACCACGCCGGCGGCGGTGAGCGGACTGAGTGGGGCACGGGGCAGCACTGGGGAGTCCGGCTCAGAGAGGCCGGGAGGCAGGCTCCTGTGAGAGCAGACCATGCTTGGCTGAGAAGCAGAGCAGGGCGGCGGGCGGGGGTGGGGCACGAGAACTTACGAGGGGTGCACTCGAGGGTGCCGTAGGCTGACTTTTGACCAACTGGATGCAGGGAGAAAGAGAACTCGCAATATACAGCATCACCCAGCTCACTGGCTCTCCACTAGGACTCTTGTGCTCTTCCCTCTTCGGTTTAGCTTTAATAAGTCCACCACATGACCTGACGTGTGGAAGTGTGCAGTAAAAACTCATCAGAGAGGGGCCGGCACTGTGGCGTAGTGGGTAAAGCCACCGCCTGCAGTGCCGGCATCCCATATGGGCACCAGTTCAAGTCTCGGCTGCTCCGCTTCCCATCCAGCTCTCTGCTATGGCCTGGGAAAGCAGTAGAAGATGGCCCATGTGCTTGGGCCCTGGCCACCCACGGGGAGACCCAGAAGAAGCTCCTGGCTCCTGGCTTCAGCTCGGCCCAGCTCCAGCCATTGCAGCCATTTGGGAACTGAACCAGTAGATGGAAGACCGTTCTCTCCATTCTCCCTCTCTCTGTCTATAACTCTACCTCTCAGATAAATTAAATCTTTAAAAAAGTCAAAAAGAAAAATCTGCCTTAAGAGTCATAGCATCTGTCCAGAATGTGATGTCCCTAAATGGAAGCTTGCCTTCTCCTAATTTGGAGCCCTGTCATTCTTATTGTCCTCATAGGTTTAACTGGTTTTCACATAACTCATTAATCGCTGGTTGTTGCTTCTATTTTGTTCATCAAAGCAAACCAAAGAGAATGTCACCGTGAGGCTAGATGCATCACCTGTTGAAATGGGACTCTCTTCTCTCCTGCCTCCAACTTGGTCCCGTGGTCAATTACTAGCTTTACAAATGAGGCCGCACGCACATCCACACACACTGTCTCTGGTTCTAGTTATTTTTTTTAAATAGCCATGCATCCAAAGAGTTCAACACTCTCCATACACATTGTCACAGCATTCCTATGTGATAGGGTAGACTAAAATGCTATTCTCGTGTGTCGATGGATAAATGGAAACCAAGTTCCAAAGGCCATCCAGCACAAACTCGAGGCGAGTTTGGAAGTGTGCATCTCATTCCATTCATCTGACATCGTATCTTGTCCAGTCTTTAGTCTGGCTGACGTGACTCTGCCTTCCATGCAAGCACCACATTTGCATGCATCTACATGTCCTGAAGCAGCAGCACAGTCCACAGCACCTACTGCATGAGAGTGATGTGCACCCCACTTTTAAGAGTTCTGCATGAGGGGCTGGCGCTGTGGCGTAGCAGGTTAAGCCACTACCTGCAGTGCCCGCATCCCATATGGGTGCCGGTTCTAGTCCTGGCTGCTCCACTTCCAATCCAGCTCTCTGCTGTGGCCTAGGAAAGCAGTAGAAGATGGCCCAGGTCCTTGGGTCCCCTGCATCCACGTGGGAGACCTGGAAGAAGCTCCTGGCTCCTGGCTTTGGATTGGCGCAGCTCTGGCCATTGCAGCCATCTGGGGAGTGAACCAGTGGATGGAAAACCTCTCTCTCTCTCTCTCTCTCTCTCTCTCTCTCTGCCTCTCATTCTGTGTAACTCTGACTTTCAAATAAATAAATAAATCTTTAAAAAAAAAAGTTCTGTATGAATGTAGAATGAAAGAGAGCAGTGTACAGAGGTGGCGAGGGACAGACGCAAAATTCAGGCACAACAGACCTAGGGGACAGTGCCTGTCTTGAGGGTCCATAACCAGGGAAAGGTGGAAGGAAACTAGTGACTAGAGGTAGGCAAGTGGACTCTAGCTTCCCAGTTTCACCTTGACATTGGAGCAAGATGATACAAATCACTTCTAAGTGGCATGAAAATAAAACAGTGCTAACGGGGCTTTCCTCGAGCAGTCTCCATCTTGTTCTGCTTCTCACAGCAGCCTTGGAGATGGCCTTGTGATTTTACAAGAGAAAGCCAAAGCCCTGAGAGGTTGTGGGGCCTGTGCTGGGCCCTGTGGGTGAGCGTCCGAGCCCAGGCCAGGCCTCCTCACATCCCCGTCCAAGAAGATGCCTTGGGGTGCCTCCTCCCTCTCTGACTTTGAATGAAAACATCTGGCTGGAGACAGAGTGTAGATGAGTCTGTCATAGTGCCCTGCGTATGGTACAGATGGACCCAAGACCCTTCTCTATCATCCAGTCGGCGACCGATCCCTCCTGGCAGCCAGTTACACCAGACCTGTCGTTGCTGATGTTTTTCACCTTCCCCAGGCTGGAAAGGTGCAGGATAGAAACAGCACTCCTTAAAACACTCCTGTGCGTCCCTTGGTGCCTGCCATGGGCCAACTGGTTTCCACTGAAGGGCAGTTCTCTTTTTTGCAAATACACTGGAAATGAGCGGCACAGGTTAAGATGTCAGATACCCAACCTCACCTACGAGGGACCTTCCAGCAGTTCATGGAAAATGCATAGTATGAAAAAAATCTACCCATGGATTTCAAGTTTTCGCACCCAAATAAACTTACCTCTTAATTCCACTTTCCACAGACTTTTAAAGCACCGCATGTGCATTCTTGGGGCTCCTAGCCAAGAGTATTTCAGTTGGCAAGATGGAAAAACCCACCGACGTTGCGCTCCAAGTTTCTATCCAATGGCCTGGGCCAATAAGATGTTCGAGGGGCCAGTGCTGTGGGGTAGTGGGCTAAGCCTCCGCCTGTGACGCCAGCATCTCATATGGGTGCCGGTTTGTATCCCAGTTGCTCCTCTTCTGATGCAGCTCTCTGCTATGGTCTGGGAAAGCGGTAGAAGTCCTTGGGACCCTGCACCCCTGGGACACCTGGAAGAAGCCCCTGCTCCCGGCTTTGGATCCACTCAGCTTCAGCCATTGTGGCAGTTTGGGGGAGTGAACCAGAGGATGGAAGACCTCTCTTTGTCTGTAACTCAACCTCTTAAATAAATAAATAAAATCTTTTAAAATAATGTTCAAGGGTGCTTTGTGATTTTCATGGAGAAAGACACTACCACTTAATTTCATCTTTCCGTGAACTTTTTGAAGTCCCTCCCGTCTGTACCCCAGATGAGAATAGAGGCTCCAATCCTACCAATCACCGCATGGCCTGGGCCATATCATTCGTCTTTTTCTCCACGCGACCTGTGTCAAACACCGGTTTTTATTCCAGGTGATGTGTTAGGATCTGAAGACACAAGTGTGACCAAGATGTAGACAGTCCTGCTTCAAGGAGCTCCCAACCCAATGTGATGGGTAAACAAGCCAGTCAGCTCCCCCAAAACACAACCCAGTGTGATGACAGTAATATGGAGACCACAGAGTGAAAGGGCTGTTCAACAAGCGTTACCTGCCCCTTCCTGTATGGATTTTTCCCTCGGGAGGATTGTAACCCTGCACCTACTTGTCACAGGCATACATGGGGCCCAGTCACTTTAATCCTACAGAATTAACACGGTTTGGGGAGGAGGCCTGAGGAAATCTGGGAGGAACAAGAGCTCAAAGTGTACAGTCTTCAAGTTGCAGTTGGCGGTTTAAAAGTTGGCCCAGGCACCATGCTAAGAAAACATACGTCTGGCTGCCTTCCCGGGCTGCACTTTCCTCCCTCCCAGCCCCTGTCCAGAGCAGAACCCAACCACTCGTCAGCGGGGTGAGCACTGCCCAGCCCGACCCCGTGCTGCTGTGCCCAGGGGGGTGTCCCGCGAGGCCCCCGTGCTACGGAGTGCATTAGAACGGGCAAGCACTTGAGTCAGGAGCTGTGCCAAGTCCTGGGAGGAGCCCCAGCTGTGTACCTGTTTGGGGCTCAGCCGTATGGTTGGCCACACAATGGCTTCTGGACCAGCTGACGCGGGCTTTGTCATCAGCAGCCCAGAGAAAGACCCCCAGAATACCCAGTGCAGGAATATCCTCCCCCGAAGTGCGCTGCCCAGTGGGACCAGCTCCAGAGGTGCCGGGGGCAGTCTGGGTGACACTGTCTTCATGCCACTTACCCGGACCTTTCCAGTCCCCCTCTCACCTAGCAAACCTTCCTTCAAATAGTCTGATGTCTTGCCAGCTAAGCTGTAAGAGACTAACAAGGCAGTGTGGAGGCGTCCAGGTACCTGCTGGTTGGCAGTTCACAAATGGCTGTAACAAGGTGCGGACAGGAAGGCACTGCTCAGGGCTCTTACGAAGGCTTTGTTCTGCTGGTGCTGCCATTTTTGGCGGCAGCACTGTGACTACTTTTCTCAAGCCACTCTGGAGAGGCAAAGCTCTGCTTTCTTTACATCCCTCTGAATCCGCACAAAAGCCAACACCTGCAAGGACACATCCTGTGATTCCATCCACCCAGCACAGCTCACAGACCACATTGGAGCATTACCTGTGCAACGCTCTTGGCCAGCCAGGCCTGCTCCAGGTGGCTTCTAGGGGCTGTCTGCTGGGAGGGACCTGGTGTCTCCGCTCTTGCTTGAGTGATGAGAGCTGCGAGCCTCAGCAGCGTTCAGCCCCGTGGCCTCTTCTTCATTCTGGAAGCATCTTTTCCTGACCTCTGACCCTCGATCCTGTCCTGGCTTCTCTTCTGATGTTCCTGCCACTCCTGCATCTCCTGTGAGCCCTAAGCCCTCTCTAGGTCTTTTTCTCCTCTCTCCATCATCCATGTAGCTCTGGCTACTTGGTCCTTTGGGCTCAGAGTCAACATGCTGCCCAGCCACAGGACTTTGTCCTCACTGGTCCCGTCCCCTGCACCCTCTTGCCTTCTCACCGGCCTTCAAAGCTCAGCTTTTATCAGGCCGGCGCCGCGGCTCACTAGGCTAATCCTCCTCCTTGTGGCGCTGGCACACCGGGTTCTAGTCCCAGTTGGGGCGCCGGATTCTGTCCCGGTTGCCCCTCTTCCAGGCCAGCTCTCTGCTGTGGCCAGGGAGTGCAGTGGAGGATGGCCCAGGTGCTTGGGCCCTGCACCCCATGGGAGACCATGATAAGCACCTGGCTCCTGCCATCGGATCAGCGCAGTGCGCCAGCCACAGCAGCCATTGGAGGGTGAACCAACGGCAAAGGAAGACCTTTCTCTCTGTCTGTCTCTCTCACTGTCCACTCTGCCTGTCAAAAAAAAAAAAAAAAAAAAAAAAAAAACTCAGCTTTCATCAACATCCCCTGTGGCCTCTCTGACCGGTTCCATTGGCCCTTCTGCACCCGGTAACTTTCTTGGTCTTTTTCCCTTCTCGTGGCCAATCTTCACACTTAGCTCTGTGACCTTGCACTGTCCATCACTCCCAGCCCAATCGTAGACTCCACAAGGACAGCACCCATATCTGTTTTCGCTTTCCGTGTAACCCCAGGACTTGGCATAGCTCCTGACTCAAAGCAGGCCCACAGCAGTGTGTGTGAATCCATGCGGGCATGCACGGGAGGAGGGAGCATGTTCTTCGTTCAGCACGCTTGGTAGAGTTGGCCTCTGCAGGAAGCCAGGCTGGGGCCGGCGCTGTGGTGCAGGGGGTTAAGCTGTAGCCTGTCTTATCAGCATCCCACATGGGCAGCAGTTTGAGTCCCAGCTGCTCTGCTTCTAATCCAGCTCCCTGCTAATGTCCTGGGAAAGCCATTGGAGGAGGGGCCAAGTGCCTGGAACCCTGCATCCATGTGGGAGACCGGGAAAAAGGTTCTGGCTCCTGGCTTCGGCCTGACCCAGCCCCAGTTGTTGTAGTCATTTGGGGAGCAAATCAGTGAATGGAAGATCTCTCTCTCTCTCAGGCTCTCCTTCTCTCTTTAACTCTGCCTTTCAAATAAATAAATACATTTAAAAAAAAAAAAAACGTAGGTTTGCAGAACCCTGTGTTCTGCCACACCACTCCCACCCAGACTCTGCTGCATCGACCACCCTCTGTACATAAACAGCAGTCGAGGGACCAGTGGCTGCCGTCCTGAGGCTGGGACACAGCACAAACACAGCTGGAATCACCAGATTTCTCAAGCAGGCCCTTTGGTGCAGTGAATCTTTTAACTGGCAAAATGATATATATTTTTTTGTCTCCAAGGTGATACAGGATGAGGTAATTTGGTGGCAAATTCCATTTTGGGTGGTTGGGGGAGTAATGCTTTTTTTTAAGGTTTATTTATTTGAGAGGCAGAGTCACAGAGAGAGAATAAAGAGAAAGAGAGGTCTTCCATCTGCCAGTTCACTCCCCAGATGGCTGCAATGGCCAGAGCTGGGCCAGGCCAAAGCCAGGAGCCAGGAGCCACCTTCAGGCCTCCCACATGGGTGCAGGGGCCCAGGATTTGGGCCATGTTCCAGTGCTTTCCCAGGTGCACAGCAGGGAACCGGACCAGAAGTGGAGCAGCTGGTACTCGAACCGGCACCCATATGGGATGCCAGCACTGCAAGCAGAGGCCTAACCACTATGACACAGTGCGGGCCCCAAAAGTAATGCTTTTTTAAACAATTTACATGAAGGGCACAAATTTCATGTGTTTCATAAATACAGTGTTAAGATCATAACGGTACTTCCCACCCTCCCTCCTCCTTCCTCTCTTAATTTTCTTTTAATTTTTATAATGATATATTTTCTTTTTTTTATTTGACAGGTAGAGTTATAGACAGTGAGAGAGACAGAGATAAAGGTCTTCCTTCCGTTGATTCACCCCCCAAATGGCCATCACAGCCGGCGCTGATCAGGAGCCAGGTGCTTATCCTGGTCTCCCATGTGGGTGCAGGGCCCAAGCACTTGGGCCATCCTCCACTGCCCTCCCAGGCCACAGCAGAGAGCTGGACTGGAAGAGGAGCAGCCGGGACTAGAACACGGCGCCCATATGGGATGCTGGTGCTGCAGGCGGAGGATTAACCAAGTGAGCAACGGCGCCAACCCCATACAATGATATATTTTCAATTTACTTTATAATACAGGCTTAACCCTCCACTAAATAAAGAGTTCAACAAGTAGTAAGTGGAATATAGACAAGGGCTATAAACAATAATTAAATCTTAAAATGTCAATTTTGCTCACATATTACCTTTTTTGTACTCTGTAAATTAGTTACCACAAATCAGGGAAAGCATATGATATTTGTCCTTTTGGAACTGGCTTATTTCACCAAGCATAATGGTCTCCAATTGCATCCATTTTGTTGCAAAAGACAGGATTGAATTCATTTTATGGCTGAATAGTATTCCATAGTGTGTGTGTGTGTGTGTGTGTGTGTGTGTGTATGCCCCACAATTTCTTTATCCAGTCATCAGTTGATAGACATCTGTGTTGACTCCGTATCTTAGTTATTGTTAGTTGAGCTACTATAAACATAGGGGTACAGATAGCTCTTTCATATACTGACTTCATTTCCTTTGGATAAATTCCAGGAGTGGAATGGCTGGGTCATATGGTAGATCTATTTTCAGATTTTTTTATATTTGTTTATTTGAGAGGAAGAGTTACAGACACACACACACACACTCAGAGAGAGAGAGAGAGAGCGCTTCCATCTACTGGTTCACTCCCCAAATGGCTTCAACAGCTGGAGCTGGGCCAAACCGAAGCCAGGAATCACGACCCAGGAGCTGCTTCTGGGTCTCCCACGTGGGTGCAGGGGCCCAAGCACAGTAGGCCATCTTCTACTGCTTTCCCAGGCCATAAGCAGAGAGCTGGATCAGAAGAGAAGCAGCGCCAATATGGGATGCCAGCACCAGAGGTGCAGGCTTGTCTTACTACACTATAGTACTGGCCCCTAATTAAAATTTCTGAGAAATCAGCATACTGTCTTCAATAATGGCTGTACTAGTTTATATTCCCACCAGTGGTGGATTAGGGTACCTTTTTTCCCACATCCTCACCAGCATTTATAATTTTTAAATGTTTGCGTGATAGCCACTCTAACTGGAGTGAGGTGGAATCTCATTGTGGTTTTGATTTGCATTTCCCTGGTGGCTGGTGATCCTTGGCGTCTTTTCATGTGTCTGCTGGCCATTTGCATTTCATCTTTGAAAAATGCCTCTTCACATCCTTGGCCCACTTCTTAGCTGGATTGTTTGTTTTATTGTTGGGTTTCTTGAACTCTGTATGTATCCTGGCTATTAATCCTTTATCAGATGTATAATTTGCAAGTCTTTTTCTCCAATTCTGCTGTTGCCTCTTTACTTTGTTGAGTGTTTCCTTTTCTGTGCAGAGGCTTCTTAACTTGGCGTCATCCCATTTATCTATTTTTGTCTTTATTTCCTGTGCTTCTGGGGTCCTATCTAAGACCTCTTTGCCTGTGCCAATGCCTTGCAGTGTTTCCTACGTTTTCCTCAATGTGATTATTTCAGGTCTTAGGTTTAGCTCCCTGATCCATTGTGAGTTGGTTTTTGTATACAGTGTAAAGAAGGGGTCTTGTTTCATACACCTGCTTGCGGAGATCCAGTTTCCCCAGAATATTTGTTGGAGAGACTGTTCTTCCCCTAGGGAGTGATTTTAGCTCGTTTTTCAAAGATTGGTTAGTTGTAGGTGTGTGGATTAATTTCTGTTCCATTGGTTCACATGTCTAGTCTTGTGCCAATACCAGGTTGTTTTGATTATAATTGACATGGAATTCATCTTGAAATATGGTGTTGTGATGTCTCCAGCTTTATTTTTATTGTTTAGGATTCCTTTATGTATTTGGGTCTCTTGTGAGTCCATGTGACGTTTAGGGTCTTTTTTCGGATCTGAGACTTTGGCATTCTAATTGGGATCACATTGAACCTGTAAACTGCTATGATAGTTTGGACATTTTAATTTTATTAATTATTCCAATCCATGAACATGGAAAATTTTTCCTTTTTTGTCTTTTTCTGTTTCTTTCGTTAATATTTTATAATTTTCATTGTATGGCACTGGTGCTGTGGCATAGCGGATAAAGCCACCACATGCAGCACTGGCATCCCCTATGGATGCCAGTTCAAGTCCTGGCTGCTCCACTTCCCATTCAGCTCCCTGCTAATGCA
This sequence comes from Oryctolagus cuniculus, assembly GCF_964237555.1. Taxonomy (NCBI): domain Eukaryota; kingdom Metazoa; phylum Chordata; class Mammalia; order Lagomorpha; family Leporidae; genus Oryctolagus; species Oryctolagus cuniculus. The sequence continues at coordinate 8,801,102 of NC_091436.1, forward strand.
CTTGGGAAAGCAGCAGGAAATGGCCCAAGTGCCTGGGCCCCTGTACCCATGTGGGAAACCCAGAAGAAGCTCCTGGATCCTGACCTTGGCCTGGCACAGCCCCAGCTGTTGCAGCAATTTGGGGAGTGAACCAGCGGATGGAAGAACTCTCTCTCTCTCTCTCTCTCTCTCTCTCTCTCTGCTTCTCTGTAACTCTGACTTGCAAATAAATAAGTAAATCTTTTTAAAAATTGTTTCATTGTAGAGATCTTTTTTTGACAGGCAGAGTGGACAGTGAGAGAGAGAGAGACAGAGAGAAAGGTCTTCCTTTTGCCGTTGGTTCACCCTCCAATGGCAGCCGCGGCCAGCGCGCTGTGGCCGGCACACTGCGCTGATCCAATGGCAGGAGCCAGGTGCTTCTCCTGGTCTCCCATGGGGTGCAGGGCCCAAGTACTTGGGCCATCCTCCACTGCACTCCCTGGTCACAGCAGAGAGCTGGCCTGGAAGAGGGGCAACCGGGACAGAATCCGGCGCCCTTCCGGGACTAGAACCCGGTGTTCCAGCGCCGCAAGGTGGAAGATTAGCCTAGTGAGCCACGGCGCCAGCTTCATTGTAGAGATCTTTACATCCTTGGTTAAATCTACCTTGAGGTATCGAGGTATTTAAATTTTTTGTAGATATTGTGAATGGAACTTATAAGTTCTTCCTCAGCCATGTCATTGTTTGTGTTTACAAATGCTATTGATGTGCTACACACAGAAACAGAGAAATATAGCATAATGAAAGAATGTGAAGGCAGAAAATCTCCTAATAGAAATACAAAGGGAATTCCAAAAATAGGAATATTTATGGAAAAAATGGCAGGACCAGGTCATCACTTATCAATCATAACCTTGAATGTAAATGGCCATAATTCTCCAATTAAAAGCTAAAGACTGGCTGAATGGATTAAAAACCAAGGCTCATCTTTGCTGCCTACAAGAAACACCTCACCAACAAGGATACACACAGAAAGTGAAGGGATGGAAAAAGATATCCCATGGAAATCAGAAATGAGCAAGAGTAGCCATCTTAATATCAGACAAAATAGACTTTAAGACAGAAACGTTAAATGACACAAAGAAGGGCATTATGTAATTATTAGGGATCATTTCAAAAGGAAGATGTGACTATAGTAAATGCATATTCACCCAATACTAGGGTACCTGCTATTTAAAACAAATGTTAATGGATCTAAAGGGAGAAGGCTCCCATGCAATAATGGACTTCAACACCCTACTTTCATCAGCGGACACATAAACTAGACAGAAATTAACATAGAAGCAGCAGAGCTGATCTACACTTAATGGGGCTAATTGATATCAACAGGACATTTCATCCCACAGCTGCAGATGCACACCCTTCATCAGTGGAATTCCTTCATCAGCATGGAATTTCCTCTAAGACAGACCATATGCTAGGCCATAAAACAGGTCTCAACAAGTTCAAAAAGTAGAAATCTTATTATGTATCTTTTCTGACCACAATTGGGAACATCTAGAGACTGAACAGCATACTCCTGACAGGCATTAGATCATAGAAGAAATCAAAAGGGAAATTATAAAATTCCTAGTAACAAATGAAGATGACAACACAGCAGAGCAAAATTTATGAGATACAGCAAAAGCTGTGTGAAGAGGAAAACTTATAGCAATAGGTGCCTATATCAAGAAATTGGAAAAGCAAATGATCTAGCAATGCATCTTAGGATATAGAAAAACAAGAACAAACCAAACCCCAAATTAGTAGGAGGAAAGAATAGTAAAAACTATATAACAAAACTGAAACAAAAAAGATATAAAGATCAATGAAGTAAATAACTAGTTTTTTACTAATTTTTTGAAAAAATAGACAAAATTGATACACCATTGGGCCAACCAAGCAAAAAAAGAAGAGAAAGAAGTGGAGGGGAAGAGGAGGAGGAGGATGGTGAAGACCCAAATTAACAAGAGCAGATATGAAAATGGAGCTGTTGGAGCTGCCGCTGTGGTGTAGTAGGCTAAGCCTCCACCTGCGGTGCCAGCATCCCATATGGGCACAGTTAGTGTCCCAGCTGTTCCTCTTCTCATCCAGTTCTCTGCCATGGCCTGCGAAAGAAGTGGAAAATGGCCCAAGACTTGGGCCCCTGCACCCACATGAGAGATCCAGAAGAAGTTCCTGGCTCCTGGCTTTGGATTGGCCCAGCTCCAGCCATTGTGGTCATTTGGGGAATAAACCACAAGATAAAAGACCTTTCTCTCTGTCTGTCTCTCTCTGTAACTCTACCTCTAAAATAAGTAAACTAAATCTTTTTAAAATATGAGCTGTTACAACAGATACCACAGAAATAAAAAGAATCATCAGGAATTACTACTGATTTCTGACAACAAATTAAAAAATCTAGAATAAATGGATAGATTTCTGGGCACATACAATCTACCAAAATTGAGTCAAAGATATAGAAAACCTAAATAGGCCAATAACCAAGACAGAGATTTAATCAATGACAAAGATCCTCCCAATAAAGAAAAGCCCAGGACCAGATGGCTTCACTGCTGAGTTCTACCAAACTTTTAAAGAAGAACTCTTCTTAAACTATTCATAAAAGAATTGACAGGCAGGGAATCCTCCCAAATTGACCTTCTATAAGGCCAGCATAACCTTACTTCCAAAACCAGAAAAATATACAATGAAGAAAACTATAGACATATGCATGCAAAATCCTAAGCAAAATACTAGCTAATTGAATCCAACAACATATCAGAAAAATCATCCACCTGGACCAAATTGGATTTATCCATGGTATGCAGGGATGTTTCAGCATATGCAAATCAATTAGCATGATACATCCCATCAATAAATTAGAGAATAAGAACCACATGATTATCTCAATAGATATAGAGAAAGCATCTGATAAAATACAACATGCTTTCATGATAAGAACCTTTAGCAAATCGGGTATAGAAGGAACATACCTCAACACCATCAAGGCAATGTATGACAAACCTACAGCCAGCATCATATTGAATGGAGAAAAGCTGGAAGCATTTCCACTAAGATCCAGAACAAGAGAAGTGTTCCCACTCCCACCACTACTATTCGATATATTTCTGGACATTTTAGACAATAAAAAGAAATAAAAGGGACACAATTTGGAAAGGAGGAAGTCAAATCATCCCTGTTTGCAGATGACATGTCCCTATCTAGGGAGATCAAAAGACTCCGCTAACAGACTATTGGAACTCATAAGAGAGTTTGGCAAAGTTGCAGGATATAAAATCAACACACAGAATTTGCCACTAGTTGGTGACACTCACCTTGCTTGTTCTTTCATTCATTTGATGAGTAGATAATGCATGCCTTGAAATCTGCAGACATGGTGACTTCTATAATCACACTGGACAGCTGGGTTGGTGCATGCTTTGTTAACCATCACTGCCAGGAAGGATCCATGGACTCCCAGTGAGGTCCATGGTCACCTTAACCACCCTTGTCCTATTAGAAAGACTCAGGTGGCCACCTTATTTTCTAGTCCACGACTGAACAGTCACCCAAGAAAAGGACAGCCTTGGTGTTTTTGTTTCCAGAAATTTTGCATTCTGGTTACTCTGAAACTTGGTGGTTTAAAGCTAAACCCATTTGTTATCCATCACAGTTTCTGCGGGTCAGAAATTCCAGAGCAGGTGTGGCTTGGAGAGTCCTCACGAGTCATAGTGACAATGTCAGCTTAGGTTGTAGTCATCTGAAGGTCAAACCGGGACAGAAGAATCCACTTCCAAGAGAACTCACCCATGGCCAGCCAGTTAGTACTGGATGCCAGGTGTGATGGAATGAGAAGGTCGTGCCAAGATGGCCGCTGGCAAGCCAGCATCAGTTACTCAGGGATGGCTTTGGAAATCATATGGCAACAGAGCCTGCCTGGCAACAGGCTGTGATTGGATGGCTTCAGAAACTGCCTGGCAACAGGCTGCGATTGGTTAGGGCATAGACCGCCCCTTGATCGGATTGACTGCCTCGGCTATATAAACTGCTGTACCAATTGAAATAAACGAGTCTGCAGGCTTCTTGCCTCTGGCCTGCTTTCACCCGACTCCCGGGGTCTGTGTGGTGACTCTGCACCTCCTGCCCCCACCGCACTCCTCCTCTCAGAACGAATCCACAGCAACAGCCAGGGGCCTCAGTTCCTGCCCATCGGGGCTCACTATCAGGCTGTGGGAATAGAGTCAGAGCACAGCAATGGGTTTTCCCAGAGCAAGCAATGCCCAGCATCCAAGATAGACATGCCCACCTTAGCAGTCACGGCCATCGTTTTCTACTGGTGACACACCCCAGCTCTGGCTTGCTGTGGGAGAGGATCCTGCAAAGCTGTGAACAGCAGGAGGTGGGTCACAAAGAGCCCGCTGGAGACTCACTTACACAGATTGACACCGTAACAGGATCCTTGCCTGTTTGTAAATCCCCAAGCTCACTGAACCAGTGATGTGTATTTCTTTGGCACTGCTCCAAACTCACGTCCCTTTGTCCCGTCTGAGGCCCTGCTGCTGGGGAAGGCACACACCTGCACAGCCGCTGATGTCTGCTCCGTGAGAGCCACAGGACGTGGCGTCCCGTTCCTCCAGACGATCCTTGTCTTATGGATGCCTCTGCCTCTGGTGCCCTCTGCCAATACGTATCCACTGTCCTCTGGCTCTAGGGATAGAATGTTCCGATTTGCTTATCTGGCAAGTATCTCCTTATGTGTCCACAAGATGGGGCACAGAGTGCGTGCTTACATTCTATGCACCGACCATCCTGGAGAGACTCTCTGTTTGCAGCCACATTGTAACAATGCCCCCTGGGCAGCACCTGGCAGATGTAAACCATGCAGCATTTGCCTCCTTCCATCTCTGATTCATCACCCCTCCTCTGCACTCTCCCCTACACTTCCCCTAGCCTGCAGGCCCCGTCCATTTTCCCTTCACCTAGTAAGTTTGCTCATATAAATGTTTCCTGCAGGATTTAGTCTAATCTTATGCCTGCTTCTTCTGGAAGCCTTCCTGACCAGATCCTCAAATAGTTTCTCCCTCCATATTCCTTCCATACTTGCGTCCAGCATCCCACACTTCATACTCCTGTGTTCCCGTTCCCTGCCTGGGTGCAAATCCCCATCCTTCTTTGGTACCCCACGAACTAACTGAAACTGTGGGAAGCATGTTGGGCCTTAGAAAGTCATTTCTGAACAACCTCATGGAATTTTTTTAACAAACATTCATGAAATACCTGCTGTGTGTCAAGCACAATGAGAAACACTGAAGACACAAACATGACACAGGGTCTGGAATTATGTTTCAGAAGAATGCTATTTTGATATCAACAGATCATGTTTTATTCAGCTTGATGAGTGACTTGTACACACGGACTAAAAAACATAAAGTCAAACAGAGGTTGAAATGTAGCAACACGGCCACTTTGCATGTTGTAATAGTTAGCAAACTCCTAAACGATGTCAATTAATCTGGCTGGGTATTCTTTTTGTATGGTTGTTGGCTTGGTTTCTAGAGCCCAACATGAAAATGTCATTGGGACATATTTTGCAAAGCAAGATGTCTTGTGTAACTGTTGGCAAGAAAGGAAATATGAGCAGATTGATTATCACACGGAAACATGAAACTGCTGAGCCACCAGTTCGGGTGACTTTTATAAGTTCTCCAAGAACAGAGACTCTCCAGGATTTCCACGTTGGAGATCAAGAATCCACGGCGAGCAATGCCCCCCATACGAGGGACCTGGACCCCGAACACCACACTGTCTGCCCAGTGCCTGGCCCCGATGCCCTCGATGCTGACGTTACCACACGCCCTGGGCTCCTTTGAGGTTGTGTCTTGATGGTTCCCATCCTTTCCACGTGGAGCACAACAAGCAGAGTCTTTTAGCTGTCAAACTCTTCAGAAACAAGCGCTCTGAAATCACCTCCTGGGGTGTCCACTCCCAACCGCACACCTCGTCTGAGCGTCTGCTGCAGGTGAGCCCTGGGAGCCCCCACAGTGAGGGTCCCCACTGCCTTCTCAGGGACTTCCCCACTGTGCTCTCCTCGAGCCGCTGAGGACCCTATAAATGCATTGCATCATTATGTTGAAAACAGGTGAGCGTGGGTGAACGGAAGGTTGGCTGCAAAGAAGAGACAGAACCTGAGCTCAAAACAGCTGCAAGACAGCAGGAGAAACAGGAGAAAAAGGGACCAAACTCTAGGACAAAGCACTTAGTTCCTGACAGAGGAAAAGGGTGTGTGTGTGTGTGTGTGTGTGTGTACATCTGTACTTAGGCACACACCCACACACTGCTTAAGGCACAGCCGAGGTAGAGTGTGTCCAGCTGAGGAGGCCAGTGAAAGGTGTTCTAGAAGAATGTTTGTGCCAAACCCGAAGGAAAGACAGTGCTGGAGAAACAGTGACCGAGAACTTGCCCATGGAGTGTCAAAAGCAAGGAGGAGGGAGAGACGTGAAATGAGCAGATTGGCTGGACTGTGGGAGGCGTGAAAGGGATGAGCAGGTGCTAGGTTTTTGGTTTGCATTTTTTATATTTTTAACTTACTTATATTATTTATTTGAAAGAGAGACAGACAGAGCTCTTCCGTGTGCTAGTTCACTCCCCAAGTGCTTGCAATGGTCATTCCAAAACCAGCAGTCCAGCGCTCGAGCCAAGTTTCCCACGAGGGTGGCATGGAGCTGACTGCTCGAACCATCATTTGCTGCCTCCCAGGGTGCACATTAGCTAAAGCTGGAGTCAGCAGAAGGGGTAGGACTCACACTCAGGCACTCTGATAGGGGTGCAGGTGTCCCAAGCAGTATCTTTTTTTAAGTATAGTGACAGTTCACTTTCTTTTTTAAAAAAGATTTATTTCAAAGTTAAAGTTACAGAGAGGGGGAGAGAGGGAGAGAGAGAGAGAGAGAGGTCTTCCATCCGCTGGTTCACTCCCCCAGTTGACCTCAATGGCCAGAGCTGTGCCAATCTGAAACCAGGAGCCAGGAGCTTCTTCTGGTCTCCCACATGGGTACAGGGGCCCAAGCACTTGGGCCATCTTCTACTGCTTTCTCAAGCCATAGCAGAGAACTAGGTAGGAAGTGGAGCCGGGTATCAATCTGGCATCCATATGGGATTCCGGCACTGGAGGCGGAGGATTAACCTACTACACCATAACACCAGCCCCACAAACAAAATCTAAATAGAAATTTTTAAATGTTCAGAACTGAACAATAATAAATCTTTGACATAATTTGTAGAATGTTTCAAAAGTAGAAAATACATAGCCTTGGGACTTGCATTGTGGCACAGAGGTGGGATGCCCGCATTCCATATGAATGCTGGTTCGAGTCCCTACTGCTCCACTTCAGATCCAGCTCCCTGCTAATGTAACTGAGAAAGCAGCAGAAGATAATCCAAGTGCTTGGGCCCTGCACCATGTTAGAGAACTGAGTAGATTTTCTGGCTCTCCTAGCTATGATTTGGACAAGCCCCAGACATTGCAGCCATTTGGAGAGTGAACCAGAGGACGGGAGATCTCTCCCTCCCTCTCTCTCTCTCTCTCTCTCTCTCTCTCTCTCTCTCTGTAACTCTTTCAAATAAATAAATAAGTCTTAAAAAAAGACATATAACCCTAAAATTCATATATGAGGAAAATGGATAGCTTTTAATATTTCTAAAAATCATCAAGATTGAAAGTAAGCAATTCGGAAGTTTAAAAAGTATGAAGAATAAACTTTTTTTTAACAGAAATAAAGAAAACAATGATGGCAGACATTAATGAAAAGGAACACAAAGGTAAAGCAGAACCTATGATGTACAAGGTTCTTAGAAAAGACTGATTGACAGCCAAAAGTTGAGTGAGATGTATCAAGAAAAAAGGGATGGAAGGCACAAACAAGGAGTAACACAAAAAGAAACAGAGCTACACGACCAGCAGACATTGAAAAGATAGTAGCTAGGAATCACCACAATTACTTTATCTACTTAGCATTAGTTCATGGACTTACCAAGTGCTGTTAGTAAAATTGAAGACTTACGTAAAACAAATTCCTGGAAAACTATGACTTACTAAATTTGACTCAAGAAGAAAGAGAATGCTTGGATGGTCCTATGATATGATCATTAAAGAAAACAATCAGTAGTTTAAAATCTTCCCATAAAGAAAGCAGCAGGCCCAGCCAACTTCATGGCAAATTCTAAAAGCATTTCAAAGAACTGTTTCCATCATCTAGAAGACAGAGACACGAGGGGCTCCCTGAGGGCAACTCTGTGAGTCTGATCCAGCTTTGCTGCCAGAACCACTCAGAGATGATTAACAGATAACCATTGATACAAAAGTCCCAGCAAAGGAACAAACCCAGACCAGAAGAGAGATCTTATCCACATTGGTCCCATCGCAGGAGTCCAGGGAGGCTTGACATTAGAATAAATGTAATTTAACCATATTGAACAGATTAAAGGAGAAAAATCCATGTGGTCTTCTCATTTGACTCAGAAAATTCATTAGATAAAATGTAAGAGGACAATTCTTAAGAAACTCAGTACACAAAAGAGATGCCATACACCAACGCACAGGATCAGCAGAAAACATCCAGCAAACCCCAGTCTCAGTTGTAGAAACCGAGCAGCCGGGGGTGTCCACCACTGCTGTCCAACACGGCACTGGAGGCTTTGCAAGTCACTTTTATCTATCCCAGGCACTTGGCAGTCCCTCCAGATGGGCTGTCAATTGCATTGCCTGGCACGTGGAAGGCAATCTTTTCCATGTATCTTAGTAACAAAACAACACAATTTTATTTACTTAAGTCATCTTCCTTCCTGAGATCCTATAAAACACATGGTGGTTACTGACTGAATTTTCGCTTCGTATATTCATTGAAGTTACCATACTGGCTGTCAAACAGTTTGAATAACACCCCAATTCTTAGGCAAAATCTTGTGAAGCCACTGCTCTGGCATTATAAATCTCTCTCCTCTAGGCAATGTCCATGCTTAAAAAAAAATCTCACAAATGTAGGTGGGATGAGGACAGCAGATAAATGTCTCTTTGTAGAAAATGTTTCAAGCACTTGGCTGTGGGCATGATTTAATTTCTCCGTCCTCTCACTGGTATGCAATTCTTGGTGAGCGCTCACTGTACTTCAGCATTACTTATTGTTCACATTTTCCATCAATGCCCTCGACGTTATTCTTCATACAGGGTAAGGAGCCTTGTGTGCATCTTATGTCATCATTTTAATGGTGTTATTTGTCCATTTGGAAAATCTGTATTTTTTAATATGCCTTCATTTCGAATCACAAATTGCTCTGCTTTGACAGCTGATGTGTCTAATCTATACTTAAAGTCAGAATAAAGTAATCGGCAAACATGATGTTACTTAAAGGGACATCTTGCATCTTTGACTATCCTTTTCCCTGGCATTTGACAATTATGTCATTATTTACAGTTGCTAAGGTGATCATGTAAGAATGCTCAGTTTTGGAAAACTTGGTGTCCAAGTTTGTGGCTCATGTCCTTGTAAATCTCTCCTCTGATAAATTAGATTAATTGGACACTCAATCACCTCATCAATTATACCTGTCAAGTTAACACAAACCAGCTGTACCCTGGCAGTAAGTGAGTTATTGCTGCCCGAGCCACTGCAACAAACAACATTTAGTTCACTTAGAAGTCAGATCACTCTCTCAGGAAAGCAGAGTGGGAGTGTAGCAGGGAAAATGAGTACAGAGAGACTCCCCATCCCTCGCTCCACAGAGCTGTTCAAAGCAAACCAAGATCAAGTGGAGAAGTGAAGCCCGGGTTCCAGCAGCCGTGGTTGTCACGTGGGAGGAGGACACTCAGAAGCATCTCTCAAAAACGGGAGTGAAGACATCCTTCGTATCGTTGGCACACAGGAGAGGTCGGGCTCAGCTAACTGAACTGAAGACCAGGAATCAACACCCCACCGTGCTGGAAGAATGAGGGGGGCTCATGGGGTAAAGACAAGGACTCAGGAGGGCTCTAGGGCAGAACCACCGGCAGCGTCTCCCTGGCACCTGTTTCTGGTCTAACCTGCAGCCACTCTGCCTGCTGTGCTGTTTTGCTCAGGGTGCAGGCTCTCAGCGGGAGCAGCGGGTGGGCCTGGGTGGGCGCCACGATCCTTTCTTCTCATGGATGTAGGATGCAGACTTCTCTTCTAGAGACAGGGACGGGGTTTGTGATGCCGATGAGCGAGGCTTTCTTGTGACACCTTCATTTTCTCCAAAGCAAAGTGGGGGCCCCGTTAGCAGAAAGAGGAAGAACGAGAGACAGACGGACAGACACAACAGTGTCCAATCTTCTCGGTGGTGGGGACGTGCTCCAGTCGCTCTGCCGGGAGAATCTATACATCTGTGTCTCACAGGTGAGGAATTATGTCGCTGCTTTATTTACTTGAGAGACAGATACAGACAGTTCTCCCATCTGCTGGTTCACTCCCCCAAGTGCCCCACAGTGGCCAGGACTGGGCCGGGCCAAAGCTGAGAGCCAGGAAATCAATCCAAGTCTCCCAAATGGGTGACAGGGGCCCAAGTACTCGAAGCATCACCTGCTTCCTCCCAAGGGGTGCATTTGCAGGAAGCTGGAATCAAAGGAGGAGCCAGGTACTACCACCTGAGGAGCAAGTGAGCCGAGTGACGTCTTAGCCACCAGGCTAAGTGCCCACCTCTACGGTATCATCTCTAGTGGTAAAGTCAAGAGTAACATGGGAGCTTGCGATAGAAGGTGGAGTGACGTGCAGCCGCACTGCAGAGTTCCAGGCAATCGGTCAGTGGAGGGAGCGGTGCTACACTGATTCTAAAGAATCAGAGGGTTCATGAAAAATGTTGAAAGATGTACTTTGAACAGGAAAAATGCATAAGGTTTAATAAGGAGACTTCTTTATTTATTGTCTTCCACTATTTATTTAAAATACTGACCGTGGGGAAAGTCCTTCCCAGCCACAGGAGAAACCCAGGTGGTGTCATGACTCCTGAGAGATGATAACTAGCAGATAAATCCTAGGGTCATGTTGTGTCATGAACAGTACCAATCCGGTAACCAAAAAAGTCCTGGATGATAATAAACACGCCAAACCTGCCGTAACATTAGGTTTTCTCTCTACCATGCTTCCAGGCTGTTGGGGTGTCCTCTTCTGTCTCCTGGTTCCTGGCCCTTCCAGGGTCAAGGTCAGGGAAGCAGTGGGAAGAAGGAGAACAGGAAAGTCCCTGCCACCTGGGAAGCTCCAGACTGGCCTCCCTGCTCTCCTGGGTGTGTAGGGGGTTCCTCGCAGGCCTCCCGGGAAATACTCAACAGCGCTGACCACAATGTTGGTCAAATCTTTTCCTCCCAATGCCCCCATGCCCCTCTCCACCGTGTTTTCAGGGGCCTGGTCCATGTGGACTCTCTGGGTGGACATCCCACTGGAATTCAGCCCCTGGCAGACCCACGCTGCACCCCGACCTCCAGTGCTGTGAGGGCACAGACCTGCACTGTCTGAAGCTGGTGCGGTCACAGCCGGCTGTGACAGCAGCCAAAGGGAAACACGCAGGCCCCATCGGTGGGACCCCTGGGATTCTCAGGCCCCGGTGAGGCAAAGTGACTGAGCTCTGGGCCCACGGAGTGTAGACGACAGTGGGCATTCCTTCATGTCCCAGCCCCCAAGACACACACAGGGCTGTCCACGTTGTCCATGGTCAGCCGGAGAGAGGGGAGAATCCAGCAGAGGCGTCTGGGGCCCTTGGGGAGAGCGGAGCCAACAGGTGGAGGCTCCCAAGTCCCCAGACTCCTTTCACCTCGACCTGCACTGCTCTCCGATGTGAACCAGACTCCTGCAGCAGTCACTGAAGTCCTGGCGCTCGCTTACGCGCTGGTGCTTAATTTACTTGGACTGTCAGGAAAGAGTTCTTCTGCTTAAACGCTGAGAAATACGGAAGGACGAGCTCCAGTTGAGCTTGACCCAACACTCATGCCAGCTTATCTCCCAGTGGCTTAAACCTTTATGACAAGCCAATCTGCAAAAAAAAAATCCCAAAACTGAACGTCTTTGAGCTGGAAGCAAGCCGTGAGCAGCCCTCGTTGGGATTCACACATAGTCCTACACTAGTGTGGTCAGTTTCCATCATTCACGGATTCCGACGTGTGAATTCACCTACTTCAAACACTTCGTAACCCCCAAAATCTGCAGGTGGAGCTGTGTCACCCCCATACATGCGCCGAGTGGGGAAGGTGGGACTTGCCCACCGGTGACTCCCCCACTCAGGTCTAACAGGGCAGCCCCCAGCTCCTGTTGCAGGCCTCATGCTGCAAACAAGTGCCCCTGCACCACCCACCTGGTGCCGTGTTTTTCACATTTTGTTGGGGTGTCGCTGTCTGAAGGGGCCCCAGGCGTAGTGCTGGCTGCTGTCCAGCCTTCCCCTGCGCAGGAAGACTGTACTGTGCCCCTGGAGAAAATACCCCTGGTCCCTGAGGTTTGCTCAGGTGGGAATTATAGTGCTGTGTGCTGAGTTTCGTGTTACTGAGTCAATAACGCCTGTCAAATAAACCCTCTTTCAACAGAAGCGCACAGTTTGGAAGGCTACACGTTGGGTGGTGGCTGGAAAGGTTGTGGTCAGAGGCCCTCAGGCGCCTCACCCTGCACTTCTCCAAGAGCAGCGCTTCAGCGTCCACTCACTCAGCCTCCACGGCGCATGTACAGACCTCCACGATGGTGGACAATGAGGATGAGGTTGGATGAGAGCCACCTGCCTTCTATACGTGGTTCAAAGTAGTGGCGAGAGCAAGGAGCTGAGAGCGGGCACTGCCAGTGGTTGACAGCTTCTAACCCCGAGAAAAGACAATAGCCCAATCTGAGGTTTAAACTTGTACTGGAAGGCTGACCGGCTCCTCGGGCGATCACTCCTGGTTCAAAGCTTCAGCTCTGACCCTAGAAGGTGGATTCGTGGCCAGCCTCACTGTTCCCGTCCAGTTCGGCCTGCCTTCTCTCACTTCCTGCTGGATATTGCTGCTGCAGTATAGTGCTACGCTGTTAATTCCAACGACAACACTCTGCATAATTTCAACATCATCCCCCGACCCCTGCCCCATAACCACTCACACCTCCTGTTCCTGTTAATGGCCGTCCATCCTCCATAGCTCTTAGGCACAAAACTCTTATGCACTATCTCACCGAGTGTACCCAATCAGTCACACCCTCCCGACTCTGCAGAATCTCACAGCTCTCTTTTCTTTCCTTTCTTGTTATTTCCACCCTCGTCAGTTTCTCAAGCACACCTGGATAAGTATCCACTTTTGACCCGACAGCCATCGCTCGCTCCTAGATGTTGGTCCTTAGTATGAGATTAATTTTCCTAAAAAGCGTCTTACCACATGCTGAATGTCTGATTTCACACACAATCCCGCTCCCATGGCGTCATCTGATGTCTGTGTGCCCTAGCGCCAGACCTGTACATCCAACAGCTTGTCCGCCATTCCTGTCCACGTGTTCCGTGCTCCCCTAATCTCAGCGTGCTCGGACCAATCCATTGTTCTTCAATGCGACCAGGCAGCCATTGCCATTTGATTGCAAACGCATTCTATTGCCATTCATTAAATATGAGAAGAAAGATTTTCAAACACTGTGTACAACTTTTATGTAAATCATTTAAAAATTGTACTTTGAAAGGTACCATTTGCTGAGGGTCACGATGCACTAGGCACTGAAGTGATTGCTTTGCTTCCATTACATCTTGTGCTTCTCAGGACAGTTCTTTACGGTTCCATCATCTTTCCCACCGTACAGACGAGGAAACATTTTCATGCCTCAATATGTGGGTGTAGTTAAATTGAATACATGCCATCTTTTTTTAAAGATTTTATTTACTTATTTATTTGAAAGTCACAGTTACACAGAGAGAGGAGAAGCAGAGAGAGAAAGAGAGACAGAGAGAGTGAGAGAGAGTGAGAGAGAGAGAGAGAGAGAGGTCTTCCATCCACTGGTTCACTCCCCAGATGGCCGCAACGGCCACAACTCTGCAATCCGAAGCCAGGAGCTTCCTCCAGGTCTCCCATGCAGGTGCAGGGGCCCAAGGACTTGTGCCATCTTCCACTGATTTCCCAGGCCATAGCAGAGAGCTGGATGAGAAGTGGAGCAGCCAAGACTCGAACCAGTGCCCATATGGGATGCCGGCACTGCAGGCGGCAGCTTCACCACTATACCACAGAGCCGGCCCCGGATACATGCCATCCTAATAAACACCAGAGAAACTCAAAGACTAAAACTGTTTTGAGAACTCCTAATGATGAAAGAAGACATTGTAGAGATAGCTCTGCTATACACGCAAAATATTTTTAAGATTTATTTTTATTTATTTGTAAGGCAGAGTTAATAGAGAGAGGGAGAGACAAAGAGAGAGAGTTCTTGCATCCGCTGGTTCACTCCCCAAATGGCTACAACAGCCAGAGCTGTTGCAAGCCAAGGCCAGGAGTCAGGAGCTTCTTCTAGGGCTCCCACATGGGTACAGGGGCTCAGGCACTTGAGCCGTTTCCTGCTGCTTTCCCAAGTGCATTAGCAGGGAGCTGGATGGGAAGTGGAACAGCTGGGACTCAAACCAGCACCATATAGGATGCTAGCATTGCTGGTAGAAGTTTAACCCATCACACCACAACACCAGCCACTTTGCAAAATATTTTTGTAGAATTATAATAATGATTTAGGGTGCCAGTTCTATGGCATAGTAGGCTAAGCCTCTGCCTGTAGCACCGGCATCCCACATGGTCGCTGGTTCGAGCTCTGTGTGCTACACTCCTGATCCAGCTCTCTGCTTATGGCCTGGGAAAGCAGCAGAAGATGTCCCAAGTGTTGCTCGGGCCCCTGAGCCCACATGGGAGACCTGGGAGAAGCTTCTGGCTCCTGGCTTTGGACTGGCCCAGCTCCAGCCGTTGTGGCCTTTTGGGGAGTGAATTGTGGATGGAAGACCTTTCTCTCTGTGTCTCCCTCTCTCTGTCTATAATTCTGTCTCCCAACTAAATAAATCTTTACAAAAAAGAATTATAATAATGATTTAAAGATTCTTCATTTCAGATGGTACGTCTATAACAGCCTGGAAGCACCCAGTTTTAAACAAAAGTGGTATGTCCTTTATGCATACTTCCAGAAGAGCTAAGCAGGAAGCTGAGAGCGTGGACAGCCGCACTGCTTGGGTCAGCCTTGCTGTCTGACCTTGGTTAAGCTGTTGAACCTCTCTGTGCCTCGGCATCCTCATCTGTAAAACAAGATAAGAATAGCTTTTTCCTTATACACCTATGGTGAGAATTAAAATGAGTTGGGGCCAGTGCTGTGGTGTAGCAGGTAAAGCCACCGCCTGCAGTGCTGGCATCCCATGTGGGCACCAATTCAAGTCCCGGCTGCTCCACTTCTGATCCAGCTCTCTTCCATGGCCTGGGAAAGCAGTAGAAGATGGCCCAAATCCTTGGGACCCTGTATTCGCATAAGAGACCCAGAAGAAGCTCCTGGCTCTTGGCTTCCGATCGGCGCAGCTCTGGCCATTGTGGCCAATTGAGGAGAAAAACAGCACATGGAAGACCTCTCTCTCTCTCTGCCTCTGCTTCTCTGTAACTCTGACTTTCAAATAAATAAAAAAAGAGTTACTCTTAGAATCCTATGAAATTGTTCAAACAGTATTCAGCCATGTTTTAATCTATAGAAACAGTGATTATGAGTGGTTCAGTCTACGAAAGGGCTTCGAAAAGTTCGTAGAAAATGGAATTAAAGATAATGCACCTTTCCTGTGGACACTTTGAAGTCCCTTGTAAGTTTTGTAAAGCACTTAACCACATGAAGCTCCACGTTGCTAGCACTGAGTTCCATGTGAAAACACAGTTGATTCTGAAAATACACTCTGAGCACACCACGGCTTCCTTCCTGCTTCCTTAGCAGACATCACCAATTGATCTCAGAACTCTTCAATGACTGTAAGAGCAACAATCCCTCTCAAAACAGCACTGTGCACCCACAACTCAGCTGTGGTTCTACACCTGCTCCCCCAGGAAGTAGGAAATCCAATGAGAATCCAACATGGAAACCTCAGAAAGCATTTTTTTAAAGATGTATTTATTATTTGAAAGGCAGAGTTACAGAGAGGCAGAGGCAGAGAGAGAAGAGGTCTTCTATCTGCTGGTTCACTCCTCAAATGGCCACAATGGCTGGAGCTGTGCCGATCTGAAGCCAGGAGCCAGGAGATTCTTCCAGGTCTCCCACGTGGGTGCAGGGGCCCAAGGACTTGGGCCATCTTCTACTGCTTTCCCAGGCCACAGCAGGGAGCTGGATCAGAAATGGTGTATCTGGGGCTATAACTGGTGCCCATATGGCATGCCGTCACTGCAGGCAGTGGCCTTACCTGCTATGTCACAGCGCCGGCCCCAGGAAGTGTTTTTAATGACAACACATCCATGTTCTCCCAAAGCAAATGTCATATTTTTCAGAATAAACATTGTCTTTATTTCCAAAAGTTCAAAAAGAACGTTGCAACCATGTGACTTACCAAGAGTTGTTATTTGAAACATTAACCAGATGCTCCTGGAATTATAACCATCATACATGCTTGGAAAGCCAAGGAAGGAGGTTCTGTGGTTTATCCTAAGTCAGAGAGCTAAGCTCAGGCATCCCAGTGCTGGGACAGTGTCTAGCCAGCGACACTTCTTCAGCCGGCAGGGAATGCCAACATTGCAGCATCACAAGCCCAAACAGAAGCAAAAGGAAAAATTTAAGCACTTGTTGCTTTCTTGCTGTGGCTTGAATGCTTGTTCCCTCCCAAACTCATGCTGAAATTTAATTTCCTGGTAATGATCTTATAGGTGGGAGCTTTAAGAAGTAACGAAGGGGCCAGCACTGTGGCATAGCAGGTAAAGCCGCTGCCTGCAGTGCCTGCATCCCATATGGGCGCTGGTTCGAGTCCAGGCTGCTCCACTTCCCATCCAGCTCTCTGCTATGGCCTAGGAAAGCAGTAGAAGATGGGCCAAGTCCTTGCACCCCTGCAGCCATGTGGGAGACTCGGAAGAAGCTCCTGGCTCCTGGCTTTGGATCAGGGCAGCGCCGGGCGTTGTGGCTAACTGGGGAGTGAACTAGTAGATGGAAGACCTCTCTCTCTCTCTCTGCCTCTCCTCTCTCTGTGTATAACTCTGACTTTCAAATAAATAAATAAAATCTCTCTCTCTCTTTCTCTATATCCTTCTCTCTCTGTATCTCTACCTTTAAAATAAATAAATACATCTTTTAAAAAAGATGCTTAAGCATGAAGCCAATAAATTGGATATAATGCCATAGTACCAAGCAATTTACAGATTCAGTGTGATACCAATCAAAATACCAAGGACATTCTTCTCAGATCTAGGAAAAATGATGCTGAAATTCATATGGAAACACAGGAGACCCCAAATAGCTAAAAAAAATCTTATACAACAAAAAAAACCAGAGGCATCACAATACCAGATTCCAAGACATACTACAGGGCAGTTAAAATCAAAACAGCCTGGTACTAGCACAAAAACAGACATGTAGACCAATGGAATAGAATAGAAACTCCAGATATCAATCTACATACCTACAACCAACTTATCTTTAGTAAAGGAGCTAAAATCAATCTCTGGAGCAAGGACAGGCTCTTCAACAAATGGCGCTGGGGAAACTGGATATCCACATGCAGAAGTATGAAGCAAGACCCCTACCTTACACCTTACACAAAAATCCACTCAAAATGGATTAAAGATATAAATTTATGCCCTGATACCACCAAATTATTAGAGAACACTGGGGAAACCCTGCAAGACACTGGCATAGGCAAAGTTCTTGGAAAAGACCCCAGAGGCACAGGCAGTTAAAGCCAAAATTGACAAATGGTTTTACATCACATTGAGAAGCTTCTGTACTGCAAAAGAAACACTCAGCAAAGTGAAGAGGCAACTGACAGAATGAGAGAAGTTATTTGTAAACTATACAACTGATAAAGGATTAATAACCAAAATATATATAGATATCAAGAAATTCAACAACAAGAAAACAAACTACCAGTTATTTAATGGGCAAAGGACTTAAACAGACATTTTTCAAAAGAGGAAATTCAAATGGCCAACAGACACTTGAAAAAAATGTTCAGGATCATAGCCATCAAGGAAATGCAAAATCAAAACTGCAATGAGGTTTCATCTCATCCCAGTTAGAATATCTTTCATACAGAAATCAACAAACAACAAATACTGGTGAGGATGTGGGGAAAAAGATACCCTAATCCACTGTTGGTGGGATGTAAACTGGTGCAGCCACTGTGAAAGACAGTATGGAGATACCTCAGAAATCTGAATATAGACCCACCATATGACCCAGACATCCCACTCCCGGGAATTTACCAAAGGAAAATGAAATTAGCAAATAAAAGACTTATCTGTACCTCCATGTTTATTGCAGCTCAATTCACAATAGCTAAGATATGGAATCAACCCAAATGTCCATCAACTGAAGACTGGATAAGAAATTATGGAATATGTACACCATGGAAAAAAATGAAATCCAGTCATTTGCAACAAAATGGATGAAACTGGAAAACATCATACTTAGTGAAATAAGCCAGTCCCAGAGGGACAAATGCTGTATGTGCTCCCTGACCTGCGAGAACTACGAGAGCACTTACAAGGCAATCTATAGAAGTGAAATTGGCACTTTGAGAAGCAATGACTTTGAACAGCCTTTGTCTTGACTGTTGAGGAACATTTTTTAATATAAATACTATTTGTTGAACTCTTTACTTAACATAGAGTTAATCATATGTGTATGAAGCTAACTAAAAATAGATCTTAGTAAAAAAAAATAAGAATGGGAATAAGAGAGGGAAGAGGAAGGAGGGTAGCAGTGTGGGTACAAGGGGAGGAATCACCATGTTCCTAGAGTTGAATTATGAAATGTATGAAGTTTTTAACAGTAAAGACAAAATTGGACATAATGTGCAGAATGAATCTGTTTTTAAATGTTCATAGGAAGAAATGGAAGTCATCACTAGCGACCTTCCCCAAGTACAAAACATATTTGCCAAAAGACAGCAGCAGAGATGCCATTGAATGAAACTGAACATCAATTCTGAAAGATCTTAGAAGTGGCCTCCAGGAACCAGGGGAGCCCTGGGGCACCAGTGTTTATGCAAGGATGTGAGGACTTGGTGATGTGTCGACAGGGCCAGGCTGAACTGTTCTTCCCAGAGTCCCCTTCCCTGGAAGTTTCTGTTGGGTTGAGCCGTGTGCTAGGTTTGGAGCAGCCAGACCTGTACCTGGTCCTCCCCCGTCTTTGATTGCTGAGTCGGGTGTCGCAGCCAAGAGCCAGTTCTGCGGAGCACCCACAGCTGCAGAACAGACAGCGACCACGGCCAGGGGGCCCAGCGTCCTCCTCTGACTCAGTTTGTCCACAGGTTCTAAGACTTTCCATTCCTCTTTCCCTCTGCCTGCCTGCAGACTTCAACCTCCAGCATCAGACAGGAAGGCAACAGCCCTGCCACGACTGCTTACCCAGCTCCCGGAATTGTGCGGGGTTAGATGTCTGTAACAAAGCCTTTAAGGCTATGCAGGGGCACAGCACTGTGCTATAGCACGTAAAGTCACTGCCTGCAGTGCTGGCATCCCATATCGGCCCCGGTTCAAGACCCAGCTGTTCCTCTTCCGATCCAGCTCTCTGCTATGGCCTGAGAAAGCAGTAGAAGATGGCCCAAGTCCTTGGGTCCCTGCACCCACATGGGAGACCCAGAGGAAGCTCCTGGCTCCTGGCTTTGGATGGGTGCAGCTCTGGCTGTTGTGGCCAAATGGGGAGTGAACCAACAGATGGAAGATTCTCTCTCTCTCTCTCTCTCTCTCTCTCTCTCTCTCTCTCTTTCCTTCTCTCTCTACATTACTCTGACTTTCAAATAAATAGATGAATCTTTTTAAAAAAGAGAGAGAGAGAGAGAGAGATGTGTGTGTGTGAGAGAGAGTGAGCGAGCGATGGGGACAGAGAGGATATGATGATAGATAGGGGTGTATCTCTCTCCCCCAGTAATTCTGCTCTGCTCTGACTGATCCAAGGGGCTTGTCAATATTAACAGTCATTAAGGTATTGGCCTTCTAAGATCACAGTCCATGTAAGCCAACTCTTTTACATAACTTATTTCCTGTTGCTTTTGTAATTAGCAGGACAAATATCATCCTCCCCAGTTTGCAAATAGGAAAAGACACAGAAGTCGTTTAAGGAGCCAGGGTCTGAGACACCCAGCTTCTGTGGCAAGAGCTACCATGAAGGAAAGACAGGCAGGAGTAACTGGCCAGGCAAACAGGTCCCCTACTCTGTTGAGCTCAGCGTCTGGGCCAGATGAAGGACCAGTCGATGTGGTTAATTTGTATTCATAAAAATGAAATCTCTTGGGGCCAGCGCTGTGACATAGCAACTTAAGCTTCCGTCTGCAATGCTGGCATCCCATAAAGCACTGGTTTGAGACCTGGCTGCCCCACTTCCAATCCAGCTCCCTGCTAAAGGCCTAGGAAAGAAGTGGAAGATGGCCCAACCCCTTGGACTCCTTCACCACTCCTTCCAGGGAGACCTGGAAGAAGCTCCTGGCCCAGCCCCAGCCATTGCAGCCTTTCTGTAGTTCTGCCTTTCAAGTAAATAATAAAAAAAAAACTTTAAAAAATTAAACCCCTTGAATGTTTTGCTTCTGAAGTACTGAGCTCTCTCCTTTGTTAAGTAAAACTCTCCAGAGGTAGGCGTTTGACTTAGCAGCTAAGATACTGCTTGGGAAACCCACATCCTGTATTAGAATGCCTGGGTTCGAGACCTAGCTCTGCTCCAGCTTCCTCCTGTGCACTGGGAGGCAGCAGGTGATAGCTCAAGTCCTTGGATCCCTGCTACCACATGGGAGACCCGGATTGAGGTCCTAGCTCAAGTCTTCAGCCTGGCCCGGCCCCAGCCATTGCAGGCATTTGGGGAATAAGCCAGTAAATAAGACCTCACTCCCCTCACCTCTCTTTCTCTCTCTCTCTCTCTCTCCCTCCCCTCTCTCCCTCCCTCCCTCCCTCCTTCCCTCTCTCCCTCTTCCTTTCAAATAAATAAATAAAGCCTTTTAAAACTCTCTTGGCTAGTTCTAACCAGGCTTGAACTGGGACTTCGTTGGCTTAAAAGTGAAGGAAGTCAAAGCAGAGCCCAAGATAGGGACGTGACTTTTGCACAGGGTTTCCCTCACTCGTTGGCTTAGCCAATCCGCTCACTTCCCCAACGGGCTAAGACGAAGGAGCCCTAACCCAGGAGTACACATGCTTTGCAGACCTCCCTGAGCCCGTGAGAGCTAAGGATGCCGAATTCCACAGGGCTGCACTCTGAACCAAGGCTGTGGTGCGTGCCGCACCAGCCGTGGGGTGGGGGGGGTCTCTGTCCTCAAGTGCACGGGTGCAAGAACGAGGCTGTACTTTCTTTTTTTTAACTTTTATTTAATAAATATAAATTTCCAAAGTACAGTTTATGAATTACAATGGCTTCCCCCCCATAAGTTCTTTTTTTTTTATTTAATAAATGTGAATTTACAAAGTGCAACTTTTGTATTGTTGTGGCTCCCCCCACCAACCTCCCTCCCTCCCGCAGCCCCCCCCCACTCCCTCTCCCATACCACCCTTCATCAAGTTTCATTTTCAATCACCTTCATATACAGAAGATCAACTTAGTATACACTAAGCAAGGATTTCAACAGGCTGCACTCACACAACCGCACAAGGTATAGGGTATTGTTCGACTAGTAGTGTTGTTTTTAAGTTTCATGAGACTGTACTTTCCATACCCCAGTTGGATCTGTTCTGATGGCCCCTGAGACCAGGATGAAGATGAACACAGGCTCAGTCAGCTCAGGGCCTCCCCACCGCCTGCCCTGGAGCTGTGTCCACGTTCTAGGAAGCCTGGAGGGCATAGAGGCTTTGGGGATGGTGCCACTGGCTTGTGTTCCTCTGAATCCCTTCATGTTCCTAACCACACCACCCTTCTGCCCATGGCCTCTGGGTCAAAGCTTAGGGGCACAGGGGCCATCTGGCTGCTCCAGCCTCTAACAGGTGCTGGGGCTCAGAGGGACAGAGCAGACTCGGCACACAGCCTGTCCCTACCCCCCCTCTGCTGCCTTAAACGGTGTATCAGGGGGGTGTGAGTGGCAAGAAAGACGTGGAGGTGAAAACACAGTTTAATAGTTCCCAAGTACAGATCGTCCCCAACCTGCAATGGTTTGAGGTACAATTTTTCAACTTGACAATGGCGAGACAGGGAGAGGTCTCATCGTGAACGTGCCCTTCCCCCGGCTGGTGCTTTCTGTCTGATCCTCTCTGCAGGAAGCACAGCCCCCAGTCAGCGGCATGCTGGCAGGGGGAAACAGCCCCGGCTCTACAGTGCACTGTGCTGTGAGCTCGCCTGGGTGGTGGGTTAGGTGGGCTTGATGTGTTTCCAGCATTCCATGCCCGTCAGGATGTAAATGGAGAGGCCCCTGTCATAGCACGCTCCCCGTGGCATTAAACGGGTCTTCCACGTGCAGGAAAATGCATGGTTCCCTCTAGCTCCTCCCTGTGTCTCCTTATGTCCTTGCTGCCTGCAGTGGTACCACCAGTCCCCTCCTACTGCGCTGATGACACAGACTCAGGCTCGGCTCGCGGTGTGCACCCTACAAGGGGCCCAAGGCTTCCGTGAGGATCCCGCAGAATGTGACCCTAAGATGAAGATGCACCTGCAGGCGCTCCCAGGGCAGACCAGACAGGCAGCGGGATGGGGAAGAGGAAGAGGCCATGCAAGGCTCCATCCCAAGCAAAAGCCAGAGAGAGGGCAGCTCTGTCCTCAACCCACAGAGGAGCACAGCAGTAGGAACTACTCCTACAGGGCGACCCCCCCACACCAAGAGTGGGAAGATGGGCTCGGGGTGCTGGGCGGGGGCTGCTCCCATAGCCCAAGGGTGGTCCTTTAAGAGGGCAGGAGGAGAGCAGGACTTTGTTAAGACACCTGCGTCCCTTATCGGAGTACTGGCTTTCTTTCCTGACTCTGGCTTTGTGCCAGTACCAACTCTGGGAGCCAGTGACAATGGCTCAGGTACTTGGGTCCCTGCCGCCTGTGCGGGGACACCTGGATTGGGTTCTGTGCTCCTGGCGTTGGCACAGCCGAGCTCCAGCCATTGCTGTTGCGGGCACTTTGGAGAATGAACGAGTGAATAGCAGATTTCCCCACTCTCTCTCCTCTCTCCTCCCTCTGAAATGAAGAAATAAACTTCCTCTTTTTTGGACAGGCAGAGTGGACAGTGAGAGAGAGAGAGAAAGAGAGTCAGAGAGAAAGGTCTTCTTTGTCTGTTGGTTCACCCCCCCCCCCAATGGCTGCTGCAGCCGGCGCACCGTGCCAATCCGAAGCCAGGAGCCAGGTGCTTCTTCCTGGTCTCCCATGCAGATGCAGGGCCCAAGCACTTGGGCCATCCTTCACTGCATTCCCGGGCCACAGCAGAGAGCTGGCCTGGAAGAGGGGCAACTGGGACAGAATCCAGAGCCCTGATTGGGACTAGAACCCGGTGTGCCGGCGCCGCAAGGCGGAGGATTAGCCTAGTGAGCAGCGGCGCCGGCCATGAAGAAATAAACTTTCGAAGGGTAGGAGAAGCACCAAGAAATGGAAAAAGGGCCCAAGGGGACCTGGGCAAGTCTTGGCACTGCCCATCAGCCTAGCGCTCTCCTCCTGACTGGGCAGGTGGGGCAGGCACCCTGGAGGCAGGGGGAGGGCGCAGGTGCCGATGACTCAGAGAGAGAAAGTGCTTCTAAAGTAACTCTGGACAAGGTGTGCACCACTGTCTGGCCCACGGAGACTCCTTTGCAGGTGATGGCTGAGGCCAAGAATCTATCAGAATTAAGAATATCACACAACGCAGAGTGATTGTCAGTGTACACAAACACCAGCCGTCGGGGACCGGGACTCCCGGCGACAACCAATTTCATCTGAAACTCAACTGACAGGTACTGCAGGGTCCACCTTGGATTTTATCTTTATTCTTCTAGGTGGGTTATCCATTTTAAGGAAGGAAGATCTCAAAAGTTCAAGAATTCTTCTACACGAGGTATTTAGAAAGGCCACTTATCCTAGAAAAAAAATGGAAAGGAGCGTCTCACGTCCGACTTGGAAGCACCGTCGCCCTCATGCACGGCGAAGCTTCCCAGAGTGGCAGACGGGGCTCCAGACTGCCTGTGCCCGCCTCACCAAATGCAGGTTCCCAGGCGCCGCCCAGACTGGGACACGGGAACTCCGGGTGTGTGGCCCCAGAGGTCACACAGGCTCTCCCCGCGAGGTTGCAGGACCAGCGAATGGACTTGAACTCGCGGTACAGACAGGGAAGGCAGAACACCGAGGGTCGTAACGTGGAAGGATCATTGCACCTTGCTGAGGCTGTACACGGGCGGCTCTTATTTTCAAAAGGACGATACCTTTAACACTTCTTTTATTCCAACAAATGGTACAAGCCTATTATTTTTATTTGTTTATTTTGGCAGCCGGGCAAACTTCTTGGCACCCTCACCCCTGGTTTTCTTCCTCCTGCACAGTGTTGCTTCCCGGGAGACACCGGGTCCTGTGGGCACCGATGAGAGCCACCTTGCCTGGCAGGAGCGTCCCTATGGCTGGTGGAGGGTTTGCAGCCTCCGCAGCTCCATGGCCACACCTCGCACATGACCAGGCTTCAGAGTGGGTCTGGCAGTTCGGCCACCCCGACCGCAGACGGCTGTGTCGGCTGCGGCAGCTTCTCGCAGGTCTCAGGGCAGTAGAGGCGAAGGTGCCGTTGCTCCATCATTCTGCAGTACCGAGGCCAGCGTGCCCTGGTCCCCAGACTACTTGCACAATCACACCTTCGGGCACGGCGTCCACAGGGAGCCCCTCGCCACTGCTGAGCTGGGCTTCTTACTGCAGGGCACGACCTGGCCCATGCGGGCAGCCCTGGCAATGAGCAGCTCCACCTGCTGCTTAAACCTCTGCCCACCCCAGGTCACCTTGGAGAGGGCGAGCCGTGTCCCGAGGTGTGCATGATGCTCTTCATGTGCCCAGGCCGCTGGGCAAGGTGCACGGCACCCCGGCGGTGCTCCCCATGTGTGTGGGGAACACCACGCTGCTCCCTTCCCCTGCTCATGGATCAGTGATCGCAAGCTCAGCCCAAAGAGAAAATCTTATAGATCTATGAGTGCCAGGCACTATCAGAATGGCAAAAGGCGATGCTGGCAACACCCAGCGTGCAAGGATGTGGGGCGACGGGTGCTCCCATTCACTGCGGGGCGGGGGAGGGCAAAGCGGTGCGGCTACTTTGGAAGACAACTTGGAGGTTTCCTACAAAACAGACTCTGAGACCACTCCCTGGTATCCGCTCAGATGGGATGAACACCGGCACCCACACCAACACCTGCACACAGAGCCTGCAGGAGCTTTATTCACAATTACCAGAACTGGAGGCAGCCAAGACACCCTTCAGCAGGGGACTGGACACACTGTGGTACATCCAAACCATGGCATAGTATTCAGCCCTTAAAAGGGATGCGCTCCCAAGACAGGAAAAGACCTGGGAGGAAGCGCAGTGTTGTGGCATAGCGGGCAAAGCCACTGCCCATGATGCCAGCATCCCATGTGGGCATCCAGCTCCCTGCTAATGGCCTGGGAAAAGCAGCAGAAGATGACTCAAGTGCTTCGGCCCCTGCCACCATGTGGGTGACCTGGATGAAGCGCCTGGCTTTGGCCTGACCCAGCCCTGGCCATTGCGCCCATCTTGGGAGTGAACCAGTGGGTGGAAGATCTCTAGCTCTATCTCTCCCTCTTTGTAACTCTGACTTTCAAATAAATAAATACATCTTAAAAAAAAGAAGAAGAAGAAGAGGAAAAACGAAGAGACGAGACATGGAGGAATTCATGCGTGTTGTTAAGTGAAAGAAGCCATCTGGAAGGCTGGATCGGAAGAGGAGCAGCCAGGACTCAAACCGGCACCCATATGGATGCCGGCATGGTAGGCGGTGGCTCTACTGGCTATACCACAGTACCAGCCCCTATAACCTGAAATCTTTCCACCTAGGAAAAAAATAACAGTTAACATTTTCAGTGTCTGTAATCCGGTTTTTCCACGCACAGATGCATCCAGTTACACATACATAAAGAAGAAGGTCATAGTGGACGTGCTGTTTTGCAAAGCGCTTTTTTCATTTAACAATGCATTCCATGTGATGAGTGAGTCCTGATTCTATAGCACAGTGAGCTGACTACAGTGAACAATTGATGGATCTCACAAGAACCAGAAGGAGGCAGCTGGAGGGTTCCTGACACACAGGGAAGCTCATTACCCTGATCCGGGCATCACTCTAACACGCGTCACACTGGCACCGCGTCTCCCACAAATACGTACAATCTCGCGTGTCAATTGCCAGAAACATGTGTGGGGAAGCTTGCAAGCAGAGACGTGGTGGCTATCACTGAGAATGCGTGGCACTGGGAGAAAGCAGTGTTCATGGCTCCGCCTCCCCACTGAACAGTCGCAGTGTCCCCAGCGGTCCGCGGTCAGGAACAGGGCCACAGCTGCCACCGTGTGCTTGGCTGCACGGGTGCTTTGCACAGGTTGGAAGGTTCTGGTTCCACACGTGAGCCCGAGCTGGAGCAGAGCCCTCCCCCACCTCCCAGCCGCTCCTCCCCTCCCTCCTCCCTCCCCTCGCCCCTCCCTTCCAGCCGCTCCTCCCCTCCCTCCTCCCTCCCCTCGCCCCTCTTCCTCACTCCCAGGAGAAAAGCTCTTTGCTTTATTTTTCATAAAACAAAATGTTCTATGATTGAAGGATCCTTCCTGGGACTAGTTAATTGCCTTTACAAGAAGGAAAATGGAAAGAACACCCCAGAACACAATAGAGTGAAGCCCCAGTGTTCCCAATCCACTTGCTCCACCCGGAGAGAGACGCACAGCGTCCTGGAAGACGTGTCTCTCTCCTCCGAGAGCGCCAGTCCTGATCCATTACAGCAGAGACCCCACAGGCAACGGGAAAGACGGTGGCATTGCAATATTCATTTATACTTTCATGTGGTTCAACAATCGTCTTATTTCTGGGCAAACTTGCAAGCCATGAGGTTGGAGGCATCACTTAAATGGGTGCTACGAGACTCAAAGGAGGAAAAGTAAAGAAAGAATTTTTAAAAAGGAAAGAAAGAAAAAGAGAGAAAGAAACCCCTCTGGAAATAGCCAGGGGCATTTAAAGGAACCATAATTTTTAAAGCCAACAATATTTAAAGCCCCTTTTTTATAAAGGAAGGTTTTTGGCTTAAAATATTTCACTCTAAATGAACCTATGTCAACTGTCAATGAAAGAATGTCACTAGTACCCCGCGGACACCTTTTACAATGTAAGCCCATGCCCGTTTTTTTTTTTTTTTCCTACATGGTGAACTTCAACGTAGTAACTATTACAACAAATGTTTTCATCTAAGGCTCAAACACATTTTATCCATTTTGAAATGGAATTGTGTACAATGCTTACACCATACCAAGCATTTCCACCCAAGACTGTGGGATGCGTGGGCCTCCCGCAGGGATCTTGGGGCCTTTTCCCGCAGGTCATCAAGGTCATCCTCAGCCTCCCTCTCGGTCTCCCTCTTGGGCCCCGGCACTGCCTCTGCTGCTTCCGGTGCTGTCGTGGCCGTGGCAGGAGCGGCGGCCACGGGGGCCACAGCAGCAGCCACGGCCGTTTCCTTCTGGTGCTTTTTGTGTTTCTTGTTCTTCTTTTTCTTTCCAACTCCTTCTTGATCTTTGCCTTTGGGAGGAGCTGCAGGGGCCCTTCCCAAGGCACAGCTGTGCCCCTCCCACCCCTCACCCCTCACCCCTCCTGGCCTGGAGCACCAGTCACACCTGGAGCCTTCGCAGGGAGAGCCACGCGCTCACGCTCCCATGATCCTCGGGGCTTTCTTTCCTCTGCAACCTCACGTGGAATTCCACTTTGCTACTGTGGCTGCAGGCCATTAAAAACACACCTCCGGCAACCCCAGCCCTTCGTGCTGCCAGAATCCTTGTGCCAAATTTAATCCAAAATGCTAAAGTGGCGAAATATTTGAGGCATTTTCCCTTTGATCGTATCACTGGGATAATAAAGGTAACCACCGCCTCAGCCCCGAAGATCAACATGGTCGAGGCTGAGAAGGGATTCGCTAAATCCTCCTTAGACTCAAGCTAGACATTAGCCGCATGTTCCCTCTTAGGTGTTAGCTGACCCCGAAATGCCAGAGTGAGAACCTTCCAGGACTTTTACAAGTGAAGGATCAAGACTTACCCGAGCAAGAACGCGAGACCACGTCGCAGCACTTTCTCTGTGATGAGGCCAAGTGAACTATGGCACACGGCCTCCCCTGCCTCCTCCCCACCCCCGCGGCCATGGCCACCACTGCTCTGTGCATGGTGGGCAGGCCCGAGGCCACCTTCCCCACGCAGCCCACCTGATCCCCCCAAGCAACCTTCGGACTGCTGTGAGGGTGGGGACGGGGTCTTATCTTTGCAATCTGGATGTGGGAGAACCCCCAGAAGTCACCAATCATCCCTCACCTCTGTGACAAGTCCTGCCAAGAGGTGGGCCCTCCCACCCCATCCCCTCCACAAGCCAGAATTGGCCCCTTGTGCTTCGGCCAGTGGGACATCAGCGACAGTGAGGGGTGGGGGAGTGTGAAGGGGCTCGGTGTGCCCCCCAGTAGTCACCAAGTGCCCCGGCAGGGCCGGGTGGGGCCGGGTGGGGCCGGGTGGATAGCTACCCTACAGGAGCAGGTGCTGCCCTGGGTCTCGGATTGTCGTGCCTGTATAGTGCATTGCCTTGTGTGCTCAGGCAGAACCTCTCTCGGTAGCTCCTGGGGGCACAAGGCTGCAATTTCCAACAGGCACTGGATTGGCGGCTGCTTAGCCCTGAGTTAAAGAGAACCAAAGGCCTGTGTTTGCGAATTTGGATCGGAGCGTCCCAGCTGAGGCAGGAACATTGCAGCCCTGTCTCCCTGGGCCCAGGGGAAGCCTCACCCACTGCACAGGAAACCACAGCGGCCCGACTTCCTGCACGCTGGGAGAAGGCAGGCAGCCACACCCTTCGTGCACATTCACACACACGTGCACACACGTACAACAGGCAACATGCATGAATACACACGTGGGGCACGCGTACACACATTGTATTCACGTGCAGCACACGTGCATACACTCGTCATTGCACACACAGGGCATACACACATGCATGTGCTGCACACCCACATGCACGTTTCCATGGCTACAGCACTCTGGGCACCTGAAGCCCCGTTAGTAACCAGCGCACCTGGCCCACCGCTGTGGGAGTTTGCTGTTTGTTAACTGGGCCACCCGGACAGCAGAGAATCCGCTCAGCCCAGATGCAAGGGGTGCACCTCTGCTGAGGGCCCTGGGGCACCAGAACACAGCCTGTCACGAGCCAGGAGCCTATCACAGGCCATTCTCCATCGCCCACACCCCTTCCGGCCGGCCGGCCAGCCACGATCGCCCGCGTGGAAAGGCGGACGGCCCAGCCGCTTCTGGGAGACCCGGGCAAGGCCGCAGGGTGCGGAGGGCCGCACGTGAGAGCCGAGGAGGGCTGGGGTTTCCTTCTGGACTTCCCGGGAGACTTTCAGCGAGGTCGCTCCTGGGATACAAAGGAGGAAACGGGGACAAAGCGAAGCAAGACGCCCATCTGCTGTGAAAATACACGTTTTTGAGTCTGATGCTTGGGCGGGGGGGAGGGCGCGGGGGGCGGAGCCAGGACCAGGGGGTTCCTGCACCTGCTCTCCCCTGCGGGGTGCTGGTTCCGCACCAGCTGGCCGCCTGGTGCTGGGCAGAAGTGTGACTGCTCCGGGGCTGGCGCGCTGGGTTTGTTGCTCAAACGCACACGGCGTGTGAAGCACTTTGAAAGGGGAACTTCGCAGGCCGCCGCCGGGTTGGCTTCTTCCTCTTCAACAGCGCACAAGCACACACAGCTGTCAAACAAAGGTGAGCCACGGGGAGACGGCGCTTGCTCTCATCCGCAGTGTGGTTAGAAGATGCTGCCAGGGCCGGAGCTGTGGCCCAATGGGTAAGGCTGCTGCCTGCAGTGCTGGCATCCCATATGCACGCCGGTTCGAGTCCCGGCTACTCCACTCCCGATCCAGCTCTCTGCCACGGCCTGGGAAAGCAGTGGAAGATGGCCCAAGTGTTTGGGCCTCTGCACCTGTGTGGGAGACCAGAAGAATCTCCTGGCTCCTGGCTTTGGATCTGCCCAGCTCCGGCCATTGTGGCCATTAGGGGAGTGAGCCAGTGGATGGAAGACCCCTCTCTCTCTTTCCCTCTCTGTGTCTGTAGCTCTGCCTATGAAATAAATAAATAAAATCTTTTTTAAAAAATGTATCACCATAGGACAGCCAGTAGGAATTAAGATAGTCCTATTTTGGGAGAGATCACATAGCTTTGTTACATATATTGTTACAATCATCCTATTTTGGTGACAGCTGTTGTTAACCGCTTGCTGGCCTCATTTATAAATTGAACTTCTCCATAGGGATGTCCGTATTGGAAAAGCACGGCACATGTAGGGTTCAGCACCATCTATGGTTTCAGCCACCCGCTGGGACCACTGCATCACCAAAGCACACCTCGAAAATAAAAAATGACGGCAGGAGGCCTCTGGAACGCCACGGGCAGAGCTAATACACGCACGCACAGGGCAGGCTTCCCGGACCTGCAAGCGCCCGGGTTACACAGGGCTCCTGTGATGCCCCGTGTGCGAGGAACCTGTGGACTTGGCAGAGAATTCTCGGGGCTTCCCAGGGGCTGCCACAGGGCTCGGCTGCAGCAGTTCCGTAATCACAGACTCCCCAGCGCTGAACGACCTCGGCTCCGTTCCAATCCGACTTCCCTGCGGGAGTCTCAGATACTCGTGTGGGGTGCAGTGCACAGATCTGCCACCAGAGGGAAGTAGAGACCCACGGTGGCAAAGAAGGGCAACCATTACAGCCCCTGGTCAGAGTGAAGAGCTGAGGACAAGGTTAGCACCATTCTCTCTCTCTCTCTCTCTCTCTCTCTCTCTCTCTCTCTCTCTCTCGGGACCAAATGCACGTGGTGAGTGTGCCATCAGTACAAATGCACTCTTACTTGAGGGGATTTCTCTCGTACTAGTTTATTTGTATTTGTTGAGCAAACTGTGGACTGTGTACCAGAAAGAAAAGGACAAGCCTGGTGGCCCAGCTTGTTCGCAGAATCCTGAAGACTTCTGCCTAACCCGAGCTGGGCGAGGGTCCCCGCAGTCTCTCCTAAATCACGCCTGAGGATCCGACCCAGTGCACCGGCTCCGCAGTAGAGGGGCTACAGGGCGGGGTCGGAGGGTGCCAGGCGAGATCAGGGGACGGGTAGAAGCCCCCGCCCTGTGTGCTCCGGGATCTGTGTCTCCCTAAGCCTGCCCTTGACGGACACACAGAGAGCCCACTGTCACCTCGCTGGGTAAACCAAACCAAGATGTGAGCCGCGCACGGGGAGAACGGGGAGCTGGGGGCACCCCACGTTCGTCAGGAGGAAAAGGACCGGGGGAAGGACGGCGGTCCTTGGAAGGGGACGCTCACAGACCGCCACAGCTAGACTACGCCACCCTTGCTTTAATGACCCGCAGTCGAGCAAGGGGTGGCCCAGGGCGCCCTGCAGCTCTCGGGGACACGGTGCTCGTCCCCCCTCCTCTGCAGTTTTCTTCCCACAGTCGCAGCTGCCGTGCTCAAGTGTGGTTAGAGATAGTGAGGACGAATTGAGACACAGGCACAGCCTTTGTTACAACCGCAGACGGTGACAACTGAGCTCTCACCTCAGCCAGGGACAAAGTGACCTTGTAAGGCTTGACCCTG
The DNA here is from genome assembly GCF_964237555.1 of Oryctolagus cuniculus. Taxonomy (NCBI): domain Eukaryota; kingdom Metazoa; phylum Chordata; class Mammalia; order Lagomorpha; family Leporidae; genus Oryctolagus; species Oryctolagus cuniculus. Next base: position 8,832,982 of record NC_091436.1, read on the forward strand.
CACCCACACTTGATTTTCCTGGGGGACAGCAAACCCTCTGTGAAAAGGACATGTCCCCAGGCCTCGCGGGACGGAGGGTAGCCATCCCCAGCCCTGCGATCCCGGGGGTCCCTGTGGATTGTGGGTAAACTCTCTTTGTCCTGCCCACAGCCACCTGCCAGCCCACTGCTGCCCTCAGCGCCTGCTCCAACAGATGCCACAAACCCCTACTGGACATAGGGTGAGGGAGGGGAACGGCTCCCTCCCAATTCCCTGGGTGCACTGCGCCGTCTGCCCCCACAGCAGACACAGGGGTCCTGGGCCGCTCCTGCTCGCAGCTCTTCTCCCCACGGGGTGCCTGGGCCACCCTGCCTGGGGCCCCTCTCCACCAAGCTCCTTCTGCCCCCAACCTCCGCCTTCTATTACAAATAAAAATCACACCCGACTTGGCTCTGGGAGCCTTCTTGTTCTTCCGTGTGATCCTGGGGTGGGGGTGGGGTGGCTGGGGACTGTCCGTGCCCCCCAGCTGGCCCACAGTTTGTAAACCATGAAAGCAGGCAGAGTAGAAAGAGTCAGAATCAGTACTGCATCCAGAATTCCGAGTGATGCTGGCCAAGAATGACAGCAAAGATCTCGTCCACTAGCAAACTCCATGCCAGGGGACAAGCCCCGGCCTTGGGTAGGAACACTGGGACGGTTAAATGACTGGAAATCAAGGCTTTGCTTCTGTGAACTTTGAGTTTCTATTCCCTGCTAAGCCTCCATCCATCCATTCTTTTTTAAAAAAAAATTATTTATTTGAAAAGTGGAGATGCAAAGAGAGAGGGAGAGACAGATACAGGGAGAGCTCGTCCATCCACTGTTCACTCCCCAGATGGCTGCGACGGCCGGCACTGGCCAGCACAACCCAGGAGCCAGGAGCTCCTTCCCGGTCTCCCATGCAGGTAGTGAGGTCCCAAGTATTTGGATCATCTTCCACTGATTTCCCAGGCCGTTAACCGAGTTGGATCGAACTTGTGCCCATATGGGATGCCGGCACGGTAGGTGGCAGCTTTACCCACTACGCCACAGCACCGGCCCCCAGCCATCCATTCTTTAAAAAAAAAAAAAAAAAAAAAGACTGCACAATTGAAGCCTGCAAAGTACCAGGCACCTGCTACTCCTGGAGTGGCAGAGAGAAATGAACAGAGCTCCCATTCTAGAAAGACCCGAGAATGATGTAGGGGAGGTGAAATGTTCCTTCATGGTCAGAAATCCCCTTGTGTGTGTGTGTGGCATGTGCACACACATGTGCACGTGTGTAGGCATGTATATGTCCATGCATGTGTGTACATGTGCTCGTGTGTGTGTGAGGGTCTTGCGTGTGCATGAGTGTGTGGCATGTGTGTGTTTGTATGCACGTGTGTGTATATCAGCACACATGTTTTTGTGTGTGTGTGCCTGCAACACAGTGGCACTCCCAGCAGTTTTAGTGGGACTGGATATCGTCATTTCACAGCATAAGATGAGAGACAGCGGGGGGCTGTGGAGTTGGAGATCTGCCACAGGCTCACAGTGCCCAGAGGTCAAAGAGTCCCCCATGGAGGACTAACACAGCACAAAGGGCACAGGGCCCCCACATGGACTCTGACACAGCACACAGGCCCCCACGGAGGATCTAACACAGCACACAGGGCACAGGGCCCCCACGGAGGACTCTAACACAGCACACAGTCCCCATGGAGGACTCTAACACAGCACACAGTGCCCCCACGGAGGACTCTAACACAGCACACAGTGCCCCCACGGAGGACTTTAACACAGCACACAGTGCCCCCACGGAGGACTCTGACACAGCACACAGGGCCCACGGAGGATCTAACACAGCACACGGGGCCCCCATGGAGGACTCTAACACAGCACACAGGCCCCCCACGGAGGACTCTAGCACAGCACAAAGGGCACAGGGCCCCACAGAGGACTCTAACACAGCACACAGGGCCCCACGGAGGACTCTAACACAGCACACTGGGCCCCAGGGAGCCTCTGCGGGCCTCAGGGAGGCGGCAGCAGTCACCCGTCTCAGACAGCACAGGGTTAGAGGGCTGCTGTAGACGTCACAGATCACATCCAGAGACAACCAGAGCCCAGCACGAAATCCAGGCGGCGCCGACAGACACAGCTTGCCCAGGTTCACAGGTGTTTCAGGATGGAACGGTCCCGAAAGCAGAGCCGCGGAGCTGCACAAGGCAGCCCCTCTGCCTCCCTCAAGGGGGCGCCCTTGTGCTTTGGAGCGTGGCTCCTCGGTGGGCGAGCGTCTCCCCCACTCCCTCCTTGGTGGCAACACTCTGGATTCCCAGCCCCCCTTGTCAGGGTCATGATGACCCAGAGGGGAGCCTGGGGGTGCTGAGACACTGCTTCCAGAAGCCCCTCCACGCGGGCCTGGCCACTGTCTGAGTACAGCGTGTACTGACATTTCATGCGCACTAGGAGAAACTAAGAAGTGGGACCTTTAGAAGCGTAATTAGGGCTCTGCTCTGGGCACTGCGTTAGCCCAGTCCCAGGATTAACAAAGCAGTGGGTTCCCCGAGGGAGGGCCCACCGTCAACACCAGCTTGGCAGGGCTGGCATCGGGGTGAAGCAGGCTAAGCTGCCGCCTGCAACGCTGGTGTTCCGTATTGACGCTGGCATCCCAAATCAGAGCACCGGTTCAAGTCTCAGCTGCCCGGCTTCCGATCCAGCTCCTGCTAGTGCACACCGGAAAGCAGCAAATGACCCAAGTCCTTGGGCCCCTGCACCCACCCATGCAGGAGACCCCGATGCATTTGCAGGCTCCTGGCTTCAGCACAGTCCAGCCCCGGCCATGGCAGCCATTTGGGGAGTGCACTTGAGGTAGAAGATCTCTCTCTCTCTGTCTTTCTCTCTCACTCCCCTCTATCTCTGTCTCTGTCTCCCTGCCTTTCAAATCCAGCTTTTCCTTTCAAACAAGTTTATTTGCTTTGTTTGTCATAGGAAGGCAATTGCCTGAGTATCCCCAGAGTTCGGAGCCATAGCAACACATACTGAGTGCCGATTGCCACGTGGGCTCACATATCAGCACCCAGTTCTTAATTTGAAAGACACTGGATTTCTTCACCCGCCACAGTCCACGTATCTCATCTGTGCAGACTCAGGAGCGGAGTGATACTTCCCACTGCCTGTGCTTCCACCCGGGACTGCCTGCACGCCGGCCCAGCGTGACCACGCGGCCTCTCCCAGCAGCACCGCCCGCCTTGGTGCCCTCTGCCCAGTCGTCTGGTTTCCGCAGGCCTCGTCTGCACTGGGGCACCGAAGGAGAAGCTAATTCACAGGGTCGCGCCTCCTCAGCGTCGGCTGTGGCAAAGGTGCTCAAACAGAGCCTCCCCCAAGCAGACACGGGGAGCAATGAACTGAGAACGGACCCAGGAGGGAACCAGCACTGGCATTCACCCCGTCCGTGCGCGCTCCTGGGACACAGACCCACTGCTCAGACTCCCTGGAGGATTATTAAGAACACACAGCACAAGCTGGCGCCATGGCTCACTAGGCTAATCCTCCACCTTGCGGTGCCGGCACACCGGGTTCTAGTCCCGGTCGGGGCGCCAGATTCTGTCCCGGTTGCCCCTCTTCCAGGCCAGCTCTCTGCTGTGGCCAGGGAGTGCAGTGGAGGATGGCCCAAGTGCTTGGGCCCTGCACCCCATGGGAGACCAGGATAAGTACCTGGCTCCTGCCATCGGATCAGCGTGGTGTGCCGGCCGCAGCGCGCCGGACACGGCGGCCATTGGAAGGTGAACCAAGGGCAAAGGAAGACCTTTCTCTCTGTCTCTCTCTCACTTCACTGTCCACTCTGCCTGTCAAAAAAAAAAAAAAAATTGAACACACAGCACTCACACGGCCCTCAGAAAGTGGCTGGCACTGGCCAGAGCACCCCACACACCCTCACTCGCCCAAGTCGTGTGGGCCCATAGGGTGATACGCACACGTGTCGCTGTGACTTTACACCTTTGGCAGTGACTTGGCCAAGGTCACAGCCGGTCCTCGGCTAAGCTAGAGGCAAACTTCTCAGGGCATGGGGTGGGCTGTGCTCTCTGGGCCCTCTCAGTAGTAAATGGCAAAAGAATAGTCTATGATGTATCGCTCTGGGACATGGCAGAGACACACTCGGCACAGTCAGCCAGTGTCCTTGGGGGGACCCCAGTGGAACCCCGTGGAAAGGGCCCCTGCCCATGCATTCCAGTCTCTGACCCCACCCGGCCCCCTCACCACCAGCCCCAAGGCCAAACCCAGTGCAGCTCCTCCAAGAGTTGGTGGCCTGGGGCTCGGCCCCCTTTTCCAAGCCGTCCGTCTTGTTTGACCGATGTTGTGGAGGAGTTGGGAGGAACAGAATCCCATTAAACCGCAATCTTTCTAAGGTGCCAATGACCAATGACTTGGGAAGGCATTGCTCGACTCCAACGTGTCTCCAGTGGACAAAGAAAAATGGGGTGGCAAAGAGAATAAATTCAGTGTCCTGTAAGGGACGTGATCATTTTGGTTTTGTCTTTAACTTGTTTTTTTCTTTAAATAAAATTCCCCTACCAAAAGCCATGCCCCACCTCCAGCCCCAGATGACCACTGATCTGCACTCGGTCTCCGTAGACTGCCTGTTCCACAAATGGTTCAGGTGGGTGGACGGCACACAGGTGGCTATCTGTGGCTGGCTCCCTTCAGTCAAGGGTCGAGGTCCGTCCGTGCCATAGCATGAGCTGGTTGGTCATTCCTGTCACAACAGAACCATCCTGTGTTGTGTGGACATTATTTCACTGTTGCAGTTACCAACTCTGCCCAGTAGGAGGCACCCGGTCTCCGGGGCTGTTTTCCTCTCCCCTCAGGCTGGAGCCAGGGGTGGAGAGCTGGGTTTGAGGATGCGGGCTGAGATGCATTTATGCAGATCAAGAAAACCTAAAGACCACTGAAGGCCCTGGCAAGAGGATGCAGGGGAGGCCCCCACCGCCCACCAGTGTTTAGAAAGGGCAGAGGTGGGGGCGGGGGGAGCGAGAGGGGCATGGCGGCCCAGGACCAGGGGAGGAAAGAGGCTGGGTCCTTCGGTCCATGGAGCAGCCGCCAAGCCGGGTTCAGGTCAGGAAGCCTGGTGAAGGTGACAGAGGCGTGGTCGGGTGGTGTTTTGGAAACAGTAACACTGCACATTTTGAAGAGCGAGGTCATAGTATTTTCAGAGCAAGGAAACAAGTAACCTTTCGCCCACCCTCCAAAAAGTCTCCCTCCTCCTCTCTGATATTTTCATTTCCTGACAATTAAGCGTTTCCTTTCACAAGAGAGAAAGCCTAGAAAACGCGCCCTCACCTGTGTCACATTCCTGATGGGAACAGGGAAGTGTGGGAGAGGACGTAGGCTGTGCCCATTTTACAGGAGGGGAGAGGAGGCTCCATGTGGAAGGTCCAGGTCCCAGGCGTCCGTCTCCCTGGTCTCCTCTGCTTCACTCTGCAGGCAGCCGGAGCAGCAGCTGCTGGTGTCTCGGGCTCTCTGAAGCCTTGGGGGACCCCAGCAGGAGCCACTTTCCCAACACAGGTCAAAAGAGGCTGGCACTCCGGGCTTGGGGAATGAAGAGACGGTGGTAACTTGTCCTGACCAATGCCTCCCAAGGATGAACTAGAGAGTCATTGGCTGTGCGTGTGCCGGGCCGTGGCAGTCCAGGGTCACACGGAACGCAGAGTGAGCTCACGGCTTCCCTGGCAAAGCCACATTTCCCTCCGCTGAATAACGTGTCCGTGACTCTTCTCCAATCCCCCACTGCACCCCGCCGCCCGACACACAAACCATGAAGCGGATCTCATCTTCAAAACTGCTTTTCCTGTGGCCTTTGTACCCAGCCCTCCCTGCACTCACAGGGGACGGAGGGGCCCACTATGTGGCTTAGCGGGGAAAACCGCCACCTGCAGTGCCAGCACCCCTCGTGGGTGCCAGTTCAAGTCCTGGCTGCCCCTCTTCCGATCCAGCTCTCTGCTATGGCCTGGGAAAGCAGCAGAAGATGGCCTAAGAGCTGCACCCAAGCGAGAAACCTGGAAGAATCTCCTGGCTTTGGCCTGGCCCTTGTGTGGCCATTTGGGGAGTTAACTGGATAGAAGGTATCTCCCTCTCCCTCTCCCTCTCCCTCTCCCTCTCCCTCTCCCTCTCCCTCTCTCTCCCCACCTCCCTCTCTCTCTCTAACTCTGTCATAAATACATACATACTTTAAAAAAGATGTGGAGGAATCGCCACAGCGTGGAGCACCACCCGAGCAAGGGCACCTGCGAAGGTCACTTGCGTTTCTCGGGGCTCAGAGCACCGTTAGAGGGTGGCCGCGGCGTTAGCCAGGACACAGGGGACATCAGAGAGGAGAGGCCAGCTGCGAAGCCACTCCCATTGTCCTTTGTCCTGGTTCAGCGCAGGCTTCCTGGTGCCCTAGCAGGGGCGGTGGTGAGAACGGGCCCTCCTCGGGGCTGGGGGTGCTGGGCCTGTGCACTGCACATCGTCCTGCGATGGTGTTGTCCACAGTGAACGTGACTTCGGTTTGACCTTGGGCTGGATTTTGACGTTGATTATCAGTAGGTCCAACGTTTAGGAGGTTTTACTTGCAGTGAAATCTATGCTGTTCTGGAAGACACTGGGACCTCTAGCCGTGTGACCTTGATCATCACCCCGGGATAGTCTGGCTGACTGGGGCCCGGGAAGGTTACTGATCCTCCCACACAGAACCCACAGCAGGAGGGAGCAGGTCCTTCTCCCAGCACCTGCTGGGGATTCCTTCTCTACACTGTGGGGACACACAGAGGGAGTATGGTGTCGGCCAAGCTCAATGGCACGGCACAGTGCCCTCCCGAGGGCAGAGTGCACACGGAGTCGAGCGCCCTTCTCAGTTGATGGGAGACACGGCCGCACCGGGAAGGAAAGCACGGGTGAGCCTCCTGCTGCCGCAATGGCGTCCAGCTGTCCAGTTGCCAGTCCCCACACGTGGCTAGAACACCACCCACGAGTCAGGGTTTGAGGTGCTAAATGAGAGACCCAGAGGAAAAGGCTCTTGGTTCTCGAGAGGGGCCAACAGGTGTAGCTCCACTCTCCAGGCCTGCCGGCTCCTGCGCAGTGGGAGTGCAATGGTTGTAGGAGCACAGTGGTCACCCGCTCCAACCGTGGACTGATTTTCTGAGCTGAACAGCACTTCGGCCACTGGAGCCCCGGCAGGGTCCACAGCCCAGCCCTCGTCACCGGGGCTGTCCCACCTGTCGCCGGATCAGCAACCCCAGACATTTGCATTGGTCTGAATGACGGGGCCTTGCTGCTGGGGGACTTTATCCTGATTTAGCTGTGTTAATGAAAATCGGGGGTCCAGGTTTGTGACGCCCCCGTGAGAAAGAATTCTCGGGCGAGTCAGCGTGAAATTTTCATTGAGCAAGCGAGGTTTATTGTAAGCAGAAGTCCACGCCCAAGAGCAGGGGAGTGGGCAATGGGGGGGAGGCAGAGGGTCTAGGGGGCGTTATCTTTGGCCTTTTTCTTGTAATGAGGGGGGAGGAATATTCGCGGCATGGGCTCTAAGTACCCTGTGGGATTTCCCTACAATGGGGAGCCGCCCATTTTCTTTCCTAATAAGGTCTTTTCCGACGTGTCACAGCCATCTTGGAGGCAGGTCCCAGAGGAAATTGCAAGGCTAATGACATTATACGGGGCGGGGGTTAATTAAGGCAACACGATGGCTGTTCTGGAACATTCGCTGTTATGCCATGGGAAGTCCCGAGGCTCCAGCGCCTCTGGGCTGGCTCCTCTCGCTGTCTGCCTGCCCTAACAGGTGCATGCCTGGGACCACCTCCAGCAGCAGGGCACAGCTCGGCAAGGAGGGGGCATCTCCTGGCCATTTCCTTTGGGTGAGAGATGCGGGGCTGTTTCCCGCCGAGGGGCACACACAGACCAGCCCTGCTTTGCTTTGTTTCTGCAGCCCGGGAGCCTGGCTGAGCCTCGCCCCTCAGTGCCTACTGCAGGTTGGGCCAAGATGCCAGGCAAGGTGTGGCCACCTGCCAGGTAGATGACACCACCTGCCCGCGGGAAACCCTGCCGGCGGATCGCAGCTGAGCCTCTGTCTGCCCCAGTGTCCTGGGCTCGGACTGTCAGGCTGGTGTTGGGGCGTCGTGTGGGCTTATTCCAAAGAACCAAGGAGCAAGGGAGGCGCAGGTCCTAAGAGTTGTGAGTAGTCGGTCTAAGGGAGGGTCCACCTGGGTCTCCACTGAACTGGCCCACGCTGGGTCCCCCGGAGGCTGGGAGCCATGACTGGGCGTCAGCCAGGGCAAACACAGGTGTTCCCTGGGAGGCTCTGGGACGAGGGTAAGAGGGTGAGACTGGATCCAGCGTGGATCTGAGGAACATGGCAGCCTCGGCTGTCCCCCCACCTGCTCTGCATGAAATGGGGCCTGGGGACCCAAGGGCGCCTGCAGGGGGCGCGCTCGCCTGCCCAGAGGCTGTGGGCACTGGCAATGCTGGGCGGCCTGGACATCCCTGTCAACCAAGGCCACAGCTGTGGGCGGCAGACACGGCGTCCCAGCTGTTCCCCGTTCCCGATTGGCCAGCCAGCCTTGGGGGCTGGTATTTCGGGAGGGGAGGCCGAGGCCTGTCCTCCAGCGAGACTCATCGCCTGCACTGGGCAGCGCTGGGCAGTACGGAGCGGGGCCTGAAAGCTGAGGGCAGGTGATCCCACTTAACTCCTCATCGGGCAGAGCTGCCCAAGCAGCCAAACACAGGAGCAGCCTGCTTTCTTAAATATTTATTTATTTATTTATTAGAAAGGCAGAAAGAGAGAGAGAGAGAAAGGGAGAGGGAGATTTTCTGTCTACTGGTTCACTCTCCAAATGCCCACAACAGCCAGGGCTGGGCCAGGCCAAAGCCAGGAACCAGGAGCTCCATCCGGGTCTCTCACGCGGATGGCAGGGACCCAATTACTTGAGCCATCGCTGCTGCTTCCCAGGGTGTGCATTATCAAGAAACTGAAATTCTGCCAGCGCCGCGGCTCACTAGGTTAATCCTCCGCCTTGCGGCGCCGGCACACCAGGTTCTAGTCTCGGTCAGGGTGCCGGATTCTGTCCCGGTTGCCCCTCTTCCAGGCCAGCTCTCTGCTGTGGCCCAGGAGCGCAGTGGAGGATGGCCCAAGTGCTTGGGCCCTGCACCCCATGGGAGACCAGAAGCACCTGGCACCTGCCATCGGATCAGTGCGGTGCGCCGGCCGCGGCGGCCATTGGAGGGTGAACCAACGGCAAAGGAAGACCTTTCTCTCTGTCTCTCTCTCACTGTCCACTCTGCCTGTCAAAAAAAAAAAAAAAAAAAAAAAGAGAAGCTGAAATTGGGGACTGGAGCCAGGACTCAAACCCAGACACCCCAATCTGAGAAGTGGGGCCCCAAGGGGCGGCTTAACCCCTGTTTCAAACACCGGCCCCAAGGCAAGAGGAGCTGGGCTGAAGGTGCAGGTTATGCACTGATAGCACCTCCGGGGGGGCCAGCGTGTCAGGGCCAGACCCTGGCCCAGGCAGCCTGTGTCCCCCGGGGAAGGCTGTAGCTCCCCCGTGTCTCTCTCGGGAGCCCTGTAGTTAGGGACGGTTTAAATTTGCTAGCCAGAAACCAATTATCTGAATCTATGAGTGTGATTGGGATCTCTACTGGTTAAAACTTGAAGTCTCCAAGCTTGCATGGACATTAGAACTCGGTTGTAAGCAACACCGCAGTAGGGAAGAAAGAAAAATCGAGAACAGAGGCTGAGTCTAAAGACACAGAGTCAGAAGGATTCTCGGTCCTGAACCAGGATCCCGCCGTGACAGACAACACTGCAGATGGCCACCGACACGGGCACGAGCGCCCTGCCGCCCACGTGGATGGAGTTCACGCCTCTTCCTTCATAGGAAGCCTAGAGTTGGCCAGCACCTGCAAACAGAAATTCCATGTGGCCTTGGTGCAGGCAGGGCCTTCTCTCCATGCCCGTCTGTGAAGAAAGGGACAAAACCGACAGCTGCGACAGAAGAGACGATACTTGCTGGCGTAGGTGACAGGGACGGGTCAGAATCTGGGGGCCCGGCTCCCCCTGCTCCTGCCCCTCATCCATCCCAGGGCCAGCCTTCTTCCTGGGGCTCCAGGCTCCCCACCTGGAAATGGGGGTTGGATTCCTGCCCTGTGCACCAGGTACAGGAGATGAAAATCAAGCGAAGTTATGTGAGGAAATGCACATGGGCTCCCGATCCTTCTAAAAAAATAAGCTGTGTGTTATTCTTGACAGAGAAAACACGGAGAATTCGTGATATAGAAGGAAATGGCATTTTACTGGAACTTAAGAACAAGAATCAAACAGGAGCACGCCCAGGAGACAGAGAAGAGTGCCTGTCTCTTGTTACAGGCATCGCGTTTCTTTTATTTTTTTAGGACAGAAAAGGCACTAAAGGCCCCTCACTCTCATTCCAGGGGACTGTCAAGAAGCCCCTGCTGGGCCGGCTCTGGTCCTCCTGGAACCACAGCTGGCGCACAGCAGGTGCTTAGCATCCCTGTGCCTTCTCGACTGGCGTGTGCTGACCTTGGAGTCTCCTTGATGGATGCACTGGGGCCACAAAGCCGGGCAGGCCACCCTGGAGCAGCAGGGGCCCTTCCCAGGGCAGGGGCTCGCGCGGGCTCTCTGCTCCTCGGTGGTCCTGCCGCTGGCTGCTTTCTCCCTCACTTTACGGCCTGGCCACCTGACTTCCATGTGGCCAAGGCTGCGAAGCCGGCGGAGGATGAGACCGATCCAGACGACATCCGCAGAAAGCAAACTACACAGGCGTCAAAGTCAGCTGTGGCTCCGCACACCCTGGACCACTGCATTCATTCGCTGTGCTTGTCCTTAGGCACCAGGCGGTGTGTGCAGCAGGCATTGCTGTAGGGAAGACGGACGGACAGCAGGACAGCTAGGTGACAGGGGTCTGCAGAGACAGCCGTTCTGACAGCCGGAGAGCGGCCCGCGGCTGACCACACACAGCCCTGCGGGTCCCTGAGGCCACGGCTGCACTGCAGGCCTGGAAGCCCGGGAGTGGTTGCAGCCGACGCATTTTACAAAAACTCCTTATGCAGCAACAGGCGGGCTGGAGGGGACGAGGGCTTCAGATCTGAGGCCAGGAAATCAGCAGAAAGAATTGAAGACGCAGGAGGTGTGCCATCAGGGCACGAGACCTTGGTGGGTGGAGAGGAAGGGGTGTGTGAGAACGACCCGGGGAGTGGAGTTCGTGAGCGTGGAAAACAGACCTGTCTCCCACTCAGCATCGCCATGCGGTAGCTGTGGGATCTGCAGATTGTGTAACTGGGCCTCAGTTTCTCCACCTCGGAAATGGGCCTAATTCTGTGGGAGTGGCGTGAGGATGGAAAGATAACGGGAGCAAAGGATGAGCCCAGCACCTCACCGGTGGGCGACAACCGCTGGGCCCCTTGAAGGACACAGCAGCTTGCTCCGCGGGCTGGGGTCGAGTTTGAAAATGAGTGTTAAGGGAAAGGGGAATGAGCAGTGGTCAGGTCCGCACACGGACTTCAGGGAAGTCACAGCAGAGCAACGTGGCCACCGGAGCTGTGGTGTAGCAGATAAAGCCACCACCTGCAGGGCTGGCATCCCATACTGGCACTGGTTCGAGTCCCGGCTGCTCCACTTCCAATCCAGCTGCCTGCTAAGGACCTGGAAAAACAGTAGAAGATGCCCCAAGTGCTTGGGCCCCTGCGCCCACGTGGGAGACCAGGAAGAAGCTCCTGGTTCCTGGCTTCAGCCTGGCACAGCCCTTGGCTTTTGCAGTCATCTGTAGAGTGAACCAATAAATGGGAAATCTAACTCTCTTGCTCTGACTTTCAAATAAACTTTAAAAAAAAAAAAGAACATGACCATTGAGAGCTGCACATACCACGACTTCCCACATCTGTGTGGCCTCCACCTGCAGCCCCCAGGAAGGGTGGTCTCCAGCGAGGGGCTCCTACAGCCCAGATCAGCCGCCCTGCTCTCTTCGTGGAAACTTGCCAGCGTCTCAGAGAGCCCTGCACCCTTCTTAGTGCTCCAGCCCTTCCTGGCAAACCCCCAGCGCGGTGAGGGTGCCCACACCGGGGGACCACCCCGTGCCCCTCTCACCTTCCAGGCCTTGGGTGCCCCCCACCAGGTGCACCTGCCCCAGCACTCTCAGGCCAGAAGCTGACAAGCCTCAGCATCTCCCACGGAAGGTTCTGGAGAGACGCACAGGCCTCGGGCGAGCGTGGCTGCGGCACTTTCACTGTGAGAAGCCGCCAGCTGGAAACCCTGCCCCACGTGGAGAGGCGCCCGGCAAAGCCGTTTGCGCCGGCCAGGTCTTTGCCACGTCACAGGTTTCCTACCTCCTACCTCGGCGTGTTTCAGAAATTTCCCCTGGGGTGAGAGTGCCCCGGCGCCTTTGTTGTGAAATTTGGTTAACACAGGTGATTTTTTTTTTTTTTTGGATGACATCACTCAAATTAGGTCCCCGGATGTGTGTCAGAAAAACAAAGCCCCGGGTCGAGCTCAGTTCTCGGGGAACAGCCGTGACTGGAGACAGAAGAGCGGCTGCAGGCAGCCAGGTGCCCGGCGGAGCGCAGCACTGGAGGAGGAAGCTCCACCGGCCTCGGTTCGTGGCGGTGGATGCTTTGCCAGGCGTGCTTTGTCAGCTTCAAAGGGGACAGAGCTGCTCCTCTCAGTGTGGTGTATCACAGCCTATGACAACCGGTCAGGCATTTCCCCCGCGGCCCCAGCCGGGCGTCCTGTGCTTTAACCCACCGGGGTGGGGAGGGGGCAGAACGGACTGAGCCGCAGGTCCGAGCACGGAGCCCCTGCCCTGCTGTGTGGAAGTTGCCGTCTGGGGTGACTGTGTCTAACAGAAGGTCTACTCACCGGCTCTTTAAGTCCTTGGCCACACACCGGGCCCACGTGCATCCGTGGTGCTGATGGTAGCCCCTGGGGACACAGGGTGGCTTCTTCCCTCCTCCCGGTCCCTACCACTTCCTGTCACTCACTGCACCTGTCCGCGGTACCCGCCATGCCCCTCTGGCACTGGCAAGTTCGAGCTGAGGTTGGCCAACGGGACAGGCTCTGGTGGGTGTCGCAGGATGGACAAAGCTCCCTCCACACCTGGGGGTTGTTTATCCTCAGATGGCATGGGAATGGCATTTTCCGGGCAAATTCCGAGGAAAGCAGAGGCACTTAAAGACAGAGCCAGAGGCCGGCGCCGCAGCTCACTAGGCTAATCCTCCGCCTGCGGCGCCAGCACACAGGGTTCTAGTCCAGGTCAGGGCGCCGGATTCTGTCCCGGTTGCCCCTCTTCCAGGCCAGTTCTCTGCTGTGGCCCGAGAGTGCAGTGGAGGATGGCCCAGGTGCTTGGGCCCTGCACCCCATGGGAGACCAGGAGAAGCACCTGACTCCTGCCTTCAGATCAGTGCAGCGTCGGCCACAGCACACCGGCCGTGGCGGCCATTGGAGGGTGAACCAATGGAAAAGGAAGACCTTTCTCTCTGTCTCTCTCTCTCTCTCACTGTCCACTCTGCCTGTCAAAAAAAAAAAAAAAAAAAAAGAGTAAAGACAGAGCCGGGAGTCCTGCTCCCACGCCCTGTGATTTGAATCCCGGTCTGTCTCGTGTTCCCGCCACAGAGGTCAGTGGGACTCAGCCAGTGTTGAGAACCCCCTGCCTCGTGACTGCCGGCTGCCCTGCCCCCGGGGCTGCGTCATCTCTGGCCCCCAGGGTTGGGCGTCAGCGGAGGCCGTGGGAGGTGTCTGGTGGGCGGAAAGGCCAGGGCGGAGCCAGGCTGCAGCACATCCCACCAGTGAGAAACCAGACTCCGGGTGCGTGGCCAGGGTGCGTGACCGGGGTGCGTGGCCGGGTGCGTGGCCGGTGCCCGGGACACACTGAGGGCTGGCATTTCAGTGTTTGCTTCCACAGCAGCAGAGACGGCCCCCAGCTCCAGCATAGCTGCCTCACACAGCAAGTGGGGGGGACCGGGGCCCCTGCACGGAAGGCTCGTGTGCTGGAGTTGGCTTTGCTGTCCGTGCAGTGTGCAGGGGTGGGAGCCAGGGAGAGCAGGCGGGGGAGCCATCCTCCCCAGGGGAGGTCAGCGCTGCTGCAAGGGTAAGCCCTCCCCCTTCCCTGTGTGTGCACACACACACATGTATTACATACACACATGTGCACACGTATGCATGCACACATCTACACACGTGTGTATACAGATATGTATACATCACATATATGCACATATACAGACACATCAACATGGATACATATGTGCGCATGTATGCACACATGTACGTGCATCAACACATGTGCACACAATCTACACATGTGAACACACATGTATACAGACACCTACACACATCTACACGTGTGCACACACTTGTATAAATGAGTACACATGCATACATACATATATACCTACATCTATATATACATCTACACAGATGCACATGTGCACACACATGCATACAGATATTCACACATAGATACACGTGCATGCATGTCTACATGTGTGTACCCATGTGTACAGATATTTACATATGTGTGCATCTGCACGTGTGTGCACATACATGTATACAGATACATGTGTGCAGATGCACGTCTACACATGGATGCACATGTGTGCATATACACACATCTACATGCATGTGTATATACATCACAGAGATACACATGTGCACACACATCTATGCACATCTACACATGTGTGCACACACATTCACACACACATCTATGAAGATACACATGTGCATATACAGATATGTATGTGCACACACATGTATACACATATACAAAGAAATACACATATGTATAGACACACATCTACACACAGATGCAGATACACATGGGCACACACCAACACACATATGCACATAGACACACATCTACTCACAAGTACATGTATGCACACACATCTATACACACAGATGCAAACATACAATATGTTGATACACATGTACACAGAGACACGTGTGTGCATAGAAACACATGTACACACAGACACATACACAGATACATGCATGCACACGTAAGAGACACATGCATACAGAGATACACACGTACACAGACACAGATATACACAGATACACACAGATACGCACATATATTCACACAGATACACCTCACACACACATGCTCACACACCACAGAGAGACACAGATGTATACACGGATACATACGTGCACACATAAGAGATATGCATACACTGATACACAGATATTCACACACACGTGTACACGCACATGCTCAGATGCACACCACAGAGACACAGACACACACCCTCTGCTGGGTGACCACCATCCGCCTCCAGCAGACAGGACCAGGCATGAGCCAGCTGTGTGGGCAGCAGGCTGGCAGGGACCCTGCAGTGCGGGGGTCCCGTGCGCCAGGCCCCCCGCAGGGTCTCGGTGCCCTTTAACCTGCATGGCTGTCCGGGAGCCTCGCAGAGGGAAGGCGTCCTTGACCTCGGGGTGCTGGCTCAGGCCTCGTGTGGGCCAAGCCTGGCCCCACCCCCGGCGGCTCCTTGCTCCGCAAACTTCCTGCCCCCCCCCCCGCAGGTGCCCTGCCGACAATCCCTCCCCTCCCCCCAGGAGAAGCCTGGGTTCCAGCCTGCAGCCCCCAGAGCACGCCCAGCTTGTCCCCCACGGCCCCAACATCAGTGCCGCCTCGGCCCCTTCGAAAGAAAAGCTCGGGGAACTGCATGGATTTCCAAACATTTCGCACCCAAATAAACATATCTTTGAATCCCACTTTCCACAAACTTTCTAATGTCCCTCATGTTAACTAAGCAAGAAACAATGGGACCAAGGATCACACCCGCTACAGGACTCCTTCCCCTCCCCTGGGTGAGGCTGGGGGCGTGACCAAGCCCACCCCACCCCCCACCCAGGGAAGCAGCAGAGTGGGGGAGCTCCCCACCCCGCTCCAGGGCCAGCGACCCTGTGACATCATACCTGTTTTTGCACGAAGAGCATTTACCTACTTCTCAACACTCTCCGCTCATTTCCCTTGAAAAGTTCTATTTTAATCTGGGGGGAGAAACAGGCTTCTCACGCCTCCCACCATGATCACTCTCTTTAAGATCCTCCGAGATTTCAAAGAATTCAAAACCAGCCTGGCACCCTCCCAGCCCGCATCCCAGCCAGGGCCGCGGTGTGTGCAGAGGCCCGAGAAAGCCCCGGGCAGACACAAACAGCGGCTGGGGAAGTCCTGCCGCGTGCCCAGGAAAGCGAAACGGCCTCTGGCTGGGGCGCCCACACGCCCGCTTGGCGAGCAAGCCTGAACCCACCCACGGCTGCAGCCAGCGCTCAGCCACCCCCGGCCCCGCGCTCCTCAACTCCCGATCCCTCCTCAAAGAACGCACTCCCTGAGGCCGGGTTGAATGGAACAGAGCGAGCGCCACGGGCCAAGGAAGAAACAGGCCCAGTGGAGGTGCACATGAGCGCCAGCCAGCGCATCCCCCAGCCCCTCGTGCCCCCCTGCCCCCAGCTGGAGATGCAGGGGACCCCGCCCCCACAGCCGGCCACAGGGCTTCCTGCTCGCAGCCCAGAGTAGCGCAATCACGCCACGACAGTCCCAGAAACCCTCCTCTCCCAACTGCCCAGAGCGAATCAGGGGACACAGCAGCACAATCTAGAAAGGCATCCTGGGGGCGGGCACTGTGGCGCAGCAGGTAAAGCTGCTGCCTGTGATGCCGGCCTCCCATATGGGCGCCGGTTCAAGTCCCAGCTGCTCCACTTCCAATCCAGCTCTCTGCTACGGCCTGGGGAAGCGGTAGAGGATGGCCCAAGTACTTGGGCCCTTGCACTCACGTGGGAAACATGGAAGAAGCTCCTGGCTCCTGGCTTCGGATCAGCACAGCTCCGACCATTGCAGCCATCTGGGGAGTGAACCAGCAGATGGAGGACCTCTCTCTCTCTCTCTCTCTCTCTCTCTTTCTCTCTCTCTGCCTCTGTCTCTCTGTTACTCTGCCTTTCAAATGAATGAATAAACCTTTAAAAAAAAGAAGAAGAAAAAGAAAGGCATCCTTGGAGCCAGTGTGTGGCACAGTGTGTGTCCACAGCCTGTAACACCACCAGCATCCCATATGGGCGCCGGTTCGAGTCCAGACTGTTCCACTGTTAACAGCTCCCCGTTAACACACCTGGGAAAGCAGTAGAAGATGGCCCAGGTGCTTGGGCCCCTGCATCCACGTGGGAGACCTGGATGGAGCTCCAGGTTCCTGGCTTTGGCCTGGCCCAGCCTCAGCTATTGCAGTGGGTGCAGAAGAACCCCCTCTCTCTCTAACTCTGCCTTCCAAATAAATAAAACAAACCTTGAGAAAGAGAAAGAGAGAGAGAGAGAGAGAGAGAGAGAGAGAGACAGGCATCTTGGTGCCTTCACCCTCCAGGGCCCAGCCCCCCTCCCATGGGCTTCGCTCCGCCTTACCTCTGTGCCTTTGCCACGCTGCTCCGGCCCCCAGGGAGGCTGCAAACCCCGCCCCCACCCCCACCACCGCCAGCCTTTCCCACATTGGCAATGTGGCCCCAGTGCCGCCAATGGAAATGCAGGCCCTGGAACACAGCCCCACATGTGGCAGTGACTGAGGCTCTGCATGCCTCGAGGTCCCCGCCTGTGAAATGGGTATGAATGAAAAGAGCCTCCCTCCCCCTGCAGGACGGGTTCACTGCATCCCCACCCAGAGAGCGGGGTGGGCCGTGAAGTGGAGTCGCTCTCAGACAGGCCTTCCAGCACGGGGAGGCGAGGAAGGCGGGGAACAGTCACCGCACACTTCACCAGCCGACAGCGTGGCGGGGCAGTGTCCGTGAGCTGATAGCAGCCGGCGGGGCTGGGCGTCTGCCGGGCCCCCCCACATTCTGCTTCTTTCTGGAGGTGCAGGCAGGCCGGGCCGGACTCGCCAGGAGCCGAGGGTGGGCTGAGGCTGGGGCCGGTCCACCAGGCGCGGTGGGCAAAGGCCAGGAAGGCTGGTTTGCTTTCATTCACAGAAACCCTTTGTGTTCAGGAAATGAGCCGATTTCCCTTTTTTCTTAAAATTTCTTTTATTTGAAAGAGAGAGAGAGAGAGAGAGAGAGGAGAGAGAGAGAGATCTCCCATCCACTGATTCACTCCCCAAATGACCTCAAGAGCTAGAGCTGTCAGGCCAACGCCAGGAGCCTGGAACTCCCACGTAGGTGACAAGGGCCTGAGTTCCTGGGCCATCAGCTGCTGCTTTCCCAGGCACATTGGCAGAGGGCTGGGTCAGAGGTGGGGCAGCAGGGACTGGACTGGCACCCACACCGGATGCCGGCATTGCAGGCTGAGGCTTAGCCCACTGTGCCGATTTCTCGAAGATTGGAGCAGAATCTTCTATTGGATGTTTCCAAGATGTACTGTGCACCTTATTCCAATAGGGACCACGAGGAAGCATGTTAAAGACCTTGGACTGTGCTTTATGGGAATCAGATGTTTGCAAAGCACTAGGAATCGGGCACCCGTGGTTGATCTCAGACCCATGTGATTGGCCTCCAAGAGGAAACCGGACGGCCTGGGCCGTCCACCGACGAGTGACCCCCTCCACCTACGCACCCAGACACAGCTGCCTTAGGTTGTGTTTTACTATAAATAGCGTGACACACGGAGAAGCATTTCCTAACCTGCCCGGGCGGTTTTGAAACGTCCCTTCCCTCTGCGGCCGTGGCCGCAGCCGCTCACCGCCGATAGCAATCTCCTGCAGGAACGGCGACACACTTTGCAAGACCCAGGGGACATGATGCCATATTTTTTTCAAAAGATGCGGGTGGCAGAGGGGTGGGGTAGGGGTTGGCACAGAAGTTACAACACTGCTCGGGACATCTGCGTCCTGTTTGGGGTCCCTGGGTTCAAATCCTGGCTCTGCGTCCAGTCTAGCTTCCTGCTTGTGCGCACTGCTGGGGCAGCAGGCGATGGCTCCGGTACCTGGGCCACGGCCACCCACGCGAGAGATCTGGATGCAGTTCTAGGCCTCGGCTTTGGCCTGGCTCTGGCTGATGGAGGTGCTGGCATTTGGGGAGTGAACCAGCAGCTAAAATGTATCTCAGATCTCTCTCTCCACCTTTCAACTAAATGATAAAATCGATTTTTAAAAAATACCAAAAAGCATTAACAAGAAGAAAACATGTAACCAGGCACAGGGGCCCCTGAGCGTGGGGACCTGTGGGACTGCACGGGTCCTATCTCCATGGCACTGGCCCTGGCCATTCCCTTACCGATTTAATGCAGCCGAAATAACCAGACATTCACGCAACCTCCAGGCTGAAGATCTTTGCTTGACATTTTTTTCCAGCATTTACTGATATTCAACGGCATTCTCCTTGTCCCACAAAAGGTCTTATTTCCTTGCTAGAAATCGTGTTTTAGAAAGATACAGACACAGTCTCAACATTTCTGTAAACAGCAGGAGGCAGGTGAGTGCATTTCTGGTGTGTTCTGTGCATTTACGTGAACGACTCCGCCCATTTGCCGGAAGAATGTCAGTTCCGTGTAGATTGCAGCAGGTGTGCTCGGGCACATGTTGGCACACCTGCCTTCCATTAAAGAATGGCTACTCTGTCAAACAGCCCGGCTTTGCAGAATCCAGTTTGCTCCCGTTGAGTACAGTGACAGCCCCTATTGATGTCCCATCCTGGGAAGCTTTCATCTCCGAGATTTATCCAAAGCAACTCATCTGGGAGAGAAATGCTGGCCCTTCCCCGCGAGCTGGTGACGCAGACAGAAACCTGTTCTTAGCTCGTGCTGCCGCCATCCTAAACCCTCTGCTCGCTGTAACTTACTGTGGGAAGTGAGATCCCAGAGCTTCCGCTGCCTTCATAGAAACAAATGAACAAACCCAGCTCCGACTCGGGAGGCAGGAAAGTAGGTTTCACCTCTGGAAGGAAGGACTCTAAAGAGTTTGTGGGCAGAGTTTTAAAGCGATCACATGGACACCTATAGATAACACACAAAGCCTCGAGGCCTGGTGAGACCGGCCAGGGAGGCGTTCTGGGGAGGGGACCACGGACCGGACCTGGGATGCATCTACATGAAAGCTGTCCTTTCCAGTTTTCATGGAGCCACAGAAGCCGGGAGGCCTCCTGAGGTCCCCGAGCAGGGTGCGCAGGGTCAGCGGAACAGCAAACCGGTGGACTGCTGCAGGTGCACAAGCCGAGGTTTGCTTGGGTCGCGCGTGGGGTCCGTGAACATTCTCATTTCTTCCTGCATTCTTGGCCTGGTGTTTCTGCCAGCAGATGAGGGTGCTAGTCACAGAAACCCTCCTTCCTTTGTTCAACAAAGACATAGTGCCAGGCACACCGGCGGGATACAACAGAAGAAGAGTCCTGCTCTTACGGAGCTTGCATTGTGCCAGGGGAGAGAGAAAGACGACGGTGAGCACACAGAGTGACCAGGTTGTTAGAAGGCGCTGTGTGCTGGCTAAGGGCCACCGCATGGCACCCCACGGGGAGGTCGCGATACTAACTAGAGCAGCCCGCGAGGCCTCCGTGCAAAGGGAGTTTTGAGCAGGAGTGCAGAGCTGGCTGTGCAGACAGCTGGAGGGGGAGAGTGCGCCACTCCCAGCACCGGGAATGTGCCAGGACGCAGGGGACGCTGGGGACGCCGGGGTCACTGGGGATGGAGCAAGTGGCCAGAGGCACAGGAGGGGAGGAAGCAGGCAGCAGGTGTCAGGTCAGGGCACATCGTTCAAGCCCTCTCGGGCTTCTCTTTCTTGCCGAGTGAGGTGAGAAGCCACCGCCGAGGGAGCTGCAGAGCCAGCGGTAGCGAGAACCCCCCGTCCCCGTGTTTCCCACGCATCGCGTGGCTCCTGCGCTGACAATAGCCCCGCCCTCGGAAAAGGAGCCAAGGACAGAAGGACGGAGAATCGTTAGGTGGTGGCTGCAGTGAGTCCGGCAAGAGATGACGAGGTGACCGGACGCTGGGCGCCTCCTGGGGGTGAGGCCACCCGGCCAGGAGCTGGCAGCACTGTCTGTGGGAGGGGGTTGCTCCCAGGACTCGGCTGCGTGGGCAGTGGGGAGGCGTTGTTCACAGGAGTCGCTGCACTGGCCATCTACTACTGGTCAACAAATGACTTGCAGGATACAGGAAAGCTATCAAGGTCAACGGGTGCCAGCGCCGTGTGACACAATGGGCCAGACTAAAGCCACGTCTTCAAAATCGCAATTCACTCAATTCTGTGATGCCCTGAATTTTAGCCCGTCTGAGCTCGAGTGCAGCTTTAATGCAAATGGACTCTGCAGCAGCTGCCTGGGAAGCTCGGGGCTGCAGCAGCGTGGCAGAGCTGACACGGGCCCCTGCGGAGCCCTGGAGGTCGGGGCATTTCCATGTGAAACAGACAGGACTCCCGGATCCCAGTCCTCAGCCATCTGTGCAGTGATTTACCCCGCTGCAATACGTCCGAGCTCCGGCGATGGCTGGCTCTTTGGTGTCCTCTCCCTCCATCCCCACGGCTGCCCCCTTCTTGTCCTCCATGATGGACACTTAGGAAGTGAGGCCCCATGGCCACCCAGCTCACCTAACCAACACCATATCTTTTTTTTTTTCCGACAGGCAGAGTGGACAGTGAGAGAGAGACAGAGAGAAAGGTCTTTCTTTGCCGTTGGTTCACCCTCCAATGGCCGCCGCGGCCGGAGTGCTGTGGCCGGTGCGCTGCGGCCAGGGAACCGTGCTGATCCGAAGGCAGGAACCAGGTGCTTCTCCTGGTCTCCCATGCGGGTAGAGGGCCCAAGCACTCGGGCCATCCTCCACTGCACTCCCGGGCCACAGCAGAGAGCTGGCCTGGAAGAGGGGCAACCAGGACAGAATCCGGTGCCCCAACCAGGACTAGTTTTTTTTTTTTTTTTTTTAAACATTTCAATCTTATATTATAGTCAATGCCACTGATCAGGGCATTATTTCCTAAAGTCTCAGTGAAATGCAAGTAATCGTCCTCCTCTATAGCCAGCAGCTCGGTCCTCACCAAATCGAGACCATAGCGGTCTCGGTCCTGAAGCAGGAGGCCAAAGGGAAAGAACCCAGAGGAGAAACGACAGCGTGTCTGACCCCGCATAGCTGCAGCTGAGATCGCTCAACACGAGGGTGCCCCACAGCAGTGCGCTCACAGACACAAGATGCTGGCGCGCAGTGTCCCGGCACAGGCATTCGGTGTCCTGGCACAGGCGGTATCCGCCACCTGGTCATTCCAAGGCACTCACCTTTCATTTATGCAGCTGCAGATAATGACACGTGTACATTTTCTCTTGGTTTTCAAGAACCTTTCAACATAAGGGTGGTAAAACCCCCATCCTCTCTTTTTATTTTTTAAATTTGATCTGTTATTCGAGAGGCAGAGGCACAGATAGGATAGCCCCCATCCACCAGCTGGCAGTGGGCCAGGGCCAAAGCTGGAAGCCTGGAATGCCCACCACGTGAGCCACCACCACTGCCTCCCAGAGTCTGTGCCAGCAAGAAACAGGAGTCAGAAAACCAGGAACTGAACTCAGGCACCTGCATGTGGGACGCAGGGGACTTAAACACTACACTGCTAAAGGCAAAGCTTCCAAACTGGCCCACATTACATAATGCTATTCACTTTAGATGCAATCATAACAAAATGAACACAACATGACTCAAACCTCCAACTCATAAATCAATCATTTAACTCAAAATGTAGAGAACAAAATTAAATTTGTCAAGGAAGTAGAGAAAAGTAAAAAGAAATTGAAAAATCAGAAACAACAAAGGCTCTAAAATGTAAAAATTAAAATAAGGAAACATCTGCTTTGCAAACACTAAAATAATAATAATCAAAATAGGAATTGACCTAAGACAAACGTTCAAGATCATTATAGAAAAACTTAATCAAGCATGAAATAAAAGAGCAATAGTGGAGAGCTATACCATATTCATGGATGGGAAGACACAATTCAGAATTGTTTCTTCCCAGAATACTGCATAATTGCTACATAAGTGCCTGCCAAAACACTTAGGAGTTTTCTAGATACAAGTGATAAATTACTTAATGTGCCAAAACAGTCAAGGCAAGTTTGTAAAGATAAATAAGAAGGAATACAGGCCCTACCGTTCACCAAAACAAAATATAAAGACATGGAAATTAAAACAGATGTCTTTGGGGAGTGGCATCATGGAAGCTTGCCTTTTTATCCTTATTACATTCTTTAAAATCAACTGCCCACACCCAGATAATAATAATAATAAATGTACATGTCACTGCAAGAACAGGAGCAGGAGGAGGAGGAGGAGCTGAGGGGCCACGGCGGTTTATTCAAACAGCACTTAGAGGAGCAGAGCTAACGGACGGGCCAGACTCCACGGCTCAGCAGCTGAGCAGTGATTCTCTGTTTCCCTCATCACAGGCTACACTCCAGATACAGCTGCATGGGGACTTCAAACAGTTACAGAAAAACAGAATCACAACCTAAGCTTATTTTGGCACCAAAAACTTTTGAAATCCATGCAGACTTTTCTTCTATGTGTTTTCCATGCACTTTTTGAAGACCCCTTGTAGGCATGGACTTCACAAATTTGTGCCAAAATAAGTCTGTCTTAATTGCATTTTCCATGAAAATTTTGAAGTACCCGTACCTATGCATGAGTTTGCTATCAATAGGTTCTATCATCTTCATGGAAATATATTCATGTTAGTTATAACAAACTTAAATTATGTTCATTTTATTGAAATCCTATCCTTTTTCAACTTTTTAAAAATATTAATTGAGGCCAACGCCGCGTGGCTCACTAGGCTAATCCTTCGCTTGTGGCACCGGCACCCCAGGTTCTAGTCCCGTTTGGGACACTGGATTCTGTCCCGGTTGCTCCTCTTCCAGGCCAGCTCTCTGCTGTGGCCCGGGAGAGCAGTGGAGAATGGCCCAAGTGCTTGGGCCCTGCACCCCATGGGAGACCAGGAGAAGCACCTGGCTCCTGGCTTCGGATCGGCGCAGCGGGCTGGTAAGGCAGACAGACCCCTGCTCCAGGCACCCATGGGTTTTGTTGTTAAAACACAATTTGTTTTATCTGCTTTTCTGCTCCCTTCAGGCTGCCAGGCAGGGCAGAATTTGGAATGTGCTTCAAGTCCTTTTTTTTTTTTTTTTTTTTTTTTTTTTTAGCTCAGAAATTCAGGCACCAGTGCCCTGCCTGAGACATGAGGATAACAGAGCTTGTAGGGCCCTGGGAAAGCTGCCATGTTAATGGACCAAGATCTGGGTTCTCAATCAACGATACTGTCCTTAAATACTGATTTCAGGGGCCAGTGGCATGGCAGGTAAAGCCATTGGACGCTGGCATCCCGTATGGGCGCTGGTTTGAGACCTGGCTGCTCCACTTCTGATCCAGCTCCCTGCTAATGGCGTGAGAGAGCAGTAGAAGACGGCCCAAGTGCTTGGGCCCCTGCACCCACATAGGAGACACAGAGGAAGCTCCTGGCTCCTGGCTTCAGACCAGCCTAACTCCAGGCGTTGTGGCCATTTGGGGAGTAAACCAGCAGATGGAAGATCTCTCTGTGTGTCTCTCCCTCTCTCTCTGTAGCTCTTTCAAATAAATAAATTAATTTAAAAAATTGATTTCAAAATGGAAATGGAATGAAGTTTTAGGACAACGTGCAGGTGTGAATACTTAACAAAATTCCTGCAAGATTTGTGTTTTGTGCTGTTACTATCATCTTCTCACGGTCTGGTCTGTTTTTTTACAGTAACTCCTAGCTGTAAGGATGGCAGGAGTTGAGGGTAAGGCAGACTGAGGGAGCAGCCTCAGCACAGCGTGAGGGGCCAGGTGAGGGCCAGGCAGGTGTGCCCTGGGTGCCCGGCCGGTGCTGACGCCCCCTTTCCTCTCTCTCTCTCTTCTTGTTGTACTGCGACATCATCATCATCCTTAGGAAGCACTGGCAGAGTGGGGACTGTGTTAAAAACAAGAGCCTTGCGACTGCGTCTTCTCCTTGATAGACACCATCAGACTAGCACACAGGGACAGAGGAGATGAAAGATGGAGAGTTCTCTATTCCGGGGACTCAGGCTGTGAGCCCAGTGCCCCTGCTGCAGGGGAAGCCCCGTGGGCCTTCCTGTGCCAAGCCACTTCCCCCGCCCCCGCCCCCACCAGCAGATGTGGGCAGATAGCCCCGCGTCCACAACGGCCGCCCTCCGGCCTGGCCCGTGCAGAGCCGGGACTGGCCCACACTTGAGTGTGGGATGGAGGATGTGGGGACCAGGGCTAGGGGCTGTGTTCAGCTTCCTGGGTGTCCCTTGTGCTACAGAAGCATGACCTAGAATACAGCCTGCCGGCGCTGACGTCTGCTTCCGCCTGGAAGATGATGCTATAGCGGGCCCTGAGCAGTCTTTGTGTCTTGTGCATGATGGACACAAGCAAACCATGAGACCTGCTCATGGGGCCACAGACGCCCCTGGGCGCCCCAGCATGCCCCATGCAACCCGCATGGCGCTGCTCTCTGTGCATGGACTGGCGTGCGAGGGGCTGACCTTGCCTTCCGTGTCGCCTGAGCGCTAGGCACTGTGCCAGCCCCTTTATATTCTTTGCACCACTGGTCCTCCTAACTACCTTCCCTCAGTGTGAGGATGGGGAAACAGGTGCTTCAGCCACTTGCACGCCTACAAGTGCAGCACGAGGAAGCGACGAAGCTGCAGGTGCTTTGGACAGCAAAGCAGAGCTTTGTGCGACCCGGGACCGACGTGCCCACCATTTATTTAGACCAGATTTTTGTGATGTAGCTACCAAAGAACAATTGCAAATCAGAATGTCAGGAAAAATTATAAAATCAAGGAGCCAGTGTTGTGGCACAGCAGGTTAAGTTGCCACCTGCGATGCCAGCATTCCATATGGGCACCAGTTGGAGCCCCAGTCGCTCTGCTTCTGATCCAGCTCCTGCTGATATGCCTGGGAAAGCAGTGGAAGATGGCCCAGGCCCTTGAGCCCTTACACCCATGTAGGAGACTCAAATGAAGCTCCTGGCTTCAGCCTGGCCCATTCCCAGCCATTGCAGCCATTTGAGGAGTGAACCAGCAGATGGAAGACCTCTCTCTCTCTCTCTCTCTCGCTCTCTCTCTCTCTCGCTCTCTCTCTCTCTCTTTCTCTCTCCCCTCGTCTTCTCTCTTTCTCTGCAACTCTACTGTTCAAACAAATAAATAGATCATTTTTTTTTTTTGGACAGGCAGAGTGGACAGTGAGAGAGAGACAGAGAGAAAGGTCTTCCTTTGCCGTTGGTTCACCCTCTAATGGCCGCCACGGCCAGTGCGCTGCGGCCGGCGCACCACGCTGATCCGATGGCAGGAGCCAGGTACTTATCCTGGTCTCCCATGGGGTGCAGGGCCCAAGCACTTGGGCCATCCTCCACTGCACTCCCTGGCCACAGCAGAGGGCTGGCCTGGAAGAGGGGCCACCGGGACAGAAAGAATCCGGCGCCCTGACCGGGACTAGAACCCGGTGTGCTGGCGCCGCAAGGCGGAGGATTAGCCTAGTGAGCTGCGGTGCCGGCAATAGATCATTTTTTAAAAATTATAAAATAAAAACAATTGGTTCCAAGGGGATGTCTCTGCATTTTCCCAGTAATTAAGAAATTGTCCAAGTTTGCCTTCTTTCACTCCATGTTTTGTGGCACAAATGCTGTATACGTGTGTCATAAACTCTTGGTGGCTCATATGCCCTAGGGGAGACTCTAGCCAGTGCGAATCTTTCCTCATTGCAGGTCTCCAATTATTTTTCCTAGGTGCCAAATGATTTTAATTTCTGCTAGACTATGGGCCCCTGAGTGCTGTGCTCTGTAACCTGGGGAGTCAGCCCAGGCTGGGAGGAGCCCAGGACGAAGAGGCTCTGGGGCAGACATCACTAATGGAAACCAGCAAATGGGATACAGGAATCTGACACCATGAACCCGCCCCTTACATAAAGGCCACCAGGAGCTCGCCTGGGGAACCGCACAGGGTCCCAAGACAGCAGGGCCCTGGCAGAGGCCAAAATGCGCCCCTTGCCTCTCTCTCTCACGTCGACACGGTGAGCAAGGCCACGCATTGTAGCCAGTTCCCGCTGCTCCTCCCAGGCCGGGTCAGCGCCCGCTGGGACTCACTTGTCTCCCTCCACACAGCCCCCTTCATCATCCAGTAGTCGCTCTGGGGCTGAATCGAGCCCCCTACCTGCCTCACTCCCACCCTAGTCTTCGGGGACAAACATCAGCTCAATGGTAACCTCACGTACAGTGGGGATGCAGCCCAGCCCGTGGGCTGGCACAACGCATCTCCTGCTTCCTCCCTCTCCAGCTCCCCAGGCCGCCCTGCATCCCTCGTCTTGGGCCCCCACCTCACCGATTCCTCTGCGGGAACACCGTGTTCTTGCACTCTGCTCTGTGGGAGCCCCTGAGCTCAGAGGCCGGGCACCCACTCCTGCTGCCCAGGCGCAGTCGCTCGCCCCAGGTCCCCACTGGCCCTTATCCACGCGGGGCTTCCACTGGACAGGGGCTCAGGGAGCCTCCACGGGGGAACAGGACAAATGCTGACCACAGAGGGGTCACTCGTTGCTGTGAAGTAGCTGTTTTAGCCAACAGTTTCCAATACAGCCACGTTTCCAAAACAGGGCAATACCAGGATAAAACCGAAACCAATGATTCAGCAGAACTTGAACTCTGCCCAGGGGGTCCTTAGCGTGCAGACACCGCTGTGCCCCTGTGAAGTCCCACTGCCCAGAGCTACAGGCCGGGTTAGAAAAGACGCCTGGGAAGTGTGTGGCGTAGGGCCCAGCGCAAGGCAGGTGCCCCCACAATGCCAAATCTTTTTGCAAAAAGTGCCTGGGTCCAAGATCTCTAGTTTTAGGCTTTGCTTCTTCTGGACACTCTCACAAATCAAAGACCAATTTCCTAAGTGCTTTCTCTTTTCAATGAAAAACCATCCTGTGTCCACTTCCTCCAGTGAAAGCTGCCCGAGGGGGAGAGAGAGAGAGAGTGAGAGAGAGAGAGAGAGAGAGAGAGACCTGCCCTTGGCCAGGAGGGTGGGAGAGTGGGCGGCCGCAGTGGGCTGGGTCTGGAAAACCCGTAGTTCACAACGGAAACCGTGACGGGACCCCGGCGCTGACACCCTGCCCCGCCTCCCCACTCCTGGGCCCCCTGAGCCCCCGTGAGTGGAAGGCCATAGGCCGCTGCGCCCGCAGCTGGAAGCCCACTCTGCGGTTTGACTTTTCCTGCCCTCCCACCTGCTGCAGGGCCGGCTGCCCTGCTATGACTCATGGGCGGCTTCTGTGCTCACAGCAGTGGGGGAAGTCGGCGGCCTCGGCGGCGGCGGGGCACTCTCTGGCCCAGAGCCCCTGCAATGCACTCGCAGACGCTGAAACAGCTCCCATCCGCGCTGCTCCCCTCTCTGAGCACAGGGACCCCTCCTGCCTTGGCGTTGGAGGGGAAGGGACCCCGTGGCAGCCTCCAGTTCCGCCCCCGCCTCCCCACTGGGCCACAGCAAAACTCTTACTCAGTCACCTTCCTTTCTTCTCCACTACACCTCTCAGGGGCCCTCTGCCTCCCCAGGAGCTGCCGCACAGGGAGCGAGCACCTGCAGGACCGGGGCAGCTCCGCAGCCAGGATCTGCTTAGACAGAAGCAGAGGCTCAAAGGACTTAGCTGGGTTCCCTGGGGAAGAAGCTGGTACTGCAGATAAAGAAGCCAGTCACAGCACATGGATGTGAGGGGCGGCAACGGATTACTGTGTTTCATTGTCAAGGCTGGGGCTGTCATTAAGCCTCCACCTGTGATGCCGGCATCCCATATGGGTGCCTGTTCGAGTCCCGGCTGCTCCACTTTGAGCCAGCTCTCTGCTATGGCCTGAGAAAGCAGCAGAGGATGGCCCAAGTGCCTGGACCCCAAGTGTCTCCACATGGGAGACCTGGATGAAGTTCCAGGCTCCTCCCTTCTACCTGGCCCACCTTTGGCCATTGAGGCCATTTGGAGAGTGAACCAGCAGATGAAAGAGCCCTTCCTCTCTCTCTCTCTCTCTCTCTCTCTCTCTCTCTAACTCTACCTTTCAAGTAAAAAAAGAAGACTAGGCTAATCCCTGGATGTACGTGGGGGAGGGGGCATTAATCTAACTGGGAAAAAATGACAGGTGCACAAAACAGAGAAAGTGTCTACCCAGTAGAATTCTTCGGCGCAGCTGTCCCAATCCCAATGGCTGGCTCAGTTAAGACAGCCTTGGGAATTAACGTCGGGAAAAGCAGGACAAGTTGAGCATCCCTAATCTGAAAATGCAAAACCCAAAAATCTGACATTTTTGAGTGCCAGGAGGACGCCATGAGAGGAAAATTCCACACCTGGTCTCATGTGAGAGCTCACAGTCAGAACACAGGTGCACTGCAGATATTGTACGGAACTCCCTTCAGGCTAGGTGTGTAAGGTGTGCGAAACGGGGGCCACCACCGCCTGTAACACCAGCATCCCACACAGGCGAGAGCTTGTGTCCCAGCTGCTCCACTTCTCATCCAGCTCTCTGCTAATGGCTTCAGAAAAGCAGCAGAAGACGGTTCAAGTACCTGGGCCCCTGCACCCACGGGGGAGACCCAGAAGAAGCTCCTGGCTCCCGGCTTCAGCCTGGCCCAGCACTGGCCCATTGCGGCCATCTGGGGAGTGAACCAGTGCACAGAAGACCTCTCTCTCTCTCTCTTATATATATATATATATATATATATATAATATCTAATAGTAATATCTATTATGTATCTCTCAGATATATATCTTTCAAAATAAATCCTTTTTTTGAAAGATTTATTTATTTATTATTTGAAAGGCAGAGTTACAGAGAGGCAGAGGCAGAGGCTGAGAGAGAGAGAGAGAGAGGTCTTCCATCCACTGGTTCACTCCCCAAATGGCTACAGTGGCCAGAGATGGGCCAATCTGAAATCAGGAGCCAGGAGCTTCTTCTGGGTCTCCCATGTGTGTGCAGGGGCCCAAGGACCTGGGCCAACTTCTACTGTTTTCCCAGGCCATAGCAAAGAGCTGGATCGGAAGTGGAGCGGCTGGGACCCAAACTGGTGCCCACATGGGATGTCGGCACTGCAGACGGCGGGCTTTACCCGCTACGCCACAGCACTGGCCCCTCAAAATAAATCTTTAAAAATGCACACACAAATTAATTTCATGTTTAGACTTAGGGCCTATTCTCAAGATCCCTCATTATCTATAGACAAATATCCCCAAATCTGAAAAACACCCCAAATCTGAAACACTCCAGCCCCAAGCGTGTTGGGTAAGGAATACTCCGCCTGTGTACCTCACCCCAGCCTGAAGCTGCCTCTCCCAGGGTCTGAGGGGTGCTAATCCAACAGATAATTTAGCAGGTGTCGCAGTCAGGACCGGCCACGTGAGGCCTCTCAGACATCTCAGCGGCTCAGGGTCACCCCAGTGCACCTGCAGCTCATGCCCCATGGCGTGGGTCAGCTATGGCCTTGCCCCACGTGACCCTCATCCCAGAATCTGAGGGACCAGGCTCCGTCTCCAGCATGACCGTGCTCATGCTAAGGGAGAGGAGACGTGGAGAAGCACCCCAGACTTCAAGCTTGGGCTGCAGATGAGTGTGTTTTAGGGCAGCTTCACCTGGGTGTGCACAGCCCCACAGGGCAGAGCTGGTGTGCGGTGCCAGAACCACGGGCAGGGCCTGGCAACTAGACCAAGTTTAGCCCAGCCCCCACCCCCTCTCCCCTTCCTGGCTCGCCACCCTCATCAGACACCAAACCTTGAAATTAACCCTCCAAACTGTGAGCTAAATAAACATTTTCAATTTACAAAGGTCTTCCCCGTGGCCCAATGTATGATATCATCGAGTCTGGACTAAAACAAAGTAGACCAATCTCAGCTAAATGTCATTGACCTCAGCCACCCCTCTGCAGCTTCCGTCACACAGAAGAGACACTGCCAAGTCTGTGTGGCTCTTGAAGAGTCACTCTGTCCTCTGTGCCGTGTGCCGGGGCAAGGCATAGCTCCCCATCAGCGCTGTAAATTCAGCTTTTCCATGCTTCAAACTGCTCTGAGCCCTTCAACGCATCACAGTGACATCGAATCAAATTGTTAATGCTACGTGTTTGCCAGATCTGAAATTCAGACATCACTTTATTTACAAGCTTTGCTGAATTGCTTTTATATGTGTTTTTTTTTTCCTGTAAGTAGAAGGAAAAAAGACAAAAGACAAACACGCGTGGGAGGTGGGGTGCCACGCCCTACCCCAGGACAGAAACAAAGCGGCTTGAGCAGCAGTGAGTGCGAGGCGTTCCTAGGGAGCACGCAATGACCTTCCACCGAAACACGCTTCACCAAGGACGTGCCCGTCCCGTGTTTGCTTTTGTTTAATTATTCTCCCTCTCCATCCCCCTTCCCCATCCCTTCAAAGAATTTCTTTTTTTTTTTTTTAAAGATTTATTTATTTATTTATTTGGAAGTCAAGTTATACAGAGAAGGAGAGGCAAAGAGAGAGAGAGAGAGAGAGAGGTCTTCCATCCGCTGGTTCACTCCCCAGATGGCTGCAATAGTTGGCGCTGCGCCTATCCAAAGCCAGGAGCCAGGAGCTTCCTCTGGGTCTCCCACACGGAGAGCCCCAGGACTTGGGCCACCTTCTCCTGCTTTCCCAGGCCATAGCAGAGAGCTGGATCGGAAGTGGAGCAGTCAGGACTCGAACCAGTGCCCAACTGCAGGCGTCGGCTTTACCCGCTAAGTCACAGCACCAGCCCCTCAAAGAATTTCTTGACTGGATTAACTCTTATGTGATTCTTAAGGAGCGCTGCAGTTTCAAGTTTATCCCGTTTCTTCCCTTCTAATGGAGCCCTGATTCTGCCCGGAGGGTCCACCCCTCCCCGTCAGGCGGCCGAGCCACCCTCGGTTTGACGGAGGTGCCCTACTTCGATCTAAGGATGATTCCTTCCCCTTCTGCGCTCGATTGGTTCAGAAACAGACACGACTCCATCCTGGCCTATGAGATGCCAGAAAAGCTTACTAAAGGCTTCTGGGAAGTGGTGCTGTAGGAATATCCCTGTAAGATCATAATAAAGACTCCTCTGGAAAACAACCCTTTCTACATTACATTCAAAATGAAAATCACAGGGCCAGTGCTGTGGCTTAGTGGGTTAAGCCTCTGCCTGCAGGGCTGGCATCCCATATGGGCGCTGGTTCCTGTCCCAGCTGCTCCACTTCCAATCCAGCTCCCTGCTAATGGCCTGGGAAGATGGCCCAAGGGTTTGGGCTCCAGCACCCACGGGGAAACTCAGACTAAGTCCTGACTCCTGGCTTCGGCTTGGCTCCGGCCCAGCCATTTCAGCTGTTTGGGGAGTGAACCAGCAGATGGAAGATCCCTCTCCCTCTTTCTCTCTCTCTGTAACTCTTGACTTTCAAATAAGTAAAATAAATCTTTAAAATTTTTTTTTATTTATTTGACAGGCAGAGTTAGTGAGAGAGAGAGACAGAGAGAAAGGTCTTTCTTCCGTTGGTTCACCCCCCAAATGGCTGCTACGGCCGGAGCTACGCCTAGCCAAAGCCAGGAGCCAGGTGCTTCCTCCTGGTCTCTGACGTGGGTGTAGAGACCCAAGCACTTGGGCCATCCTCCACTGCCCTCCCAGGCCACAGCAGACAGCTGGACTGGAAGAGGAGCAACCGGGACTAGAACCCGGCGACCCTATGGGATGCCGGCGCCGTAGGCTGAGGATTAACCGAGTGAGCCACAGTGCCAGCTCCTAAAATAAAAATATTAAAATCACATTGAGAACCAAACTACCAAAAAGAGTAGTTAACAAACACAATAGATGAGCATACTTGCACGTGAATAACTAAAGATCATTTAAAATCTACAAAGTCTCTAAATACATTAAAACTATCTAGGGATAAAGAAATGTTTACTACAAAGGAAAGAGCACTGGGGGAAGGGGAAAACAGATTGACCCTCCCTCCCCCCAAAGAAAACACAGAGAAATTCTACAGATAGCACAAGAGGCATGGAAACGAATCCCCCAGGGAAGTTTTTTGTTGTTGTTGTTACAGGCAGAGTGGACAGTGAGAGAGAAAGGTCTTCCTATGCAGTTGGTTCACCCTCCAATGGCCGCCACGGCCGGCGCACCGCGCTGATCGGAAGGCAGGAGCCAGGTGCATCTCCTCCTGGGCCATAGCAGAGAGCTGGCCTGGAAGAGGGGCAACCGGGACAGAATCTGGAGCCCCGACCTGGACTAGAACCCGGTGTGCCGGTGCCGCAAGGCGGAGGATTAGCCTAGTGAGCCGTGGCAATGCCCCCACCCCCACCCCCACCCCCACCCCCACCCCGGGGAAGTTTAACAGGGAGTTATGCATAGCTGAAGGGAAGAGCAGTGACAGAACACTAAACAAACACAGCCTGGAATGTGATCAAAAAGAGAAAATGTGAAGTATCAAAGCCACAAGGGTAGAATGAGAAAGCCAGGGTGTGTGTGATCAGAGCTCCAGGGCAGGACCAAGGAGGAAGCCAGGGGCCAGCGCCCAGGGAGCGCAGCTGATCAGTTTCAGAAGACTGGAAATCCAGGAGCCCTCTTCTAAGTCCACTGGATCTATGCGGCTGTAAACAAAGCCCAGCTGCGCTCCAGCTGCAGAGTCTATCAACGGGAGAGGGAAAACAAAGCCCATGGAGTGCAGGGGGGTGATCGCTCCACTGCATCAGATTTCCAAGAAGCCGCGGTAGACGTCAGAGATCGTAAATAACGTATTTAAAATCCTCGGGGGAAGAGCAGTACGCATCACCGCAGCCTGCGTTCTAGCCAAACTACCATTCAGTGGACGCCGTGCAGTGGAAGACATGAAGGGGCAAAGTGCAGACGGCGGGCAGCACAGATACGGCTGCAGCAGGGGCAGCCGAGGCACCGGCCGGGAGAACACAGGCAAGACGCCGAGTTCGCCGCCGTCTGGGGCACGGCCTGGCAGAGCAGGAACTGCGGGCATCGGTGCTGCCCGGCTGGGCTGGGATCCCGAGAACAGGGCGTCCCTGCGGCACGGGGTCCCAGACCTCTGGGGCGGGGACGTGGGACACCAAGTGCTGGAGGAGAAAACAAAACCTGCTCCCAACCCCTGCTCCTCGACAGGACATCCCTCTGCCACCACCACCGGGACCGTGTTTCCCAGGGGACACTGACAGGGACTGGAAGGAACCCAAGCAGAGCAGGACAGACAGGAGGGGACATGCCTGCTGGGCACTGCTCCCCAACAGCCGCTCCGAGGCCTGAGGTTGGTAACTGGCTCTCTCAACATCTCTGCTCCCAGAAACCAGAGCGGTGGGGCTGCCTGCTCTCTCCCGAGCCAGCCCTGCACGTCTCTGAGGCGGACGATGCTGTTGCACACCCCGTGTTCCAGGGGATAAAAGAGTGTGTCTGCAAAACAGCAACGCAGTACTTTCTAGGAGCGTGAACACCGTCCACGGGGCTCTGAGCTGCGTGGCTGGCGAAGGGACATCCCCACACCACGCTGAGTCAGCTCCACATGCTGTCACAACCATTTCTGAGTGAGGCAAGATGCCGGCGCCCCAGAGCTCACGTGCTCCACCCGACACACGTCTCACGTAGAGCCCTCTTCCAGGGAAAGGGGAAGGCGTCGCTCCGCGCTGCTGCCCCGCCCTGACCCACCCTGGGGCTCCCACGCAGAAAGGATGGCCACACAATCACGGGACGGCGTCCTGTGTGGTGCCTGGCACCCATTGTCGCTACTTTAGAATTCCAGTTCACTGCCTACACTGTCATCATCTGTCTTGGTGAAACAAAACAAAACAAAAGTCCCCAAAACACTAACATGTGGTTTGGGCCAGGCTGAAGGTAGAAACCTGAACTCCATCCAAGTTGCCCAGGTCGGCATCGGCAAGCCAGGTCCCTGAGCCCTCACCCGCCGATTCCCAGGCACATTAGCAGGGAGCACAACAGGAGTGGAGCAGCCGGAACTCAAACCAAGACTCCAGTAGGGATGCGGGTACCACGAGCAGGGCTATGCCCATCTCCAGGGAGGGCTGCTGAGTAGGTAGAAAGGGGGACTGCCACGCTGAGCCTGCGCTTTCTGCAGCCACTCAAATGCCACCCTCTACCCCAAACGCAAACCAGAACAGCACAACAACCGCAAACCCACCCAGGCTGCCACTCCCCTCAGAAGGTGAGTGGGCAAAACCCTTTATGAAGAACATCTTAAGACACAGAGGGCGGGGCCGGCGCGGTGGCGCAGCAGGTTAACGCCCTGGCCTGAAACGCCGGCATCCCATATGGGCGCTGGTTCCAGTCCCGGCTGCTCCTCTTCCAATCCAGCTCTCTGCTGTGGCCTGGGATAGCAGTAGAGGATGGCCCAAGTCCTTGGGCCCCTGCACCCACGTGGGAGACCCGGATGAAGCTCCTGGCTCCTGGCTTCGGAGCAGCACAGCTCCTGCCATTGCGGCCATCTAGGGAGTGAACCAGCAGATGGAAGACCTCTCTCTCTGTCTATACCTCTCTGTGTAACTCTGTCTTTCAAATAAATAAAATAAATCTTTACAAAAAAAAAAAAAAAGACACAGTGGGATGGCGCAGGCTGGGAGAAGGAGCAGCAGATGAGAGAACAACTATTGAGCACCAAGAATGTATTTTTAAAATTTTCAGCATTTAGAAGGAGGGGCTGTCTCTGGAGAGAGAGCACGTGCAGAGCGGGCACAGACACTCTTGGAAACAAAGATGCAGCCGGAAGGAAACCCTGGAGTCGGCGTTCCAGCCGAGTCTCGGTCCTCAGTTACCGCAGCTTTCCCAGCCAGCTCTGGGGGAAGGACTCACATTTCCAAAGGTGACACCACATGGTGACCTGTTTAGGGGACTGAGTTTACCCAATGGGATGAGCCACAGGAAAAGGCACGCACCTGCTTCCCTGGTACCTTGGCAGGGAACGTCACTGGCTATCATTTGCCCTAAATCTTGGCAGCGTAAATAATCTCCCAGCCTGGAGGCAGAGGGAGAGAGGGAAATGGAATGCAACCACCTGTATTTCTTGTTTATGACGGCAGGCAGAAAATCGCTATTACAGATACGTACACGTAGGGCTGACCGGTCAGCCTGCCCTCCGGAGTGACCAGGCTTTTTCTGGACAGCTGATGGAATCCCTTTGGTTCATCCTTGGAGAAAGGACAGAATGGCTACGATGATCTGCCCCCCCCACCACTAGGAGCCCTCCTGGACTGCCTGCTGTGTCGCAGCGTGGCCGTGTGTTTGGGGGACAATAGTGATGCTTTGGAAACACGCTGAGATGCAGTGATATTTATGGGTCCCTTGTTTTGCTCTCCCTATTTATTCCATTCCTTTTAGGCAACTCAGATCGACTCAGCCAGATGACGACATTCTCACCTCCTAAAGCAAGGAGCGGTGACGCCCACCACCCACCTGCGCCTCCAGCTCCCCCCACCCCGCCCCCGCCAGAGCCACTGCTGTTTTCTACCCACAATTCCGCTGAACTGAAGTCTGGAGCTCCCTGCAGAAGAGAGCTTGGGGAGAGTCCGGAAGTGAAGAATCGCCCCTTCCGGGGCGGGGCGGGGGGCTTTCGCACACCTTCAGAATGTCCCCCTGCCCGGCAATGATTATGTTACGGTACACGGTGGTGTGTGAAGATCAAAGGGGAGACTTTAAAGTTTGTCCCTGTCAAAAAGGAGCATTTGGACGCCCTGTGAACGCATGTGTCTTCATCCTCCTGCTAATTCTGTACATTTTTCTTTTCATTACCGAGTCATTACCCTTTCCTTTGGATCTGTTAAATTACGCTTTTATTTATAGCTACAACAAAGCTGGGAGCTCTCAGTACTGAGTTGGGTGCTTGGGTAGAAGTGGTGAGCCGTTTGCTGACTTTTGGTGTTTTCAAAAAAAAAAAAAAAAAACGGAAAGGGGAAAACAATGACCCTTGTCTATTATCATTACTTCTTTATCAAAACACTTTGGCCACAAATGCACCACCCCCCATGACGGCAGCCGGAGCCAGGGGTCCCCTCTCAGCTCTGCGGTGGGTGCTGCATCACGGGGGCTGCGCCAGTCTCAACACGGGTCTCTTCTCTGCTTGGAACCAGGGACCCGTGGGAGCCTCAGGTCAGCTGAGCCAGGGCGTGCTGCATCCAGCCAAGGCCACCCCATGGCTCCTCCCCCAGGCCCCGCGTGCTCGTGCTGGCAGATCCTGCCGTGGTTGCTAGCACTCCTCCTTTGTTTCTGGACACCATCTGAAAGCTGAAGATGGCCAATCAGGGGACAGACACGGACAGACAGAGGGCACGCGGGCCTTGCCTCTCAGTGAGGCTGCATGGGGTCTCCAGAGATCATGGCCTTCCACTGTCCTTCAGAATCCAAAGTCCCCTGTCTGTGCAGTGGATGGGACAGCATTGAGCTGTGAGAAAGAACGGAAATCCTGGTGCTTGCAGCAGCACAGGTGGGAGCAGGGGTCCTTCTGTAAGTAAAACGAGCTGGACACTGACAGGCAGAGCGCCGCCGGTCTCCTTCATGCGTGCAAGCCAAAAAGGTGAGGAAGGTCAGGCGAGAACAGGGACTTGTGTCACCGGGTTTCTGCGGCAGGTTCACAACTCTAAGGGTCTCAGGAAGCCCCAGTCTTGTAGTCAGCTCATGGGGCTGCATCTCGGTCTTTTGGCCAAGATCAAGTGCAATTAACGTGTGGCTGTCCCAAGAAAGAGAGAACGTCAGCTGGGGAACTGGCCAAGGAGTGCCGGCACTGTCCACAGAGAGCTTCCTTGGTCTCCTTCTGCTTTTTCTCTCCATTTTGTCCAAACTACTTTGCTTTCAAGGAAACTAAAGAATTAAGTGTGGACAAAGATAAGAAAGGGAGAGAAACGGTTGATTGTCAGTCGTGTGCTGCTGATCCTAGGCCGTGGACTGTTTGTTCTGCTTCCCTGTGAGGGCTCTGTGCACAAAGGCTGGGCTTCTCCCGGCAGCACGGCTGCAGCCCTGTGACCAGGGAGGGACTCTATCGCGCAGCCAATCCGGCCCTGGGGCACCAGCTGCTCCCGCCCCGGCTTGCCAGGCGCAGGTTCAGCTTGCTCCGAGGATCTAGCCGACACGGGGCTGTGTGCTTCTCTATTCCCACATCACTCCCCCGGCAGCCCCTTCACAGAGTGTGGGGTTCTGTGGGGACCAGAGCTCTAAGGACAAGGCAGGTGCACAGCCCCCCACAGTGACTCCTCTTTGTTTGGAGATGGTTGCCAGCCATGTCGAAGGGACAAACCCCCACAAGTTCGGCATTTGCTCCTGCCACGTGGGATGGGGAGACGTTGTCAATGGAGTTGAAGTCTAAGCCGGTCCAGACTCACCCCTCCCAGGACCAGGCACCTGCAGCCCACACCCTGCTGGTGGCTCCCATCTGACACACGGTAGCCTGCAAGATATGTGTTGGCTTTGAATTCTCCTCTTTATCCTGGCCATTACCAGCAGCCTTTCTCATCTCCTCCTACATCCGGACTCACCTGTGTCCCTGGTCAGCAGGCAGGAGCCACGTGGCTTAGAGTTCCAGGGGAACGGGGCACCTGTGTCCCCCTCTTCCTAAATCCTTACAGTCACCTTTTACCCGGAAGCAGATTCTGACTAAGGAATTCCCAGTGCTTCCGGAGAGACCTCACAGAGGAAAGCTTGTGGGTGTATTCCATCAGTCACGACCTTGGGTGCGCGGTCCCACCTGACTCAGGGGCTTCTGGGCTGAGAGGCTCCATGGGGACTCGGGGTGGGCCTAGACCCCGAAGCCAAGGAGACTGATGCTAGAACCCGGTCTGTCTTTTCCTATGTCCTCAGGGCAGAGTCCCCTGCACCTCTTCATTTGGTAAGGAATGGTGATGCCTCGACAGCACAGAATTCTAAGGCAGAATAAATTATTTCTGCTGCATATCATTTTGAGGGGTGAGAAACGAGGCAGATAAGTGACAAGGCTGACCCAGAGTTCCTAGTGCGTACCGGCTCAGCCAGCTGGAGTCCACCAATTGTGTCTTCCCAGAGGGGAAACCCAGGCCAAGGACGGGGTCTTCCCAGACCAGACGACCCGCAGACCCCGTTAGGATCACCAGCGCTTCTGCTCTCGGGCAGCCGCTGAAGGGAGACTTTGGGAGCTGCCCCACAGCGTCCCAGTCTGCAGCAAGCCGTGCAGTGAAGGTTGTGGGCTTGAACAGCAGGTGCACCCCAAGTTCACTTTGCCGCCAGGAAGAGGCCCGAGTGGTAGCTGAGCGGCCCAGGGTGGCACCCCAAGGACAGGGATGTGTCCTGAGCGCCAGGGTGAAGAGCTGCTCCTGCCAATTCTGCAGCCACAGTGGGTGGTGTGTGTCGCCTTCCTCCACTGGCTACAGCACTGTGGAAAAATGCCTTCTATTTTACCCTCTCGGTAGATACCTGTGATCTCACAGTGCACAAGACAGGGGCCAAAATTAATGCTGGTGACACACTCGCGTGGCAGGAAAGCTTCTGATGATGATGATGAAGATGAAGATGATGATGAAGAAAATCCCACATCCACAGAGCGCCCACAACGCGCCCCAGGCGTTCTGAGCACTTCCTCCCGGACAGAGGCCCGAGTCTCATGAGCCGAGAGTCGTTCATGCTGGGCGTCACGAATGGATTTTCTCTTTGCAGAACAGATTCCCCTGAGTTACAGAAAAGCACTTCTTTTACTGATAATAGGAAGTGCCACCCCCTCCAGCATCAGGTGATCCAGGGAACCTCCAGCGTCCCCACTCACGCTGGCCAGGGGATGGCCGTGCCCTCTGACCACTTCCCCCTCCCGTGGTCACCGCGTCATCAGGAAGTCATGGACCTGCTCTTCCTGGGTCACCGGGCTGGACTCCATCCCCAGTGGCGTCCAAGCCCAGTGAATGCGGTGTTTCTCTCGGTCAGAAGGCGCTCTGGACGCCATGCTGCCGTGAGAACGAAACACAAAGACGCACCAGACCTGCTGCACAGAGCCTGCGCCAGGGCGCCCTTGGGTGCTTTGAGAACCCCAGGAGAGGGCTGGCTGCCGGCGCTGCCATAACAAAGCGGGCAGACTGGGGCTCAAACGGCAGGAACCGGCACCTCCCCGTTCTGGGAGCCAGAAGTCCAAGATCAAGGTGTGAGCAGGGCTGGCTGCTTCCTGTCCTTGGCTGAAGCTGCCGGCTTCCCCGTGTCTTCACCCTCCTTCCTCTGTGCATCTGTGTGCCCAGATTTCCACCTCCACTGCCTTTATGAGGACCCCAGTCTGACTGGCTCGGGCCCCACCCTAGCGACAGCACTCTAATTGCCCCTGTAAAGGCCCATCGCCAAGTAGGGCCCCAGTTGGAAGTACTGGGAGTTAAGATTCCAACACACAGGGCAGGAGATAGCTCAACCCGTAATCAAGGGATTGGGATCCGAGGATTGCCGCAGGAGACATGGGGACCAAGTCAGCTAGAAACCAAATCCCTGAGGGCTTTAAATGACTGCTACTCATTGCACATCCACTACCAACCACCGACACCAGGTCAAGGAGATTCCGCGATCAGCAGGGTGGAGGCTGGCCTTAAGGAGCTGCCAGGGTCGTGAGAGGTCACACGTGCTAATGAGGACCACAGGACAGCACAGGGGAAGAGGCCCTGTGCCCAGTGCTGCCTGGGACCGCCCAGGACACATTGGGCAAAGACATTCCAAAGTCTGGAAGCAACAAAGGAGCCCCGGAGCCGGGCAGGGTCGGGCTGGCCCAGCCATGGAGGAGGGCAGCCACCGCGGCCACGTGGCCCTCTGTGTGGCTCAAGTCGCTCCGGGGGCATTCACTCACCCACGCTTCACCCCCCTCACGTGGGTCCCACAGTGCCACTGTGCAGAGTGTCATGAGAGGAGCCAGCCCTCTGTGGGCTGTGATCTGCAGGGAAAAGTGGACATGTATGTGGGTGGACATGTGTGTGAGCGGACATGTATGTGGGTGGACATGTGTGTGGGTTGACATGTGTGTGAGTGGACATGTGTGTGAAAGTGGACAAGTGTGTGAGTGGACATGTATGTGAGTGGCCATGTGTGTGAAAGTGGACAAGTGTGTGAGTGGACATGTATGTGAGCGGACGTGTGTGTGGACTGTGTGAGTGGATATGTACGTGATTGGATGTGTGTGGGGGTGGACATGTATGTGGGTGGACATGTGTGTGAGTGGACATGTGTGTGAGAGTGGACACGTATGTGAGCGGACGTGTGTGAGTGGACATGTATGTGATTGGATGTGGGTGGGTGGACATGTGTGTGGGTGGACATGTATGTGGGTGGACATGTATGTGGGTGGACATGTAGGTGATTGGACATACGTGTGAGTGGCCATGTATGTGGGTAGACATGTGTGTGAGTGGACATGCGTGTGAGTGGACATGTGTGTGGGCGGGTAAAGCACGGAGGCAGCATTGATGGGTGTCAAGGGAAAATCTGATGCAGGGACAGAAGAGCTCAGAGAAAGCGGAGGACTCGCCCTGGGGCTGCAGGTGCGGGCTGCTCCGGGGCTACACGTGTGGAACCAGCTGTGAGGCGTCAGCAGGGCTGGCTCCCGCTGGACACTCCGAGGCCAAATCTGGCCAGGCCTCCGTCCCAGCTGCCGGCGGTTCCCAGCATCCTCGGTCCTCCTCGGCTCATAACCGCAGCGCGGCGGCCTCTGCTTCTGCCTCACACAGCCGCCCGCCTGCGTGTCTTCTGCTGTTTCGTCTCTTGTGTGACACCCCTCCTTGGACTTAGGGCCTGTCTCACCTCACAGTCCCTACAGTGACATCGGCAAGACCCTACTGCAAAATGAGGTCACCTTCGCAGGGACCGGGGCTAGGACTTGGCCGTGTCTCGTGGAGGGACACAATTCAGCCTGTCAGCCTCAGGCTGGGAGAAACGGGAGGGTGGGGGGGGGGGGGCAGCAGGGCCTTGTAGAGGAGAGCTGGAGGGGCCTTTGCAGGGCAGTGGACAGGGCACTGCCATAGAGGGAGGGGAGGAGTGAGGGCCCAGACACAGAGTCACCTCCCACACACACACGGAGCACAGCAGCCACGCAGGGGAGGGGCCAAGCGTCCCCTGCTCACGGCTCCATCAGCCACTGTCACTGCCACGACCCCCATCATCAGCCACACAGTGCAACAGCAATGCTGGACAGCTGCGCCCAGCAACACCGGCATGGCCCAGTCCTGGGTCAGCTTCCTCCAGTCCCCTTACAAACATCTGTGCTCGGTCCAAAGTATCTGAAAAGACCCGCAGAGCCTGGGAGCAAGCATTTCCCGGTGCCTCGACTTTTCCTGGTGCTTTGAGAATGAAAAGCACTCTTGTCGTTGTGACAGTAAACCCTGGTGCGTTAAGGAGGAGGCTACACAATGGCTTGAATTTTCAGGAACAAGGGGTCAGCAGCTCCCAACTCCCAGATTCATGGCCAGGAACAAAGAAGACAAGGCGTGTAGAATGCCAAGCAGAGATCGTGACCTGCAGGACGCCCTATCGGGGTAGAAGGCGAAAACCAGAGGAGCGTGTATGAAGCTCCCGGATCTCTCACTTGTCATTGAGTGTCTTCACTAGACAGGCTTCAGGAACCTGGCCCCCTGGGATTTTAGGAACAGCGGGAACCCAGGGGAGCAGAGCACCCTGTGCTCTCAGTGGCCCAGGGGCTAGAACACCCTCTCTCCCGCAGCCCAGGGGCAGCTGCGCCACAGCAGTCAGTGAGGTCCGGGTCTCGTGCCTGGATGAGGAGTCCTGGATGCCTCTGGGTCGTGCCGACGACCGGTGCCTCC
Source organism: Oryctolagus cuniculus (assembly GCF_964237555.1). Classification (NCBI taxonomy): domain Eukaryota; kingdom Metazoa; phylum Chordata; class Mammalia; order Lagomorpha; family Leporidae; genus Oryctolagus; species Oryctolagus cuniculus. The sequence goes on from NC_091436.1 coordinate 8,875,672, forward strand.
CACGCCACCGCCTCGGCTCCTTGCCCACTGGTCAGGGTATGCAGGACCCAGAATTCTCCGAGTCACTGGTGTCGCTCCCCCTCTTCGTGGAGGAACGACACTAAACCCTGCCTAGGCTTCATATCCGAGTCACGGCACCATTATGTCGCTCCCCCTCTTCGTGGAGGAACGACACAGGACCCTGCGCTGTTCTTTTTTCTGCTCGGCCCTCCCCGGGTTTGCTGCTGGTTCTTCCCGGGTTGGCTACTATCCCTTCCACCTCCGTGGAAGGGCGGTTCCCCCTGGCCACATTCCCCACTTCCGCAGGGGAGCGGCACACCGCCGGCCGGCTCTCTGGGGGCTGCACAGGTGTTCCCCTTAGGTGTTCCCCTTAGATGTTCCTGGTGCATGCCGTCTCTCTCCTCCTTTATAGTCCTGCTCCGCCAATCCTAACTCGGCTGCCCACACGCCGAGCACGCTGCTCTCCAATCAGGAGCAAGTCCTACAGTTTATTGGTTGAACTGGAGGCAGCTGTGTAAAAGCTGTTTTCTTCTCTCCCAGCGCCATATTGTGGGAGAGCAGATGCATAGAATAAGTCTTAATTCCAGTAACTTAGTCCAGTCCAAATTGCTCCCCACAACTGGAGACGCACATTTCTTTCACCACCAAAAGACAGGGTCGACACGGTGTTTGGAGTTGTGTCTGCAAGATGAGTGGGCAGGAGAGCCCTTCTCAGGGCGACATTTGGTGGCTAGTCATTTTGTCACCCACTTGTGCTCTTACTGTCAAAAATGTGCTAATTTCTTTTCTACAACCCACACTGAGTCAGACTGAGTGAACTCTGCCGCGGGCATTTCCATTGCTCGCCCCTGAGCTTCCTAGCACCAGCCGGAGGCAGACTTCTTCGCAAATGCTCTCTCCCACCTTTGAAAGGAGACACCGTCGCCAACGAGCTTAAAGTGAAATTCCTGTAAAAAGCATCTTGTTTTTCAACGACAGTCTTTGCTTTCTTCACTTGCCCATAATTTTCTGGAAAATTCTACTTTGGGCTGCATTTCCTCACAATTGCTTTCACTATAAGTTGGCTTTGTTTTTTATTAATGGAAAGTTGGGGGATGGGGGAAATCCCTTTGGTAAGTTTTCAATTATGAGACTATTAAAAAATACATATATGCTTTTCCCAACTCAAAGAAGCCTTTGGGCTTTTTTGAAAATCAGAATCTTTTGCGTTTGAAGACAACAGTGCACCAAGCAGTGGTTCTCAGCTCAGCTTCACACTGGAACACCTTGATGAGTTTTTATCAACACCAATGCTCCAGTCAAAGAATCCAAAAAAACTGGTCAGTGTCCAGCCCAGGTCCTGGGGCCAGGTAAGCTCCCCAGGGATCCCTACAAACGGGCATCTCTGAGCCCCAGCCCGGGACACAACCACCCAAACGGCCAAACTCGGAAAAGGAGGCGGAGCTCTGGAAACTGCAGACAGGAAAATTCTTCCCTTGGATGGTTTCCTTGTAGTGCGGAGGAAAAGCTGGACTTGTTGCTGTGGGAGGCACACAGCGCTGGGAGAGATGTGAGGGAAATGGGACTGAAAAGTCTTCATGTCCCCGCGGTTACCTCTCCCCATGGTTCCGAATTTGTTTTGTTTTGTTTTTTGTTTTTTGTTTTTTTTTTTCCCTGAACTCTAGTAGAAGTTTTCTAAGAAGCTCCGCTACTGGGGGCGGCCAGCAGAGAGCTCGCTCCTCTAGGCACACTAAGCAGTGTGACTTCCAAGACGGACCTCAGATAAACCAGACTCCTCACCGCACGGGAGATGATGCTCCCGTCCTTTCTGTGTGGGGGGACTGCTGGCACAAAGTCCCAGACACAAAAAGATGATGCAGCGCCCACCTCCCTCCTGACTCCCAGGGCCCAACTCGTGAGTCCACTGCCTTCCGACACAAGCTGCAGGGTGCCAGCCAGCTCGGCGGCTTCCTGCTCAGATGGCACCGGTGGGACTTCACTGAGCACCCACGGCACACTAGGCATTGTCGGGAGATCAAGTTCAGCAAGACGGCCCCACCCTCCGAGAGAGACAGACAGCAAACCGCTGCCTGAGACGGCTTCGTTCCCCTGCAAGCTTCTGACCCTGGCGTCCCTGGGCATCCCAGGGAAGGCTTCCGGTCAAAGTCGACTGTCAGAATAGCTGCGTGATAACTATGAACCGGGTCCAGCAGCGCCACAGGGCAGGTTCCAATTCAGACAGATGCTGGTGGCAGGTGTTGATGAGCATGGGGCGGGGGGGACCTGTCTCTCCACTTAAACGCATGTGTAGCAGGAAGGAAACACGGTTCTTCTGTCCAGCCACGAGCTGTGCGGACCAGGGAGGGACACCGGGGAGGACGCTCCCGGGAGGACGCTCAAGACCCTCTTCTTTGGCCACTGCACCTGTGCCATGCATCGCTACGGGACAGACCCAGGCTCCTGTGTGTTGCGGTGTCTCAGGAACGGCTCCTCTCTTGGGAAGAGGGTGGTTTTTCTATTGAGAAAAAGCAGGAGAGGAAGCATTTATCTACTTGACTCATTTGATGAGCTCTGAGTGAAGTGTGTAAGTCTACGCTCAGGGACCATGGCTGAAATATTGCGTAAGAGCTTGGAGTCTTCCTTTTTCGACCCCATCATGACCAAAACAAAACAAGGAAAAGTGCACAGGACGACAAACTATGACGCTGAGCCTGCAGGAAGATAGGTCGCAGGAGAGAAGAGCCGTGGAAGCTGTGGTTCTTGTCTTCACGTGAGAAAGAATTCAGGCATGAGACAGAGAGGGAAGTAATAAGGTTTTATTAGGGACAGGGCATCCGTCAGAACAGAAGGGACCAATAGCGAGCGCCCAGTCGCTCAGACTGGGGGGGGGGGGGGGGCGAGGTTACATGGTTGAATGGAGAGAACACACCTGGGCAGGCCAGGCCAGCGGCTCAGCAGAGAGCAGAGGGTGAAAATTAGCAAATTCCTCCCCAGATGTGCTGGTGCCTGGGCAGAGTAGGGGGGCTTCCCTAGGGTGTCTGAGAAGGTTTTATTGCCCTCTTGTTATCAGGTCAGGGAACCCCTTTGGTCTTGAGGAGAGAATTCTGGGAGCTTTCCTTGGGGGAAGGGCTGGGACCACCTGGGAGGTTATCAGGGTCTGAGCAGGACTTTGAATACAAGATGCTGGGCTTCAGGCCTTCTCATACACACACAGGCTGCTTTTTAACTCCCCACCTAACAGATGTCCCACCTGGGACTCTTGGGGACACAGGCAGCATCCCCCCAGTCTCACATTGACTTCTGCCAAACCTGATGGTCTCATCTGGCCTGGTGATGTTAGCACCATCTCCCTGTCTGTTCCTTCTCGTATTTCCTCTTTGAAACTGTCTTCGCTGGTCTGAGTCCAGCACAAGGGGCCCACCTCCTGGGGCGATGGCTCCAACCTGCCTGGGGACAGCTGTGGCAAGCCTCCCCTCGAGCTGGCCCCAGAAGCTCCCACGGGGAAGCTGAGCCAAGGTCCGTGTCGGGCTGATTTGGAGAAGGAGCCTCAGGTCTGAGCCCTGGGTAGACACAGCGCGGTCCTCGCAGGCCGTGGATCAGCACACCCCGGTGGCCCTCACACCCCCTCAGCTCCCGCTCTCAATTTCCTGACCAGCTGCCGAATTCCCCTTCAGTTCAGAAGAAAGACGGCTTGTTTGGTTGGTTTCTTTTCTTTTTTCTCTTTTATTGCCTATTTGATAACCTGGTTTTTTTTATTTGAAATGACTCCAATTAGAGAAACAGGAACTCAGTGATTTCATTTAAAGGAAGCAAAACTCCTATCTGCCTATCACATTAGGAGAGTTCAAAAAACGAGAAGGAAGAAAAAAGCCGCCAAAATAATGTAATTTCCCCTTTGACAATTATTTCTGAATAGGAACTTGAGCAATCGCAGTCAAAAAAAAAGTGGGGTTTTTGTCCTAGCTAGCAGATGTCCACAGCCTGATGCCCGTCCTGATGGCACCAGCTGGGCTGGCCATTGCTCTGCACAGGTGCCCTGTGCCCGCCAGACTCCTGCAGCTCTCCCAGCCCCAGCCTCCAGAGACCCAGGCTTGAGTACCTAACATTTAAAACCACCTGCTCTCCTCTTCCTTTTGTCTTTATCTGTTACAACACGAAGTGGCTCACAAGGCAGGGAACCGATACTAACCCCCTAACAGAGACACAGATGCAGACATATTTCCCATCAATTACAGTATGTGCATGTGTGTATACATGGATACAGGTGGACACGCATGTATGGCTATGGATACACGTCTGTACACACGTATGTGTTCAAGTGTGTGTTCCCCTGGGATTCGCAGGCTGAAGTCCTCACCGGCAGCACCTCCAATGTGGCTACTTGGGGGCAGTCTTCCCAAAGCTGATTCAGTTAAGCAGAGGTTGTTAGAGTGGACTCAGCCCAACCTGACTGGAGCTTTATCCACGGCAACGTGGACACAGAGAGCGGCCAGGGACGCGAGATTGAAGCGGATATTCACAGTCAAGGACAGGTGCCTTGGGAGAACTCAAGCCAACAACGCCTTGGTCTCTTCTGGACTGCAGCCCCAGGAGACCGGTTCTGCCCTTCACATCCATGGCCTGGGGTCCTTGTGGTAACCTTAGCAGGGTAATGCGTGTGTGTTGTATGTGCATGTGTGTAGGTATTGTTCTGTGTATGTGTGTGCATGTTGTATATGCACGTGTGTGCATGGGTGTGTATACATGTGTATGTGTGTGCATGAGTATGCTTGGGTGTGTTATGCACGTATGTGTGTACACGTGTATTGTGTGTACATGTGTATATGTGTGCATGAGTATGCTTGGGTGTGAGTTATGCATGTATGTGTGTACATGTGTATATGTGTGTACGTGTGCATGTGTGCTGTGTGCATGTATGTGTGCATGTGGATATGCACGTGTGTGCATGGGTGTGTATACATGTGTATATGTGTGCATGAGTATGCTTGGGTGTGTTATGCACGTATGTGTGTACATGTGTATTGCATGTACGTGTGTACGTGTGTGCATGTGTGCTGTGTGCATATATGTGTGCATGTGTGTATGTTGTATGTACATGTTGTGTATGCATGTGTGTGTGTGTGAGAGAGAGAGATACGAGGAATGATGAAAACTGGCCGGGAGTCAAAGCCTCCTCAATGAACTCATTCTAGATGACGGAATCCAGCGCTGCCCTTGCCCAGTAGGAAGCTCGGTCTACACCGAATAATGAACAGTCCCCACAACCCCCGACTCTGCCCCAATGCCGTAACAGGGCTCTTCCGGGGGCCAAGCCAACACACGGTGAGTCTTACGGGAACACTGTCTCCCCAGAACCCAGCAGGCAGGACTGAGGTCTAGATGGGGACAGTTCAACTCCTTGAGCACCCGCAGAAAGTCCCTCCTCTCTAGAACCTGTGAAATTCCCCACTCAGCAGCAGGCACCCCACCCTGAGGTTGCCCCTCTGTGTAATTCGTATCCATACGCACTGGTTTTTGAGGATCCACCATGACTGGTTTTTATTTTACAGCTCTACAGTCTGCTTCAAACTTTATTCTCTTGAACACATAAAAAATGCATCAGATGCTCAATGGGAGAAATATTTTATCAATATCTCATGAAGCTGTTTTAAAATAAAGCTGGGGGGGGGCCTTATGGCATAGCAGGTTAGCTGGCAGTGTCAGCATCCCATATGGGCACTGGTTCCAGTCCCGGCTGCTCCACTTCCAATCCAGCTCCCTGCTAATGCTCCTGGGAAATCAGTGGAGGATGGCCCAAGTGCTTGGGCCCCTGCACCCACATGGGAGACCTGGAAGAGGCTCCTGGCTCCTGGCTTTGGACCAGCCTAGTTCCAACGATTCAGGGAGTGAAGCATTGGATGGAAGATTTCTCTCTCTTGCTCGCTCTAACTCTGCCTTTCAAATAAATAAATAAATCTTTTAAAATAAATAAATGAATAAATAAAATAAAGTTGAGGGGTGGAGTTGTGGTGCAATGGGTTAAGCCACCACATCATCACACCACATCCCATACCACAGCACTGGCTCAGGCCCCAGCTGCTCCACTTCTGACCCAGCCCCCTGCTAATGCGCCTGGGAAGGCAGCAGATGATGGCCCAGGTATCTGAGCCCCTGAAACCCATTCAGGAGACATGGATGGAGTTCCTGGCTCCTGGCTTCAGCCTGGCCCAATCCCAGCTATTGTGTCCATTTGTGGAGTGACCAGTGGATGCGATGTTCCTCCCCTTCTCTGTGTCAACCTGCCTTCCAAATAAATAAATCTTTTTTAAAAATACTAACCTAAAGCTGGATTGTTTCCACTGAGAACAATTCGACCAGTACTTTTTTAAGCTCTATTAATTTATTTGAAGGGCAGTGTAAGAGAGAAAGAGGAATAGATATAGAGAAAAAAAGATCTTCCATCTGCTGGTTTACTCCCTAAAATGACTGCAACAGTTAGAGTTGAGCCAGGCTAAGCCAGGAGCCAGGAGCTTCATCCAGATCCCCCACATGGATGCAGGCACTCAAGTACTTGAGCCACCATCCATTGCCTTCCCAGGCGCATTAGCAGGGAGCTGGACCCAAAGTGGAGCAGCTGGGACTGGAATGGGCACTCCAGCATGGGGATGTGGGTGTCTCAGGTGGCAGCTGCACCCACTGCACCACGACGCCCTCCACGGTTTTATAAACTGCCTCCCCCCGCAGTGCACGGCACCTCCAACCCCATGGCACCTGTGAAGGTTTGGAGGATCTGTGAAGCCCTGGCTGGTTGATTAATAACCACCCCAACAACATTGCCCTGTAGGCTCTGTTGGACTCCGTGGCTGGCAGGGGCCAGTCCCTCTGCTAGTTTCACTCGGGCTCACCCAGACAACACTCAGCAGGAGTGCAGCCGAGGTGGAAAGTCCGGGGTAGCCTCACCCACGTTCTGAGGGCTGGCATTGGCTGTGGCCCGGGGCCTCTCGTCTCTCATCCTCCGGGCGGCTGGCCCGGCTTCCTCACGTGGCCGTCTTGGGGCTGCGTTCGAGACAGAGCAAAAGTGGAAGCTGCAAGGCCAGCAGGGAGGGGCCCGGGCTCCGGCGCTCACACAGCGGTTCTTTGGCCACGCACTGCCAGTCATGAGACCAGCCCAGCCTCAAGGGTTGGGAAGTAGACCCCATCTGTCCATCTCTGGATGGGAGAGGCTGCAAACAGTTAAGGCCACATTGAGTGACCCATGAAACCACAGCAGATTCAACACCACCCCAACATCCTCACCTGGCGGGGAAGCAGTGCTCCCGAGATGGATGGTGCTCTTCGGTGGGGGGAAACCGGGCCCAGCCCCCACCTGCAGCAGGTGGCGGAGGGGGGGGAGTAGGCGGTATGCACCTGCTGCTTCTACAATCCACTGCTGCCTGTGGTTGCCATGGTAAAGGATCCAAAGTCACAAGACTGCCAGATCCATTTACCCAGAGAAGTGCTGCTGGGGTCACTGTTGTCAGCGTAGCTGCACACGGGAATTCTCTAGAGAGACTTCGTTAAAACACTGATGTCTGGTCTTAGCCCCAGAAATTCCACTTTGACTGGTCTGAGACACAGCCTGGGCACTGGGGGATTTTTAAAATCACCCCAGGGGATTCTCAGGCGCAGCAGACTGTGAGGACTGGTGTTTGAACTTGAAACTGACGTTTCTCATTTGGCAAGAGACCTCAGCCAAAGCCTCATGCGCTCTGTCCACCTGGTTGTTTGTGTGTGGCAAGCATGTATGTGTAGAAAAAGCACACACACACACACACACTCACACTCACACGTGCTAGTCCATGATGGTGGAGGAAGCTCGGCAGTGTTCAGGGACCTTCCCGGGGCCGCTGGTGGGAAGCTGAGCCCTCCTAGCAAGGGGCAGGGGCCCTTGGCCCCACAGCCAGCCCCCGGGCGCAGGACAAGTGGAGCGGTTTGTGGTCCATTTGGTTTCCTCAACCCAGGGATGCTGAGAGTGAGTCATCGAAGGGGAAATACTGCATTTATTTGAAAAAACAAAATAGCAAAGTCGGATCTTGGGACTCAAACCAAGGAAGCCAAGCAGGAGGTGCTTAGTCGTGCTACTCAGCAACAGTTCTTGGAGTTATTCCATATCTGTATCTATATCTATATCTATATCTATATATCTATATCTATATCTATCTAACTATCTACCTATGGCAGAGACAGAGTAAGTGACATCTTCCATCGACTGCGTCACTCCCCAAATCCCAGCAGCAGGCTTGGGATTATTCTGAACACAAGAGTTCGGATGATTCCTTTCAAGAAGCCCCCAGCTCTGCACTGGGGAGATGGGGAGGAGCACAGGGATCGGGGGCTGAGAGGCATCCAAAGACCCAACCAAAGCAGACGTCCGCCTGCTGATGGGAAGCCGTCCTCTCGCTCTGCAAAGCGAGCGCCTGCAGACCTCACACTGGGCCCCTGGGCTTTGTCTCGAGGTGTTAAAATGAGTTTCTCCTTTTTAAGGAGCTGCATTCTAATTTGGGGGACGAGACACGAGTGTGGGAACCAGCAAACAATTGTGGAAGAATGCAGCAAGTGTTTCAAAAGTGACGAGAAGTGAACCAGTCCACTGCTGGGGTGCAGGAGGAAAGCACACCTGTAAGGCACCCTCTGATGATGCTCGACCAGGAGGCCTTCAAAGAGTGTGTGTGCATGTGTGTGTGTGTCTCTGTGTCTGTGTGTGCATGTGTGTGCATCTGTGTGCACATGTGTGTCTGTGTGTGCATGTGCATCTGTGTGCGCATGTGTGTCTGTGTGCATGCCTGTTTACTCATGTGTGTCTGTGTGTGCATGTGTGTGTGCATGTGTGCATATGTGTGTGCATGCGTGTCTGTGTGTGCATGTCTCTCTGTGTGTGTATGTCTGCTTGTGCATGTGTGTGTCTGTGTGTGCCTGTGTGTGCATGTCTCTCTGTGTGTGTATGTCTGTGTGTGCATGTGTGTGTGTGAGTCTGTGTGTGTGCCTATATGTGCATGTGTGTCTGTGTGTGCATGTGTGTGCATGTGTGTGTGTGTCTCTGTGTGTACGCACGCAGACCAGCTGCACAGTGACACTGGGGACTTCGTAGAAACACAAGCTTGCAGGCGCTTCCCCACACCTGTCGAATCAGGTGCTGTGGGGTGACGCCCACCTTGGGTGCTGGAATGAGGCCTCTGGGTGATTCTGGGATGTTCTCACGTTGGAGCAACACCACACTGCAATGTGAAAAATGGTTACTGCCTGGGTTTACTGAGACTCTCACGGGGGACACGAGGCAGGGCAATGGCATCTGGGCTCAGCTGTCCATCAACATGTGTGGGGTTAGGAAAGACACAAGAAATTTCAAGAAATCTAAGGGGGCCCGTGCTGCGGTGTAGCTGGTAAAGCTGCCACCTGCGGTGCTGCCATCCCATATTGGTGCCGGTTCGAGTCCCAGCTGCTCCACTTCCCATGCAGCTCCCTGCTATGGTCTGGGAGAGCAGTGGAAGATGGCCCAAGTCCTTGGGCCCCTGCACCCACATGGGAGACCTGGAAGAAGCTCCTGGCTCCTGGCTTCAGATTGGCCCAGCTCCGGCCATTTCGGCCAACTAGGGAGTAAACCAGCAGATGGAAATCAGTCTCTCTCTCTCTCTCTCTCCGTATAACTCTGACTTTTGAATAAAAATAAATAAATCTATTTTTAAAACATCTGTCTAGAGGTATCTAGTGTCTCACAGGATGTTCCATGAGCCAAAGGCAGGAGGAAGAACCCTGTGATTCTTTTTCCTGTGGGAGAAGCCCAGGACTGGTGAGTGGGCTGCCGGGAACACCCCAGAGGCCAGGGCACCTCCCAGTGCAGGTGGCTCCCCAGGGGGACAGGGCTGAGCAGTTAGGAATGGAGGTGAGCAAACCTCGCTCCACGGCAACGTCCCGGGCACCACCCTCGGCTCATTCCCCAGCACCCGCCATTCTCCGTGGAGGCTGCACCAGGCTCACCCAAATCCTTGGCTTCCTCTTGTCCTCTCTGTTCCAAGTTTTTCCACAGGCGGGGCTGGGGGCACTTTTTCCTGCCAAGGGCCATGTAGATATCTGTACCATCACTTGCAGGCCATACACAATTATCAACTTGAAAATTAGCTGGTTGGGGGGCCGATGCTGTGACCTAGTGGGTAAACCAGGAGCTTCATCCTTTTTCTCCCACGTGGGTGCAGGGGCCCAGGCGCTTGAATCATCCTCTACTGCTTTCCCAGGCCATTAGCAGGGAACTGGATCAGAAGTGCAGCAACTGGGACTCGAACCGGCGCCCATGTGGGAGGCCAGTGTTGCAGGCGGAGGCTTACCTGCTATGCCACAGCGCCGGCCCCCAGATTTTTACAAATGCCACGCGTGAATTTTGCAGGTTCCTATGAAAGAACTCCTTTCTTGTCACCCAATTATCCTGCAGCAAGCTCACAGTCCGGCTGGCCATCGTCCCGCTGTGACACTGCGTTGTCTGTGGGCAGTTTTTCAGAACACGGGACGCCCGACCCTCAAGGGAGGCACGCGATTCCCTGGAGCCTGGCCGGGTGTCCTGGCAGCCTGTGTCGTCAGCAGGGCAGGGCCTAACCGGCTCATCTCAGGATGCCTTATTTTCTATTCTTCACCTCAATCTCCATAAGCAGGGAAGGTCACTTAAAAAGAACGTTCTGTTCAGACTTCCTTGAAGCCAGCTCTCCACATACACAGAGTTCTTCAAGTCTGAGTCTACACTGAGGCGATCCTGTATCACAGCATGAAGCTAAATTTATTATCATGAAGGTCTGAGAGGCAGCTTTGCAATACATGCACATGGCACCAGAGAGAGGCAGGCGACGTGTGGGGGCCCCACGCGGGGACACTGGACATCATCTCGAGGTCAGACCTCTGGGGGGGGGGCAGGTGGCCCTCGTGCAATGACCAGAGCGAGCGACAAGCTGGCTGGAGCACAGATTTTTTTTTCCTGCCAAGAATGGAAAACAGCCTCCGAGGCGCTGGCCTGGGTCGGCTCTGGCCCAGGCTGCACACACACCTGCCCTCCTCTCGCTACACCTCCAGGAGCCGCCAGACACCCAGAGACTTTCCCAGAAGTTTCTTAGGGGACAGCCAGGCCAGGAGTCTTGCTGCTCATTGACCATACTCAAAGGCACCACAAGAAAGAGACTCGGCAGGCCGGGAACTTGCAGACACTCACGGGGGCCTGGGCCAGTGGGAGCACGCATCAGACATCAGCTGACTCCCCAGCTCCCGCGTCCTTTATCCTAAGTCCTGGCCTCCAGGGCCCCTTCAGCCTCCCCTGTGTGGGGAGCACGGCCCTGGGGACAGTCAGGCATCAGAAACTCCCAGGGCAGATGGAACTTCCAGCTGAGACGGGCCTGGGGGGCACTGGCTGTGCAGAGGGCAGCGGCAGGTGCACAGCAGGACAGGTGTGGTCATGGCTCCCAGGCTGCGGACAGGAGTCTCCAACCAGGAGTCCTCTGGCTGAGTCCTGGTGCGTCAGGTCCACGGAACCCGGAAGCCCTGGCGTCCGACTCAGGGGACGCTGCAGCAGGTGGGCAGGCAGAGGGGTCCTCCCAGCATCAATCCAATCCCATAGATCAGTCACTGCTCCACGGTGACAGCACCGAGACCTGGCTCTGCGGTGCACAAATAGTCAAAAATAAAAATAAAAAAAGGCTACGTAAGGAAGGGGCTGTATTTGGCACAGTGGTTAAGCCGCTGCTTGGGACACCTGTGTGGTGTCCTGTGTTGAGTTCCTGCTCCACTTCCAGTTCCACCTTCCTGCTACCGCACTCACTGGGGGAGAGCAGCAGATGACTCAGGCACATGGCTCCCTGTCACCCACACGGGACACCCGGCCCAGCCCCAGCGTAGCAAGCATCTGAGGAGTAAGCCAGTGCATGGGAGAGCTCTGTCTGACCGTCTGTCTGTCTGTTTCTCTCTCTGCCTTTCAAATAATTTTTTTGAAGTCATTTAAGGCTAAGCCAATAAATTTAAAACTCAGGAAGCATCAACTGCATGAGATTTCAATGTTTCCATGTGACCGCACGATCTTGGTGAGGAAAGCAATTGAAGTATAGTAAACAGCTGCTGTATGCAGGATACCATGTTAAATGTTTGTAGGATGAAAGATGAAAATCGGTCTGCATTTTCTAGGGACTCAGCTCAGCAGGGCGACTCTGAAAGGGCCAGGGAAGGGAGTCTAAGCCCATCTCGAAGAGGCCCCCTTGGAGGAGGAGGGACCTGAGCCAGACTCCAAGGCAAAGACGAGATCCCCAAAGAGGGACGGGGAGGGGATGGCGTCGCAGGAGGCGAGGACAGAGACAGCAGCAAACTGTGGAACGGGGCGGAAGACAGACAGAGGAAAGACTGATTCCCCAGTTCTAATTCATCGCTTGAACTTTCTAGAAGATCAATCTACTAATCACCGGGTGGTCCCGGAAGGGAAAGTGGGCTGGGAAGAAGAGACCGATTCTCAGTGGTGTGTCCTGCCAGCGGCTCCAGTCTTGCTCACCCCAGGCAGCACGGGGTGGGAACCACACCTGGAGGTCGGGAAGAAGCAAAGAGCTCCCTCGAACCCAGCACTCGCGGTGTGGGAGTCACAGTCCCGCGGTTCCTGGAGATTCAACCCCGGAAGATGCAAAGCCAGAAGTTTGGACGCCGTCTGATGTGACCAGGAACCAAATGACGCGAGAGGCACCTCTCGGGTGAGGTCTCCCCCAAGATGACCCAGCAGCAGCCACACAAGCTCCTCTCCGTGTTCTGAAGACTTGTCACGCAGGACAGCAAGAGCTCGCCACGCCGAGGGATCGGGCAGGGAGACCAGACCACGCGAGAAGAGAAGCCGATCTTGCCGTCTTTTTGTGATCCGGGGCCTGACTCCTTCCATGCTGCACGTGACATTTACAAACGTCTCCAGCGATGTTCAGAAAACCGCCATCAAAACTATGCCTCAGTACGCAGAATTCGGGGTGCGGGACACTCAACATTTAATGAATCGGTGCGTTTTGTGGAAAGCCTCCGTTGGCAGCTGGTCCCCGCGGGAGGCTCAGGAGGTGGCCCCCGGCATTAGGGTAGCCCTGTCTGTGTCTGGTTCCCATGTGGACAGAGAGCTGGGGCTGTAACCTCTCTCCTCTGTTGCTGTGTTTACTGCCGACTTTTGATATCGGAAGGCTCAGCACCTCCCTTGGTTGCTAAGGCAAGCCCGTAGGTGCACAAGGACTTCTACATAAGTGGAAAATCTGTCAATGTAACTGCTTCTGCAGGTCACTGGGGCTCTTAATGATGTAAATTATTTTATATTGATTATTAAGGGAACTGACAAAGGGAGACTGACGTTTCAGGATCATGCCCTACCTCCGGCTCCCTCTGCTACAACCGAGATACGAGGTGAGGACCCCTGGTCTCCATTTATAAATGAATGCCCTGAAGGGCTGACCCTGGGGAAAAGCCCGGAAGGCGTCCTGGACTTAGGACCCAAAGACCGAGGAGCTGACACAGTCGTTGGAGAGGTCACCGACCCGTGCAGCCCCTGTGTCTCACCTGGAAGGACAGGTCCTGCCAGGCGTTGTGCTGTTACCTACCCAAGGGAAGGAACCTGAAATACCTAGCAGTCTCCAACAGGTGTGTGGGTGCTAACCCACCCCTTCTCACCCCACACCAGCCCGGGCATCGCTGAATGCAAGAGAACGTTACCTGCTAGGATGGTGAAGGCACTGAAGTCGTTTATTTCAAAAAGAGAAGCTGTTTGGGCCAGCGCTGTGGTAGAGGGTTAAGCCTCTGCCTGCAGTGCCAGCATCCTATCTGGGTGCCGGTTCGAGTCCCGGCTGCTCCACTTCCTATCCAGCTCCCTACCAAAGCACCTGGGAAAGCAGTAGAAGATGGCCCCAGAGCTGAGACCCCTGCACCCATGTGGGAGACCCAGAAGAAGCTCCTGGGTCCTGGCTTGAGATTGGGGAGAAAACCAGAGGATGGAAGATTCATTCTCTCTCTCTTGCTCGCTCGCTCTCTCCCCTCTCTGCATCTCTGCCTTTCAAATAAATAAATCTTTTTAGAAAAGAGAGAGAAGCTGTTTCACTTGTTTGCTTGGGGATGGGATAATGGTAGGGAAAAAGAGCAGAGAAACCTGAAAGCTGGAGCTCCCGGACCAGAATCAGAATTCACAGTGGACATCCTTGGGAGGCAGGCTCCACTCTCACAGAACCAGGAGTCTTCTGCCTGGCCAGGCACAGCTTTCAGGGGACCGGCAATGTCCTTAGTACTGGAGGACCTCATGAACACCTTGGAGAGACGGCTGTGCAGGGGATGCCACCGAGCTGAAAACGTTAGGGTAGGGCTGTGATGCCAGGATGCCAGGTGCCCGCTCAGCTCCCGGTGTTGGAGGGCACCCAGGTAGTGTCCCATAACCCAGTCCCAGATGAAGGGAAGGTGAAGGGGAAGGAAGAAGAAGAGGAGCCTAGATTCTATAAGACTCGCAGCATTTGCATTTACATCATTTCTTCCTTTGTAAGCTGACCAACGTTTCCACAGTGCCGTTAACAAACACACGGCCCTGTACTCAGCTTTACAAAATAATTGTTGCTGGGGCTGGGGCTGGGGCTGTAGCGAAGGGGGTTAAAGCCCTGGCCTGCAGCTCAGGTATCCTATATGGGCACCGGTTCGAGTCCCAGCTGCTCCACTTCCTATCCAGTTCTCTGCTGTGGCCTGGGAAAGCAGTGGAGTATGGTCCAAGTCCTTGGGACCCTGCATCCGCATGGGAGACCCGGAAGAAGCTCCAGGCTCCTGGCTTCAGATCAGCTCGGCTCTGGCCGTTGCAGTCATTTGGGGAGTGAACTAGTGGAATGGAAAGCCTCTCTCCCTCTCTCTCTCCCTCTCTCTCTGCCTCTACATTTCTCTGTAACTCTGTCTTTCAAATAAATAAAATTAAAAGGAGGAGCACTACCACCTCGGCCACATGACCACCCTGACCACTCTCATCACCGTGGAAGACACGACTTGAGCAGAGGTGCTCCCTGCAGAGAATCGCCTTCGGGACATTTTGAAAGCTGCGGAGAGACGCCCGATTTCCAGGCTCAGATGTCTGTGGAAGCACCAGAGCACACAGCGACACTGGATGAGATGCGCCTGCGGCACGTGGTCTGGGGCGGCACGGGTGCGGAACTCCGTTCCCGAGGCTGAAATGTCGGCTGCGTTGGTTCAGCGCAAGTGGCTTGTTACACACACAACCCTCACCACCGCCCAGTCCAGATCTAGGAGATGGAGATCAAATATATAGGAACGAAGATTTATTAGATGAAATAAAACACCTTAAAGAAGAAATCAAGAAAATGACGGAAAAAATCCAACTATGAGAACATCAGCTTGTGACTCAGTGTAACGGCCACCGAAAATCTAAAGAGGAAAAGTGCACAGACACTGATAAAGACACCCGGACTCCCTGGAGAATCCCTCCCCAGGTACTGCAGCCTTCCAGCAGCCTCCCAGACCCACAGCCCACGGCCAGGGAACACGAAGAGAGCCGCACCGACCGAGGCCCGCGGTGAACGCGCAGCCCGGGGCACGCAGCAGGGCATCGCACCCCTGCACGAGAGATTCACGCACAGCTGACAGCAAGAAAGCAGCTGCGGTTTGGAAGACCCGCCTTTCTCGTCAAGCCCACGGTTCATGATGGATGTGGCTGAGAGCACGGCTTCTGAAACGAACTTGAACCTGAACGTGACCATGAATGCTCAAGAGCCTGACCATCTGGCAAAGAGTCCACCTCGTGACATGCAGTCTGTAGCTACTCCTCTCCAGACTGCTCCCCAGCCAAGTATGGGACCGGCCTGAGAGAGCTGGCCGAGGCCAGTCTCCACCAGGGGGCCACCCTTCTCAGCCCAGGTCTTTGCCGCTTGTAAAGCCATCCATTCTGAAGTCTTGGGCACCTCCTCCAGACTCGGGATCATCTCTCATCTCCAAGTCGGACTCCTCCCACTTGTAGGAAGTCACCGATAACCACACCACGTCATTCGGCAGAACTTCAGCCAACATCCAGACCAGCAAACCTTGCAAGGAATCCAAGAGTGCAAGCTCCGCCCCTCCCTGCGCTTTCAAACAGAAACAAGTGAGCACCCCACCCCCCACCCCCACCCCCCCACCCCCCGCCCCGAACGCAGCCTCAGAACTTCCCGGCCAAGACCGGCATCCCAAGGCCACTCACGCGACAAAAAGAAATCAGGCAGAATCCAACCGAATGGCAACTTGCATTCTGGGGATTGTTTGGCCTCCAAGTGTTAGTCTCATCTTCCTAAACCAAAGACACAGCAAGTACATAGCCATCACCTGCCGCTGCGTGCTCTGAAACCGTCTTCTGTAACAGCTTCTGTAGAGTTTACTGACAGTGGAGGTGCCATCGAATACCCAGGAAACACACAGAACGTCCTCCTTGCACACGGTGGACCCGGATGAGCACCTCCCCAACCACGTGGCCGCAGGAGCCCCCGACAAAGCGACAGCTCTGCAGCCCTGCATCCGTGCAAGCCGTGTCTGTCACTATGTACAAAGGAGAAGCTGAAGCTAAGAACATTTTTAAACTCAAGACCGCATTTCCTTGGCCACGTGAATACCATAGTGCATGCACTCTCTGGAAACTCCGCCATGCCCTCGGGGGAGTAAGAGCTAGAAGGCACACAAACAGCATCTTAGCTTTGTCACGATAGGAGTCTTGCCATTGTGGACTGCCCCACAGGGGCTGCAGGGGCGCCCAGCGTCCTCTGAGTGCCCTTCGAGGACCTGTGACAAAGGCCAAACCTTGAAACAGGTGGGGGGGGGCATGGTCTCCCACCGCAGCAATGCACTTTAGAGTTGCATTTGTTTACATTGTAGATTGGGATTCTGGAGTCATCTTTCTGTGAATGTAGAATTCCATCGCAAAAGAGAAGAAGACTTGACACCACTGGCAGAGTATGTACCACATGGTATAGTGCACAGCAGAGAGAAGAAACCCAAGGATTCGAAAAACATCCGGTGTTCATTTTTAAAAAGAGGGAAACACTTCAACTGAGGCTCGATGTTTCGGTTGCGAAGACAGAGCGTACTTCACATTTCTTAAAAGAAGCAGGAAGGTAAGTTTGTCAAGTGAATGGAGTTCATAAAACATACACTAGCAGAGACTCCATGTAACAGTACGTATTCTGTAGCATACAGAGTATTACAGTAACATTCCACTGAGACTATGATACAAGCAAGTGGATACTTCCAAGTATATTCAGAAATACATAAATGTACACTGGATGTATATGCAGAAATTATTAACTACAACTAGCCTGGCACCAAGCTAGGCACAGAATAAATGTCCTTTTTAATTACTAAAAAAGCACGGAGGTCATTTGGGAGTCCTGTGAAGGGCAGCAGTATTCACAGCTGCCAGGGGACACAGGTGACCCTGCCAGCGTGAGCCTGCAGGTGCACTGCTGAATATCAATCGGGAGTCTGTCCTCAGATCCCCTACCGAGACACTGCGCCACAGGGCAAATTTCAACATCAAGACAGCAGAGCTGTCAATACCAAAGTGTCTTGCAATCTGAGGTGCAGATGGGGAATTCAGCCAGGCTAATTTCAATCTCCGTGCGGAAGAGCAACACCTGTGCGGCCAGGTGCGCACGGGTCTGGAAGCACCCAGACGGAGAAAGACAGCCTCACAGCGGTGCTGGCCGCTCCAGCACGGGCTGCCTCGGCTACTCCGCACTCTGGGTTAGGGGAAGTGCACAGGACGCTGCTGTCCTGAGCCTGGCTGCTTTCACTCTCCAGTCAGAGTGTGAGACTCACTGGGTTGTTACAGGCTGTTCCCTTTGTGTGGGGTGGAACCCGCTCCATTGCGTGGATGGATCATAATTTATACATTCTTTCTACTCTTGAGCTTATGAGTGGCTTCATGTAAAGACCAGAACTCTCTTTGAGGCAGGAGACGCCCACCATGAAACTGACCCTCTCCCTCTGCCTGAAAGTGCTCGGATCAGAGGAATGTTCCAGGTCAGAACTGTGAATTCGGCGCCGTTATCTGCGTCCAGGGGCCACAGGTAGGAGAGGGCGCTGACACCCAGCCGCTCTAGCTGGCGGGCTTCCTAATTCCAGAACACACTGGCCATCATCTCTCAAAGAAGGGGCCGTGCCTTGCCTTTCTTTCTGGTTCTGTGACAGCGTCCTGCACCCAGGGGTGCCAGTGGGGGGGTGGTGATGGTGGACAGTGGGTGGGAGGGGAACAGTACTGAAACAGGATACCAGAACCAAGAAGCACCTGAAATCCCCACTTCACAAACGAACACGCTGTTTACAGAGAACAGGACTCTTCCTCTACGTCCCACCCGTGACCTAACCAGAGCTCCCATCCATGCGCTCTATGTCATCTTTTCCACTCCTAGTAGTTTACGGACTTTTTTTTTTTTTTGCTTTGAAGTGGAAGAGAAAAAAAAAAGAGGAAAGAACAGAACCGCGGCTGCCCTAAAAGGAAGGAGGAAGTGAGAGCCGGGCAGCGCCTGGCGGGCTGAGTCTGTTGACAGCCGTGATGCGCCTTCCGCCTCGCTCACATCTGAATTTCCACCTGCCCGCCCCCTGCTTATAACCCGCGCACGTGAAGTCAGGGCAGCTGCCCACACCCTGCCGTGGCCATGCCGCTCCCCGCAGCTCCCGCCGCTCCCTGGATGTAGCCGGCAGCCCTGGGGTGAGTACTCGCAGGTGCCTGCGCCCACCCGCAGAGAGGGGCGCGGGGCTCGCAAGCGCAGGGGAGCACAGGCACTGGGGGCGGGGGCGCCGGCTCCAGGCGCTCGCTGTTTGCTGTTCACGGCGAGCAGCCTCCTGGGAAGGGGTTTTTGCCTCTCTGGGTGGGATGAGAAAAGCCAGGGAAGGCAGCGCAGGCTTCCGTGCGGTGGGCAGAGCGCGCACACAGAGACGCACACAGACACACACACACACACATACACACACCCCAGTTGTGACAGTCAGCGGTTCTGGGATTGCCTCTGGAGGCCTCCGCAGCCCACAGATAACAGAGCTGGGAACCGCCAAGAATCCAGCTCAGAGAATTCTAAAATGACCGTGTTCTGGGGCTGCTGGTGGCGGCACAAGGCTTTGGGTAACACAGAACTGACAACTACTCAACGACAACTTCTCCGGTGGCTTCAGTCTCTGTGTTTGGCAAAGCCGCGAGGCCACTCACCAACTTAACCCGAGTGCCTCTCACTGCCTTCCCTGTGCCTTGTTGTAGGCAGAGCCAGAGACCCAGGGGAGACAGCGCCACCCGCGACCGACAGCCCAGGCTCCGATGAAGCTGACAAGCGGCTTTGACGCTGTAGGTACCCCTGCTTCCACTCCTCCATTCATAATTCTTAGAGGCTACAGACCAGAGACCTTTACCTAATTTTATTTTTTTTCCTCTTTAGCCAAAAACACTAAATGCCAATAACATGGAGACATTGATCGAATGCCAATCAGAGGTAAGAAAACTGTGTTTAAAACCTTCTATCTGCACTGTGAGAAGATGAAAAACTTTCTGTGAGATCAATTATCTGGACTGTTTAATTATCAGAGTAGAAAATTAACATCATAACTAAAGTCAATTAAACTCATCAGTGGAATTGTCTATGATAAGCAAGGCTTTAACACTGATTCTAGAAGCTAAAAAAAAAATCAGTGCACTCTGTAGAATTCCTTTTTGGAGGGAATACAATGTCGTATGCACATTTTATGGGGAAAGACTGGGTAGGTTTCTTCAGTCACAGTTTTAACTGAAATAAATATATTTTAGGGTGATATAAAGGGACACCCCCTGCTGGCACCATGTGAGAGCGAAGATAGTATCTGCCAGCTCATTGGTGAGTTTTGAAAACATACCATCTTTTCCTGAAGTGCAAACAACCAGAGTTCTTGGTTTGCAAAGCCACCGTGCTTCTCTGTACTAGGAATCTGCCTTATCAAGTGTTCTCTGAAAGACCACAGAACATTAACACTTTGGTGGCAGGCAAGCTCCAGCCATCTAGAGCTGTGAGTGCTCCAGTGGGCAGCCCCCTCTCCACGCATCCCCCCCGCTCCATAAGGGGCTTACGAATCTGCTCTGACAGGGCACGCAGACATCGAAAAGGTGCCCGTCTTCCTTCTCCCAGGAAGCAAGTGTCGCCCATCTCAAATCCCAGCTTTCAATTCTTCCCCAAAGGCACCTGAGGGTCACGGGGCCCTGGGGACCCCTGGGGACCCCTGGCCCAGTTCTGAAGGCTCCGGCCGGGCCAAGATGCTCTCCGCCTTCTTCCTCCTGCTGGAAGACGGCGGATAGAAACAGGTGCCAGTGCAGTTAGAAGGGAGACCCTTGCTAACCAGGGAGGAAAAGACAGAAGTCCCTTGGAGATGGCGAGGCCCCGGGCGTCCCGCCGCCCAGATTGTGGAAGGACGGGCTGTCCTAGGAACAGTTCACTGGTAATTCCCAGTTCAAGCCCCTCCCTGAAACAATTTGGGTTTCCCCAGCCGGAAAGGGGGAAATCTTGAAATCCCAGGGGACGGCAGGCTGGCGCCCTCTAGTGGCTGCTTGGTGCTAGCTCCCTCTGTTCCATGCTCTTCCCTAATGAAAAAGGTGGACGCTAATCCATTTCATATCAGAAATGTCCCCTACAGTTATTAACACCAACACCTTAAGATGTTTGCCTGTGGCCTTCTTGGGCTCTGCTACCTTTTTGTAACAAACAGCCAGGGAACGGCAAAAACAGGAAAGGCGGGGCTTTGAGGAACCTTGGTGTTGATGTTTAGGGGCTGGTTGCCCTGGTAACAGTGCGGTTTTGTGTGTGTGTGTGTGTGTGTGTGTGTGTGTTGGTTTTTTGAAATTATCCCCGTCCCCCATGCATACCATCAACGACACTGTGTGATGGACGCTATCTGTTTTCTCGTGTGGACCTCGACTCGTTAGCATTGCAATCTGATGTTCTGTCCACCCTGTCTCCCGGGCCGCAGAGGTTAAGAAGAGAAAGAAGGTGCCATCATGGCCGTTTCTCACGAGAAGGCTGTCTCCTCCGTCAGACTTCCCGGGGGCTCTGTCCCTGTTCGATCAGCCCTTGGCCATCATCTGTGGTGACGACGACACACTCCCCAAACCCATTCAGGTGGGTGCGCGTGGCTTGACTCAGAAACCTCCTGGAGTTCTCGGTTGGACGTGGGAAGTCCGTGGGGAACCTGACCGTGGTCCTCACGCTGGACTCGCTGGGGCTGTGCTTTCGTGTTTTTGCACTCTCAGGAGTGAGGCTCCCACACACGCGTGCGGCCAGGACACCTGACGGCTTGCCGTCTGGAAAAGAGCCGTCCTTGGCGAGGAGCTCAGAGCAACGGTCCCCCCACCCCATCCCCACCTCCCACCGCCACGGTCCCCTGACTCCATGGAGTTAAGAGTGCAGAAAATGTGTTGCTTCTGCAACGTGGGCAGGCGGAGAACAGAAATCCAACCCCGTGCAATGCTTCCACGGAAGGGTTTGAAAGCTGAGAGGCCTGCCTAAAGTCATTTTGAAATGTGTGCAACTGGAATTGCACGGTTGGTCTCCTCTTAGGAAAATGGAGGGGGCTGAGGGACTCGCTGACAGCAGATGTACTGGAAGCGAAGGCTGGCGGGAACGCTCTGGCCGAAGCGCTCTCCCCGTCACCCCAGAGAGCACGGCCTTTTATGGAGAGGATATTTTATGGCTGGGCCAGCTGGGGAATGTCCACGGGCACGCAGATTTGCATAGATCCGAGGCGGAGAAGCGTGCGTCCGTGCACCCAGTGACTGCTTGCTGTCCCGTCCCTGTCTGCTCCAGGACATCCTGGCTGCCCTGTGTCTCAGGGGCCCTGCCACGGAGGGCATCTTCAGGAAAGCGGCCAGCGAGAAAGCCCGCAAGGAGCTGAAGGAGGAGCTCAACTCCGGGGCGGCAGTGGATGTCGCGGGGCTCCCTGTGCACCTCCTGGCCGTCGTCTTCAAGGTGAGTCCGCGGCGGCCGTGCCCAACAAACAGCCTGCCAGCCGGCTCTGTCACGCCCCTTCTCAGGAGCCAATGAGCGACCTCTCTCCCTATGGGCGGCTCTTGGGGTTTCCTTGTTTTAGCTTAAGCCTTGTCATTGTTTCTGTAAGCACCCCTGTTTCCCATCACCCCAAATTCCGGCAGCAAGGGAATGCACTAAGTTCTGCCAAAAGTGTGATGACAAAAAGGAGACTTGCGGGTCCCATGGCCAAGTCTATGCCCTGAGATCTAGTGGCCCCTCGGAATCCACCCACCTGGGGCTGGAGCCTCTCGCTGTGCCCGCTGTCAGGCGAGTTGTGAGATGCGGGTCTGAGAGAAGTTTCCCACTCATCAAAGAGCAGAACGAAGTGGGTACAGCCTAGCACCAGACAAGCACCAGGGTGTCCCGGGGTGGAATGCAAGCGACGGGAGAATGAAGACCCCACCGGTGGTGCAACCACCACAGGCCAACGTCCACCCTTCCCCCACCCCCGCCCCCCCAGGACTTCCTCAGAGGCATCCCCCAGAAGCTGCTTTCCTGCGACCTCTTTGAAGAGTGGATGGGGGCCCTGGAGAAGCCAGCCGAGGACGACAGAGTAGAGGCGCTGAGAGAGTAAGTCCCCCAAGACTTCTCAGGCTGGGATAAAAGTGAGCCGCCTACGCCTGGGGATGGCAGTTCAATAAAAAGAGGCAAGCAAACCAGTGTTCAGGGTCTTAGAAGCAGAAGGAAATTCTGCAAGGCTGAATGGTGACAACGTAGCTGTTTGCAGTGTAAAGTCACCGGGTGGTGAGATGGGCGGTATGGGCGTCCCGGGGCCCGACCGGCCTCTTTGCTCTTCCAGACCTGTGCATAACCAGTCCCGTTCCATGTCCGTTGCTACCAAAAGCGTCTGAGTGAATATTTCACAAGACTACTTCCTCTTTTTAAAGGAAGCCTGCTTCTGGCAGCAGCTTGCAGCACGCTACGCTGAAGCCAGCCGAGGCAAGGAGCTGCCCCGAAACTCAGGCCCCTCCTCTCATTGCAGGATCGCGGACAAACTGCCCCGGCCCAACTTCCTACTGCTCAGGCACCTGCTGCTCGTCCTGCACCTGATCAGCAAGAACTCCGAGGTGAACAAGATGGACGCCAGCAACCTGGCCATCTGCATCGGGCCCAACGTGCTGTCGCCCGCGCACGACCACCACTTGTCCTTCGAGGCCCAGAAGAACCTGCACGGGAAGGTTCGTTCTGCAGGTGCACGAGAAGCCTCCGGGCTGGGATCGCAGCGTCAGGCCGCGAAAGCCCCGCGGGGGAGCGCTTCGGTGTTTCTCCAGCCGGCCGGGGATCCTGAGGGAAGCGCTCGGCGCAGGCTGCCCCCCTTAGATACGCACAGCCCACGCAGCCTCCCAGGTCTGCGGCCTCGGTCTAACAGCGTGTCCTGAAACACCAGACGCTGTCCCACGTCAGCGGAATTAACGAACAGGCTTCTGCCCGCCCTTTGCAGACTCAGGCATCCCTCGTTCTCATTCCAGTTCAACCTCCCCCAGGGGCGGCCCTCAGCGCGGGCCCCTTCTTCCCCCACTCCCTAAGGAAAAAAATGTCCCAAAGCCGACAGCCTCCCGATTTCTCCTCCCAGGTTAAGACGCTGGTGGAATTCCTCATCGATAACTGCTTGGAAATATTTGGGGAGGACATTCCGGCTCCTTGCGGCCTCACGTCTGACGACTCCCTGGAACACACTGACAGTTCAGGTACGGAATGTGCGGCCCCGGGGTGGGGGGCGGGGTGTGGGGAGAGGGGCCTGCGTGGCCAGGGACGGCAGGGATCTCTGGTATGTGACGCTGGAGTCACCTTCACAAATCACCGGGGTGTACTGGACGCGAGTCCATAAAGAAGTCCTCGTCCGGGAAAGCCGAGCTCTGTCTGGCGTCTCCCAGCAACCCCCGCAGCCTGCAGCCGCTCTGCCGGCTTCAGTCCGGAGCTGTCCGCCTCCACGCCCATCCCAGCCCACTGCTGCTTTTACGAAACACTCGGTAGCTGTGGCGCTGGGCTGAGCAGCCCTGGTCTCCACACAACGGAAGTGGGCCCAACAAGACAGCCATCACATTTAAAATGTTTAAAACAACAATTTTTAAATTTTAAATTCAATAAATTTTCAGTGAATGCTATCTTCTCTCTCCTCCTGCCTCCCTCCCTTCTTTCTTCATTCTCATTTCCTTTTTCTACTTTCTTCTCATCTTAAAATAAATTTGGAAAGAAATTTTTTAAAAAATTTCTTATGTATTTGTTTGCAAGACAGAAAGACACAGAGAGACAAGGATCTCCCATTCGCTAGTTCACTCTCCAAGTGCCTGTGATGGCCAGAGCTGGACCGGGCTGAAGCTTGGAGCCAGGAACTCACTCCAGGTCTCCCACATGGGTGGCGGGCACTCAAGTCCCTGAGCTGTCCCCTGGAAGCTGGAATCTGGGGCACAGCTGGGACTCCAAGCCAGACACTCTGATGCGGGAGGCGGGCATCCCAAGCAAACTTAGCTGCTGAACCAAGGCCTGCCCTGAAACTAAAATTTAAGATTGATTGATTGATTTGGAAGTCAGTTACAAAGAGAGACAGGGAGCGACAGACAGAGGGTCCATCCACTGGTTCATTCCCCAAACAGCCGCAATGGCCCGAGATGAGCCAGGCTGAAGCCAGGAGCTTCAATCCGGGTCTCCCACATGCAGAGCAAGGCCCACACACTTGGCTTTTCCCAGGCGCATTAGCAGGGAGCTGGATCGGAAGTGGTGCAGCCAGAATTCAAACCAGCATCCAGACGGATGCCAGCATTCCAGGCAGTGGCTTAACCCAAGCCCACAACGCCACCACACCAGCCCCCCAGAATCTTAGTATGATACATCTTTGTCATGCCAGGCCTTGAAGTGGTTCCCTAGGGCCATGACTGCCATGAGTGGGGTGAACTGCAGTAAAAATGTATTCTGAAGAAAGCCGTGTGCAAAGTTCAACTGTCCCTTCACCTCCCACAGACACGTCCACCCTGCAGAACGACTCCGCCTACGACAGCAATGACCCGGACGGCGACGCCACCGGTGCCGCAGACTCCCCGGGCCGGCAGCCCCCGGCGGCCAAGGCCGAGGTGGCCAGCTCAGACTGCAGGGCACCGCGGGCCGCGGGCGAGTTCCGGCTGGAGCCCATTGCGAGCACAGTGGCCAGGCTGAAAAGCTACGCCAGCCAGCCGGACCGGAGGTACTCGGAACCCGGCGCCTCACCCTCCCAGGAGTGCCTCGAGGGCCGGATGACAAACCAGAAGCTAACCAGGAGTGAGGACGACTTCACCAGGGGGCAGGCTGCAGACCCGTTCCCGGAGGAGGTCTTCCCGGCCCCGCCAGGCAAGGGTGGGAGGCCCGGGGATCTGAAGATCAGGAACCTGGCCCAGGGTCTGGCGCTGCGGCGGGGGCTGGTGGCCAAGGCCTTCTCCAGCGGCTCCCTGGACGGGGCGGCTGAGAGTCCGCCCCCAGCGTCTCCTTCCAGCCCCAAGAGAAATTTCTTCACCAGGCATCAGTCTTTCACCAGCAAGACGGAGAAGAGCAAGCCCAGCCGGGAAATCAAAAAGCATTCTGTGTCTTTCTCCTTCGCCTCTCACAAGCAAGTGCTGGCCAAGCCCCCCAGCGTGGGGCCTGGGAGAGCCAAAGGCTTCGCCACCGGGGACCAGGGCAAGAGGGTCCTGAAAAGAGAAAGCCAGCTGGCTGGCCGCATCGTCCAGGAAACAGGGGCCGAACGCCACAGCCAGACAGCCCTGGACGGCAGCACGCGCTCCTACGCCCTGTTGGTGGACGAGGTGTTCCCGCTGGCTGCGGCCAGGGGCCCCGGGAGCCCCCCGTCCTACGAGGAGGCCGTCCGGTGCCAAGCAGCCGGACTCATGGCCTGTGCGGGCCAGACTGTGGCGAGCATGAGGGCGAGAATGCTTGGAGGGGACTCGCAGGACGGGTGTGGGCGCTGCAGGCTGGGCAGGACGGTCCCTGCGCCGGCGGGAACACCAGGGCCCTGGCCTGTGCGCCAGCCACCTGAGATGCTCACGCCAAGGACCACGCCGGAGTCTCTACAGAGGGAGAAGCTGGACGGCCGCGGGCTACGCTGCAGCCAGCCAGTCTTTGAGGCAGACCAACTCCAGTATGCTAAAGAATCCTATATTTAGCAAGGAAGACCACGCCCCCAGGATGCTGGGTGTGGCGTCTCTGTGAACCTGTAACTGGGAAACTGCCTGTAGATACACTGTTTCCAAAAGAAGTCACGAATAAGCTCCTTCAGACATTTGTCCGTGAGGGTGTCTGTGCACCTGAATTTGTGCAATATGGAACACGTGCAGAAAACGCTGTATATAGGCCAGTGTCCGGTGCAAGGGCGGCCAGGGTGAGGACCCCTGCATCCCCGTGTGGGTGGGCTTGCAGCAACACTGCTCTGTGTCTCCCGTCCTGGGACAGATCACCACCGGCCTCTATGTAAAAATCCCCTGCGCTTCTGTCTGTGCTGCCGGTCTTCCCCTTTGTCCACAACTCCACTTAAATGTTCCAATCTCTGCAAAAAGTTTACTCCACTAAGTGGCCCTAGGCGACTGGTTGTCTACAAGGAACAGTTCCGTGGTTGGCGTTGTCAAAGGGATTATCAACACCAGGCAAAGAAAAGGCCACAGTGAAAACTATGAAAAATGCTTAAACACGCCCTTTCCATCACCTAATTAAACTTGGGTGGGAGACTGAGAGTGTGTTCTATCAACAGGAACTCGTTGGAGCTCTTGGGGTGTCTATGTAGATCCACAGTGTCTTTTCCACACCGTGCGAGTGAATGGTTCTACGAGCACCAGGGCTCATGCATAAAATCTCAGTGTAACCGCACTACAATAAATCGCCCTTCTCATTTGAAAATGAAAATGTTCTTTCTTTACTGACGTGTTATCTTCTTTTCCTTCAGTTTGTGGAAATCCACTAAAAACATTCATACATTGGTTTATTCAGCAAGCACTTATTAAATTTATATTCATTATTCCAGACCAATGGCAAGACCATGAATCTTGGGTTTAGGAAAGATAATCTCTGTTCTCTTGAAGTTTATAAAATAATTTTTTTAAAAAAGTGCCCATTTTGCAGGAGTTGTGGTGTAGCAGGTAAAGCTGCCACCAGCGACGCTGACATCCCATATGGGCGCCAGTTCAAGTCCTGGCTGCTCCATTTCTGATCCAGTTCCCTGCTAATGGCCTAGAAAAGCAGCAGAGGATGGCCCAAGTGCTTGAGCTCCTGCCACCCACTTGGGAGACCTGGCCGAGCCCCGGCCATTGCAGGCATTTGGAAGTGAACCAGCGGACAGAAGATTTCTGTCTCTTTCTCTCTGTAACTCTGCCTTTTGAATAAATAATATAAACATTTTTAAAGTGCCTATTGTACCCCATTTTTTGCAGCAGCATGAAGTCACAGGGTGCTATCACAAATGTAATTGTTCCCAATTCTAGTGAACTAAACTTTTCATCATTCCTATGTCTCATTTTTATTGCTTGCTTGTTAGCAAACATCATAGTAAAATGTGTGCAATGTATCCGACTTCTGTTCAATGATTAAGACATTTATACAGCATGCTGGGGACATCAGGCTCCCATTTTTCTTGCTATCTCAGCTTTTCTCAAGCTTTTGATTTGTTATAGAAATGTGTGTCTGTGTTGCTTAGCTACCAGATGGCGAAGTCCGGCCCTTTTTGAAGGTGATTTGTCATTAATGATGCGTGAAGTTAGTAAAGTTGTAAACCAGATTGCTCAAGTCTGCATGCTCAGACCTAATATGAATAATACTTTTTTTAAAAGATGTATTTGTTTGAAAGGCAGAGTTACAGAGAAGCAAAGGCAGAGAGAGGGAGAAGGAGAGGGAGGGGGAGGGGGAGGGCGAGGGCGAGGGCGAGGGCAAGTCTTCCATCCACTGGTTCATTCCCCAAATAGCTACAACAACTGGAGCTGACCAGTCCAGGAGCTTCTTCCAGGTCTCCCATGTGAACACAGGGGTCCAAGCACTTGGATCATTTTCCACTGCTTTCCCAGGCACATGAGCAGGGAGCTGGCTCAGAAGTGGAGCAGCCAGGACTCAAACTGGCACCCACGTGGGATGCCGGCCCTGCAGGCGGCAGCTTTCCCTGCTACGCCACAGCGCTGGCCCCCTAGACACCACTTTCTTAAGCACTAATGCTGTATCAGTTCCAGGGGGTGGGCCCTCTCCCCATGCCCACCCAACCATTAACTTCAGAAGACCAATGCCTTTCCACTGGACACTAACAGTAACGGGCATAATTTCACCAGCTACCCTGTGCCCGGCACTGGGCTGAGTTGGGGTGAGACGGGCAGTCCTCGCGCACGTGCAAGGTTGGGTGAGAGCATTGACCACGGGCTCCTGGGGTCAGTGTGTGAGCAGTGCAGCAGAGGGCACAGAGCCCACCCCGAATATCACACAGTGTGGCCTTTCCAGATAGGATTCTCCAACCTGGCTCCCAGGTGATGGGTTTGCCGGAGCTGCCGTCAAGTGCCCCAGACTCGGAGGCTTAAACCACAGAAGTGAGTCCTCTTCCAGTTCTGGAGGCTACAAACCTGAAAGCAAGGTGTGGGCGGGGCTGCAAGGGGCGTGTCCCAGGCATTGGCTCTCTCTATGTGTCTCCTCACGTCATCTTCCCTCTGTGTGCCTGGCCCCAAGTTTCCCTGTCTGGCACAGGCAGGAGTCTCCCAGGCCCACCCATATCACCTCATTCTACCTCTCAAAGGCCCATCTCCAAGCCCAGTCACACCCTGAGGTACTAGGGGTTTGGGCTCCCAACACATGGATCTTGGGGGTGGTGCAGTTCACCCCATAGCACAAACCTTTGCAACCTACCTCTAGAGAGCCAGATCATGCCAACAACGTCCAACAGTGCCACATGACCAGAAGGCTAAGACTTGCAGTGACATCAGGCTGACATAACAGGATGCTTTAATCAAGGACCCATGAACACCAGACTGCTGTCTTCCATGGACCTCTCAAGGCCTAACAGTGATGAACAGGACAACTTTGAGTGTCCTTGACACCCCAGTGCCAAGGATGTCGTAAAAACACATTGCATGTTGATGGCCAAGAAGGGACTTAAACCTACATCCAGAGGCCCACACTGTGGCTTAGCGGGTAAAGCCGCCACCTGCAGTACCAGCATCCCATATGGGTACTGGTTTGAGTCCTGGCTGCTCCACTTCTGATCCAGCTCTCTGCTATGGCCTGGGAAGCAGTAGAAGATGGCTCAAGTCCCTGGGCCCCTGCACCCACATGGGAGATCTGGAAGAAGCTCCTGGTTCCGGACTGGCCCAGCTCTGGCCGTTGCGGCCATCTGGAGAGTGAACCAGTGGATGGAAGACCTCCCTCTCTCTCTCTGCCTCTGCCTCTCTGTAACTCTACCTTTCAAATAAAACAACCTTAAAAAAAAAAAAAAAAGCCCTACATCCAGGTCTGATTCCCTGAGAAAATTTCCCTGCTCCTACTGACACAATTACCAAAGTCCTGCTCTGTGCCCCCTTCCCACACCCACCCCAGCACCCCCAGGACTGAAAGAAGTGGAACCTTGATCTAGAAAGGTTGACTTGAGGGAGTTAACCAAGGCTGGGTGCTTTTGCTGGATCTGAGCAGGCCTGCAATGGCCTGGAGTTCACGGGCAACCAACAGCAGCTGAGGTCCACCGGGGCCCCTTAGCAGCTGCAGGAACGCCTATGGTTTGCAGCGCTAATTAACTGAATAAGAATGGTCACGGTGCTGCCCGTGGCCATGGATGAGGACGTCCAAAGTTGTGATAAACACTGTTTATCTGAACGCAAGATTAAAAGAATGAATTTATAGATGGGTTTCACTAGTTGTGATCTCTGCAGAAGATGTGCCAGTACATGCTGTCCTCCTGGGGCCAGACGCTGGAAACCCACATCAGATACGGCCTCGCATAGCTGGAGTTTCTTTTCTAATTGAATTATGTAATCCTAACCCTTCATCTGCAAAGAGGGGGGCAGATTTCTGAGAACTCGGAAGTATAAACATTTGCTAGCGATGGAAGTGAATCACTTTTGAGCCGCGTTTTAAACGTGGGCTGAGATCCTACATATTGTTCATTCCAGAGTACAAATGAGGTGCAAACGAGGAAAAATCAACTGGATGAAGTGCAATCCTGCAATCCTCCTCTCACAGGCTACAGAGAAGCGGAGGCTTGGCTGGGGGGTGGGGCCCTGGGAAGCCAGACTAATTTTGCAGAATACAGCATCTCGCCAGAAGAAGAAAACGGGGAATGTTAATCTCTCCGGGAAAACAAAGACCTCATAGAGACATGGGAAGAGCAGTGACCTGGATGCACAAAATCTTAGTCGGTGAGCACTGCAGCAAAGCACCGCACCCCTCCAAGGAGCACTTTCTCCATCTAGAAAATGAGGCTGACAACCATATGCTTCCCTTGAAGAATCCGCAGACCCAAAACCCAGACAACGAGGACTAAAAAGAGGAGGCCGTGCTCTGTATCAGAAGATGAGGAGCTGGGCATTGTGGTGCAGCAGGCTAAGCCACCACCGGTGACACCAGCCTCCCATTACAGCACCAGTTCAAGTCCCGGCTGCTCCACTTCTGATCCGCCTCCCTGCTAATGTGCCTGGGACAGCAGCAGAAGCTGCTCTAAGTGCTTGGGCCCCTGCCACCCACATAGGAGTCCTGGATGGTGTTCCTGGCTGCTGGCTTTGGCTTGGGCAAAAGTTGCTGCCACCATCTGGGGAATGAATAAGCAGAGGGAAGATCTCTGTTTCCCATTGCTCTTTCAAATAAATAAATAAATCTATTTTAAAAATCAACTGTACAGGTGCAGATCTATTTTTGGTCTCTGTTCTAGTCCTCTGATATGTACATATACATGTGTTCATATCTGGTTGCTTATATGGGCACACTATATTGATTATTGGAACTTCTAGTTTAAGTTTGCAACTTATCCCTTCTTTAAAGATTCTGCAAGGGCTTTACCTATGGTGACTGTGCAAATTTTTTCATGGGGATTAATAACTGCAAAAAATTTTATCAATAAATAAATATTTATTTATTTGAAAGGCAGAATGATGGAGACAGAGAGACAGAGACAGAAAAAGATCTTCCATCTGTTGGTTCACTACCCAAATGCTTGTCACAGCCCAGCTTGGACCAGGCCAAAGCTAGGAACCAGAAATCTCACCTGGGCCTCCCATGGGGGTGTCAGGAATCCAAATGTAAGGGCCGTCTTCCATGGACTCCCAGGCACATTAGCAGGAAACTGGATCAGAGCTGTGCCGTAGTCAGGACTCCAATATGGGACGGGCGGCCCAAGCAACAGCTCAACCACTGTGCCACAATGCCTGCCCCTTGCCTTCTGTGTTCTAGAGAGCTGTTTATAATCTTGTTTTCATTTCCACTGTCTGTGTCGGGCACATTCAGCAATGAAGCCATTTGAGTCTGCAGTTTTCTTTGTAGGTTAGTTTGTGACGCTTACAGAGTTAACGTAATCAAATTTCCAATCCATCTTGGCTTGCTTTTGATAAATCCTATTTTTCAAAGAATGTGTCCAGTTATGTGTCAGTTATCAAATTTGTTATCAATTTATTTATAATATTTGTATCCCTGAAATATTCAAGGACTCTTCAAAAAAGTTCATGAAATTGCATATTATGAAAAAAATCATGTATGGATGTTTGCACCCAAATACATTTATTTTTGAATTCCATTTTCATGAACTTTCACTGATGATCTTTGTTCATCCATGATACGGTGATCTGCATTCTTTTGTCTTCCTTTATCAGCCGGCTCGGGGTTCCGTTTTTGGCTGCACTCTTCCCAGTTCTTGCATCTGAGCCAACTCCGCTGCCTGCGCTCACCTCGGTGACCGACTTCTGCCCTCACTGCTTGATGCCCTGCACACAGGCTTCTTCACTTTGCGTCTCTCCTAGCTTAACGGCGAGAACCCACATGATTACATTTAGGCTTTTCTTCTTTCCTAATACAAGCGCTGCAAGTTATAAAATCCCCCTAAGCAGTCTTTCAGGTGCACCTACAAATGTTGACATACTGCATTTTCATGGTCATTCAGGGAGAATATTTTCTAACTTCTCTTGGATTTCTTCTTTGACTCATGGAAACTCCATCTGGCTGCAGTGTTTTTAAGTTTATTAAGGCTTCTCCTATGGAATAGCATGCGGTTTATCCTGGTCCATGGACCACATGTACTTGCAAACAATGTATGTTCTAAAAAAAAAAGATAAAAAAAAAAGTATGCTCTTCAGTTGTGTGTTGTAATAATGAAATAAAATACATATTTAAAATATTTTAATTTATAATGTCATTTTGTTATATAACATTAATTTTAAAAATTAACTTTTATTTTCTAAAATTATATAATTATAAAAATCAGTTACGTCAAGATAATTGCTGGTATTTTTAGTTCATTTATTCCTTTACAGGTGTTTTGCCCAGTGGTTCCAGCAGTTGCTGAGTAACCAGCGTGACCACATCCTACAGTGGCTGAAATGCCACCTGTTGCATCAGTTCTGTCCCATCGGAGTCTATTTTAGGCGCATACACATTCACGACTGCTGTATCTTCCGAATTGTTCCACTTTCTTTATGTGCTCGCTTCTATCTCTGGTATACTCTGTAAGTCCGGTTGCCTGCTATGAATATTGCCACCTGAGACTTCGCATGACTACTGTCACCATAAGGCTTTTCCCACCCGTTTACTCTGACCATTTCTGTGTCTCATACTCAATGTGCATCTCTTCCAAGCCAACATATAAGAGAACCTTGCTTTTTCCCTGCCCTGCTAACCTCTGCATGGCTAAGGTCACTGATGTGGGTGGATTTAGGTGACTATTTCATTATTTCTTCTACGCTTGTCTTCTTTTAGTTTCTCTTGTTCCCCCTTTCATACAATCTTTGGAGTTACGTGAATCTTTTCTTCAATTTCATTTTAATTTACCTCTCGGCTTTTTGGCCTTCTGCGTTCTCAGAAGTTCCTCTAGGGATCCCCACATACACCCTTCCTTCCTTCTCGCAGCCTACTTATAACTGAACCGGTCCTCCAGCCCTCCCCTCCACACGTCACCACGCTTCATGCTGCAGCTGCCATGCCCAAGTTCCCTCCGTCCAGTGTGAAGCCTAGAGTCAGCAGTGTACTGTTGTTTCATACGGTCACGTAGACTTTAAAGGAATTAAGAGGGGAAAGGGGGTGTTTTGTGTTTATCCCAATATTTATAACTTTTGATGCTCATAACCCTGGTAGTGCAGGCTTTCAGGCGATGGATTCTCTTGGTCTTCCTTGATCTGAAAAGGCCTTTGTTGTGCCTCCATTCTTGAAGGGCAGTTTTGCCGGATACAGAATTCCAGGCTGACGGTTTTTTCTTTAAGCATTGCCAAGATTTTATTCCACTGTCACCTGACTTCCATAGGTTTTGCTGAAAAGCCCATAATAATTCAAATGACTTTTCCCTAGTATCTTTATAAAATGCCATTTTTCTCTGTTTGCTTGCAAGATTCTTCCCCTGGTTTTGGTTTTCGGCGGTTTGACTATGATGTGTCTGCTTTCTGTCTGTCTGCTGCCTGCTGCTCCTCCAAACTGTGTGATTTCTATTGCCCTATCTTCACACTCAGTGGTTCTTTCCCTGTCGTCCCCACTATGCTACGAGAGCCTATCCAGTGGACGTTTCCATTTCCTATGCTGTGTTTTTAAATAAGATTTATTTATCTGAAAGGCAGAGTTACAGAGAGAGGAGAGACAGAGGGAAAGAGGTCTTCCATCTGCTGGTTCACTCCCCAAAAAGGCCACAACCTGGGCTGGGCCAGGCCAAAGCCAGGAGCCCGGAACTCCACCCAGATCTCCATCATGGGTGGCAGATTCCCAAACACTTGGGCCATTTTCTGCTGCCTTCCCAGGTGTATTAGCAGGAGCTGGATCAGACGTGGAGCAGCACCTGGACGGGATGCCAGCAGTCCAGGCGGCAGCTTAACCTGCCGCACCACAACACCCGTGCAAGTTTCCAGTACTGTGTTTTCAGTTCTACAGTGTCCACGTGCCTCTTTATATGTTCTCAACTTCCTTCCTGACAATCCTATGTTCTTATTTTGTCTCACTTATTAGTGTCTCCTTTTTCATCCTATCAAGCACAGTAACTACTTTAAATCCCTTGACCAAGGGTTTCACCATTTCAGGGATCTCTCTTGGTTATGTGCTGCGTGGACAACAGTCACACATCCTGGTGGTGGAGGTGCTCTCCTCCTCTGCTTCCTGCTCCTGTGTGTGTATGAGTGTGTGTCTATGTGTATGTATGTGTGTATGTATGTGAGTATCTATGTGTATGTATGTGTGTATGAGTGTATGTATGTATGTGTATGTATGTATGTATGTGTGTATGTGTGTATGAGTGTGTGTCTATGTGTATGTATGTGTGCATGAGTGTGTGTATGTATGTGCATATGTGTATGTGTATCTGTGTGTGTCTGTGTATGTATGTCTATGTGTATGTATGTCTATGTGTATGTATGTGTGTATGTGTGTGTATGTGTAGGTGAGTCTGTGTGTTTGTGTGTCTGTGTGTCTGTGTGTATGTGTACGTATGTGTGTATGTGTATCTATGTGCATATATGTGTCTGTGTGTATGTGTATCTGTGTATGTGTCTGTGTATGTATGTCTATGTGTATGTATGTGTGTATGAGTGTGTGTCTATGTGTATGTATGTGTGTATGAGTGTGTATGTATGTGCATATGTGTGTATATATGTGTCTGTGTGTGTCTGTATGTCTATGTGTATGTATGTGTGTATGAGTGTATGCATGTGTGTATGTGTATGTATGTGTATGTATGTGTGTTTGTGTGTATGTGTCTGTATGTGTGTCTGTGTGTATGTATGTGTACGTATGTGTGTGTATCTGTGTATGTATGTGCAGAATTTGTGTCTGTGTGTATGTATGTGTCTGTATGTGTATCTGTATGTGTGCATATGTGTATCTGTGTATGTATGTGCATATGTGTGTCTGTGTATGTGCAGATGTGTGTCTGTATGTATGTGTGTATATCTGTGTATGTGTGTGTACGTATGTATATCTGTGTATGTATGTGCATATGTGTGTCTGTCTATATGTGTATACGTGTATCTGTGTATGTGCAGATGTGTGTATATATGTGTATGTGTGCATTGTATGTGTGTATGAATGTATGTGTTGTGTATATATGTGTATGTGTGTATTGTATGTGTATGAATGTATGTGTTGTATATATGTGTATGTGTGTGTTGTATGTATGTATGAATGTATGTGTATGTATGTATGTGTGTATGTGTATCTGTGTGTCTGTGTATGTATGTATGTCAGTGTATGTGTGTGTGTATGTGTATGTACGTGTATATGTGTATGCATGTGTATGTGTGTCTGTGCATGTGTATGTGTCTATGTGTATGTATGTGTATGTGTATCTGTGTATGTATGTGCATATGTGTGTCTGTGTGTATTTATATGTGTGTATATCTGTGTATGTGTGTGCAGATGTGTGTGTATGTGTATCTGTGTACGTGTCTGTGTGTATGTATGTGTGTGTATCTGTGTCTGTATGTGCAGATGTGTGTCTGTGTGTGTGTCTGTGTGTATTGTATGTGCAGATGTGTGTCTGTGTGTATGTGTATCTGTGTATGTATGTGCAGATGTGTGTCTGTGAGTGTGTATGTGTGTATTGTATGTGTGTATGAATGTGTGTGTGTGTGTGTGTTGAACAGCTCTGGATTACGTCCTGCACATCGTGGATGTTATGTAACTAGACTCTAGATGCTGTGGCATTCACCTCTACATTTCTGACATTTGGTTTTGACAGGCAACTGACCCGGCTAGCCGCCGACTGAGCCGCCGACTGCGAATCTGTGATGGGCGGCAGTTCCAGCCTCCGTGCTGCACCCCCACCCCCAGCTGCAAGCTGCTGAGTCGGCCTTGTGCACACGCGATCCACAGGTCATCCAGAGACTTGGGTGCAGCTCACACATGGGATTTAGGCTCCTTCTTCTCTGGGAGTCCCCTTCCACTCTCAGGCCATGATGGCTCCCGGCTGCAGCCCTTGCTTCCTCACAACCAGATGTACTGCAGATTTTCTACTGGGGTTTGGCCACACATGCACCTGTGACCACGGCCCATCCAACACTGAAAAACAAGAAATACGTTCTCCAGGATCCACTTCTGGTCTGCCTGCCTTGCTCACTCCCCAGATGCCCGGGAAGCCGTGTCTTGTAATTCGTCCAGTGTCTAGTTACATTCTCGGAAGGGCTAGTCTGCTAGGAGCCTGCTCCACGTACCACTGGGTGCGTCTCCTACACTGTTACTTGCAGCACCTACTAAACAGTCCTCAGACCTGGGCTTGTGCTTCTGACCCATGGTAGGTTCATTAGAAGGATAAAACGTGACCATTTAGGAAAACAACACTGATATGTTATAGAATCAAGTACAAGGAGACATTTAAAGATAAGTCAGTTTCCCAAACAAGGCACGTGGAACCCAAATAAATGTTAAGAAAAATCCTTTAAAGCCGGGACAGGCACTGTGGCACAGTGGGTTAAGCCGCTGCCTAAGATGCTAACGTCTCATATTGGAGCAGCGGTTCAAGTCCTGGCTGCCCCACTTCCCACCCCCTCCCTGCTAATGCATCTGGTAAAGCCGCAGAAGATGGCCCAAGCACTTGGGCCCCTGCCTCCCAATGGGAGACCTGTACAGAGTTCCAGACTCCTAGTTTCACCTGGCCCAGCCCCAGTCATTGTAGCCTTTTGGGGAGCGAACCACAAGATGGAAGATAGCTATTTCTCCCTGTCTTTCCCTGTCTCTATTACCCTGCCTTTTAAATAAATAAATAATCTAAAAATAGCAAAAGAAGAAAAATATCTTAAAGTCTTAAAGAACAGAAGAATGTCAACTGGAAGGTCTTCATACCACATAACAGGGCAGCTATCCCGTCATTTCATTGAGGACCCCAATTATTTTTATCTGTGGCTCTGTAGCAAAAAAATCACAGGATTTTCATAGTGATTGGAAATGGGAAAAAGTATATCTCTGGTTTTTGGCGAATTTGTCTTGAATTGCATGCATATTGTTTCTAATAACAATTCTGTATGACGACTTAGATTTAAATAACAGCAAATATCCTCAAAGCACACTGAGACGCATGTAATATAAATCCATTATCTCCAGGATTTGTAATTATAAAGTTCAGGAATCCCTGTAGAGGTAGGGATTGCTTATCCCATCTACAGGAGGCAGCCCATCCCTCGTGAGACCGGGCGTCCAACCCCAAATAAGAGCCTCTCTCTAGCTGCCCGACTTGCTGTTGCTGCATCTGCCAGTTCTTGTCTAAGAATCTTCACAGGTGTTCATTTGCATGTGTGAAATTCCTCCTGTCACCTCAGCTTAGACAAGAGCTTTGAGCCAGGCTGCAAGTCTGATTTGTCAACATAGATGTCCGGGCGTCCAGCCCCACAGCAGAGAGAGTAACTGCTCAAAGTTTCCATCCTTCCTAGAGATCGAGGGGTCAGAAAACAGAAGAGCAAGACTGAAACCATGACTTCCGGGTCCAAGGCCATCTTAGCAAACGCCCAGACTTCCCATAAGCCTCCTTCTTTACCATCCCGGCTTCCGTCGGCTCACTCCCGCCCCTCCCCCGGCGACAGACACTGCACGTGGTGGCCGCAAGCCTCACCTTCCACACCCGCTTTCATTTCCCCCAAACTTTGAAACCCCGCCTTCTCTCCCGACTCTTCATCCATTCGCTCCTAGGGTCACCACAGCCACTGTCATTATTGCCTGACGTGACGCCCCACCAGCCAGCACTGGCGCGTGGCAGGCCAGCTCCCTCCCGTCAGACCCCCACGCCACCAGCCTAGCGCAGCTCCCACACGTGTGCTTCTGCCACTTCCAGTTCCCTGCCTGACACCCCTGCACAGACCTCACCTCTGTCCTCTCTGGCGCCCAGGTCCCTCACCTCCAGGGTCACCTCTGAGGAGCCCACCTCCCTGCTTCCTGCCTCTCATGGTCTCCACTTTGTACCCGCATTGTTTTCTCACTTTTCTCTCCCCCTCGTAGACGTCTAGCATCTTTGAGAGCAAGAGGAGTCTCGTTCCTTCGTGTCCTGTGATACTAAAAGATGTCCGAGGCACACGCTGAATGTTCATTTTGTCTTTGCTGAATCAATGGCAGGACAGAGGAAGGTGTGTTCTTTAATCCGACCAAGAAACTATGACACTGGGTCCCTACACACAGTCCATCCACCTACACCTGAGCTTCCGTAAAACACTCTGAGCTAGACGTCCCCCAAACTAGGGTCACTCGGCTTTCTACCACTTCTTCAAAAGTCACGGAAGGAAAGGCCCCCTCACTGGACCCTCTCTGGGGTCCTCATTTCCAGATTCCACCCTCTGCAGGGGGTGCTCTCGGGCCCTTCTATTTTAAACATTTATTTAATTTCTTCATTGTGCCAGCTGCTGCAGCTACACAGGAAAGGTCGTTGCTTGTTAATTTACTGCTAATTCACTTAAACCCTCACGCAGTAACTTCCTGGGTGAGAATTAACATGCACGCTTCTGATAGACAAGATGCAGCCACTTGTCCCAAGTAAAATCCCACGCTACCAAAGCAATTTTATTGCCTGGGACCATTTTTTCCTGTGTTTTAAAAATGCAAACCACCAAAGCACAGTCAGCACAGGAGGAGGGGTGCTGAGAACCTGCAGCCTGGGACGGGATTAGAACCCTGGGCCTTATTACAACCTGCCAGACCTGGTGTGTTTTTTTTTTTTTTTTTTTTAAGGTATTGAGGTCTCAGATCCTTTGACAAAAACAACTCATTTTCAAGAATTGCAAGCGTCGGGGTTTTTTATGACTTCTTACAAGAAAATTTCCATCCATTGGCTTTAAATTTCACTTCTGTTCGTGGGCACAGCGTGTTTTCGCGTTGGACACTCCCCAGGAAGCTGAGGGCCACCCTCCCACACTAGTGAATCAGGGTTTTGCTCTGACTGGGTCAGCAGCCAGCAGCCCCAGACCCTCGCCAGACAGAGGCCCGACGCCCTTGG
This sequence comes from Oryctolagus cuniculus, assembly GCF_964237555.1. Classification (NCBI taxonomy): domain Eukaryota; kingdom Metazoa; phylum Chordata; class Mammalia; order Lagomorpha; family Leporidae; genus Oryctolagus; species Oryctolagus cuniculus. The sequence continues at coordinate 8,914,750 of NC_091436.1, forward strand.
ATCAGACGGAAACGAGCAGTAAGCCGCTTCTCTGATTTTCGGGCCTCCTGGAGGAAATGGAACAACAGTGCACCTGCAATTCTGAATCTCAGCACCAGATTCAAATGCCGACTCTGTGGAAGAACAAGGACGGATCTGAGGGCCGGGTGGGGTCCTTCCGTCTGCCGCAGGTCCACGGGGCCCCAGGGAGCTTACAAGCACAAAATCCAATCGTGAACAAAGCTATTTACTGCAGCAGGAAACAAAATCTCAAATTACAAATTTAATAAAGTTCCCAAATACCACAAAATTTCCTTCCCCCAAATTACATGTTTTTATTAACTGCCTGAAATGTTTCTGTAATGTCCTCTTTGCTACATTCTTTAATTTAAAAGGCTGCATACCCTTTTTTTTTAAAAAAAAAAAAAAAAGATTCACTTATTATTTGAAAAGCAGAGTTACAGAGAGGCAGAGGCAGAGAGAGAGAGAGAATCTTCGATCTGCTGGTTCACTCCCCAGCCGCAACAGCCAGAGCTGCACCAATCCAAAGCCAGGAGCCAGGAGCTTCCTCCAGGTCTCCGACAGAGGTGCAGGGGCCCAAGGTTCTGGGCCATCTTCTACTGCTTTCCCAGGCCACAGCAGAGAGCTGGATCAGAAGAGGAGCAGCCGGGACTTGAAGCAGCAGCCATATGGGATGCCAGCACTGCAGGCGGCGGCTTTACCTGCTACGCCATGGCGCCGGCCCCCTGGCATACCTTTATAAATCCCTTCTTCCTAAAAATACAGATGTTAGATATTTTAACATATACTTTAAGTTGCTTTTCTTTTAATCTGGTTAAAATTGGGGTTTCCTTTCAACGTCAGTAATTTAGAATGACTGGTTTCAGCTTCTCATGATGGGCCATGTCATGCGAATGTGCAGGATTGCTGTCAAGTCTGGAGAAATGGCCACCAAGTGCCTTTCACAGAACAGCTGTCGAATCTGGAAGAATGCCATGACCAGCTTCTCGCTGCTATTTTTTTTCAAGCCTTGTTCCTCTTACAACCACATACTGCTAACACTAGGCTCTGTAGGAAGTGCTCTTACCAAAACACACAGTGCAAGCTGGGTTTCTAGGCTCTGCGGTCCACCCGCTCCCCGGGGCAGCTGTTAATAATTTACCTGTTAATAAAGTAACTGCAGACCACATAAGCAAATCCCACCATTTGGGTCTGGATGTTGGTTGCCCCACCCCGCTCCACCCCACCCCACCCCACCCCACCCCACCCAGGTAATGGTGTCAGGAGGGGGGCCTGTGGGAGGGCTTTGCGGAGTCCTTGTGGGTGAGGGAGAGGTGCTCCCCACTCCCACCACCACCACGTGAGGACCCAGTGAGAAGCAACCCTCAGCAGACCCCAAATCTGCCAGCCCCTGATCCTTGGGCTCCCAGCCTCCAGATGGAGAGAAACCATGTCTGGTGTTTGCACAGACACCACCAGGTTTTTAATGGCAGCCCAACTGGACTAAGACACTCACCGATTCCTAACTAAATAGTTCCTAAGTCAATGTTCCCTTAACATATCCCCAGATCCCCATGGCCACACTAGGGAAAGCCAGCCTGAGGGGAAGACAGCCAGTTTTGTTTTGTTTTAAAGATTTATTTGAGAAGCAGAGTTACAGAGAGAGAGGGGTCTTCCATCCACTGGTTCACTCTTCATATAACCACAACAGTTGGAGTTGGGCCAATCCAAAGCCAGGAGCTTCTTCTGGGTCTCCCACGTGGGCACAGGGGTCCAAGCACTTGGGCCGTCTCCACTGCTTTCCCAGGCACATTGGCAGGGAGCTGGATGGGAAGTGGAGCAGCCGGGACTCACACCAGCACCCCTATGGGATGCCAGCACCACAGGTGGAAGCTTAAGCTACCACGTCACAGCACCGGCCCCGACAGCCAGTTATAAGAGATGCCGTCAACTGAACACAGGTAAGACATCTTGTGCAAACAGCCCATCCTGACATCTCCCGGGGCCTCAGTCAGGGCCCGTGTGAGGCGAGAGTTTCGGGGTCAGACTGCATCGCGTCATCGCGTCCCCAGAGATGCGCGCTCTGGCTCCCTGCTGTGCACGCCCCTGTCTCCCACTACCCTTCAGTGGAGAGCGAGCCCCAGCGCTCACAGGAAAGCCACAGGTGGACGGGGGCACCAGACTCCGGAGTGCGTGGCTGCACGGACACCCACCTCCGTTTGCTCACCTCCTCCTCAGCAACACTGAGGCCTATGCTCCGCGTCACACATCCGCTGAGAGACTCCAACAGGAGCCACTGCTCAGGCAATCTGCAGTCCAACCTCACCCCAGGTGCAGAACGGAGCGGACCCCATGGAGGCCAACTGTGAAGCCGCCCTTGGGGCAAAGTGAGCAGGGCGGGTGTTACCAGGCCCTGTGGATCCCGAGGTCTCATGGCCAAGTTCTCAAGTGGATTCTTGTCCTGTGGGCCTTTCATCTACCCATACGGGTCCACCCCTTTCACCCTCTCTCCACACTGGGAGAGGGAACACTCTCAGCTGGTTCTTTAAATCCCCGACTGGGCCTGCCACAGCCCTCTCTCCAAGGGGGACTTCATGCCGCTGTCGCCTCTCTAACTTCCTTTTACGCACCCATCCCCCGATACTCCCTGCTGCACACTCTGCTTCCTCTAAATTCGAGGGTCTTTCTCCCATTTAGCACTTCCACCCCGTACTCTCTGTCGTCAGGAAGGCCCCTGCCCCCACCTTCGCTTCATCCGGCCAACTCCTGCCCTTCCCACGCTCTGAGCTGCGGCATCTCCCACGGGGAGCTCGTCCCAGTGACGCCGGGAGCTCGCCCCAGTGACGCTGGGGCCACGCGAGACTGTGGTGCTTCGTCAGTACATCCTCAGCCCAGCACCACTCCCGGCTCATGGTGAGCGCTCAAAAACTGCACTCCCTCGCAATCACATCTCAGGTCCCTTGCATCTAAAGAATCATCCTCAGGGCCGGCGCCGTGGCTCACTTGGTTAATCCTCCGCCTGCGGTGCCCGCATCCCATATGGGCGCCAGTTCTAGTCCCAGTTGCTCCTCTTCCAGTCCCGCTCTCTGCTGTGGCCCGGGAGGGCAGTGGAGGATGGCCCAGGTGCTTGGGCCCTGCACCTGCATGGGAGACCAGGAGGAAGCACCTGGCTCCTGGCTTCGGATCGGTGCAGCACCGGCCGTAGCAGCCATTTGGGGAGTGAACCAATGGAGGGAAGACCTTTCTCTCTGTCTCTCTCTCTCACTGCCTATATCTCTACCTGTCAAAAAAAAAAAAAAAAAAAGAATCGTTCTCCACCACTTTCTGCTCTCGCTCACAAGGGTGCGAAGCCATGCGCTTCTACTCTTAGAGATCGGTCTTCCTCCCACTGTGCAAATGCATGGTCCCTTTCTCCCAGCCACAGCAGCTGTCATAGGCCTCCTGTTTCCCTCCCTCCCTCTCTCCTTCCTCTTCCTCCAGTGAGGAAAACAAACCCACAAACCCAGACCTGGTGCCTGCCACAGACACACGGCACACCCGTGCTGGGTCTTGAGACCTGGTGCCTGCCACAGACACACGCCACACCCGTGCTGGGTCTCGAGATGTGGTGCCTGCCCACAGACATGCGCCACACCCGTGCTGGGTCTCAAGACGTGGTGCCTGCCACAGACACACGCCACACCCATGCTGGGTCTCGTTCAATCATCTCCCTTTCAGGCTAAGCGCACGGTGGTGCCCAGCTCTGTCCCCGGCTCCTGGCTCCAGCCGCTGTGCTCTCTTGGACAGAAACGGGCCACAGCTCTCCCTGCCAGGAGCTCCCACCCCTGTATTTTTAAACAAACCCCAGGGATGAGGGTGTATGAGCTCATTTCAGCAACAGTCCTGGAACACACACTGAAGCCCTAACTCTGTCCTATATGTCAGAGTTTCTTACTGAAGACATTGAAACACTTAAGAATAGGCACTTGGGACCAGCGCTGTAGTGTAAAGCCGAAGCCTGCAACACCGGCATCCCACGTGGGCATCAGTTCGAGTCCCGGCTGCTCCACTTCTAATCCAGCTGCCTGCTAATACTCTTGGGAAAGCAGTGGAGGATGGCCCAAGTGCTTGGACCCCTGCACTCACATGGGAGGCCAGGAAGAAGGTCCTGGCTCCTGCCTTTGGATCTTCTCAGCTCTGGCTGTTGCAGGCACCTGGGGAGTGAACCAGCAAATGGAGATTGACTTTCTCTCTCTCTCTCTCTCACACTCTCTCACTCTCTTACTCTGCCTTTCAAATAAATAAATCTTTAAAAAATAAAAACCAAAAAAATAAAAAACCTAATCACTAACAGTCGCAGATACAATAAGGCACAATTCTGCCAACTTTACCACTGTTTGCAGACACCAGGAAGGCTGTGTGAACACTGAGTGAAATGAATAGAGAAGCATCAACTATCTCTGGTTTACTAATAACAAAGTAAGACAAACAGTAACTGAAATTTTGCCTAGGGTCACATGGCTAGGAAGTGCACCAGTCTGAATTCAGATCCCAGGTCTTCCAAGCGCCAGCCCAGGGCTCAGTGCACCTGCACACATTTGTCAAGTATACTAGAGACTGACCCTTGAAGGACCCCTTTCCACGGGTAAGTAACTACCTTCTAATAGGACTACTTGGTAATTGTGGTTTCTTAAAAAAAAAAAATCCTGTTTCCTTAACACAAATACTCACTAAGCACTAACAAAGAATCAGTGACACCTTGTGGCCAACTCTTGTTAGTTCATGTAATACTGCTACCCATTTTCCCCAGAGAAACTGGTTCAAAGACCTTACGTGCTTCCCTAAGAAGCCAAGAGTGACAAAAACAAGTGAAGAACGATCTGTGGTTGCACTCTTACTTCTGTACTCGATTTCTCTCAAGGACTCTCTTCACAGAGAGTCAAGTTCACAGATGACTGTCATGTTCCCAAACCTCTCGGTGCGTCTCACAGGTTGACGGCTCTGTTCCCAAATCCCTTGGTTTCAACAAGACCCATTCCGTTTGCCTCCTCAACGCTCATGAGTTCCAGATCTGTATCTCCAGCCCGGCTTTTCCACTGACCCCGACTCACCTTCGAGCCTGCAGACACGCGGACGTGCGAGAGCGTCTCAAGGTTAACCAGTCTGACACGCAACTCTAGAGCCTCTGCTCCTCGCAGTGTCGTCGTTATTGTGTCATTTCCCTCCATCTAAAAACGCAGCAGTCATCCTGTTTTTTTCTATTCCTCACCCTCACATCTAATCCGTTAGTGAGTTATTTGAATTCATTCCCCAAGATATCCCAAGCACAGCTATTCTGTTTTCCCTTCTGTCACCCTAATGCAAGCCACATCCCCTCTCTAAGTGACAGCAACACCTTCCTAACCAGTATCTTAATCTCCACCCACAAGAGCCCATTCGCCACAGGGCAATCTCTGTGCAGCCTAACTCAGATCATCATCCTTCATGACCATCACCCTTCATGACCCCATGATCCCACCCCCCGCCCCCCAGCAGCCCTCCTGACAGTGTCTCCAAGCACTACTGAACCTCCCTTCCGACTCCTCCCCTGCAGCACACGGCCCGGCCCCCGGCCTGCCTGCTGCTCCTGCTGCTGAGCCGTGCCCCAGCTGCCACCCTCCGCCTGCACTGCTCACGCCCAGAACTTCCTGTGGTTGGTTCCCCGTGGGTCACACAGGCCTCCCATTAAACATGGCTTCTCAGGCCTTTCTCGCCGTTCACTATAATGCGCCCCTGGGGGACTCCCTGCCATTGCATTTGCTCTCATCATAACTGGCATCACTCCCGGGTTTTTCTGTTTTCCCTTCTGGGTTTATCTGCCTACTATCTGCTTGTCTACACTAAGGTGAGCGCTGTCTCTCCCGAGCTCTTACAGCAGTGCCGGCACGAGTTCCTGTACCTGAAAAGGTTTCCGAAGCCTAACTATCCCCCGACCATCTCACACTTACGAGGAAGGACGCTCTCTTGGATCAACTGTACCAACCTCTGCCATTCATTCATCCAACAAACATTTACAGCCAAACTGTGGGCTGTACTACAGGGCTACAAATGCCAACAGGACACGACCCTTACCCCAGGAGTCCGTGGCCTGGTTAGGAAAATACGTTTACAAATTGTCATAAATACCACAAGGTAAGTAACGGGGAGCACGGCTGAGGACTCCACGGCCCCAACTCAGAGTCATCAGAAACCTCTTCCGGGATCAAACGAGGAGCTGAGGTTGAAAAGGACAGAAAATGGGGCAGGAGAAGCAAAGCGCACGGACTCAGAGGCAGACACAGGCGGTCTGGGCAGTAGGAAAAGTCCAGGGCACAAGCTGGTGAGACGCGATTGACAAACAGGCAGTAACTGGACAGAGACGGAAGCCTGTGGTTGTGGCTCAGGGCAGCGAGTCAGCAGGGCCAGAGCGGCGTTTCAGTGAGGTCAACCGTGGCTCTGTAGGAGACTCAACTGAGGTCGCGGGGCCGGCGCTGTGGCACAGCAGGTTTAAAGCCCTGGCCTGCAGCATCAGCATCCTATAAGGACACTGGTTTGAGTCCCAGCTGCTCCACTTCCTATCCAGCTCTCTGCTATGGCCTGGGAAAACAGCAGAGGATGGCCCAAATCCTGTCCCTGCACCCACTTGGGAAACCCAGAGGGCGGCTCAGCTCCAGCCACTGCAGCCATTTGGGGAGTGAACCAGCAGATGGAAGACCTCTCCCTCTCCCTCTCTCCCCCTCTCTCCCTCTCTCTCCCTCTCCTTCCTTCTCCCCCCCTCTCCCTCTCTCCCTCTTCCTCCCTCCCTCTCCCACTCTCCCTCTCTCTCCCTCTTCCTCTCCCTCCCTCTCTCTCCCACTCTCCTTCTCTCCCTCCCTCTCTCTCCCTCCCTCCCTTTCTCTCTCCCTCTCTCCCTCCCTCCCTCTCCCTTTCTCCCTCTCCTTCCCTCTCCCTCTCTCCCTCTTCCTCCCTCCCTCTCCCACTCTCCCTCTCTCTCCCTCTTTCTCTCTCCCTCCCTCTTTCCCTCTCTCTCCCTCCCTCCCTCTCTCTCCCTCCCTTTCTCTCCCTCTCTCCCTCCTTTTCTCTTTCCCTCCCTCTCCCCCTCTCCTTACCTCTCCCTCTCTCCCTCTTTCTCTCTCCCTCCCTCTCCTTCCCTCTTTCCCTCTCTCTCCCTCCCTCCCTCTCTCCCTCCCTCTCTCTCCCTCTCTCCCTTCCTCTCCTTCTCCCTCCCCCCCCACCTCTCTCTGTAATTCTTTCAAATAAATAAAATAAAAATCTTTAAAAAAAAAAAACTCTGAAGCCACAGGGGTCAGGACGCTCAGGTCAAAAGCTGGTAGGGGTGGTAAGTGGGCTAAAAGTGGACCCAGAGCCAGGAAAGATCTATGTAAAATGTGCAGGACTTGGCAGCAGGATACAGATGCGGAGAAGGGAGAGGAAAGAGGAGCAGGGAGTAGGAAGGTCAGGGGCACCGGAGGCTGCTCCACCGCGCACACGGCCCAGGCTCGGGCACACAAGGACTTCTGTCCAGGCTCCGTCACCCACTTACAGAGTGACCGCGGGAGTTCCTGGGACCTCTCCAAGTTTCAGCTCCTGTGTAAGCTAAACGGGGACAGGCACAGAACTGGCCCCACGGCGTCACTAGAATAACTAACTCACATCCTATAAAGCACTTAGCATAGTGACTGCTATACAGAAACGCCTTTATAACGTTTATCACTGACTGATGATGGATGAACTGTCCCTGTTCCTGGACAAGGCCAACCCCTCTACTTATGCACAAGAGCCCACCCCTTCCCGCCTCCATGGCTCCACCAACTCCGCTGTCCCCACTGAGCTATTCCTATCCACAGTCAACTCTGTGACAATCCTCAGAGCTTCCCCGGGTCCAATCTCCCTCTACCAGCCCTCTTCTTCCCTTGGCAGAAAACCTGCCCGAGTCACAGATCCCTCTCCTCCCACTGCAGCCGAATGTTCCCCTGCACAGCTCCGCAGAAGGTGCCCTTGTCCAGATCCCGTGTTCGGTCTGGCTTGGCCTATGTAGTACCGGACATGGACGACCACTCCCTTCTCCCATGCACACTTCATCGCATGACCGCCAAGGGGCCAGCCCTACGTTTTCTTCCATCTCTCTGGCTCCTCTTCTTCAATCTCCTTTGCCAGGTATCCCTCATCTTTCCAACCAGTAAATGCTGAAACACGCAAGGTCCAACACGCCCCTCTACACTCCCTTAATAACCTCACCAAGCTGCATTGCTTTAAATCCCATCTGTACACCATTAGCTCAGAAATGCCTACCTGTGGGGCTGGCGCTGTGGTATATCGAGTAAAGCTGCCATCTGCAGGGCCGGCACCCCATATGGGAGCCAGTTCCAGTCCGGGCTGCTCCACTTCCGATCCAGCCCTCTGCTATGGCCTGGGAAAGCAGTGGAAGATGGTCCAAGTGCTTGGGCCCCTGCACCTGCATGGGAGACCTGGAAGAAGCTCTTGGAGGCCACTTGGAGAGTGAACCAGTGGATGGAAGACCTCTCTCTCTCTCTCTCTCTCTCTCTCTCTCTGCAACTCTGCCTTTCAAATAAACATCTTTAAAAAAAAAAATGCCTAATTTAGACTTTCAGGAGCAATCAATCCCTTGGAACTCTTGACTCCCATAATCAAGTGTCTGCTCCACTTCGCCACCTCAACAGTCAGTGTATCTCAAGGTTAATGTGTCCCAAAACGAGCTTGTAATGCTCGCCTCAGGGCCCTCCCACGGGAGGAGCACTCGGTGCAGAGGCTGAGACAGGCGTGGGGCACCTGCATCCCTATCGGCACGTTCTGCCGGGTCCCAGCCCCCTGCCTCTCATCTCTCCCTGCTCCTGATGTGCGCCGTGGGAGGCAGCAGATGAGGGCTCACGGACTTGGGCTCCGCCGCCCACACGGGGAGCCACACTGAGTTCCTGGCTCTCGGCATCAGCCTAGCCCAACTCTAGCTGGTGCAGGCATTTGGGGAGTGAATCTGAGGATGGAAGATCTCTTGGTCTCAATCTTTCAAATAAAATGAAAAGTAAATACATATTTTAAAAAATGTATTAACACTCTCTAGGAGCCCCCGTATCAGTGAGCAGCAACCCCACTCTGCCAGTCAACTACCCTGGAATGGCTTCTAACCATCACTGCGCACCTTGAATCAGCACAAGCCTCCCAGAGAAATGACTGCTAACGCAGAAAACAGATTAAAAACAAAACCGCCACACAGCACACGGGCGTCTGAAGGTACTGCAGAGCCAGCGAGATGGTCTAGGACCCGAGGGTCTGGGGTCCCAGAAGGGCCAGGTCCAGCGAGGTGAACTCCACTGCTCCTTCTCCGTGGGGCAGCTGCCTCTTCTGGGCAGGTTGAGAGCAAGCAGAGGGCCCGGCGCCGTGGCTCACTGGGTTAATCCTCCGCCTGTGGTGCTGGCATCCCATATGGGCACTGGGTTCCAGTCCCGGTTGCCCCTCTTCCAGGCCAGCTCTCTGCTATGGCCCGGGAGTGCAGTGGAGGATGGCCCAAGTGCTTGGGCCCTGCACCCCATGGGAGACCAGGAGAAGCACCTGGCTCCTGGCTTCGGATCAGCACAGCGCCAGCCATAGTGGCCATTTGGGGAGTGAACCAACGGCAGGAAGACCTTTCTCTCTGTCTCTCTCTCATTGTCTGTAACTCTACCTGTCAAATAAATAAATAAATCTTTAAAAAAATAGAGAGAGAAAGAGAGAGAGAGAGAGAGAGAAAGCAGAAAGCACTGGCTCCAAGGTGTCAGAAGCCTTTCAGATCTGGGGGGACTAAAACCCGAGTTGAGGGGCAGGCATTGCGGCGCAGCAGTTACAAGGCTGCTCGGGAAGCCCACCATCCCAAATGGGAGAGTGCCTGGTTCAAGTCCCAGCAGCTCTGCCTGGGATCCAGCCTCCTGCCAATGCACACCCGGCGAGGGAGGCAGCAGGTGGCGGCTCAAGCTCTCCCAGGTCTCTGCCACCCTCACCCACACAGGAGCCCCCAGAGAGTGCCAGGCTCCTGGCTTCAGTCTGACCCAACCCAGAGAGGCACTGGGGAGTGAAACAGTGGACGGAAGACCCCCGTGTCCGTTTCTCTGCCTCTTAAATGAGTGAAAACACATTTTAAAGGAAAATTGGATTTGAGGACTACACGGGACTAGAAGGGACACGACCCAGAGAAATGACGCTCATGGAGAATCAGCCCGGTATCTGTTCGGCTTTAAGATTTATTTGTTTATTTGAGAGGCAGAGTTACAGAGAGCGGGAGACAGAGAAAGGTTTTCCATCCACTGGTTCACTCCCCAAATGGCTGCAAAGGCAGGAGCTGGACCGATCTGGTCCCTGGGCCCCTGCACCCACGTGGGAGACCAGGAAGAAACCAGCGGATGGCATTTCCCGCTTTAAAAACAAACACACACACACACACTGAGCTGCCTGAGGTCCCAGGGCCAGCACACGGCAGAACCAGGCTTAAATTCGAGGGAGCACTTGGCTGACCCGTCGAGATGCGACCGCAAACGCAAACGCCGGGTAACGAGGGACGAAACCCTCCCACACCGCACTGGACACTGCAAGGCACGACCACTCCGCGGGGCCCCGGGGGCTGCACTGACCACAGCCCAGGGCCTGCGGGAACCAGAGACTACAACCGCCCGCGCCTCTCCCCACGTCCCGTCTGCGGGGCGGCCCTCGGGGCCCTGACGCGCCGCGCAGACACGGAGGGCGGAGAGACGGCGCGGCCGGCGGCGGTGGCCCGCCCCGGGGCGGGGGACGCGCGAGGAAGCCCGGCCCCGGCCACGTAACAGAGCGCGGAGCCCGGCTGCCGGGGGCGTGTGGTCGGAGGGGCTCCCCGGGAGTGCGGCGGCAGGACATCAGCCCAGGACGCCCCGCGAACGAAGGGCACGTGGGCCCGCGAAGATGCAGCCGACACCAGCCCTGCCCAGCCACGCGCGGACGCAGCGCCCGAAACCGCCGCCATCGCGTCGCAGGCCTCCAACACCGCCATGGCCGCCTCCTTAGCGAGACGGCGTCCAGCGCGCAGGCGCAGCCGCGGAGCGCCCGCCCGGGGGCGGGGCCAGGGGCCGGAAGTGCCCGGCGCCGCGGGCCTTCCCGGGAAACCCGCCGGCCGGAACAACCCGGATGTCCCGCCCCCAAGCGGAACCCCAGGTTGCTGGGCAACCGGCGCGGGCGCCGCGGGCTGGTCCTGCGGAGCCTGGGGGCGGCCGAGCGTCGCTCTCGCCGCGCGTCCGGGCAGCCTCCCGCCCAGCCCGCTTCCCTGGTCGCTGCCCTTCGTCGCGTCGCCCAGCCCCTGCCCTTGGCACTACTTACACGTCTCCAGCTCCCACGACGCCTTAGCGCCCACCTGCTTCAAAGCCAAGCTCCACCGAAGGCGGGGCAGCCCCACGCCGGACATGGCCTCCACAGTGACTGACCGGGGCTCTCGGGCCATGGGCACCTACACCTACACCAGCCGGCCCCGGGCCCTGCCGTGCCAGCGCCGCCGCTACCGGGACAGACTCCTGCAGCCGTGAGTGACCGTGGTCCGCGCGTGCGCCCGCCCCGGGGACGGGGTCCTGCCCACCCCGGGGGTCCCTCCATCCTCCGGGCCCCCGACCCTGGTACCCAGTGGGAACCGCGGGGAGCCGGGAGTGAGCCTGCCCTCCCGTGCAGAACCCCGGGTGGTGTCTCCGTTGGCCGCGCCTGTTTGCAGGCGCAGAGACGTGCGTGTTTGGAAAAGACCGAGAGCGTGGCGGTGCCGTGGAATTCCTCTCCTGAGCCCCGAGTTTCGGGAGGGGGGCAGATCTGGCAGGAGGGCGCGCCCTGTGTCCCGGCCAGTGTGGGCGCGCGTGGCGACCCGAGTCTGCATTGGATCGCGCAGACACTGTAGCGAGATGCCCAGCGCTCTGCGGAAACCAAGGCGGAGCACTGGCGCTTGCGGAGGGAGTGGCTTACGTTGCCAGAGGATGCGGGGTAGCAAGGACGGCTTCCTGAAGGCCCGCACTGCCGTGCAGGCCGGCCCGCAATGAGGAGGAGCCTCCTCGCAATGGCTCCCTGGTGGGTTTGGGAGTGGACTGGGGTGGACTGAGGAGGGTGTGGAAGCAATGCAGGAGCGCTGGCTCGCACGTCCTCGCCGTCCTGGGCGTCTGTGGCTCAGGTGTTGGAAGAGTCCGGGGAAGGCTCTGGGTAAACCTGCCGGAGGAGACTAGGTGCCTGGCGGGGTGGCCCGAGCCTGCGCCTGCAGCAGCTCGGAGACCAGAAGGCTGGTAGAGCCGGTTGCGTTGAAGTAGGTTCTCAGGCAGGAACGGCCGGTGAGGGGAGACAGGGCAGCCCTCCTTCCCGAGAGAGAGAGGTCCTCCCTCCGCTGATTTACCCCTGATTCGGCCACAGGCCTTGGGGCTGGACTGGACCAGACAAGCCAGGAGGCAGGCGCTCCATCCAGGTCACTCGTGGGCCTGGCAGGGGCCCAGAGACTTGGGCCGTCTGCTGCTGCCTTCCCAGAGAACTGGATCAGAAGTGGAGCAGCCGGGACTCGAACCCCTGCTCGTACAGGATATCAGCTTTGCGTGCAGCAGCTTAATCCAGTCTCCACACTATCCACCCCTGGTTTGGGGCCTTTATCTCTAAAGTATGAGGGGTGATTGATGACTGTGACACTCACCATTGGCATTTGTGATTGACATCTGGGAGTTGTATAACTTCAGGCTGTCTGCACAAACGAGACTTTTCTAGTTAGACCCGGAGGCTGAACGGCCGCAGAGACGGACAGGCACCCCGAGAGTCCGCCCAGCATGGCAGCCCGGGCAGCCTTCCGGGACCTGTGGGAAGACCGGCAGGGGTTGGGCCTGGGGCTGGCGGCCCAGGCACCCTGGAGGCCCCAGGTCTGAGGTCCCAGGTGGTGCTGCAGCAGCCGCGGGCTCAGCTCACAGACTTTAACAAGCGGAAGCGCAAAGTGGACAGTCCAAGGTGGGCTCCCAGAGAGCAGGGTCCTTGCCTTCACCCAGAGCAGGGTCCTGTGACCCCTCTCCTGTTGCTCATGGCTAATTATCTACTTGACATGACCATGTCCACAGAGTATGCTTTTATTTAAATCTGTCTATAAGGCTTATCATGTTCCAGATTTTATATTAAACTGGGTAAATCAGTTTTTTGGATGACACATGGCTGAAATGGATAATTTAATCTGACAGCTGGGACTGAAGTTTCCAAATTATCTTTCATTGGAGATATGTGTGTGTATATATATACATATATAATATATATATATATATATATATATATAAAATTGGGCTAAAACCAAAATTTAGGATCCCTTTAAAGTTCTATAATTAGATATGAAAGTCAATTAGACAAGTACAGAAATGGGAATATTTGATTTTTCATTCAGAAGCACCTGGAAATTTAAGTGTAACCTAAGTATTGGGTAAGACAAGGACTTCCACCTTTCCTTGACCCATGAATTGTAAAGCTTAAAAAAAATGAATACTTGTCATTTACAAATAAGGTGCTATCACACATCTTATACGTACTTGTTGGCAGTTAGGTAACCTTGAACCCTGCCAGGTTCACCTGTAGTCATGCCTAAAGAAAACCATGATAATGCCAGTCTTATTTTACCAATCTTTGGGGTAGGATACATATTCCTTCTAATAAAATAATTTTAATGCAAAGAAATGAAAAAAAAAAACTTATCTTGGAATTGACTTTGACTGGCTGGCACCGCAGCTCACTAGGCTAATCCTCCACCTGCAGCACCAGCACACCGGGTTCTAGTCCCGGTCGGGGCGCCGGATTCTGTCCCGGTTGCCCCTCTTCCAGGCCAGCTCTCTGCTGTGGCCAGGGAGTGCAGTGAAGGATGGCCCAAGTGCTTGGGCCCTGCACCCCATGGGAGACCAGGAGAAGCACCTGGCTCCTGGCTTTGGATCAGCGTGATGCGCCGGCCATAGCAGGCATTTTGGGGGTGAACCAATGGAAGGAAGACCTTTCTCTCTGTCTCTCTCTCTCACTGTCTAACTCTGCCTATCAAAAAAAAAAAAAAAAAAAGAATTGACTTTGACCAAAGTTTAAAATCATCATGATGAGAATAATGGTTCCATAAAGATGGCCTTGCCCTGATCCCCAGAACTTGGGAACACTTCATTTTATGTGATAGAAAGGACTTTGAGGTGAGACTGAGTTAAGGGTGTGGAATGGGAGATTATCCTGGACTATTCAGGAAGTCCCCTGTAATCCCAGTAGAAGAGGAAGACAGGCAGGTCTGGTGATAGAAGAAGATGTGCCATAGAAGTAGGGGTCCAGGGCCCAGCGCTGTGGTGTAGTGGGTTCAGCTGCTGCTTCCATCCCAAATGGGTGCCGGTTCGAGTCCCGGCTGCTCCACTTCTGATCAGCTCCCTGCTCATGTGCCTGGGAAAGCAGCAGAGGATGGCCCAAGTGCTTGGGCCCCTGCACCTGTGTGGGAGACTCAGAAGAAGCTCCTGGCTTTGTCCTGGCCCAGCCCTGATGTTGTTGCAGCCATTATTTGGGGAGTGAACCAGTGGATAGAAGATCAATCTCTCTGTCGGTCTCTCCCTCCCTCTCTGTAACTGTGCCTTTCAGATAAATCAATAAATAAACATTTTTAAAAATTTGAAAAATAAGTTAAAAAGTAGGGGAAAAGACTGACCACAAGGGGGCCACAGCCAAGGAATTGGCGCAGCCAAGTGGCCACCTACAGCCTCCAGGAACAAAGCTCTTTTGAGGCCTTGATTGTAGTTCATTAAGACCCATTTTGGACCTCTGAGTTCCAAGATTCTAAGAGAATAAATTTGCGTTAAGCCACTAGATTTGTGGTGCTGAGTTACAGCAGCAGTAGGAAGCAAATGTAGTTGACAGAATCACATTCTTTGATGTTGTCCTACTTTGCCCACATTTCCCCTGCTTCCTCCCTGTTGTCTTTACCCAATGGCCCCCCTTTTTTAAGATTTATTTATTTATTTGAAAGTCAGAGTTACGCAGAGAGAGAGAGAGAGGTCTTCTATCCGCTGGTCCACTCCCCAGTTGACCCCAGTGGCCGGAGCTGCACTGATCTAAAGCCAGGAGCTTCTTCCAGGACTTCTGTGTGGGTGCAGGAGCCCAAGGACTTGGGCGATCTTTCACTGCTTTCCCAGGCCACAGCAGAGAGCTGGATCAGAAGTGGAGAAGCTGGGACTAGAACAGGCACCCATGTGGGATGCCAGTCCTGCAGGCGGCGGCTTTATCGGCTACACCACAGTGCCGGCCCCACAGTGTCCCTTTTTCTTCACTCCAATATGGAAACAGGAAAGGATTTAGTCTCATTTAGGGATGACTTTTAAGCTTGGGAATGCTGTTAGTTTTGTAAAGCTGTTAACCTCTGATAATGTAAAGAACTTTTAGATATTTGTAAATAGAGAAAGCAAAAGACCCTAAAATTACTAGCTTTTAATGAAACCTCTGGAAGAATGTGTGCTTTTAGGTGACTTAAAGAATGAATCCTTTACATTATGGACTTTTTCCTCTCTCCGTTGGCCCTGTATTTCCCGGGGGGGAGTGGACAAAGAGAAGTGGAGGAACTGCACTGACTCCGGGACAGTGCAAGGGCCGCCAGGGCTCCAGGAATGAGGTTGAGTCCTCTCGCCTCGCCTGCCGCAGACAACCCCTTCCATTCTTGCCTCTGAACTCGACTTTTTCCTTCTGCTCCAAGGTTTCCAGATGTAACTTGATCATAATTTTAGCTTGCATTTTATATTCCATTGGAGTGTTAGTGTGAAGCCCCATTTTGCAAGGTTTGATTTGCGGCTGCTTTCCCGTGTCTGTTGAACTCGGCAAGGTCTAAGGAGACCACTGCAGTGCTGACAGCTGCGGCTTCTTGGGTGCTGCTGGCTGTTGGGCCACAAGCTACTGCAGGGGAAGGCAGTACTGCTTCCACCTCTCACAGGAGAGAACACTGAGAGAGGATGTCCCCATCACACGTGCTCACAGGAGAGAACACAGTGAGAGAGGATGTTCCCATCACACGTGCTCACAGGAGAGAACACACTGAGAGAGGACGTCCCCATCACACGTGCTCACAGGAGAGAACACACTGAGAGAGGATGTCCCCATCACACGTGCTCACAGGAGAGAACACTGAGAGAGGACGTCCCCATCACACGTGCTCACAGGAGAGAACACAGTGAGAGAGGACGTCCCCATCACACGTGCTCACAGGAGAGAACACAGTGAGAGAGGATGTCCCCATCACACGTGCTCACAGGAGAGAACACAGTGAGAGAGGATGTCCCCATCACACGTGCTCACAGGAGAGAACACAGTGAGAGAGGACGTCCCCATCACACGTGCTCACAGGAGAGAACACAGTGAGAGAGGATGTCCCCATCACACGTGCTCACAGGAGAGAACACAGTGAGAGAGGATGTTCCCATCACACGTGCTCACAGGAGAGAACACAGTGAGAGAGAGGATGTCCCCATCACACGTGCTCACAGGAGAGAACACAGAGAGAGAGGAAGTCCCCATCACACGTGCTCACAGGAGAGAACATAGTGAGAGAGAGGATGTCCCCATCACACGTGCTCACAGGAGAGAACACAGTGAGAGAGGATGTCCCCATCACACGTGCTCACAGGAGAGAACACACTGAGAGAGGATGTCCCCATCACACGTGCTCACAGGAGAGAACATAGTGAGAGAGGATGTCCCCATCACACGTGCTCACAGGAGAGAACACAGTGAGAGAGGATGTCCCCATCACACGTGCTCACAGGAGAGAACACAGTGAGAGAGGATGTCCCCATCACACGTGCTCACAGGAGAGAACACTGAGAGAGGATGTCCCCATCACACGTGCTCACAGGAGAGAACACAGTGAGAGAGGATGTCCCCATCACACGTGCTCACAGGAGAGAACACTGAGAGAGAGGACGTCCCCATCACACGTGCTCACAGGAGAGAACACAGTGAGAGAGGATGTCCACATCACACGTGCTCACAGGAGAGAACACAGTGAGAGAGAGGATGTCCCCATCACACGTGCTCACAGGAGAGAACATAGTGAGAGAGGATGTCCCCATCACACGTGCTCACAGGAGAGAACACAGTGAGAGAGGACGTCCCCATCACACGTGCTCACAGGAGAGAACACAGTGAGAGAGGATGTCCCCATCACACGTGCTCACAGGAGAGAACACTGAGAGAGGATGTCCCCATCACACGTGCTCACAGGAGAGAACACAGTGAGAGAGGATGTCCCCATCACACGTGCTCACAGGAGAGAACATAGTGAGAGAGGATGTCCCCATCACACGTGCTCACAGGAGAGAACACAGTGAGAGAGGACGTCCCCATCACACGTGCTCACAGGAGAGAACACAGTGAGAGAGGACGTCCCCATCACACGTGCTCACAGGAGAGAACACAGTGAGAGAGGATGTCCCCATCACACGTGCTCACAGGAGAGAACACAGTGAGAGAGGACGTCCCCATCACACGTGCTCACAGGAGAGAACACAGTGAGAGAGAGGATGTCCCCATCACACGTGCTCACAGGAGAGAACATAGTGAGAGAGGATGTCCCCATCACACGTGCTCACAGGAGAGAACACAGTGAGAGAGAGGATGTCCCCATCACACGTGCTCACAGGAGAGAACACAGTGAGAGAGAGAGGATGTCCCCATCACACGTGCTCACAGGAGAGAACACAGTGAGAGAGGACGTCCCCATCACACGTGCTCACAGGAGAGAACACTGAGAGAGGATGTCCCCATCACACGTGCTCACAGGAGAGAACACAGTGAGAGAGGATGTCCCCATCACACGTGCTCACAGGAGAGAACATAGTGAGAGAGGATGTCCCCATCACACGTGCTCACAGGAGAGAACACAGTGAGAGAGGATGTCCCCATCACACGTGCTCACAGGAGAGAACACTGAGAGAGGATGTCCCCATCACACGTGCTCACAGGAGAGAACACAGTGAGAGAGGATGTCCCCATCACACGTGCTCACAGGAGAGAACATAGTGAGAGAGGATGTCCCCATCACACGTGCTCACAGGAGAGAACACAGTGAGAGAGGACGTCCCCATCACACGTGCTCACAGGAGAGAACACAGTGAGAGAGGATGTCCCCATCACACGTGCTCACAGGAGAGAACACAGTGAGAGAGGATGTCCCCATCACACGTGCTCACAGGAGAGAACAGAGAGAGAGAGGATGTCCCCATCACACGTGCTCACAGGAGAGAACACAGTGAGAGAGAGGATGTCCCCATCACACGTGCTCACAGGAGAGAACACAGAGAGAGAGGACGTCCCCATCACACGTGCTCACAGGAGAGAACACAGTGAGAGAGGACGTCCCCATCACACGTGCTCACAGGAGAGAACACAGTGAGAGAGAGGATGTCCCCATCACACGTGCTCACAGGAGAGAACACAGTGAGAGAGGACGTCCCCATCACACGTGCTCACAGGAGAGAACACAGTGAGAGAGGATGTCCCCATCACACGTGCTCACAGGAGAGAACACACTGAGAGAGGATGTTCCCATCACACGTGCTCACAGGAGAGAACATAGTGAGAGAGGATGTCCCCATCACACGTGCTCACAGGAGAGAACACAGTGAGAGAGGATGTCCCCATCACACGTGCTCACAGGAGAGAACACTGAGAGAGGATGTCCCCATCACACGTGCTCACAGGAGAGAACACAGTGAGAGAGAGGATGTCCCCATCACACGTGCTCACAGGAGAGAACATAGTGAGAGAGGATGTCCCCATCACACGTGCTCACAGGAGAGAACACAGTGAGAGAGAGGATGTCCCCATCACACGTGCTCACAGGAGAGAACACAGTGAGAGAGAGAGGATGTCCCCATCACACGTGCTCACAGGAGAGAACACAGTGAGAGAGGATGTCCACATCACACGTGCTCACAGGAGAGAACACAGTGAGAGAGGATGTCCACATCACACGTGCTCACAGGAGAGAACATAGTGAGAGAGGATGTCCCCATCACACGTGCTCACAGGAGAGAACACAGTGAGAGAGGATGTCCCATCACACGTGCTCACAGGAGAGAACACAGTGAGAGAGGATGTCCACATCACACGTGCTCACAGG
This sequence comes from Oryctolagus cuniculus, assembly GCF_964237555.1. Taxonomy (NCBI): domain Eukaryota; kingdom Metazoa; phylum Chordata; class Mammalia; order Lagomorpha; family Leporidae; genus Oryctolagus; species Oryctolagus cuniculus. The sequence continues at coordinate 8,933,849 of NC_091436.1, forward strand.
AGAGAACATAGTGAGAGAGAGGACGTCCCCATCACACGTGCTCACAGGAGAGAACATAGTGAGAGAGGATGTCCCCATCACACGTGCTCACAGGAGAGAACACACTGAGAGAGGACGTCCCCATCACACGTGCTCACAGGAGAGAACACAGTGAGAGAGAGAGGATGTCCCCATCACACGTGCTCACAGGAGAGAACACAGTGAGAGAGGATGTCCACATCACACGTGCTCACAGGAGAGAACACAGTGAGAGAGGATGTCCACATCACACGTGCTCACAGGAGAGAACATAGTGAGAGAGAGGACGTCCCCATCACACGTGCTCACAGGAGAGAACACAGAGAGAGGACGTCCCCATCACACGTGCTCACAGGAGAGAACACAGTGAGAGAGGATGTCCCCATCACACGTGCTCACAGGAGAGAACACAGTGAGAGAGGACGTCCCCATCACACGTGCTCACAGGAGAGAACACAGAGAGAGAGGACGTCCCCATCACACGTGCTCACAGGAGAGAACACAGTGAGAGAGGATGTCCACATCACACGTGCTCACAGGAGAGAACACAGTGAGAGAGGACGTCCCCATCACACGTGCTCACAGGAGAGAACACAGTGAGAGAGGATGTCCCCATCACACGTGCTCACAGGAGAGAACACAGTGAGAGAGGACGTCCCCATCACACGTGCTCACAGGAGAGAACACAGAGAGAGAGGACGTCCCCATCACACGTGCTCACAGGAGAGAACATAGTGAGAGAGAGGACGTCCCCATCACACGTGCTCACAGGAGAGAACACTGAGAGAGGATGTCCCCATCACACGTGCTCACAGGAGAGAACACAGTGAGAGAGGACGTCCCCATCACACGTGCTCACAGGAGAGAACACAGTGAGAGAGGACGTCCCCATCACACGTGCTCACAGGAGAGAACACTGAGAGAGGATGTCCCCATCACACGTGCTCACAGGAGAGAACACTGAGAGAGAGGGTGTCCCCATCACACGTGCTCACAGGAGAGAACACAGGGAGAGAGGATGTCCCCATCACACGTGCTCACAGGAGAGAACACAGGGAGAGAGGACGTCCCCATCACACGTGCTCACAGGAGAGAACACAGTGAGAGAGGATGTCCCCATCACACGTGCTCACAGGAGAGAACACAGGGAGAGAGGATGTCCCCATCACACGTGCTCACAGGAGAGAACAGAGAGAGGATGTCCCCATCACACGTGCTCACAGGAGAGAACACAGTGAGAGAGAGGATGTCCCCATCACACGTGCTCACAGGAGAGAACACAGTGAGAGAGGATGTCCCCATCACACGTGCTCACAGGAGAGAACACTGGGAGAGAGTGTCCCCCATCACACAGTTCCTATACCACATTCACCATCTAAACTGATCTGACGGCCCCCCCTGCTTCCCTCCTTTAGCCACTCAGGACCTGTTTACTGACCTCAAAGCACAGTGCCATTCCTCACTTTGTAAACCTGTCATGAACAGTGCTTGCCACATGTGAGTGTGCTGGGATCTGGAAAGGTACCAATGAACAAGACGGACATGGCTCCACCCTCCTAAGACTCACCAAAATTTGAAACAGACACTAAACAAACTCTCATGTAATAACTGCAACAAACGAAGAGCACAGCCTGCAGTCAGAGTGTGCCAGAGACCCACCAGCAGAGGGGCCACAGCCTACAGTCAGAGTGTGCCAGAGACCCACCAGCCTGGGGGAGAGGGGCCACAGCCTACAGTCAGAGCCTGCCAGAGACCCACCTGCCTGGGGGAGAGGGGCCACAGCCTACAGTCAGAGCCTGCCAGAGACCCACCTGCCTGGGGGAGAGGGGCCACAGCCTACAGTCAGAGCCTGCCAGAGACCCACCTGCCCGGGGGAGAGGGGGCACAGCCTACAGTCAGAGTGTGCCAGAGGCCCACCAGCAGAGGGGCCACAGCCTACAGTCAGAGTGTGCCAGAGACCCACCAGCCTGGGTGGGGGTGGGGGCACAGCCTACAGTCAGAGCATGCCAGAGACCCACCTGCCTGGGGGAGAGGGGCCACAGCCTACAGTCGGAGCGTGCCAGAGACCCACCAGCCTGGGTGGGGGTGGGGGCACAGCCTGCAGTCAGAGCGTGCCAGAGACCCACCTGCCCGGGGGAGAGGGGGCACAGCCTACAGTCAGAGCGTGCCAGAGACCCACCTGCCCGGGGGAGAGGGGCCACAGCCTACAGTCAGAGCGTGCCAGAGGCCCACCTGCCCGGGGGAGAGGGGGCACAGCCTGCAGTCAGAGCGTGCCAGAGGACCACCAGCCTGGGCAGGGAGAGGGGGCACAGCCTGCAGTCAGAGCGTGTCAGAGACCCACCAGCCTGGTGGCTTTGGGAGGTGGGTGAGTGTCAGATTTTTTCATGTTTTGTTTGTTTGGTTTTGTTTTGGCAGTGTCATACCAGAATATCTCCTTATTATTACCTTATTTAGCGCCGGGAAGCTATAGCCAAGTAAGCATTATCTTTGATTTTCCGTCCCAAAAGATCACTGGCTACATTACGTAGAACAGATGGAGGGAGAAATGTTGTTTGAGACAGTTTAAAGACTAGGCGACTTGTCAGCAGTCCAGGTTACGGACAGCAGCAACGGGTGTGCAAGAAAGACCTGGGGGCAGAGTCCATAGGACTTGCTGGGTCTGGGGAGGAGGGAGGAGTCATGTTTCTGGACTAAGCCAGCTGTGTGCTGAGGGCACCCGTCAGTGAACTCGGAGACACTGAGGAGGCAGCAGTGGGGATGCGAGAGTGAAATCCCGGTTTCGAGATGACCTTCTCGGACTTCCCAGTGAGCGTCCCTGGGAAGTGGAGATGCCTGGAGTCGATGAGAAAGTCTTCGACTAAAAGTTGGGAATGTGAGGTCCGTGGTCATAACTGACAGTGAATGAGGCCAGCTGGGGACAAGAGAAGGCTGACATCCTTCCATAACGGGAGGAGCTGCGACAGCTGAGAAGTAGCAGCCAGACCATCAGAACAGGCAGGTGTCACAGACGCGGGAAGGTGGCGACCGGGCGAGGGGAGAGTGCGATGTGCCAGGGTGTGCAGGAGCGGCCTCCACAGCCGACAAATAAGAACCCAGCCCCCCCCCCCCCCTGCGGGGGCTCTGTTCCTGGGGGCCAGCGTGGAATGTCCTTTACGGAGCTGTGCATTGGTGTTTCCCACCACTGATCACCCTGATCGCTGAAATGAAGTCTCAATTAACACTTCAAGTAGTAATTTAAAAAAATGTGGGCCTAAAGAAGGGGGAGGAGCTCGCCCTCGTTGCGAGCTCTCCTTGGTCCTCTCCAGCAGCCGTGTTCAGACGTCTCCCCACGTGTTGGCCGCTGCAGACCGAGCCTGACTGGCTCTGCCTAGACCAGCCGGGTGGCCTTGGACGGATGCCCTCCGAGCCTCTTTCCTCTCCTGTCGGCTGTTCCCAACTTGGAGCCTCACTGTAGCAGTAAATAGGTAATGTGTGGGAAGCGGCAGCACGTCTAAACACGCTGTACGTGATAGCCGCCGTCTGCTGACCGTACGGCCACAAGTCTGCTTGCTTCAGTCTTGTCCTATCTAAGTCCTGCTGGAGATGGGCTGCTGCGTAGCGTCCAGCCCGAAGGCGTTTGCTGACGGCCTGCTCTCTTACAGAGACGAGGAGCCTCTGCCCTACGGGAACATAATGTACGACAGGAGGGTGATCCGGGGCAACACGTACGCCCTGCAGATGGGGCCGCCGGTGAGTAGGCGCTGCTGGCACGGCTCTCCCGCTGCGGCGAGGGCGCCTTTGCAAAACAAAGATGATGTACTAGGAAAATGAAATTGTAAAGCGGTTCAAGCCCAGTGCTGGTCGCCAGAGGCTAGAAGCAGTTATTCACTGGCACGGAGTTTCAGTGTTGCAAGGTGAAGAGTGGCGTGGAGATGGTGCCCACGGTTACAGATCTGTGACCGTACTTCACGCCACTAAATTGCACACTTAAAACAGTTAATGTAGTAAACTGACGTTGTGTGTATTGGACCACAGTTTAAAATACTAAGTAAAAATTCAAACCCCAGTTCTGTTTTCTTATGATATTCAACGAACTCTGGCAAATTGTTCTAGAAATTTCTAAACTTCTCAGTTTCTGTACTTTAATTGTTACAGACCAGTTTAAACTGTTCACAGCAGTAGTGTCTGGACCACCTTTTAGGTATCATTGGTCTAATACAGTCAGACTTGTGCAGATTATCTCATGCTCTAATCCAGTTAGATTTAATCAGAAACTAAATTATGCTGCGTTTTAATCACTCAGTAAATATTTATTGAATTGTAGGTCTTGTGCTGGATATGCAGGAAAGAGATGAGTAAGACATAGTGTGATTTCTTTAAAAAAAGATTTATTTGTTTATTTGGAAGTCAGAGTTACACACAGAGAGAAGGAGAGGCGGGGGGGGGGGGGAGGTCTTTGCTGGTTCAGTCTCCCACTGGCCACAACGGCTGGAGCTGTGCTGATCCAAAGTCAGGAGCCCCTCTGGGTCTCCCACACAGGTGCAGGGGCCCAAGCACTTGGACCATCCTCTACTGCTTTCCCGGGCCACAGCAGAGAGCCGGATCAGAAGTGGAGCAGCCGGGTCTCAAACCGGCACCCATGTGGGATGCCGGTACTGCAGACAGCAGCCTCGACATGATATGATATTAAGTGTGGTGATTTCTTGGCAGAGAAATGAACTTAGTGGATCTGTAAACAGCATGATCGATAAATGCCTAGCGCAACGTGGTGGTATTTAGCATGAGTCTGATCCAGCAGTTCCCAAAGCTGAGTGTGCGTCACAGGCACCTAGGAAACTTACTGACGTGGATGGCCAGCCCTGCCCGGCGCTCCTGCACCAGCGCCCCCAGGAGTTGGGCGTGGAAATGCAGGCGGTTCTGGAACGGCCAGGTGAGGCCCAGCGTCTGGGAGCAGCAGCTCAGACACGTGAAGCAGACGTGCCTCTCGGCGTATGTGCCCTGCTGGGCCTGCACGGACACCTCGAGCTCCGTGCACGCCAGAATTCACCCGCTCTCCCGTTCCTCCCCTCACAGCTAAAAAGCCCTCAAGCGTGGCCCAGCAGGAAGGGTGGAGAGAAGGCAGACTAGCTAAGCCCCGGAACCAGAGCAACCAGGACGAGGCTGCAAAGGAAGAAGCCCGGCAGAACGGAGGACACTCTGCTAAATCTACCCCTGCTGCCGCCAGACATAATGAAACCCTGCCCTGCCCTCCCTGTGGTGTCAGTGAGGCTGCAGGGGGAGCTACACGTCCATCCCCCCCCCCCCCACGGCAGCAGCGAGACAGTGCAAAGTGGTCCACTCTTCCCACGGATGCGGTATCCGCGTGAGTGGGGCGCCAGGCTGAGCGTCTCCCTCAGCATCAGCAGTGAGGAGTTCGGTGGTGCAAGTCAGCCCTCCACCTCTCTGGGTACGAGTCGGCAAAGCCGGCTGGGAGACGAGTTTTCAGTCCTATCCGGGAGTGACAGTGACGACCAAAGTGATAGGAGGCAGTGCTGGTCGTCGGAGCGTCAACGCCCTGCTACCCGAACACCATGGTCAGTGGAGCCCATTGGAGGTCTTAGCTCTCACCCCACCTGGCTCCAGTAGGTGGGACAAGTAGACCCTGTGCCCTTGCTGAGGTGGTGTGGGTGAGGGGGGGACAGCAGGGAACTGAACTTCCAACCCCACCCATGCTTGCATGTTAAAACAAAAAGGCTGAATTCCTTATAAGATCAAATAGGATCCAAAGTCAATCCAAGAATATCTAGGATACAATAAAAAATTATTCATCGCATAAGAACCAGGGCAGTCTACTGTGGGAAGCCACAAGAGATGACAACACCGAGGTGTCTCAGATGTAGGAATTACCTAACAAGGATTGTGAAGAGCTAATCATAAAAATGTCTCCAGGTCCAGCGCTGTGGCACAGCAGGTAGAGCCTCCGCCTGCAGTGCTGGCATCACATACAGGCACCGGTTCAAGTCCCAGCTGCTCCACTTCTGATCCAGCTCCATGCCAGTGTGCCTGGGAAAGCAGCTGGAGGTGGCCCGAGTGCTTGGGCCCCTGCACCCGTGTGGGAGACCTGGACAGAGCTCCTGGCTCCTGGCTTTGGTTTGGCCCAGCCCCAGCCGTTGCTGCCGTTTGGGGAGTGAACCAGCGGATGGAGGACCTCTTTCTGCCTCCGCCTCTGCCTCCCCCTCCCTGTAACTCTGCCTTTCAAATGAATCTTTTTTTAAAAATTTCCATCAAAAGTGAAAAATTATGAACACTATTGGAACAAACAAAGAAATGGAAGATACTAAAGTGAACAAGGTGAAAACTGTTTAACTGAAGAGGACGGTAATCAGGGTCAGGGCTGTGGTGGAGTGGGCTGAGCCTCCACCTGCAGCACCAGCGTCCCATGTGGGCACCAGTGCATGTCCAGCCGCTGCTCTTCTGACCCAGCTCTCTGCTGTGGCCTGGGAAAGCAGCGGGAGATGGCCCAAGTCCTTGGACTCCTGTCCCCTGGCTTCAGATCAGCTCAGCTCCGGCTGTTGTAGCCATTTGAGGAGTGGACCAGCAGATAAAAGACCTTTCTCTCTGTCTCTCTTCTTGTCTGTAACTCTGCCTCTCAAATAAATAAATAAATCTTTAAAAGCGGGAAAGTGGGGGAGGGGGGTTTCAAGGATTAATGTATCCAATATTTGAGAGAGAAAAAAGCCAGCGCAGGTGCTGTGACGTAGTGGGTGAAGCCGCCACCTGCGGCACCAGCATCCCATATGGGCACCAGTTTGAGTCACAGCTGCTTCACTTCCAATCCCAGCTCCCTGCTAGTGTGCCCGGGAGGGCAGTGGAAGATGGCCCTAGTGCTTGGGTCCCTGCAACCTCACAGGAGACTTGGAAGAAGCTCCTGGCTCCTGGCTTTGGCCTGGCCCAGCACCAGCTGTTGCAGCCATTTGAGGCGTGAACCAGCAGATGGAAGATCTCTCTTTAAAGAACAAAAAAACCCACTGAACAGTCTGAGTAGTACATTAAAGAGAGTTGTACATTAGCACATAGCAAATAATCACTGAACTCAAAGACAAATCAATGGAAGTTACCCAGCCAGCAGCAGAGAGAACATAGACCCCTCTCCCACAGACAGGGAAAGAGGAGACCGGGGGAGCTGAGGAACGATAAGATAGTTGCGCCGTGTAATCCAGAAGTAGGAGGAACTGTGGAACAGGCGCAGTGCCCGAAACTTCCACTAATGTGGCAAAACACTCACAGAGCCGGGGCCGGCACTGTGGCGCAGCAGGTTAACACCCTGGCCTGAAGCACCAGCATCCCATATGGGTGCCGGTTCAAGACCCGGCTGCTCCACTTCCAATCCAGCTCTCTGCTGTGGCCTGGGAAAGCAGTAGAAGATGGTCCAAGTCCTTGGGCTCCTGTACCTGAGTGGGAGACCTGGAAGAAGCTCCTGGCTTTGGATCAGCGCAGCTCCGGCCATGTGGCCAACTGGGGAGTGAACCAGAGGATGGAAGACCTCTCTCTCTCTCTCTCTCTCTCTACCTCTCCTTCTCTCTGTGTAACTCTGACTTCCAAATAAATAAATAAATCTTTAAAAAAAAAAAGACTTACAGATCCAAGAAGCTAAGTGAACCTTAAAAAGTCATAAACCCGAAGAATCTACACCAAGACAAAGAAAAGTCAAACTTCAGAAAACTAACACCTTGAAGGCAGCTGGAGATGAATGGCGGAGCTGAAGACGAGCAAGGATTAGACTGGATTTCTCGTCTGGAACCTGGAGGCCAAATGGAAGTAGCCCGACATTTCCAGCCCTGAAGAACAGGCCCAGCAAGCTCTCGTTCTAATCCAGTGAAACTGCGTGCCAGGAACAGGGAGACAGGGCAGCCCCGGTAAAGGGGAGCCGAGAGCTTGCTGCCGGCTGCCCTGCCCTGGAGTGGCTGGAGGACGCTCTCTACGCAGAAGGGATGACAGAGGAGGCTCGAGGTTTCCTAGGAGGAGGAGGAGCAGTGGGATGCACCAAAGCAGTAAGCGTGCTAGCTCGCCTTCCCGTGAGGCTTTAGAATCATGTTTGATTATTGAAGCAAATTGTAACATTGCATAGTGCATGGAGGCGAAAGAGTAGACATTATATATATATATATATTTGACAGGCAGAGTTAGAGACAGAGAGAAAGGTCTTCCTTCCGTTGGTTCACTCCCCAAATGGCCACCACGGCCAGTGCACTGCGCTGATCTGAAGCCAGGAGCCAGGTGCTTCCTCCTGGTCTCCCATGCAGGTGCAGGGCCCAAGCACTTGGGCCATCCTCCACTGCCCTCCAGGGCCACAGCAAAGAGCTGGACTGGAAGAAGAGCAACTGGAACAGAACCGGCGCCCCAACCGGGACTAGAACCCGGGGTGCTGGCGCCGCAGGCGGAGGATTAGCCAAGTGAGCCACGGCGCCAGCTGAGATTATGTTTTTATTTTAGAAGTTGGAAGAATAGGGGCCAGTGTTGGGGTGTCGCGGCATAAGCTGCTGCCTACAACGCTCTCATCCCACGTGGGATCTTTTCAAGTCCTGGCTGCTCCGCTTCCTGTCCAGCTCCCTGCTCGTGCACCTGGGGAAGCAGCAGGAGTTGGCTCAAGTGCTTGGAACCCTGCCACCCGTATAGGAGACCTGGATGAAACTGCAGACCTGGGCCTGGCCCAGCCCTGGCCATTGCAGCCATTTGGGGGAGTGACCCAGCAGATGGAAGACCTTTCTCTGTGTCTCTCCCTCTCTCTCTGTAACTCTACTTCTCAAGTAAATAAAATATTTTTAAAAAATATAGTGTAGACTAAAGACACAAGAGAAGTGTCCTCACTGAATGCTCTCAAGGTCATACAGTAACTGTCATGGAAAACCGGAATTATGGGCAGTTCTTTCCTTTTTTGTAATGCGCTTACTTTCAGATACAATTACTGGGGAAGAGCTATACTGTGTCAGATATTGTGTTATTCCCAATACATCAGTATCTGATTTGTCCATCACCAAACACAGACGTGGATGTTACTAGTATTCTCATCATACAGGTGGGCAAACTGCGTCCTGAAAGCACAGGCTGTTGATCCAAGCCTCAGCAATCTTAGTAGTTAATACATGGGGGAATCGGAACTTGCACTTGAGAGCCCACGTCTGTCAACACTTTGTAACACAGACACGGGGGGTTCGTGAGAGAGCGTGCTCAGTCAGGATAGCAGTGGCACCACAGCTTCAGAAACACTGATTTAAATGATGGAGGATCACACGTTTTCTCTTTTTAAAGAAAGTTACGGTTACATTGTCATTTCTGTTGAAGTGTGTTTACAATTCTAATTCTTAGTGTTTTCATGCAAAACACTTTCCTATTTCCCTGTTATTCTCATATTTACCTTGAGATAGGCCATTACTGCAAATGACTACAAAATGACCTACAAATACCAAGTCAGGGGCCTCCGAATATTTCAGAATTTCTATGAATAATTATTTTTGTAATTCTTCAATGAATTTATTTTGTGTATTTGAAGAGATTTCATTTGGACTGGGGATGCTTTCTTTGTAAGATATATATGTATTTTTTTAATTTATTTGACAGATAGAATTAGACAGTGAGAGAGAGACAGAGACAGAAAGGTCTTCCTTCTGTTGGTTCACCCCTCAAATGGCCGCCACAGCCGGCATCGCGCTGATCCGAAGCCAGGAGCCAGGTGCTTCCTCCTGGTCTCCCATGCGGGTGCAGAGCCCAAGGACCTGGGCCATCCTCCACTGCCCTCCCAGACCACAGGAGAGAGCTGGACTGGAAGAGGAGCAACCAGGACTAGAACCCGGTACCCATATGGGATGCCGGTGCCGCAAGCGGAGGATTAGCCAAGTAAGCCACAGCGCCGCCCCCGTTAAGATATATTTTTAAAAGAAATTCTATCCCAACAAAATTCAGATTGGAAAAAAAAAATCCTATTGCTTTTCAATTTCTTAAGCACACGTTAGAGTTCGTTGTAACTGAGGAATCCTCCTGGCTTTCCAAGGCACCAGGGGGAGTCATGTGACAATGCCTGAGTGAGAGATAGTCCGTTAGATGGGGTTCCGCCCCGTGTATTCCAGATAACAGCATACTTTGAAGTTACCGTTTTTAAAGATGTATTTATTTGAAAGGCAGAGCAACAGAGAAGGAGAAAGAGAGAACAGAGTGGTCTTGCAACAATGGGTCACTCCTCAAATGGCCACAAGAGCCAGGCCTGGGTCAGGCCAGAGCCAGGAGCTGCACCGCGGTCTCCCACATGGGTGGCTGGGGTGCAGGCATTTGGGTCATTGCTCTGCCCGGTGCATGAACAGGAAGCTGGGTCAGAAGCAGGACTCACACTGGCTCGCGGGATGGGATGCCAGCATCACACGCAGTGGCTTCACCTGCTGTATACAACACCAGCCCTTTACTTTCATGCCTCGTCAGAATGTTTAATTTCCTGACAAAGTAACAATAAATTTTAATCAAATCACTGAAAATCAGGAGGCATTATGAAAGATGCTTCTAAATTATCCAGAAGTCACTTTTGGAATGGCAGTGCCCATATGCTTTGAGAAATGCTTTCTAGGCTGGCGCCACGGCTCACTAGGCTAATCCTCCGCCTGTGGCGCTGGCACCCCAGGTTCTGGTCCCGGTTGGGGCGCCGGATTCTGTCCCAGTTGCTCCTCTTCCAGGCCAGTTCTCTGCTGTGGCCCTGGAGGGCAGTGGAGGATGGCCCAAGTGCTTGGGCCCTGCACCCCATGGGAGACCAGGAAAAGCACCTTGCTCCTGGCTCCTGCCATCGGATCAGCGCGGTGCGCCGGCCGCAGCGCGCTGGCCATGGCGGCCATTGGAGGGTGAACCAACGGCAAAGGAAGACCTTTCTCTCTGTCTCTCTCTCTCACTGTCCACTCTGCCTGTCAAAAAAAAAAAAAAAAAAAAAAAAAAAAAGAAGTGCTTTCTAAATTTTAGAAGCCTTTTCTGTCGCTCTTAGCCTGGACAGCCGGATCCTATGGAGATGCAGAGGCAGCAGGAGGTTAAGAGGAAAGCCTTGGCCAGAAAGCGAGCCCAGGAGCAGCTGCGACCACAGACGCCGGAGCCCGTGAGAGGCAGGAAGCACGTGGACGTGCAGACAGGTGCGTGGCTGCGGTGACCCAGGCTCCTCGGCGCGCCGTCCCATCCAGTCTGTCCGTCCCGGCCGTTGTGTGTCGGCGTGTCTCCAGGCCATCCAGTACTTCTCCAGTGTTAAATAAACGAAAGTTTACAGGAGCACTTCAAAAAGTTGGTGGAAATGGAATTAAAAGGTGTTTTTGTTGCAAAAGAATTTGAAACTCATGCCTGGTTTTTTTCATTATTCACATTTTTGAAGACCCCACATACATCAGGATTACGGTGGACGTGACCGGAAGTGCAGAATGGGGTTTAGGAAAAGAGACTCTCACATGCTGTGTTTCCAGCTGGAGCTCTCGGATTCCAGCCTGAGTCACTGTTCTTCCTTCAGGCGTAGAGGGGGACGGCAGCGTAGTTCCAGCAGCGACTTTCTCTGTGAGGGAGAAACCCTCTCGCCTGAGGCACCTGCCTCCCATGGCCCTTCTCTCTCACCAGGCCATCCCCCAGCGCGACCCAGGCCTCCCAAGGCAGGGCTGGCACTTCCCTGCTGCGCTGTCGGCCGCAGAGGTCCTCCTGGCCCCGCAGGGTCCGCTGTGTTGATGGGATCTTGGTAACCAGAAAACGCTCGGTGCTTTCCTCGGGCTGATGTTAGTATCAGGACGCGCCTGGCTCTGCCAGAGGCTGCGTGGCTTCATCCGCGTTATTTCTGGGCGGTCAGGCAGGCGACGAGAACTGTTTTCCCTCATGCAGTTGGGATTGTGGGAAAGCTGTTTCAGTGCCTGTTTCCCGTCTGCATCGCCCGTGCGGTACCATAGTGAGTACAGGCTGATCAGGCAGAGGAGAGCTGTAGTGCCCACAGTTCTCAGGAGCTCATCCCTGGTGCAGCCTGCCTGGAGGTGGCATCACAGTGGTGGGAGATCTGTGGGAAGGAAAGATCACATCTCGAAGCGGGAGAATCCACAGGGAGAAGCTGGGGTCCCACAGGGAGAAGCTGGGGTCCCACAGGGAGAAGCTGGGTCCCACAGGGAGAAGCTGGGCTCCACAGGGAGAAGCTGGGGTCCCACAGGGAGAAGCTGGGGTCCCACAGGGAGAAGCTGGGGTCCCACAGGGAGAAACGGGCTCCACAGGGAGAAGCTGGGGCTCCACAGGGAGAAGCTGGGGCTCCACAGGGAGAAGCTGAGGTCCCACAGAGAGAAGCTAAGGTCCCACAGGGAGAAATTGGGGTCCCACAGGGAGAAACTGGGGTCCCACAGGGAGAAGCTGGGGTTCCACAGGGAGAAAGAGGTTCTACAGGGAGAAACGAGTTCTACAGGGAGAAGCTGGGGCTCCACAGGGAGAAGCTGGGGCTCCACAGGGAGAAACAAGATTCCACAGGGAGAAGCTGGGGCTCCACAGGGAGAAGCTGGGTCCCACAGGGAGAAGCTGGGGCTCCACAGGGAGAAGCTGGGGTCCCACAGGGAGAAGCTGGGGCCCCACAGGGAGAAGCTGGGGTCCCACAGGGAGAAGCTGGGGCTCCTCAGTGCCTTCTGAAGGCGCCCTCCAGTAATATGAGACCTCTGGCCAGGCCTCGTCTCTTAAATATCCTGCCACCTCGGTACCAGCACACTGAGGACCACGCCTCCAACACGCGTGTCGTTGGGGAGACAAGCCAAATGCAGACCATAGCACCATGAGTATAGTGGGTGTGCTGAGCATCAGCTCGGGGGTCCGTACCTGCCCGTCTCCCCTGTTCGCAGAAGGAGTCCATGTGAAGGGTGACTGTAACCTCCTTTACAGCTGAAGGGGCTCGGGTCCAGAGCTGATGGGATTTGGCTGGATCCCGTGTTCAGCCTCTGACTCCGGAGTTCCATTCTTTGCGTGAACCACCTTGTGTTCACCTCACAGAAACTACTCTTTACGTGAGATTGTTTCATACACACACAGCTGTTTATAATCCAGCACAGAGGGTATCTGAAATAATATGTGGACTTGGTGCATGGCTTTCCAACATACCCAGCAATTTTCAAATCTTTGTATATTTACTGTATTTCAGTTTTATATACAAAACAAGGTTATTTTGGTGAAAAAAATTAAAATGCATGCATATGAGAGGTCTTCAGTATGGTCACGGGAAATGTATATTATGAAAAAACTATGCATGGTTTCAAATGTTTACACCAAAACAAACTTACCTTTTAATTCCAATGGACTTTTTACTGTTACTAACTATTCATTCCTACTATACTTTGCTTCATGTACATCTATGATCTCATGTTTCTTCTTTTAAAAAAGAAAAAGATGTCTTTATTTATTTGAAAGGCAGAGTAACAGGGAGAGACAGACACAGACAAAGAAAGAGAGATGGAGAGATCCTCCATCTGCTGGTTCACTCCCCGAATGGCCATAGCAGCCCGGGCTGAAGCCAGGAGTCAGGAGCCCCAGCTGGGTCTCCCACGTGGCTGGTAAGCACCCAAGACTTGGGCCATCCTCCGCTGCCTTCCCGGGCACGCTAGCAGGGAGCTGGGTAAGAAGCAAAGCAGCCAGGACTCAAACCACACGTTCTCCTGTGGGATGTGGGATGCTGGTGTCCCGACTCAGACCAGCACATTCTCCTGTGGGATGCTGGTGTCCCGACTCAGACCACACATTCTCCTGTGGGATGCTGGTGTCCCGAGCGCCACCTTGACACACTATGCCACAACACCCGTCCCTCACCTTTCTCCTTTAGTTCTCTCAAGTATGAAGTTCAGTGTTTGGTTCTAGACATTTAGTAAAAGTTCTAGCTAACAAACTCTGGTGTTCCAGATGCATTTAAAAAGCTTAGATCAAGGTGGGCGTTTGGTAAGGCAGTTAGGGCACTGCGTGGGAGGCCTGACTCCCACACCAGAGGGCCAAGATCTGAGTCCAGAGCTGCTTCCAGTCCCAGCTTCCTGCTAGTGTGCACCGTGGGAAGCAGCAGTGGTGGCTCGAGTGCTTGGGAGACCTGGGTTGAGTCCCCAGCTCCCAGCTTCACCCTGACCCAGCCTGGCTGTTGTGGACGTACGGGGAGTGAACTGGCAGGGAGATCTGTGTCTGTCTGACTCTGCCTCTCTGCCTTTCAAATTAAACAAACAAGCAAACAAAAATTGATAGTTGAATTGAACTCCACATTTGAGCAGTCTCATTCTAAAACTTATTTTCTGATCCATTTAATTCTGTTTTGGAGGAGCTAAAATTTCAAATACAGATGCATATGCTTGGAGTACGCCGAATTCAAACTCGATATGTATGTTACTCTTCTCAGAATTGTACCTTGAAGAAATTGCCGACCGCATAATAGAAGTTGACATGGAATGCCAGACAGATGGGTTTCTGGACAGACCACCGACACCACTCTTCATTCCTGCCAAAAGTGGCACAGATGTGGCCACCCAAATACTACAAGGAGAGGTACGGTACCTTCTCCATCATCTTCATAAATGAGGTAAAGTCAGGCTTCGGAAAAGCTTACCGTGGGCGAGATTCACTTCACATCCGAGGGGATCTACTTTCATGGACTTCTTTCCAGCTGTTGTCTGTAATAGTTTTTCCTGTAATCGCCAGAAATGGTTCTGAGTGCCGTGTTCTGAGTTTTCCTCTGTGCTTGCCAGAAATTATTACACAATTGATTGTTGTGTACTTGCTTAAGTATATAGGTAGATTTGTCCCAAATGAGGAGACGTACTCCATTGTTAGTTACTTGTGGATTATATAACTTGTATGGAGCTACTCTCCTTTAAAAAAAATGTTAAAATTGCGTTTTCCTATCAATGTGGATACTTAAAGAGGCCAGTTTATGAAATTGAAAAGAAAGCAGTGATTATACACGTAGTGCGTTTCACACTTGAAGAAACTTGAAAGAATTGTCACTGAAATTGGGAAGAAAAATAACTCTTAAGAAGCCACAGAGAGGGGCAGGCAATGTGGCGTAGCAGGTAAAGCCACCACCTGCAGTGCCAGCATCCCGTATGGGCACCGGTTTGCGTGCCGGCTGCTCCACTTCAGACCCAGCTCTCTGCTATGGCCTGGGAAAGCAGTAGATGGCCCAAGTGCTTGGGGCCCTGCACCTGCACGGGAGACCCAGAAGAAGCTCCTGGCTTCAGATTGGTGCAGCTCTGGCCATTGTGGCTAACTGGAGAATGAACTAGCGGATGGAAGACCTCTCTCTCTCTCTCTCTCTCTCTGCCTCTCCCTCTCTCTCTGTGTAACTCTGACTTTCAAATAAAATAAATAATTCTTTAAAAAAAGAAGCTACATAGAAGGATGTATTTGTCTCTTAAGTCTTAGACGTGAATCACAAATACTCAAGTTCCTTAGTTCATCTGGCTAAGTGAAAGAGAGCACCAGGCGGGGACTTGGCCAGCAGCTGAGCCACAAGTCGGATGCCCACGTGCTGTATCAGAGTGCTGCACTCAGTCCCTGCTCTAGGGCAGGCTCCAGCCTCCTGCTAGTGCATGCGGGGGGGGGGGGGGGGGGGGGCAGCAGGTGATGGCTGAAGGGTGTGAGCCCCTGCCCCACCTGCAAGACCCGGATGGGGTTCCCTGCCCCTGCTTTGGCCCCACCCAGGGCCTGTTGTATTTGAAGTGTGAACAAGCAGACGGCAGCTCAGTGTCTGCTGTCTCTCAGTCTGTCTTGCCCCTCAAACAAAATAAAATTATCTAATTTTAAAAATAATAAAAAACATTTATTTAGAAATAGAGCAGGACATGCAGAGAATAAGACAGACAAGGATATTTCTCTTGGGTCTCAGACTTTGAGCCACCTTAAAATTGAGGTCAGAGTTCATTTTGATGAATGCATAGGTCATTTTTTTCCCCAATTTGACTTAATGCATGTTTGCATGTAAACAGGATGCTACTGTGTACCTTGCAATGTTGTTTTGAGAATTAGAAACCATAAATGAAGGACCAGCACAGCGCCTGGGACACAGAAGACGATTAGTAAATAATATTGTTTCATTGCTGTTCTTTGTGTTCTTACTGCACATCAGGTTCGTGGTCAACATTTCCAGTTTGCTTGTTTTGTGTTCCAGCTCTTTGACTTCGACCTTGAAGTGAAGCCAATGCTAGAAGTCTTGGTGGGAAAAACAATCGAGCAGGCTCTCCTGGAAGTGATGGAGGAGGAGGAGCTGGCTAACCTGCGCGCTGGGCAGTACACGTATGAGGAGATCCGGAACATCGAACTGGCCGAGGTCCAGCGGCTGGAAGAGCAGGAGAGACGGCACCGGGAGGAGAAGGTACGCACCCTGTGGTGCCGCCGCCGTCTCTGGCTGTTTAACGTATTAAGTGCACAGCTACACAGAGGATGCCATAACACCGAAGATGCGCGGGAATACCTTAGGAAAAGCCTCCGCTCTTTGTTACCAGATCTCACCTTTGTCGGCCCACGTAAACTTGGCTTCCATCAGGTCCCAGATGAAATGCAAGTCCTAGCTGGACGGCGCTCTCACATATTAGGAGTCCTAGAGAAAGAAACGTGCGACTTTCCATATGCTAGTGCCAGGAACACGGAAAGGAGGAGAAAGTCGAGGTGCTGGGGCCCCGAGGGAGCAGGAGGCCGAGGACCCGAGTGAAGTGCTGGGTCTTTCCGCCATGGCGGGGCTCCTCTCTGCACCCTCAGGGACACCTGGGAACACTTGGTCTTCTGGAGCGTCTCAGATCAGAAGTTTTCAGAACCTTTCATAAGGAAAACTGTATAACCTAGATGTTTTTTTCTGTCTTAATTAAAACGCCAGTAGCTTGCAGGTAGGAAATGCTAAACTCAGTCGTCTGGAGGGTCTTTCTAGTTGTGGCAGTGCACTGCAGGAACAAACCGTGAAGTGGTGCCTGAACACCCAGCACAGTTAAAGCCATTTCCTGAAAGGCTAACCTGGCATGGAGAGCAGTTGAGATCGTATTCAACACCTACAACTGTAATCACCTGGCTCTAAGTCACACACACACCCCACCCCGCCCCGGGTGATGATTGTGGAAAGAGCAGAGTGCTTACAGCAAGGAAGGTGCAAATGAAGACTTTATTTACAAATACAAAATAAACACTGATGGGCCTTGTTGAAATAAGCGAAATCTATCAAAAAAAACCTTTATTTTCTGGTAGGAAACATATTCTGGCAAAACTGAACACCAATTATCTAAGTGTATAAGCACTGAAGATAGATTTAATTAGAAAAACAGTCATGTTCTTTTAGCATCATAGATACCAAGGAAGCAGCCCCCCAAAATAAGTGACTTTCTAATCTTCAGAACCATGTCCACTTTCTGAATACAGAAATTATTACAGATGCCTTGATCCACTGGCCTGAGTTCCTTAACTCAGGATGTCTAAGCAGTTCTGATTTTCCTTTCGGAAACAGCCTGTGGTCTTAGATAATACTGATGAAAATTCCTATCAGAAACAGCCTGTGGTCTTAGGTAACACTGATGAAAATTCCTATCAGAAACAGCCTGTGGTCTTAGGTAACACTGATGAAAACACACATAACCACCGTGCATTTGCTATCACCAGTCAGGCATATGTATCTCATATACTTGAAAATGGACCAGGTGATGAGTTTGACCTTAGGCTCCATCTTTTGTGTCTTTTTAAGTTTGTCTTCATTTTATTTGAAAGGCAGAACAAGCTAGAGAGAATGCGAGAGACAGATGGGCAGGCCTTGTGACGCAGCAGGCTGAGCTGTTCTTGGGCTGCCCACAGCCTGCTCTGGGGCGCCAGTCCCAGTCCTGGCGACTCCTCCCACCCAGCACCCTGATAGTGCCCCTGGGAAGCAGCAGATCCTGGCTCCCGGCTCGCACACTTGCGCGTCTACCACGCACGTGAGAGAACCGGGTGGGATTCCTGGTTCCTGGCTGCCACCTGGCCCAGCCCTGGCTATTGCAAGTATTTGAGGAGTGAACCTGTAGATGGAAGATCTGTGTCAGTCTCATGTTCTCTCTCTCCCTCTCTGCATTTACATAAGTAAATCTTAGAGAGAGGAGTTTTCCATCTTTTTCACTCCCCAGATGTCCCCCAGTAGCCAGGGCTGGGGCAGGCAGAAGCCAGAAGCCCTGTTGAAGTTCTTAAAATCTTGTAGAAAAATGAGACCCTTCACAGACAGACGCCTCGCTGTGCCCGCTCGATGAGTTCTGTTTGCGTCGTCAGATCCAGTCCTGGGAGGGCAGTAAGTAACCCTCTGCGGCGTTGCCCTTGGCAGGAGCGGCGGAAGCAGCAGCAGTGGGAAATAATCCACAAGCACAACGAGACCGCCCAGAAGATCTCGGCCCGCGCGTTCGCGCAGCGCTACCTGGCCGACCTCCTCCCGTCTGTGTTTGGCAGCCTCAGGGACAGTGGCTACTTCTACGACCCCATCGAGAGAGGTTTGTGATGCGTTTGCTGGAGGAACTGTTAGGAGGAGCGTCCTCTTAGTGGTCCGCGTGTATCTCAGGCCCACTTCTGTTTTCAGCTGGAGTCTCTCTCTCAAACAAGAATCAGTTACACTTTTCTCGGGTGAGCGCTGTTGCTGCCCGGCGCTGAGCTGTGAAGACCTGGCTTGCAGAATGTGAGCACTGCCTCGCGGCGGAGCGGCAGGGAGCAGCAGGAGGACGTCAGAGCCCCGAGGCTGGGCCCAGCAGCTGCGTCCTGTGCGAAGTGTGGAAAGCGCTGTTGAGCAGGGACGCCGCGGAGTCCGTGAAAGCCCGCGGAAGCCATGAAGGCCCGGCTGTGCGGTGGTGGCTGCAGTGACCTGCCCAGAGGAGCTCCCGTTCCAACCAGAAACCCTGGGGGGCAGCTCCTGGGGTCATTTACTCATTAAATTGGGCACTGCGTCAGGAGTTAGAGGTTAGAAAACAAAAGGAGGAACCCACTCTGGCCTCCTGAGTTAGCGCCTCCTCACTGGCCACCCCAAGCGGGCGGGAAGGGGAAGAGGTGCGTGGCCTCCGTGCAGCTCTCCCTCCCCGGCTTAGAAAGCACTTAGCAGGGCCGGCGCCGTGGCTCACTTGGCTAATCTTCCGCCTGCGGCGCCGGCATCCCATATGGGCACCGGTTCTAGTCCCGGTTGCTCCTCTTCCAGGCCAGCTCTCTGCTGTAGCCCAGGAGTGCAGTGGAGGATGGCCCAAGTGCTTGGGCCCTGCACCCCATGGGAGACCAGGAGAAGCACCTGGCTCCTGGCTTCGGATCAGCACAGTTTCAACCGTTGTGGCCATCTGGGGAGTGAACCAACAGAAGGAAGACCTTTCTCTCTGTCTCTCCCTCTCACTGTCTGTAACTCTACCTCTAAAGTAAAATACATAAAATCCTTAAAAAGGAAAAAAAAAAAAAAAAGAAAGAAAGCACTCGGGCTTGCTAGTGCTGCTGCGCTCCAGGGGCTCGTGTTCTGCCCAGGGCCCAGGTGTCCGACACCACTCGTTCTGTGTCCAGTGCACTCTCCAGCTTCCATTTGTCCTTCAGCTGGGACGTTGTTCCATCCTCCCGCTGACTGGGGGGCAGATCCGATCCAACTCCCGACCTTCAGACGCGGAAACGGAAGCTCAGAGAACGCACGTGCCCTGTTCGGATGCCCTGCGGAGTGTCGGGTCCACCCTGACCTGCAGCTCCGACCCTCGTGATGCGGGGTGGTCTTGGGTTCTCCTGAGTCTCAGAGACCACTGGTCTTTTCCTGTCACATATTGCTGGAAACGTCAGATGTGGACCATTTAAAAGATTCAAATGAAATTCATGCTGAGACTAAAATTATAGTAGCAAATGTCTGTCGTACTCTCCGAGGTCATCCTGTCAAAAAACAATGGTTAGATGTCTGCCCCCCTCCCAAAAAAAGCTGTTTTGAAACTTGAAGCTGTACATTGCGGTGGGCGACGCTTTTGACCTGCGTACACATTTCAACGTGCACGAGCTCACTTGCAGTGGAGGTGCTGTTTGCTGAGCCGTCATCTTCCCGGACACCCCGACCTGCATCTGATGTTCTTCAAGTGAGGCCTGGGCCGCTCGACGCTGGATGAGACAAGAGCTGACGCGAGGAGCCAGGTCTGCCTAAGAGGCCAGCCGACGTCTGCATTCCCCCGACTCTGCCGTAGGACGGCTTTGGAAGGGAGCAGAACAAGGGGACGGAGGGCAGTCCTCTGGTGGTTACCTGAGCCTGCAACCGGGAATCCGGTCCTCGGGCCTTGCTGGCTGACGTAGGCCAAGTTGCTCTGCAGCTGCACCCGGCTCTCCTAAGACCGACTTCTGCAATCCTCACGCAAGCATCATTTATCTGTTGAATTGAACAGACGTTCCCATTGTCCCCGGGTCAGCAGGTAGCTGCTGGCAGAGTGCAGAGGGGAGAGGGAGGTAGATTCACTCCAGTGACCCATCCTCTAAGGCAGTCGGCGTCCGCTGGGCCCTGGGCTTCGGTCGGGGGCATCTGCCCTCTGGCCCTGCGCAGTCCCGGGTGTGCGCGGCGTGTGGGTTCGAGTTCTCCCAGACCCACCTCTTCCCAGCCTCCTTGATCCCGCTCAGGTTGCGTCTGTGAAGCCAGCTCCAAATGCTTGAAGGTCTTCAAGGAGACCTCATCGTTCTTCACACCATTACTTCTGTCGCAATAGGAAGGAAACTGGAACATACGAAGAGAATGTGACGGCTGGCACCGCGGCTCAGTAGGCTAATCCTCCGCCTGCGGCACCGGCACACCGGGTTCTAGTCCCGGTAGGGGTGCCGGATTCTGTCCCAGTTGCCCCTCTTCCAGGCCAGCTCTCTGCTGTGACCAGGGAGTGCAGTGGAGGATAGCCCAAGTGCTTGGGCCCTGCACCCCATGGGAGACCAGGAGAAGCACCTGGCTCCTGCCTTCGGATCAGTGTGGTACACCAGCAGCGGCAGCCATTGGAGGGTGAACCAACGGCAAAGGAAGACCTTTCTCTCTGTCTCTCTCTCACTGTCCACTCTGCCTGTCCAAAAAAAAAAAAAAAAAAAAAAAAAGTGACAAAAGTTATTCTGTGTGAATCTAAGAATCAACAGTGTTGATGAATCCGTATTAGGGGATCTGTACATTCTATCTGTAGTGATTCATAAGATCTGTGGGCAGTATTGTGGCATAACAGGTTAAGCTGTGGCCTGAAACACTGGCATCCCAGATCAGCACCAGGTCGAGTGCTGGCTGCTCCACTTCTGATCCAGCTCCCTACTAATGTGCTGGGGAAGCAGTGGAGGATGGCCCAACCCTAGGGCCCCTGCACTCTCGTGGGAGACCTAGAAGAAGCTCCTGGCTTCTGGCTTCAGTCTGGCCCAGCGCTGGCTGTTGAAGCCATTTGGGAAATGAACCAGTGGATGGAAGACCTCTATATGTAATGCTGCTTTTCAAATAAATAAATCTTTTATTAAGAATTAAAAAACAAAAATCACTTAATGAAATGTTTTTATTACAGATATCGAGTTAGGATTTCTCCCATGGGTAATGAACGAAGTGGAAAAAACCATGGAGTACAGCATGGTGGGAAGAACAGTGCTTGACAGTAAGTGGTTTCATTCAGACGTCCTCAGGGCAGACACTCGGTGCCGTGGGTAAGACGCCTCCCGGGACTCCCACACCCGTGTCAGGTGCCAAGGTTGAAGTCCCAGCTGCACTTCGGATTCCAGTGTCCTGCTTATACACACCCTGGGAGACCGTGGTGATGGCTCAGGTCTTGGGTCCCTGCTACCCATGTGGCAGACTTGGGGTTCCAGGCCTGTGGCAGGCCTGTGGGCAGATCACTCTGTCTGTCTCTGTGTCCTTTCTCTGTGTGTGTGTGTGTGTCTCTGTCTCTCTCTCTCTCTCTGTCTCTCTGTATCTTTCAAAAAAAGAAGTCTTCAGTGGAAGAAATAAATTGAAAAAATGAAAGTTTTACAGTGGCAATACTTAAATGTTCAGTGTATCAGTTTCATTAACAAAGATACAGATTCTCACCTCCAGTACTATTTTTTGTTCTGCAATTCTGTCGGTGTTAATACTTTCTGTCGTTGCTTTCTAAATGGTGTCCTGCTACGACAGGCAGAGGACAGAATTCACATTCACTGCATTCAGTGGTCCGGAAGTTACGTGCGCTTTTACGGAAGGTTACGGAGGGCGGGGAGGCGGCTGTAAGTCAGCATTGCTCGTGCTGAAGTGTGGACGGGAATAGTGACTCTGAACACGTGATGTTTCAGTGCTGATCCGTGAGGTGGTGGAGAGGAGGCTGGGCATGTACGACCAGAAGGAGGCCAGGCACTCGTCCCTGAAATCCGAGGACGAGCTCGGCGACCCGGAAGGCGCGAGAGATCCGCTGGACTACGACTTCCAGGAGGCCGGCGCGGCCCGGGCCCAGCGGCTGTTTTCAGAGGAAGAGCCGTCCCAGGAGAGGCGGCCACTGGAGGACGGCGAGCACGCGGCGCCCACCGAGCAGACGGAGATGAGGAAGTCCTCGGGGAGGGAAGAACTCTCCCAGCTGCCGGGGGCCGCCGAGCCGTGAAACCCTGGCGGCCACGTGAGCGGCGCGGACCACCGGGGACCCGAGCCCGAGGCCCCTCGGGACCAGCAGGTTGGGTTTCATTCGGTCAGCACGGCTCGAGGGCAGATCACAAGTGATAAGATGACAAAGCTAATAAAAATGACACGTTTGATTCATTTCCGTAGGCTACCCAAGGCTCCTCTGTAACTGTGAGTGAGGTTGCATTGCGGTCAGCACTCACGCACAGCAGGTGCCCGTGCTGTCAGCGCTGACTTCCCGAGCTCCTTCACCCTCCAGAGGCTGTCTGCACGCGGTGTCGCGGTGTCACATCGCGGGAGGCTGCGCTGCCAGGAAAGCTGCCAGCCCTCAGCGTCCCAGGGAGCTCAGAGGACCCCGTGCCCGGGTAACGTGCGCTCGCCTGCTGGCCCGCGTTCCTCCTGTGAGAAGCGTGACGGGCAGTGCCAGTGGAGCACTAGTCCCCGTCTGTCCTGGCGGCGTCGCACTCCCTTGTCGCGTGTGCACACCGCGGCTCGCAGGGAGCGGGC
Source organism: Oryctolagus cuniculus (assembly GCF_964237555.1). Lineage (NCBI taxonomy): Eukaryota > Metazoa > Chordata > Mammalia > Lagomorpha > Leporidae > Oryctolagus > Oryctolagus cuniculus. Next base: position 8,956,908 of record NC_091436.1, read on the forward strand.
TGCCACGCTAGACCTTTGCGGGGCTGTTCGGACAGGTTTGAACGTGGGAAATACGTCGGCTGCCTTTTCTTTACGTAAGGATTTCACTTTTCACCCGAGAGCTCCTGTCTCCTGACTGTGTCACAGCACAGGGAGGTTGCGTTATACTTTGTCATCTGCCACCTCCCATGTTGAAAATCACAGATCATTCTGTTTCCATAATCTTGTTCATCTTAAGCGGTAACTGGAGTCTTCAGGTTGGAGTGATTTGAAATAACTTACAATATTAACCCATGTACCTCAATTTCTTTTTCAGTTGGGTTTCAACAATATGTCCACATTCTATAAATGTGAAGAGAACACACCCATATTCCCATATGTTGTATAACTGCATTGTTTAAACCTCATAGCAACCTTCTGAGGCACACATGACAATATTTATACTTTCTTACATTTTCATTTTCTGGTTGTTAGCGCAGTCCACCAGCAAACCTTGACTGAGCACCTGCTGTGTGCCAGGAGCCACACAGGAGACCAGGAGCAGAGCAGTGGACAGACAGGAATACTGTACGCGCTCTGCAGGCCATAGCAGCCCGGCCTGGACCTAGATGAAGGTGCTGATGTGAACGAAGAAATCAGGTGGTTTCTCCTGAGTCCTAGGACTAAAGCTGGAACCAGATCTTCTCTCCTAATTGAACATAATTCTCTAAACAGCCTGACGTCTGGTGAGGTGGTTGCACTGGGGCAGGCGTTGGGGCACGTGGGCCGAGCTGCTGCTTTGGACGCCCCCAGCCACGCTGAGCCAGCTCCAGTCTTACTTGGCTACTCTGCTTCCCATCCGGCGCCCTGCTGATGTGCCTGGGAAGCAGTGCACCCACACAGGAGACCCGAACGGAGTTTCTGGCTCCTGGCTGTTGTAGCCATCTGGGGAGTCCACCAGTAGATGGAAGATCTCTCAGTCACTGTGCCTTTCAAATAAACATCTAAATCAATAATTACATTAACATTTATAAAATTACAGTCATTCCTGTTATCAACTGCTGGGTTAGGTCCATCTTGTTGAACAGACTTTATGAGCATCTTAAAATTTATGCTACTAATTGTGGCAGGAAGACAAAAAAAAAAAAACCTTTTTGTATTAGGGTTGCTACTGATTGCTTTTTTTTAAAAGATTTATTTATTTGAAAGAGTTATGCATAGAGAAGGAGGGGCAGAGAGAGAGGTCGTTTATCCACTGGTTCACTCCCCAATTGGCTGCAACGGCCGGAGCCAGGAGCCAGGAACCAGGAGCTTCTTCTGGGTCTCCCACATGGGTGCAGAGACCCAAGGACTTGGGCCATCTTCTACTGCTTTCCCAGGCCATAGCAGAGAGCTGGATCGGAAGTGGAGCAGCCGAGACTCAAACCGGTGCCCATATGAGATGCCGGCACTACAGGCAGTGGCTTTACCCGCCACCCCACAGCGCTGGACCCCTCAACCAACTTTCAGAAACCTTAAAATGAACTTGAGGTTGCTTACCTTCTACAATTCTAATCTTCCTTCACAGTAATCCAATCCAGAACTATGTTTTATATTCCATAAATTAATTCAATATATTAGAATATATGGAAATCTGTAGGCCCCACACTGAAATTGGTTAAGCTTAATTGTCATCCTAATCCATCCTAGAAACAAAAATGATTGAGAGAGTAGGGCCTTGTCCCTGTCAGAAAACTTAGAGATAACGAGTCATATATTTCCTGGAGAGAAGAATAGCAAACAGAAACTCTTAAGTTTTCTTAAAGTTTATGAAGAATTTCTTCAAGTGTGTGAGACTTTATGGTAAGTCATAAGGCACTTATGAAAAGTCTTCTAGATACGGAACCTGTAAGCAGTTTTGCAAATGAGCTCAATGCATAAAATCTTCAAGTTGCCATTGCCCACATTTGCTAATACTTGTCTCATGACTTCTGTTCCTTTACTTTTTTTTTTTTTTTTAATTTGACAGGTAGAGTTATAGACAGTGAGAGAGACAGAGAGAAAGGTCTTGCTTCCATTGGTTCACTCCCCAAATGGCTGCTATGGCCGGCGCTGCGTCGATCTGAAGCCAGGAGCCAGGTGCTTCCTCCCGGTCTCCCATATGGGTGCAGGGACCCAAGCACTTGGGCGATCCTCCACTGCCTTCCCGGCCACAGCAGAGAGCTGGACTGGAAGAGGAGGGACCAGAACTAGAACCCAGCGCCCCAACTGGGACTAGTACCCAGGGTGCCGGTGCCGCAGGCGGAGGATTAGCCTAGTGAACCACTGTGCCAGCCTCCTTTCCTTTTCAATTAAGCTAGCAGAAGCTAATATTAAAATGAATAACATGCAATACAAGTACAGAGGTTGTCATTTCCGATTTAAGTCCCCACGTGACTAAAGTGCTTGTAGATAGAGGTTGGATATAGTTCTCCCGCGCAGGCCTCACTGCATTTGGGCCATCGAGGCGAGTGCATGGCCTGTGAGCAGCCCGGTCTCAGTGAGGGTGGAGACTGAAGGCACGGATGCAAAGCCAGGGGCCTGGGCTCACTTCTCCGCCTGCAAGGAGGCTCTTCACCACACTGAAGGCGGCTTGCCTTTCTCAAAGCTTAAAAAAAAAAAAATAGGCAGAAGAGCTGGTTTATCAATCTTATACCCATTTCATATGGACACTGGTTCGAGACCCAGCTGCTGCACTTCTGATCCAGCTCTCTGCCTGGCCTGGGAAAGCAATGGAAGATGGCCCAAGTCCTTGGGACCCTGCATCCGTGTGGGAGACCTGGAAGAAGCTCCTGGCTCCTGGCTTCGGATCAGCACAGCTCTGGCCGTTGCAGCCATCTGGGGAGTGAACCAGCAGATGAAAGACACCCCCCTCTCCCTCCCTCCCTCCCTCCCTCCCTCCCTCTCTCTCTCTCTCTCTCTGTCTCTCTATCCCCCTCCCTCCCTCCCTCCCCCCCCACCCCACCCCTGCTTCTCTAATAAAAAAATTTTTTTTTAAAGTCAAATAATGGTGGTCCAAGTGGGGGAAGTGGCCTTTTGTGTATTATATCAAAATGTCATAACAATAATTTGCTAATGGTACCCATCTCATCTGTTCCAGAAAAGCTTCAGTTTCTTATTTTCATGTTTTATTTTCCGTGGAAAATTTGATAACATTCTGCTTTCCTCTTGTGTTGAATCGCAGGAAATATCCGTATATGTTCTGTACCTCCGTAGCCATGGCAATTTATCTCAATTTATTTAGGATAAAGGTATTCTGAAGAGGCCCAGACATGGGCTTAATGTCTTCATTGACCTATTAGCACCGATTCTTTTTTTAAGATTTATTTATTTATTTAAAAGGCAGAGTTACAGAGAGATCAATCTTCCATCTGCTGGTTCACTCCCCAGATGGCCACAACAGCTGGAGCTGGGCCGATCCAAAGCCAGGAGCTTCCTCTGGGTCTCCCACGTGGGTGCAGGGGCCCAAGCACTTGAACCATCTTCTACTGCTTTCCCAGGCCATAGCAGAGAGCTGGATTGGAGGAGGAGCAGCCGGGACTTGAACCTGTGCCCATATGGATGCCAGAGCTTCAGGCCAGGGCTTATCCCGCTGCACCACAGCACCGGCCCCAATCAGTGATACAAGTTTACATCATTAAAGTTGGATGGGTTAGATGTTGTGAACCAAGAAAACAGAATAACTGAAAGATATGAGTTAAAAGATAAGGTAACAACATTATAGTTTTGCTTATAAATAAATAAATTCAAGAGTAAAGTATTTTAAAAGATAAAATAACAATTGTTTGACAATTTGGGAGACAGACTATGGTGTAGTAGGTTAAGCCACTGCTTGCAGTGCCAGCATTCCATAAGAGTGCCTATTCAAGTTCCAGCTCCTCCACTTCTGATCCAGCTCCCTGCTAATGCAGCAGGGAAAGCAGGAGATGATAGCCCGAGTTCTTGGGCCCCTGAACACACCTAAGAAACCTGGTTGGAGTTCCTGGCTTCAGCCTGACCTAGCCGTGGCTGTTGGCAGCCATTTGGGAGGTAAACCAGCAAATGGAAGATCTGTCACTCTGCCTTTTGAATAAATATTTTTTAAAAAATAAACTATTTTAGGCCGGCGCCGCAGCTCACTAGGCTAATCCTCTGCCCACCCCGGGTTCTAGTCCCGGTTGGGCTGCCGGATTCTGTCCCGGTTGCCCCTATTCCAGGCCAGCTCTCTGCTGTGGCCCGGGAGGGCAGTGGAGGATGGCCCAAGTGCTGCACCCGCATGGGAGACCAGGAGGAAGCACCTGGCTGCTGGCTTCGGATCAATGCAGCATGCTGCCATTTGGGGAGTGAACCAATGGAAGGAAGATCTTTCTCTCTGTCTCTCTCACTGTCTTAACTCTGCCTGTCAAAAAAAAAAAAAAAAACTATTTTAACTGTTTTGAAAACAGAGTTCAAAGTCAGTAAATTTTTTGCCACTATATTCCTTCATGACTTACGAACATTTTGGTAATAATTGTCTTCTCACATTTTAAATTAGACGGATATCTGTGTTTACCACTAGGGGTCAGTAAAACCCTAAAGTAAAATTAACATACCGCCAACTTCATACATAATTTAGTGATCCTAAGAGACCTTGGGAGGAAGAATCAAAAACTCCTTGGAGACCCTGAACTCTGTTGAATACTTTAACCCGCCCTGAGTTATCTTCCAGCTCTGTGGGGATGGTAGACTCAAAGGTCCTTCAGAGTAGACCTTAGCTGTCATGTCTGCCAGTCTTCTGTCCAATTCACAATTCTTAGATGGCCACGTGGTCTTTGTTCAGTCGCTGTAAGGGAGACTTCCGCTGTCGTAGCTGCTTGAGATAGAAATTCTGATTTGGTTTTGTCTCACCAGGCCTGAGCTATGGTTAATGTTTAGTTAACTCCTTTGTTGGACAGTTCTCATTTTGGGGGGAAAAATTTACAGTGAATCAAAAATCTATCCCATTCCAACCTGTGCTTATTGGTCATAATCCTGGGGACTGATTATGGTGTAGGAAGCCAGAACAACTTTATTACCGTATCCACATGTTTTTCCCCCGAGTCTTCCTCCTAGTGGAGTATCACCATTCTTCCCAGTTGATCTCCCGGATGGCACGGTGTCAGAACTTGGCACACTCCCCACTCGGCACTCTGCTTACCTTGAAACTCCCGTGTAGTCAGAGTTCCTCTTAAGCCCTGCTTCCGAGAATTCGGTGCACACTGTAGATGCCATTTCACTCCGCAAGACATTTGGTAGAACTGCTCTCTCCCATGACTTGGACATCACCAGCTCACTCCCTCCACACTCACACCAGATATAGCGAAGAAAACGCCAAAGTGCTTCCAAGTGGTCGCAGTGCCACAAAGTCCACATACTGCAGTGTACTCTCTAAGCCGAATCTAACATTTTGCTAACCATCTTGGCTGTTTGGCTATTAATCCCCCAGCATGTGAGAAGTGATATAAATGATATATCAACAGTACCGGCACTGTGGCATAACGGGTAAAGCCACCGCCTCCCGGCTGCTCCACTTAAGATCCAGCTCTCTGCTATGGCCTGGGAAAGCAGTATAAAATGGTTCAAGTCCTTGGGCCCCTGCACCTGTGTGAGAGACCCAGAAAAAGCTCCTGGCTCCAGATCAGTGCAGCTCCAACCGTTGTGGCCATCTGGGCAGTGAACCAGTGGGTGGAAAATCTCTTTCTCTCTACCTTTGCCTTTCAAATAAATAAATAAATCTTAACAATAATAATAATGTAATATATCAACAGAGAAAGACTGTCATAGGAAGACCCATAGGGTTAGCATGTATAAAACAAAAAGCAGGAAAAAAAGGGAAAAATGGGTAACTCACAGTATGACTGGGGCGGATATTTGGCACAGTGGTTAAGGAACAGTGGCTAAGACACTGCTCAACACACACCCTGGGAAGGCAGCAGATGATGGCTCAAGCAACTGGATCCCTGCCAGCCACATGGGAGACCAAATGGAGCTGGCTGGGGCTTTGGCCCAGTGCTATTTGGGGAGTGAACCAGTGGATGAAAGATCTCAGTCTCTCTCCTTGTATGTGCCTTTCAAATAAAATGAAAATAAAATTTTAAAGTATAACCACTTAGTAAAAGTTGAATGTTCTTCCACTAGATGTATCATTATATTAAAGCACAGAATGAAAATCAATGTATATGGAGGAAGCACTTTTTGATATTTACTTGTTTAAAAAACAGAGAGAAAGGAGAAACTTTCCATCTGCCCAGCGGCTACCCAGGGCTAGACTGGGCTGAAGCCAGGAGACAGGAGCTCAATCTAGATGCCTCCTGTAGGTGACAGAGACCCAATACTTGGACCATATGTCTCTATCTTCCTGGGCACATTAGCGGGAGCTTGACTGGAACTTGAGAAGCTGGGACTCGAGAAAATACACTGATGTGGGATGCTGGCTTAACCTGCCACACAACTGCAGCCCCTGTAATGATGGAATGCAGACCTCTGAAAATCTCTTCCATAAAACGATGGAGAGACAGGCAAAAACTGCCAGGATCGGCATTTTCAGAACTCTGGGAATTAACCAGTGGCTTGCAAATATGGAGGCGTGTTTATCGAAAATGAATCTCAGAACAATGAGCTCCACGACACTAACTTGCCCAAGTTCATCTACTCTTCTCAGCTCCACCATAGCCTTGAAAACCAACAGACTCAGAACCACAGTAAGGGGCGGGGGGGGAGGGGTGGGCAGCAACCAAGAAGCCACGGAAGGGAGCAGAGTGGGCTTGCTGCTGCCCAGAAAGCCACATCCTCAGACGACTGTCACTATTTGACCTGCGTAGCAGTTCCCTGGAAAAAGCCCGTGTACAGGGCTTATCTTTATTTGACCTGACTCAGAGCTTGCTCAATGAGGAAGGTCCTAACACCAGGGCATTTGTTTTTTGAAAAGAACAAGCAGCAATTGTTTTACCATCACAGCTGCCTGAGTTGGAACGAGTACAAGAAAACTTCATAAAGGTCATGGGAAAATGGAACTAAAAGATGAATCTTGGTAAAAAAAAATTTTTAAACCATTCATAGGTTTTTAGAATATTCATTTTCATAAACTTTGTGAGGAAACACCAAAACTAAAACACACACATTGAAAGTCATGGGATTGGGATATCCATGAGAGGTTTTGACAGTGTTTGTAATGTTCCTGGAAATACGTGTGTAGGACTATATACATGCCCAGGAAAGACCTGGGGAGGCCTGAGTTGCTCATATCTGACTAACCTTGAGGACCTGCATAACCAAGAATGGAAGGCTAAGGCAAAATTAAAAATGCCAGAATACTGAAGGTGTGTCCCAACATATAAAGAATCCCTCTACAAGGGGTGGGAGTCTCACTGGCTGTGGGCATTTATGGAAATCTGTCCAATTATTAACTGACCGCTAAGTCAACTGAGCAGACCTTGGTGGCCTCACAAAGAATACAAGGTTTACAGGATGTTTCCAGAAACTCATTCAACAAAAAGCAACAAATAGAAAAGCAAGAACAAACAGGTTGGAGGAGTGGGACAAGAATGATTTCCACAGCTGCTACATTATAATTATTTAAAATGCCCCAGTTCTGGCCAGCACTGTGGCACAGCAGGTTAATACCCTGGCCTGAAGCGCCAGCTTCCCATATGGGCGCCGGTTCAAGACCCAGCTGCTCCACTTCCGATCCAGCTCTCTGCTATGACCTGGGAAAGCAGTAGAAGATGGCCCAAGTCCTTGGGCCCCTGCACCCACGTGGGAGACCCAGAGGAAGCTCCTGGTTCCTGGCTTCAGATCAGCACAGCTCCGGTCATTGTGGCCAACTAGGGAGTGAACCATCGGATGGAATAATCATTCTCTCCTCTTTTCTCTTCTCTTCTCTTCTCTTCTCTTCTCTTCTCTTCTCTTCTCTTCTCTTCTCTTCTCTTCTCCTCTTCTCTCTCTGTGTAATTCTGAATTTCTAATTAAATAAATAAATAAAGTCCCAATTATCAGCAAAGCAATTAGAAGACATGCACATATAGAAAAATAACCAATAGAAAACGTTACTGAGGACGGGGATTTTTGAATGTTTACTAAATGTACTTTAATCAGCTATTATATGTGCAAAGAACCAAATGAAAGAATATCTGCAAAGATAAGTATGAGGATAGAATGTTATCTCACCAGATAGTGAATAGTAATTAGATAGAAATCAGAAAATAACCAGTAGAAATTCTGTTGTTGAAAAAGACATGAACTGAAATGAAGATTGTCTCCAGGGCCTCAGTAACAGATCTGATTTAGCAGAAAACAAAACCAATGAAACTGATTTTAAGCTGAGATAATCCACTCTGAGGAACAGGAAAAAAAAATGAAGAAAAGTAAACAGAGCTTCAGAGGCCTGTGGGACATCAGGTGGAACAATAGGAGTCCCAGCAAGAGAGAGGGGGCAGAAAGAGGATTTGAAGAGACCGTGGCCAGAATTGGATGAAAAGGTTTATCTTCATACTCCAGGTAAGAGAACTAAAGAACTACACAACCAGACTTCCCATAATCAAGAGACAAATAGGATATTGAAAATAGCAAGACAGAGGTGACTCCTCAGCTACCTGGGCTCCTTGGTGAGATTAGCCGCTGACTTCTCATCCGGCACAATGGAGGTGAAAAGGGATGGGATGATCAGTGTTCAAAGTGCTGAAAGAGAAGGGCTGCTGCTACGGTTGGGGTTTGTCCCGCAGAATTCCTGTGTTACAGACTTCATCCCCAAAGTAATATGTTAATAGTGTTTGGAGGTGGGGCTTTGAGGAGGTAGGTAGGGTTAGACACCATCGTGAGGGAGGGACCACAATGACTGTGTTGCTTATAAGAAGCAACAGAGAGACTTGAGCTGCTTCCTGTGTCTCACCCTGTGATGCCCACCCCCACCCCACTGCCGTGATCCAACCAGATGCTGAGCACATGGCCAGCACTACCTCTTATTAAACTTCCCAGGGGCTACTTCTCTATCCTTTACAAATTGCCTAGTCTCTAATATTCCATTATAGCAACAGAAAGTGGCTAAGATGGCTTCCATCCAAGAATTACATGCCCAGACAAATGGAGAAGTTAAGACATTCCCAGATAATCAAAAAGCGAGAACTTATCACAAGCAGACCTGCCCTACAATACTAAAGGAAGACTCATGCAGAAAGACAGTAGACAGTAACTCAAATCCATATGAAGAGAATAAAGAGCACCAGTAAAGATCATATATACTCAGTTCACATATACTTTTCTTTGTAACCCTTCTGTCATTTAAAAGACAACTGCATCATAAAGCAATCATTATAAAAGTGTATTAATGAGCTCTAGCATAGAAAGATCCATAGGATGGTAAGATTATAAAGGAGGGGAGGGAACAGAATGATACTAGAGGGAAACTCCTGTGCACTACTGTTACCTAAAGTAGACTGTTGAATCAGGGTAAAAGTTGTAATCCCCACAGCAACTACCAAGAAAGTAACTTCTTAAAAAATTAAAAAAGAGGGAGCTGGTGTAGTAGCACCGTAGGTTAATCCTCTGCCTGCGGCACTGGCATTCCATGTGGGTGCTGCATTGAGTCCTGGCTGCTCCTCTTTTGATCCAGCTCTCCACTGTGGCTAGGGAGAGCAGTGGAAAATGGCCCAGGTGATTGGACCCCTTCACCCACGTGGGAGACTTGGAGGAAACTCTTGCATCCTGGCTTTGGGTGGACCCAGCTCCAGCTGTTGAGGCCATTTGGGGAGTGAACCAGCAGGTGGAAGCCTTTTCTCTGTTTCTCCCTCTCTCTCTCTCTCTGCAACTCTGCCTCTCAAATAAATAAAATATTGAAAATTATAAAAGAAAAAACAAATAGAATAATAATAATAATAGAAAAGAGTAACCACAGGGGATGCCATCATGAATGGGCACAGTCGTGAAGTGAAAAGGCTTTTTTTTTTTTTGACGGGCAGAGTGGACAGTGAGAGAGAGAGACAGAGAGAAAGATCTTCCTTTTTACCGTTGGTTCACCCTCCAATGGCCGTCGCGGCCAGCGCACCACGCTGATCCGATGGCAGGAGCCAGGTGCTTCTCCTGGTCTCCCATGGGGTGCAGGGCCCAAGCACCTGGGCCATCCTCCACTGCACTCCCTGGCCACAGCAGAGAGCTGGCCTGGAAGAGGGGCAACCGGGACAGAATCCAGCGCCTCGACCAGCACTAGAACCCGGGGTGCCGGCGCTGCAAGGTGGAGGATTAGCCTAGTGAGCCGCGGCGCCGGCCTGAAAAGGCTTTTTCTAAACAAGAGCTTCAGTCTGCGGCTGGCTCACCAAGAGGCCGGGGGGGGGGGGGGGGGGCAGATCTGGCGACTTGGTGGGTTGTGGAGGAAGCTCTGGGGGTGGTGGAGGTGCCTTGGCCATGGCGGAAGCTTCGGTGGAAGAGAAGGCTATGGAGGAGGGGCTGGTGGCAGCCACGGTGGTGGTCCTGGTTCTAGCAGCAGAGGAGGCTGTGGTGGTGGCCCAGGGTCTGGAGACCAAGGTGGTGGTACAGTGCAGGAGGATGTGGTGGTTACCGCGAAGGAGGAAGTTTGGAGGTGGCAAGTATGGTGGTGGTGGACACTACAGTGACTGGGTAATTACCGTGAACAACAGCAATCAGACCGTGGAGCCACGGAAGGTGGCAGCTTTGGTGGCGGCAGCTCCGGCCGCTCCTAGGGTGGTGGTTACAGATCTGGCGGTGGAAGTGGTGGACGTGGTAGCAGAAGGTTCTGAAAACAGCAGAAGTGGGCTGGAGTTCTCAGCAGGAGAGTGAGGATCGTCAGGGCTCTGAGACAGTCGTCCCAGTGCGTTAGAGGAACTGTCAAGTCTGCCACAGAAGGCGCGGTGATCCACAGTCAGACAAGTGACTGCGCCTGAACAGGAAACCCTCCTTGCTCAGGGCTGTGAGCGCCACAGTTTGCAAAAAGCACAGCTGTTGATTACTGTATTGTGGAGTCACTTAGATGCACGCTCCTGAGGTCTTTAATCTGTTGCAGCTTTGTCTTTTCATCACATCAGGTACGTTGCCCTGTAAATCTTGGTAGTGGTACCGGGAATAAAAAATTAAGGAATTATTCCCTTTTCAATATTTGTGTAGTTCAGTTTTTCTATATTTTAGTACAGAAACTTTAACACGATGCCGTTTCAAAGCTGTTCCCTTGTGAGTTAACAAGATCGTTGTTAATTACTATTTTATAGGAATTTTGATGAAGTTAATGAAGAAACCCCGCCTGACTTACTGGTCAAGGGGAACCTGTGCTACCCATTTCCAAACCATGATATGAACGGGTACTGACATGTGGAGAGACAGATATTTGTATGTGTGCAATGTGTGTTTTAGATAAATAGGATTGGGTATTTAAATTAGCACATCTGTGAATTTAATAGCATTAGGATTACCTTCAAATGAAAAATCTCAAAATTCAAAAAAAAAAAAGAAATGAAAAATATCTGTGGGGTCTGTTGATTTTTGAAAAATGTTCAAGACCACTTAATAGGAGAAGATTCATCTTTTCAATAATGGCACAGCTGGATATTCTCATGCAAAAAAAGTCAAATTCTGGGGCTGGTGATGTGGTGAAGCAGGTTAAAGCCCCGGCTTGCAGCACCAGCATCCTATATGGGCACCAGTTCGAGTCCCAGCTGCTGCTTCCACTTCAGCCCCCTGCTAATGCACCTGGGAAAGCAGCAGAGGACGGCTCAAGTCCTTGGGCCCCTGCACCCATGTGGGAGACCTGGAAGAAGCCCCTGGCTCCTGCTTCAGGACAGCTCTGCCCAGCTGTTGTGGCCGTTTTGGAAGTGAACCAGTGGACAGAGGAGCTCTGTGTGTCTCTACCTCTCTCTCTGTAACTTTGTCTTTCAAATAAATAAGTCTTTTTAAAAAAAAGTCACTCTACTTCACAACATATATAAAAATAAGTTCCAGATGGATCATAGACCTAATGTAAGCTCCATGATTTCTTGCATATGACATCAGAAGCGCAATTACAAAAGAGAAAAATAGGACCATCACTGTGGTGTAGCAGGTAAAGCCACCGCCTGTAATGCCAGCGTCCCATATGTGTGTCAGTTCAAGTCCCGGCTGCTCCACTTCCTATCCAGGTCACTGCTAATGCACCTGGGAAAGCAGTTGATGGTGGCTCAAGTCCCTGGGCCCCTGCGCTCACATGGGCGACCCAGAAGGAGCTCCTGGCTCCTGGCTTCAGATCGGCTCAGCCATTTGGGGAGTGAACCAGCAGATGGAAGACCTATCTCTCTCTCTCTCTCTCTCTCTCTCTCTCTCTCTCTCCCTCTCTCTCTAAGTTTTAAGCATTTTATTCAGGGAGAGAAGCGCACAGGAAGGTGAGGGCTTTAATTAGGGGATAAAGAAGTCTAGACGCTAAGTTCAGTCCATACCAGGCAGAGAGCCAGCTGGGCACCACTTGGAGCAAACATGCAGGCGGGAAAGCAGAGGCTAAAAGGCTGGTGCCTGGGCTGGCGCCGCGGCTCACTAGGCTAATCCTCCGCCTAGCGGCGCCGGCACACCGGGTTCTAGTCCCGGTAGGGGCGCCGGATTCTGTCCCGGTTGCCCCTCTTCCAGGCCAACTCTCTGCTGTGGCCAGGGAGTGCAGTGGAGGATGGCCCAGGTGCTTGGGCCCTGCACCCCATGGGAGACCAGGAAAAGCACCTGGCTCCTGGCTCCTGCCATCGGATCAGCGCGGTGCGCCGGCCGCAGCGCGCCGGCCGCGGCGGCCATTGGAGGGTGAACCAACGGCAAAAGGAAGACCTTTCTCTCTGTCTCTCTCTCTCTCTCACTGTCCACTCTGCCTGTAAAAAAAAAAAAAAAAAAAAAAAAAAGGCTGGTGCCTGAAGGCATGGGGCAACAAGGGCGGGGTCCACCGTGCTCCAGGCCTTTTATTTACTCCTAAAGGGGTGTGGTTACATGGTCTGATTGGCAGGTGAGTGTCCAATTGAAGACCTCTCTCTCTCTAACTGTGCCTAACAAATAAGCAAATCTTTCAAAAGAAAAAAAATGGATATTCAAGCAGGTGAATAAACAACCTAAAGAATGAGATAAAATACAACCAAATATATCTAAAAAGGGACTTAAATCTAGATTGTACTTACAGTGAACTCCTAAAACTCAAGAATAAAATGCCAACCCGATTTGTAAAAGGGTAAAGGATTTAAAGAGATTCCACAATTCCCAAAGAATTCAAAGGGCTAATCAGCATGGGAAAATGTGTCAAACATTGGTCACTATGGAAATGCAAGTCAAAGCCACTTGATGTCCACTAAGGTGGCTTACAGGAGGCAACAGCAGAGGTCTGGAAGATGAAGAGAAATTTGAACCACACTTTGTTGTCAACTGAGTTACAGGGTGGAGCAGCTTCTTTGGATGGAAAACAAATTTGCTAGTTTCTTAAAATGTTCAAGAGTATATCTACAGCCAGCGCCACAGCTCACTTGGCTAATCCTCTGCCTGCGGCGCCGGCACCCTGGGTTCTAATCCCTGTTGCTCCTCTTCCAGTCCAGCTCTCTGCTGTGGCCCGGGAGTGCAGTGGAGGATGGCCCAAGTGCTTGGGATGCTTCACCCACATAGAAGACCAGGAAGAAGCAGCTGGCTTCTGGCTTCGGATTGGCGCGGCTCTGGCTGTTGCAGCCATTTGGAGAGTGAACCAACAAAAGGAAGACCTTTCTTTCTGTCTCTCTCTCACTGTCTAACTCTGCCTGTCAAAAAAAAAAAAAAAAAAGTAAATCTACGAGCCAGCATTTCCACCCCCAAGAGAAATGAAACACCCACACACACAAAAAAAATCTTATTCGTAACAGCCAAAAACAAGAGGAAACAACATGAATATCCATAAACTGATAAACAGACACAAAATATGGCGTCTCCATGTGAGACACTGACAATAAAGAGTGGAATGCTCTATGCTCTAACATGGGTGAATCCTGGAATCTAATTGTAATGCGTGGGAATCAGCTGTCCTGAAGATCATAGACTGAGGATTTGTTTATGCCAAAAGGCAAATCTTAGAGACAGAAATATAAATCAGCGGGTGTCAGAGGCTGTGGGAGGAGAGACTGATGGGGACCACCTGCTGATGGGAATCGGATTTATTTTGGGGGTAATGCCGATGTTCCAGAATCAGATAGTAGTTACAATTACATGACTGCGAATATACTAAAAGCCAGTTAACTGTACGTCCTAAAAGAGAAGCTTCATTACATGTAAACTGTAGCATGACGGCGCTACTTAAGAATGCACACTTCTAGAGATGGCCCTGGGTCGTTAGGAAACTGGAAGTCTGTTCCCTGCCTTCCGTTTGAGACTCCTCATAGGGGTGCTCTACAGACAAGAGCGTAAAGGAGCGTAGACAGAGGCACAGCTGTGCCGTCCTGGCCAGATGAAGTGCTCCTCTACTTTTCTCCCCAAATATGTGGTGCAGTGTTAGGTAACTGAAGGAACCTGTGCTGACGCTGGTGTGTGAACGCCCTGTTCTGGGAGCTGCTGAGCCTCCCCAGGAAAGGAATGTGGGAAACGGCTTCCAGCAGCGGGTGAACGCACCCCACAGGGGCGCTGGTTCAAGACCCGGCTGCTCCACTTCCGATCCAGCTCTCTGCTATGGCCTGGGAAAGCAGAAGAAGATGGCCCAAGTCCTTGGGCCCCTGCACCCATGTGGGAGACCCGGAAGAAGCTCCTGGCTCCTGGCTTCGGATTGGAGCAGCTCCGGCCATTGTGGCCAACTGGGGAGTGAACCAGCAGATGGAAAACCTCTGTGTGTGTGTGTGTGTGTGTGTGTGTAACTGACTTTCAAATAAAAATAAATAAATCTTTAAAAAAAAAAAAGAAAGAAAGAAACGGCTTCCAAAGAGACTTCCCGCTCCGAAGGTAAACAGTCATGAAAGAGCCCTCCCCTTCAATGTAACAAACTCCATTTTAAACACAAAGCATACTCTTTGTTGAGAATCTTCTACTAGAACCTTTTTTGCCCATATTCTCTACCTCAGGGCACACGACTGTATCTTAGTCATTTGGGAAATATTTAAAGCCATTTGAGAATTCCAACTGTCAGAATATTATTAAAATCTTGAAAAATATTTTACATTGAAGTATTCTACATTGAAGTATTTTTTTAATGTTTACTTACTTATTTTCGTCTACTTGAAAGGCAGCGCAACAGAGAGAGAGACGAGATCTTCCACGCGCTGCTTCACTTCCCAGATGGCTGCAACAGCCAGGCCGAGTCAAGCGTTAGCCAGGATCCAGGAACTCCGTCCTGGCCTCCCGTGTGGGTGGCAGGGCCAAGCACGTGGGCCATCGTCTGCTGCCTCCCAGGTGCATTAGCTGGGAGCTGGGCTGGAGGTGGAGCAGCTGAGACCTGAACTGGCACTCGGTATGCAACGCCAGCGTCACGGGGCCGCTTAACCCTCTGCCACAAATCCAGCCCCAAAGTTAAAGTTTGTTTCGCAAGATTTTCTTTTAAGATGCATTCATTTATTTGAAAGACAGAGTGAGGCGGTGGGAGAGAGGGAGACTTCCATCTGCTCCTTCATTCCCCAAATGGACACAAAGGCGAGGGCTGAGCCAGGCCAAAACCAGGAGCCTGCTATTACTCCGTCCATGCAGGTCTCCCACCCGGGTGGCAAGGGCCCAAGTACTTGGCCCATCATCCGCTGCCTTCCCAGGCACAGGAGAGGAAGCTGGATTGGAAGCAGAGCAGCCAGGACTTGAACCAGCGCTCACATACGGGATGCTGGCATCACAAGCAGCAGCTTGATCCACTGCGCCAAACACCCTCCAGTAGAGGTGACCAAGACACACCGCCAGCTTCTCGTAGGTCAGCCCTCCGCCGCGTGTTCATGTGAAGCTCATCTGTCTATGAGTCCACAGAGAGCTCACCAGAGGTTCTTCATTTTTTAAAAAAATATTTATTTATTTGAAAGTCAGAGTTATACAGAGAAAGGAGAGGTAGAGGTAGAGGTAGAGGTAGAGAGAGAGAGAGAGAGAGAGAGAGAGGTCTTCCATCCCCTGGTTCACTCCCCAGCTGGCCACAACAGCTGGAGCTGCACTGTTCTGAAGCCAGGAGCCAGGAGCTTCTTCCAGGTCTCCCTCGTGGATGCAGGGGCCCAAGGACCTGGACCATCTTCTGCTGCTTTCCCAGGCCACAGCAGAGAGCTGTGGAAGTGGAGCAGCTGGGACTAGAACCGGCACCCATATGGGATGCCAGCACTGCAGGCAGCGGCTTTACCAGCTACTCCACAGCATCGGCCCCTCTTCATTTTAAATTAAGAGAATTTTTAGGGCCACCAAAATTCACCAAGCAGATGTTAACTGATGACAAGAGCCTGATTACATCTGGATCCCAGAACTTAGATACCAGTGGAAGGCCATACAAGCATGGTGTAGAAAGAGCCTTGAGCCAGCTAATCCCACAGACCTGTAATTTAACTCAGTCCACAAAAACTCATACAGTCCACGGCAGAAACTGAAAAATACAGACAAGGCTGTAAGTTTTTCCCCTTTAAAGAAGTGTCCCTTTTTTCAGAGGTTGCATTTGGGAAGGGTATGACAATAAATTGAAATAAAAATAATGGAGATTAGATACTAGCAATTTTTCCTCTCCATTTGTCCATTGTTAAAAATTGTTCCTGAATTCTTACTGGGCTTTGGTGTACACGCTGTAGGCACAACTGTCCGCACCTCTCATCTTTGTAGGATGGTAGATATACAAGTAATTCCTGCAGCTAGCAAACCTTCTTATGGGGTGAGAAGGGGGAAAATCTACTTTCTAATGTCACTAAGATCTATAGAATGTACAGGGGCCGGTGCTGTGGCATAGTAGGTTAAGCCTCCGTCTGTGGCACCCGTATACCATACAGGAGCTGGTTCGAGTCCCAGCTGCTCCTCTTCCAATCCAGCTCCCTGCTAATGACCTGGGAAGGCAGCAGAAGATGGCCAAGTCCTTGGGCCCCTGCACCCATGCGGGAGACCTGGATGGAGCTCCTGGCTCCTGGCTTCAGCCTGGCCCAGCCCTGGCTGCTGCAGGCATTTGGGGAGTGAACCAGCAGATAGAACATCTCTCTGCCTCTGCTTCTCTCTCTGTCACTCTGCCCTTCAAATAAAATTAATAAATCTCTTCTAAAAATCAGCTTCCTCGGCAACTGGGCAGTGGATGGAGCAGACAGACGGTGAAGGGGCAGAGAGCGGGGGCTGTGCAGCGGAGGTTCCTGTTCCCCGGCCTCTCGCTGGGACAGGGTGCAGTCCATGCAGAGTGCAGCCCCCGTAGCCCCATAGCCCGGCACAGCAAACACGGGGGCGAGGAAGACAGGGCCGCTCAAGAGTGTGGAGGGATTTTGGAAGCCAAAAAGGAATTCTCCAAATGTATCTGCCCACATTTCTGAGGGACCTTGGAAGCATGTTATATGTGGACCAAACTCGGAGAGACGCATCAAAGGGGAAGCATTTGGGGGCCAGCGCTGTGGTGTCGCAGGTTAAGCCTCCGCCTGCGATGCCAGCTTCCCATATGGGTTCCGGTTCCAGACCCAGCTGCTCCACTTCTGATACAGCTCACTGCTAATGACCTGGGAAAGCAGTGGAAGGTGGCCCAAGTGCTTGGGCTCCTGCACCCACGTGGGAGACTTGGATGAAGCTCCAGGCTCCTGGCTTTGTCCTGGCCCAACCCTTGACATGAAGACCATTTGGGGAGTGAACCAGCAGATGGAAGATATTTCTCTCTCTCTCTCTCTCTCTCTCGCTCTCGCTCTTCTCCTCTCTCTGCAACTCTGCCATTCAAATAAATAAAAAATAAATAAACAAAAGGAATGCTGATCATCAGAGAAAACTAACAGAATCCAGAATTTTCATAACTTGATATTATAATGTCCAGAATACAATAAAACTACCTGTCAAGAATTCACAGAAAAGTTAACTTCAAAAGTTCTTCAAAAGTTCATGGGAAAATGAAATCAAAAGAAGTTTATTTTAATGCAAAAAGTTTTAAAAATATGCACAGTTTTTTCATAATGCACATGTTCCGTGAACTTCCTGAATTCTACTCATAGAACTACCTGAGGATCCAGAATCCCATTCTTGGGTGTACACCCAAGGGGAATGAAGTGAGTCTGCGCTGTTCCCAGTAGCCAAGCGATGGACACTACCAGACGGCTCATCCACCCGTGCGCAGGTAGGGAAACGTGATGCACCTGCACAGTGGAATGCCGCCAGCCGTTAGACGGGCCGGAACCCCGCCGTGTGCACAGCGTGGCAGGAACCAGTAAGTCGAAGAAGCTGGGCACAGAAAGACAAATGCTGCAGGATCGCGCTCCCGTGGGAAGCTAAGCCAGCTGAGCTCACTCAGGGAAGAAGAGAGCAGAATAGAGCCACCAGGGGAGGGGAGGTGGGGGATGGAGGCAGAGAGAGGTCGGCTATCAGGGATCAGTTAGAAAGGAACGCGTTCTAGTGCTTCCCAGTGCGGTGGGATGACTAACTCAGCACGTCTTATTATGGTTCCCAACGCATAAGTGATGGATGTGTGAGGAGTTGAAGTGCTGGTCACCCTGATTTGATCGTTACGCACTGGATCCGCGTATCAGTTCACCACACTGTGCTCCTCGAATATGTAGGATTATTACGTGTCAGTTCAAAAACCAGGGTCGGGGTTTGGCACGGAGGTTAAGTCACCACTCGGGCTGTTCGGTTCCCGGCTGTGCCACACTTCCAATCCAGTTTCCCGCTAATGCACCTGGGAAGTAAAGAACCACAGCTCAAGTGCTTGGGCCCCTGCACCCACGTGGGAGACCCAGACGGATTCCCGGCTCCCGCTTCAGCCTGGCCCAGCCCAGCCGCTCGTGAGCATCCGGGGAGTGAACCAACAAATGGAAGATTTTCTCTCCACACCAAGCCCCGCCCCGGCCGTTCAAAAATGAAAACACAAACTTTTTCAATAAAGAAATTTATTTTTAAGACACATTTTAAAATTTTAAAAAAATTAATTTTTTTAATTTTTTAAGATAAAAAATTTTTTTTTTTTTTTGACAGGCAGAGTGGACAGTGAGAGAGAGAGACAGAGAGAAAGGTCTTCCTTTGCCGTTGGTTCACCCTCCAATGGCCGCCGCTGCAGCCGGCGCACCGCGCTGATCCGATGGCAGGAGCCAGGATCCAGGTGCTTTTCCTGGTCTCCCATGGGGTGCAGGGCCCAAGCACCTGGGCCATCCTCCACTGCACTCCCTGGCCATAGCAGAGAGCTGGCCTGGAAGAGGGGCAACCGGGACAGAATCCGGCGCCCCAACCGGGACTAGAACCCGGTGTGCCGGCGCCGCAAGGTGGAGGATTAGCCTATTGAGCCACGGCGCCGGCTCAAAAAATTATTTTTTAATCACTGAGAGAGAGAGAGAGAGACAGAAAAATCATCCATCCACCTGGTTCACTCCCCAGATGGCCTCAACGGCCAGAGCTGGGCTGGTCCAAAGCCAGCAGCCAGGAGCCTTCTCTGGATCTCCCAGGTGGGTGCAGGGCCCCAAGGACTTCGGCCATCCTCTGCTGCCCTCCCAGGCACCTCAGTAGGGAGCTGGATTGGCAGTAGAGTAGCCAGGACTCGAACCGGCACCCACATGGGATGCTGGCACCACAGGCGGCAGCCCTACCCACAACACCACAGCGTCGGCCCCCAAGACATTTTTTAATCAAAAACTTACCTGCCTTAATAGAGAACGGAGAAAAAGGAACATGTTTTAAAGAAAAGAAAATCAACTGTGCCCAGTGCCAAGATGTACCAGACACTGGAAGTAACGGACAGGGATTCTTAGACAACTGTTAGAACTCTCCTCACTGAAGGAAATGGAACAAAATATGATTTCAATGAATGAAATCTCAGGAGAGAAACAGAAAAAATTAAAGAACCCAGTGGTGTACTGGAACAAAGAGAGCTGCTTCCACAGCCCATGCAGCTCATGTCAAGAGCCTCGGGTGGTCACTGACGTCAGACATGAGAGTGTTAATTGTTAAGTTAACAACAGGAGTCACTGTGCACTAGCTCCCCATGCAGGACCTCTGTCCTCAATGACTTGCATTATGAGAGTTAACTGTAAAACCAGTTCTCAAACTGTGTGTGTGTGTGTGTGTGTGTGTGTGTGTGTGAATTGTTGAAATCTTTACTTAGTACAGAGTTGGTCTTCTGTGTACCAAGTTAATTGAAAATGAATCTTAATGGAGAATGGGACTGACAAGGGGGAGGGAGGAGGAGGAGGGGTAGGAGTGTGGGTGGGAGGGCGGGTATGCTGGGAACAATCATTATATTCCTAAAGTCGTACTTAGGAAATTTTTATTCCTTAAAAGATAAATTTAAAAAAGCACAAAGCTTCTGCTCCACTCCCCACACCCGCACTCCCATCCCCCCGCCACGCGCGTGCGCACACACACACCAGGCCCAGGCAGCACCCACGGGAGGAGCACTTCCCGGCAGAGCAGTAGCCGCAGGAACGGTTTCCCCGTCGCCCCTCACGGGTGGCGGCTCCCATGGAGGGCGCAGAGCTGGACGTGGTCTCCCCCGTGGGTCCAGGGGAGGGGAGCCCTGCATTCTGACACCCACGAGGAGCGGGCCATGGGGAGGCACCGGCCTGCTGGGGCTCGGTCAGGCTCTGGGCCGCACGGTCCAGTGGCGGTGGCGCGACGTGGCGGGTCACGCGGCATTCCACCAGCAGTGACACCACTGCCACAGCACACAGCCGGGAGCCGTGGTCCAGCCTTCAGATCCCCCCAGTCCTGGGGTTGGAAAGCCAGCCTGCACGCTGCGACCTGGACACGCGGCCCCTCGCCGCTCGGTGCACCCCCTACATGCAAGGGGCGCCCCGTTCCTCGGTCCATCGACATCGCCAGAGGACTCAGAGCCCAGCTGCTGGCGTACGCGTGGGAGACACTGCAGAACAGCCGTGTGCCACAGGAAAGACCACACCTTTGGTTAGCAGGTACCCGGCCCATCTCCTAAGTCACAATGTCAGCTAACGAATGAGCCATGGTCGCTCTGATGACAAGCACTCGCTTTATCCTTTCCATACGGGTGGTAATTTTTTTTTTTTTTTTTTTTTGACAGGCAGAGTGGACAGTGAGAGAGAGAGACAGAGAGAAAGGTCTTCCTTTGCCGTTGGTTCACCCTCCAATGGCCGCCGCGGCTGGCGCACTGCGCTGATCCGATGGCAGGAGCCAGGTGCTTCTCCTGGTCTCCCATTGGGTGCAGGGCCCCAGCACTTGGGCCATCCTCCATTGCACTCCCTGGCCACAGCAGAGAGCTGGCCTGGAAGAGGGGCAACCGGGACAGAATCCGGTGTGCCGGCGCCGCAAGGCGGAGGATTAGCCTAGTGAGCTGCGGTGCTGGCAAGTGGTAATCTTTTTGTGTCAGCCTGGTCAGAGCCGGCCTCACAAGAGTGCAACGTGAGCAACGTGCAGGACCAGTACTCCCAAGAGCTCTGGACTTGACCTAATGCTCTCCTGTCACTGTCTTGAAATTCTAGAAGTTTTAGCAACGGGCCCTACATCTTTTCACTTTGCTTGGGCCCTACAGGCTGTGGAGCGAGGCCTGCCCAAGGCACGCGCAGCGGCATCAGAACAGCTGTCTTCAGCCATCTTTCCCGCCTTGTGTTCAGCAGTTCACTATCCCTCTCATCACTGGCCGGTGGGTGGGGGCGTGGGGGGAGGCAGACTCAGCTCTGGCCGCCCAAAGGGGAGGAGTGCCCCATCCAGACAGGGCCACCGGCCAGTCAGGCTGCTGTCTGAAGGACTGGCAAAGGCTGGCTGGTTCCCTGGGCAAACCCGGCCAACATCATTATCATTGCTATCAGCCGGATTACCCGTATCCCAGAAGGAAACGCACCTGCTCACAGGAGGTTACTCATTGCCACGGGGGCACGGGGGTGAGGCTGCCACTCGGGATGAGCCGTGTGCAGTCAGAGGGGCCCGTCTCCCTGCTGCTGGGAGCTTGTGCAGTATCCAGTGGGGCTGAGCACAGGTGGCACCCACAGGTGGCACCCAGCATGGCCCTCGTGTGCTTGGGCGTCTTGACGGAGGGCCCACTGCTGGCCGCGGTCTGGTGTCAGCTTTCTTCCCATCACACGATATCAGTGTGGATCTGTCCGTTTCTACCACAAGTCGTCTGAGCTCCTTGAGGACCAAGATGTGTTTTGTGTTTGCATTCCCAGTATCTACATAGCAGAGATCAACAAATATTTGACGAGTGAATAACAAGGCAGGCTTAGCCGGGCAATGTTGACATTCGGTTGGTTTAGACTTTAACAGAGTTATTGCATCAAGCTCAATTCATTGCATTGTCTTCTGTATTTTTCTAACCTCTACCCACGTATCCACCTCATTTCCTGTCACGTTTTCAGCTTACAGACAACGGTTGCCCAAATGACCAACATTTAGTTTACTTTTGTCCTATACTGGTAACGGTTTTGCATCAACTTGATTTTCCAGGCTCTCGGTGATGTTGGTTTTTCCGAAATTTGCTTTCTACTTGATTGTATAAGATGCACTGATAAGATACATTATTTCAGATACTCTTATTATATCCCCCGAAAAATTCTTTCAAACCTGATGCTATCAATTGAGTTAACCAGTGCCTCGCTTTTGTTAACACCTTGTTGGAATAAAACTAAGTCATCCAGTGTTTTAAGGATCAACTCGGCTGCTTGGTTTAGCATTTGCTTCTGCTGCTGTTCTCTCTGTCTCCGTGGGACTGGTTTCTCAGAAGTCAGGCCGCAGCCGCAGAGGGTGAGACCCTGTGGGGTCCCTGGAGCCGCTAGCAGCTAAAGGAAGGCGCTGGCTGAGGGTCCTGCAGAGCCGTGGGCTGGGGCTGTGAGCTTCATCCTGCACAGCCTGACGCTGCAGAGCCGGAGGGTGAAGACGAGGAGGGAGGCTTGTTCTGGAGTCGCTGGTGGGCTGTGCAGCGTCTGGGTGCGAAAGAGGCTTCAAGGGTACGCTCAGGAACTTGACCTCTGCTCCCTGGAGTTGTGTGGCCGCTCGATAAATACAATGTGCTCTACACATCAATGGGATAGTGTTCAGCTAAAGAGGAGGGAATTCTGACTCAGGGCGCAGCACAGGTGACACTTGAAGGCATTATTTTAAGTGAAATGAGTCAGCCACAAGCCAACCAGCCCGCAAACACTATGATTGCTGGAGAAGTCGGATTCCTAAGGCCAGAAAGGAGATGAGCGGTTGCCAGGGGCTGGAAGGGAATGAGGTGGCTTAATGAGTCCCGAGGCAGCGTTTGGGAAGATCAACAGGCTCTGGAGATCGGCGGCACAAGAACGTCATCCACGTAACACCACTGACTTGTGCGCTTGGAAATGGTTACAGTTCTGTTAAGGTGTGCATTTTTTTTTTTTTTTTGCCACAATTCCCCACCCCCCCCAAGAACCTAGAAAAGCTATGGAATTTGTTCAAGATTTCATCCGCGGGAATCACGGCCCAGATGGGACTTAAAGAGTGGGTAGAGAGGCTGGCACTGTGGCGCAGCGAGTAAAGCCACCACCTGCGGTGCCGGCATCCCATATGGGCACCGGTTCGAGTCCCAGCTACTCCACTTCCCATCCAGCTCTCTGCTATGGCCTGGGAAAGCAGTGGAAGATGGCCCAAGTCCTTGGGCCCCTGCACCTGCGTGGGAGACCCAGAAGAAGCTCCTGGCTCCTGGCTTTGGATCAGCGCAGCTCCAGCTGTTGCAGCCAATTAGGGAGTGAACCAGCGTTTGGAAGACCTCTCTCTCTCTCTCTCTCTCTCTCTCTCTCTGCCTCTCCTTCTCTCTCTGTGTAACTCTGACTTTCAAATAAATAAATAAATCTTTAAAAAAAAAAAAAGTGAGCAGGAGGAAGAACAGAGGTGTGCTGTGTGCCCTTCTCCAACCCAGCTTGCTCAACGGCATGGGTTTACCCCACGGAGTGAAAAGTGTTCCTGAAATGCCAGGAAGTTGAAACTCTCGTCCAAGGTGCCCCGTTTCGTTTCTTAGTTTCACAATCATTTCTCTTTCTCTAAGCACAACACGCAGGAAGGCCGGCAAGCAGTCACGGAGCAGTGTGTTTCTGAAAAGACCGTAGGAGCAGGTGCCACCGCGCCTGGTCGAGGATACAAGACAGCCAGCAGCGGCTCCGAGGGTCGCTGAATTACACCTGAAGCCACTAGGACCGAGGGAAATACAACATGGGGACTCCACGACTTTTATAATAATTCCTATCAGGAACGATCCCTAGCAACTCCTAAGTTTCCCTGAATGACAGGAAACCGTGACGTTTGGCACAATGCTGCCTTCGGTTAATTTAATTGAGAGGCCTCTCATGCCCGCATGATAATATCCGATTATCTTGTTTGTATAAAACTTAATGGGAAGGATGAGATCTGAAACTGCTGGCAACTAAAAGGCACTCACAGCAAGATATAGAATTTGAGTTCCTTGGGGCCAGCATTGCAGCCACCACTTGCAACTCGAGCGTCCCATACACTTTTTTGTGTCCCGGCTGCTCCACTTCCAATCCAGCTCCCTGCTAATGGTCTGGGAAAAGCAGTGGAAGATGGCCCAAGTGTTTGGGCCCATACTACCCATGTGGAAGACCAGGAAGAAGCTCCTGGCTTCAGCCTGGCCCAGCCCCAGTCGTTGTGGCCATTTGGGGAGTGAATCAACAGGTGGAAGATAGCTCGCTCGCTCTCCCTCTCTCTGTATTCATAACTCTGCTTTTTAAATAAACAAATATTTAAAAAAACACACTTACGTTCCTTGAAAGCTCAACATAGGAGAAGTTTATGTACGTAAGTCCCAGGGTGCTAAGGCACAGGCCACAGCCGTGGCTGGATTTGACGGTGGCGTCAGATCACACGTCCTTGCGGATGCTGGCTTCGTGTCGTCCTGACACTACAGGACTTGAAGTTCACACAATGTGACAATGAAACAGCTGGGTTTTATTTCCACAAGGCCCAGGAGTGAGGCGATAGCATCCGTAGGCTAGCTCAACCTACTGAGCATGCCAGACAACTCCAGCACATTGCGTTTGGTGAACGCTCATTTTTAATTTGAGAACACCTAATAAAAGTAACTACCGTTAGCCAGACAGACACACCAGACCTACAGAAAGGAAAGTCTGCATCTCTCAGAAAATCATGTAGGGAAATAATCCAGGACTCCCAAAAATCCTGAAGCCAGGCTTCCTACCCCAGGAAGGGTAGCTGAAGATTCCGGATAGCGAACAATCACTCTGAACTGTAGAAATCATTTGATTCTGGCTTCCTCACTATCGTGTCTGGGCAAGAATGAGCTATCCAGAGAGGGCAAGGAAAAACTAGCTTTTGGGAAGAGAATGACATCAAGTTTGTATTTCGAGAGAGAAATCTAGCAGAACTGTGAAACAGACCTTTTGTAAGAATGGAAAAGCAGAAGGTCAATTAGTACAACGTTCCAGAACAAAGCATTGAGGTTGAGGAGTTCCAAGCAGGAGAGAGACATAATGGGAGGCAAAGCCAAGACTCTGCTTATCTATAAAGCGACATCTCTAAGAAGTTAGGGAATTAAATTCAAGAAAAGAAATTGGACCAATCGCTGAGCGTCAGTGTTCACGTTTCTAAAGTGGAAATTTAATGCATTCCACTTGCCAGGTCACAGGTTTTCATTGACAAAGAAAACAGGTAAGAGGCCAGCGTTATGACGCAGCAGATTAAGCTGCTGCCTGCAGTGCCGGCCCCCGATGTGAGCGCCAGTTCAAGGCCCCGCTGCTTCACTTCCAATCCGGCTCTCTTCTAATGCACCTGAGACCGCAGCAGAAAAATGGCCCGAGTCCTTGGGTCCCTGCACCCACAGGGAGATCTGGATGAAGATCCAGGTTCCTGGCTGCAGCCTGGCCCAGTGGTAGCAATTGCAGCCATTTAGGGAGTGAATCAGCGGATGGCCGATGTCTCTCTCGCTCTCTCGCTTTCTCGCTCGCTCGCGCTCTGTCTCTGCCTCTCTCTCTGCCACTCTTTCAAATAAATAAAATCAATCTTCTTTTAAAAAGGACAAAGTATAAAGGACTCAAAGATACACAGATTTCTTTCTGATTCTTTGCACCTCTATGTAGTACCTGTTAAAATTATTCCTAGTAAAATCATAATTGAGCTATATGGCGAAACTATTATAACTTATAAGTGGTTTCAGCAGGTCCGTAGATTACAGTGCCGGAAACTCTTCCGTTACATTCACGCATAAGGCTCTCGTCAGCAGAGATGTCCACGCGTGGGCTTAGGAAGTAGCTGACCTTAGGGAGGAGCACACGCCAGCAGCCTGCCCCTGGGCCCCTCAGCCAGGTACCTGCTCTGCTTCCGAAATGCGAGACCCATGGAAATCCCAACATCTGGTCGGTGTTTGCTTTCTTCGGAGGGGTAACAGCCCAGCATGAAATGAGGCTTCTGCATATCATGGGTGTGCACCCTCACAGCCGACCAACTTTATCCAAAATCAGCCTCTACTTCCTGCATCAAGAAGAATTTGGCCACAACGTTCTGAATCACGTTCATGCTTCTGGGAGGGTGACGGGCATGAAGGAAAGTATGGAGATTCCTGTTTGCGATTTATTTATCTTCTCAAGCTACAGGTAACTCATTAAAATCTCTCTTTTTAAACGCTACCATTTCATTTGTTAGGAAAAACGTAAGTCACCATCTACTCTCCAAAAGGAGGAAGATCAACAAAAACACTGCAGAAAAGGATTAAGAAGTTCTAGTTTCAAAAGAACACTCAAAAACACTGGAACATTTTTTTCTCTCCTGGTTTATAATTCATTTAATGCTGCTAAAACTCTAAAAGAAGAAAATATTCTGAGGCCGGTGCTGTGGCATAGCGGTAAAGTCGCTGTCTGCAGTGCCAGCATCCCATATGGCGCCGGTTTGAGTCCCAGCTGCTCCACTTCCGATCCAGCTCTCTGCTGTGGCCTGGGAAAGCAGTGGAAGATGGTCCAAGTGCTTGGGCCCCTGCACCCACATGGGAGACCCAGAAGAAGCTCCGGGCTTCTGGCTTCAGATCAGAGCAGCTCTGGCCGTTACAGCCACCTGGGGAGTGAACCAGCAGCTGGAAGACCTCTCTCTCTCTCTCTCTCTCTCTCTCTCTCTCTGCCTCTGCCTCTCTGTAACTCTGCTTTTCAAATAAATAAATAAGTCTTTAAAAAAAATTAGAAAACCTGGACAAAATATAGCAAACATTGGTTTAAGGTTATCAGCAACCTACCAAGACGGTACATCCAGGGTCAAGATACGGAATAAATGCAAAGTCAAAACAATGTAAGCCCAACTTTCGGGGTCACTTTTCCCCTCGAGGCAAACGCCAGTTCAGAAAGCTTTCAGGTTAAGAAGCTGGAACCCAGCTCAGTCATCGCAAGGGCAACTGAGGAAATCAAAGATTTCTGTTGCTACCCAAGTGCGGGGCTCCTGCAAACACTCTAGGTTATTAGCTGGAACTCTTAAGTACTAACCTCTCATAAGAAGGGGAATCAAAAATAGACTAGCTCTTTTTTTTAAAAGATTATATTTATTTATTTGAGAGGTAGAGTTACAGAAAGTGAGAGAGACAGAGAGAAAGGTCTTCCATCCACTGGTTCACTCCCCAAATGGCCGCTATGACCAGAGCTGCGCCAATCCGAAGCCAAGAGCCAGGAGCTTCTTCCAGGTCCCCCACGCGGGTGCAGGGGCCCAAGGACTTGGGCCATCTTCTGCTGCTTTCCCAGGCCACAGCAGAGAGCCGGATGGGAAGAGGAGCAGCCGGGACTAGAACTGGCGCCCATATGGGATGCCGGTGCCGCAGGTGGAGGATTAACCAAGGGAGCCACAGCGCCAGCCCCCAAAATAGACTAGCTCTTAAAAAGACCTGAGCCCAGCTGTGAATCATCTCAAACACTGACAAACATAAGATGATCTGTCCCTCCCCCCGCTGTCTGGCAAAAGCAAAAGCAAGCCTCCTGGGAAAGAAGAACACAGAACCCCAAACTATCGCTGAGAAACTACGATGTCCACCACTCGCTCAAAAATAACCAGGGCCCAGAAGAAACCCAGCAAATTCCATGATCAAAGTGCACAGCACTGAAACGAGGACCAATAGCACTCACTCCTGATGTGATATACTGTGGGGTGGGGAGGACCCAGCATCGGGGCTCGAGCAGTGAGAGGAGGCGGCTCAGAAAGGCCTGGAAATCAGGGGAGAGGCTGGGAGGCCGGAAAAGGGCCGGGGCACCTGGGGGAGGCAGGGGTGAGAGCAAGGAGAGACAGCAGCAGCCCAGGCAGAGGGAAGCCCCCGGGCCAAGCCCCGGCAGGCGGTGGCCAGCGTGCAGAGTGCAGGCGAACAACGGCCAGGCTGCGGTCCACGGAGCGGGGCCACAGGGCAGGAGCAGCCCCACACGGGCACTCCGACCCCAGGAAGGAGAACTGAGGTGAGCGACGTCGCAGCCTGCCACCAGGTAGGAAGGAGACGCAGGTACAGAGGCGCTGGGCAAAGCTGCGGTGGCCGTATGGGCGAGAGGGCAGCGTGGGGGCTGTGGAGAGCTGAGTTGCGTGTGCATGGTCTGCGTGTGCGCCAGGGTCGCAGCTCGTGTTCAGCCAGGGGGCAGCTAGCAAGCAAGGCACTAGGCCAGGGACACCTTGGGGCGCACAATGCGCTCCAGTCCATGAAGCCAAGGCAGAGCGGACACCCTGAGCGCGGCCATGGCCACCGCAGAGAGAATAAAGCACGCACCACGCGGAAGAAAGGGCCCGCGGCCCTGCAGGGCTGCCCGCGCCTCCCGGGGTGCTGCCCCTCCAGAGAAGCCGTGTTCAAATGCCCGGAGACGGAGACGCACGCCCGGGCCTCCTTCCAGGGAATTCCCTTTTCACTCAAAATAATGACGGAGCTGGTTTCTGAAGCTTGAAACCAGACAAGCTTAGCGATTACAAGCAGCTGGCGGGGGGTGGTGGCATGCAAGGAATACAGAAATAGGCTGGGAGGGGGCGGGGCTGTGGCTGTCATGGCAGCTTAATAACCACTTCATAATCAGATGGCCGCCTCCTGCCCGCCAGTGCCTCCCCGGACAGCACTTGGTGCTGTCCCTTTGCAAGAGCTCAGACAATACTCGAGGGGTGGCGTTCGGTGCTGCAGGTTGAGACACCCTCATCGGGGCCCGACGGTTGGAATGCTGCCTCTGCTTCCAACCCGGCTCCCTGCTAATGCTCCCCTTAGGCAGTGACAGGACAGCAGACACCTTAGGAGGGGCAGCTCAAGTGGTTGGGCCCCTGTGCCACCCACGTGGGAGACCTGGATTGAGTTACCGCTGCTGGCGTCAGCCCCGCCCAGACCTGGCTGTTGCAGATGAAAAGATAAGAGAGATTCTCTCTCCCTCTCCATCTCTCCATCTCTCCATCTCTCCATCTCTCCATCTCTCCCCCTCTCTAATGGAAATACAGATTTAAAAAGAATACCCTAGCCCCAGCTCAAACATGCTCCCCACGCCCGCCACACCGTCAGGGTTTGTGTGTTGCGCGCATGATCTGGTTGTATGTATGAGGGAGTCTTCATAGCCCTGACAGTCTGGCTTGGACAGATTCACATAAACAGCAGCAGGAGTCCAGGAGCGTCCTGTGATGCTGTAACTCCAGGCTTCTCTCCATTGCTGACAGAAAGAGGGCCTCTACACTCTATGAAACGCTTAGCTATAGTTACTGGATAAAAAGCAAGTATTAGAACATTCCCCCCAAGGCCGGCGCTGCGGCTCACCAGGCTAATCCTCCGCCTGCGGCGCCGGCACACCGGGTTCTAGTCTCGGTCGGGGCGCCAGATTCTGTCCCAGTTGCCCCTCTTCCAGGCCAGCTCTCTGCTGTGGCCAGGGAGTGCAGTGGAGGATGGCCCAGGTGCTTGGGCCCTGCACCCCATGGGAGACCAGGAGAAGCACCTGGCTCCTGCCATCGGATCAGCGCAGTGCGCCGGCCGCGGCGGCCATTGGAGGGTGAACCAAGGGCAAAGGAAGACCATTCCCTCTGTATCTCTCTCTCACTGTCCACTCTGCCTGTTAAAAAAAAAAAAAATCCACCCAAAAGGTGTTGGGTTTTTTTTTTTTTTTTTAGTTTTTGTAAATTAGAGCTAAATGACTGTCCCTTTGTAGCTCTCCACCCACTAAATAAAGTTTGAGGTCGGTCCATCTTTTCAGCTACAGCGAGTTCTGAAACCTTGGGAAACAAAGTGCACACCATTGGTTTCAACAGACTGTGCTGCAGACACTGAGAAAGGCCCGCCCCTCTGTCTTCCAGGACCACCACCGCGGCCACTGCCCAGCTCTTCACCACGTCCCGAGTGAGAGTCACCTGGTTGCTTAGTAACCACACGACTCTCAGGGGATTCTGATTCAGCAGGTCTGGGATGGAGCCAAGGGGCCTGGGTTTCAGCAAAACCCTGGGTGTTTGCTCATCGGGCTGGGTTCCACCACCGCCGCCATGGGGCTTTCCTGTTGCTACGGGTGCTGCCAGCGCTGCCAGTTGGGGTTGCGGGGCTGCTGGGTGTTGTGTTCTGTGTGCGTTTAACTGAGATGTGTCAAGGTGTTGTCAAGGTGTTTAACTGAGATGTGTCGAGGTGTTGTCAAGGTGTTTAACTGAGATGTGTCGAGGCGTTGTCAAGGTGTTTAACTGAGATGTGTCAAGGTGTTGTCAAGGTGTTTAACTGAGATGTGTCGGGGTGTTGTCAAGGTGTTTAACTGAGATGTGTCGAGGTGTTGCTATCTTTGTGGTTCCCTGAACCTGGAGGTTGACGGTCATCGCCCAATTTGAGGGATTAAGGTCATTATTTCAATAATCTTCCTGCCATTCTCTCGTTCCTCTTCTACTGGGATTCTCATTACACTTATTTCACATTACTTAAAATTCCCCGACAAGTCACTAGAGCTCTGCTCATTTTTCTTCATTGTTTTTCTGTTTATTCCCCAGAGTTGATCATTTCTACTGATCTATTTTCGGATGCACTAACCCTTTCCCCTGAAGTCAGCTTGCTAGGCAATAAGACGATCTTTCCACACATTCTCTCTCCGGTTTAGCACTGCCATGTGGTTCTTTATTCCCATTTTCCCACGGAGGTTCCTTGTTTGTTCGGTTCATTCGACCATCTTTTCCTCTAAGTTGCTGGATATTTTTATATTAACTGCTCAAAGCCCTTGTCAGCTAATTTCCACGGCTGGGCTCAGCTTGGAGTCTGGTTAAATCGGCTGCTTTTTTCCCGACCCTGTTTTGTTTTTCAGCTTCTTTGCACAGACGTCTACCGGTTTCTGACTGTACGGCGACACTGGGCAGGAGGTGCTGTAGGGAGTCTGGGTTACATCATCTTCCTTTGTGAGCTGATGAGTGACATTCTGGTGGGCATTTAAGAAGTTGTTGCAGGCCGGCGCCGTGGCTCACTAGGCTAATCCTCTGCCTTGCGGCACCGGCACACCGGGTTCTAGTCCTGGTCGGGGCACCGGATTCTGTCCCGGTTGCCCCTCTTCCAGGCCAGCTCTCTGCTGTGGCCTGGGAGTGCAGTGGAGGATGGCCCAAGTGCTTGGGCCCTGCACCCCATGGGAGACCAGGAGAAGCACCTGGCTCCTGGCTTCGGATCAGCGCGGTGCGCCGGCTGCAGCGCGCCAGCCATGGTGGCCATTGGAGGGTGAACCAACGGCAAAGGAAGACCTTTCTCTCTCTCTCTCTCTCTCTCTCTCTCACTGTCCACTCTGCCTGTAAAAAAAAAAAGAAAGAAAAAGAAAAAAAGAAAAAAGAAGTTGTTGTATGCTTTTGGTCGGGATACGCTAGCAGCATTTTAAAGTATTACCCTTACTCTGTGACGTAGTCCTTTCTCTCACGGCCTGGACTTTCTCTGTCTCCACTGAACGCCCAAGGGGTTCAGCAAGGGCTTCCTATTCAGGCTTGACCAGAACTCCAGCAGCAATACAGTTCTGGAAGCACTCTTCAGCTCTCGGCTCCACACAAGCCCTGCAAGCCCTGCCTCGGACAGTCCCGGTGTGCCCTTAGGCTTAGTTAAGCATCCGCCCAACGGGGTCCACCGTTGGCCTATAGGGGATTAGTGCTCCTTGGGATGCCTGGGTTTGAATCCCAGCTTCCTGCTAATGTGCACCCTGGGAGGCAGCAGGGATGGCTCAAGTACTTGGGTCCCTGCCACACACGTGAGAGGTCGCGGCTCCTGACCTCAGCCTGGCCCAGCCCTAGTTGTTGCATGTATTTGAAGAGTGAACCTGCTGATGGAAGAGCAGTCTCTCTCTCCCTCCCTCCCTTCCTCCCTCTCTCTCTCCCTCTCTCCGCCTCTCTCTCCCTCTCTCTCTCTCTCCCTCTGTCCCTCCGTCCCTCTCCCCCTCTCCCTCTCTCTCCTTCTCTCTCCCTCTCTCTCCTTCTCTCTCCCTCTCTCTCCTTCTCTCCCTCTCTCCCTCTCTCTCTCCTTCTCTCTCCTTCTCTCCCTCTCTCCCTCTCTCTCCTTCTCTCTCCCTCTCTCCCTCTCTCTCTCCTTCTCTCTCCTTCTCTCCCTCTCTCTCCCTCCCTCTCCTTCTCTCTCCCTCTCTCTCCTTCTCTCTCCCCCTCTCTCTCTCCCTCTCTCTCCTTCTCTCCCTCTCTCTCTCCTTCTCTCCCTCCCTCTCTCTCTCCCTCTCTCCCTTTCTCTCGCCCTCTCTCTCCCTCTCTCTTCCTCCTTTCCCTCCCTCTCTCCCTCTCTCCCTTTCAAAAAAAAAATCAATAAATTTTTAAAGAGAATCCACACAGTGAGTCCCCACAAAAGACTGGGTCTCCTGCACAGCTCTCTCCTTCTGTAGTACCCGTCCTACCAACCTCAGCCTCAAACCCCAATCTCCACTCAGGTCCCCCTCTCTGGGGGACAGCAGGCAGAAAGTCGGGGTGATCGTGGGGCTCATCTTGTGTGTTCCCCATCCTCAAGATCCCTGTGCAGCACTGCCTGTCGGTCAGTGTCTCACAGCGGCCCAATCACGTATTCCACCTGTTTTTATCTTACTCGATAGTGGTAAAGAGAAACCGGTGCCGCTCTTTCTATAATGGCCAGAAGTGGCAGTCAAGCACGGGCAATGACGATTGTATTTGTAAACAGTGGTGCTCAATCCTGGCTGCACGTTAGAATACTTTGAGGATGTTTCTTATTTAAATATTAGTGCCCCAGGGGCTCAGTGGGTTAAGCTGCCACTTGTGGCACCATCTTGGATTGCTGGTTCGAGTCCTGGCTGCTCAGCTTCTGATCCAGCTCCCTGCGGAAGCATCGAGGAAGGAGCAGAAAACGACCCAAGTGCTTGAGCTCTGGCCTCCCACATGGGACACCAGGGTGGGGCTCCTGGTCCCGGCTCCTGGCTGTTGCTGCCATTTGTGTAGTGAACCAACTACAATCTCTCTCTCTCGGGGCCGGTGCCGTGGCTCACTTGGTTAATCCTCCACCTGCGGTGCCGGCATCCTATATGGGCGCTGGATTCTGTTCCGGCTGCTCCTCTTCCAGTCCAGCTCTCTGCTGTGGCCTGGGAGTGCAGTGGAGGATGGCCCAAGTGCTTGGGCCCTGCACCCGCATGGGAGACCATGAGAGGCACCTGGCTCCTGCCATCGGATCAGCGCAGCACCGGCCGTGGCAGCCATTTGCGGGGTGAACCAACGGAAGGAAGACCTTTCTCTCTCTCTCACTGTCTATAACTCTACCTGTCAAATAATAATAATAAAAAAAACCTCTCTCTCTTTCTCTCCAGTTCTGCCCTTCAAATAAATAAATAAATCTTTAAATAAACAAATATTACTGCCCCATAGTATTTTTTAAAAAGATGTTATTTATTTATTTGAGAGGTAGAAGAGAGAGAGACAGAGAGAGAGAGAGAGAGAAGTCTTCCATCTGCCGGTTCACTTCCCAAATGGCCAGAGCTGGGCTAACCTGAAGCTAGGAGCCAGGGGCTTCTTACAGGTCCCCAATATGGGTGCATGGGTCCAAACACTTGCGCCATCTTCCTCTGTCTTCCCAGGCCATAAGCAGAGAGCTGGATTGGAAGAGGAGCAGCCAGGATAGGAACCAGCACCTATGTGGGATGCCGGCACCGCAGGCTGATGCTTAGCCCACTACACCACAGCGCCAGCCCCATCTTTTTTTTTTTTTTTTTTTTTTTTTTTATGGACAGGCAAAGTGGACAGTGAGAGAGAGAGAGACAGAGAGAAAGGTCTTCCTTTGCCGTTGGTTCACCCTCCAATGGCCGCCACGGCCGGCGCATCGCGCTGATCCAAAGGCAGGAGCCAGGTGCTTCTCCTGGTCTCCCATGGGGTGCAGGGCCCAAGCACTTGGGCCATCCTCTACCACCCTCCCGGGCCACAGCAGAGAGCTGGCCTGGAAGAGGGGCAACCGGGACAGAATCCGGCGCCCCGACCGGGACTAGAACCCGCTGTGCCGGTGCCGCTAGGTGGAGGATTAGCCTAATGAGCCGCGGCGCCGGCCACCCCATGGTATCTTTCACAAGTTCTTTAGGTGAGCTGAACGTGCAGCCAAGGCTGAGCTGCAGTCTGAGTACATCACAGTACTTCTGTGCTTCTCACGTTTATAAACGTTAGGCTCTTACCTGATCAAAACAGCCCCCTAACTCACTGGGCTCCCTGAGTCAGCCCACGAAGATGGTTTGGTTTTGTTTTTAAGGATTTATTTTATTTATTTGAAAGACCGAATTACAGGGAGAAGTAGAGACAGAGAGAGAGAGAGGTCTTCCATCCGCTGGGTCACTCCCCAGTTGGCCGCGATGGCCAGAGCTGAACTGATCCAAAGCCAGGAGCCAGGAGCTTCTTCCGGGTCTCCCACTGGGTACAGAGTCCCCGTCAAGGACCTGGGCCATCCTCTGCTGCTTTCCCAGGCCATAGCAGAGAGCTGGATCAGCAGCAGCCGGGACTAGAACCAGTGCCCATATGGGATGCCGGCGCTGCAGGTCAGGGCCTTAACCCACTGCGCCACAGCGCCAGCCCAGAGAGGGTTCTGGTGACTCCTTTTATGGCCCAAGGACACCCTGGGCTCTGTCCTCTGTAAGAAGGCTTGCTTTGTCAGCTGCTCCTGGGACCTGTGCTCCCCAGTCCACGTTGACTTGATTAATAATTGACAGTCATCAGGAATGGTGTTCTGTCTTCGGAGGTCATTTTCTTTTTCTATTTTTTTTTCAAAGATTTTATTTATTTATTTGAGAGGCAGAGTTACAGACAGAAGGACAGAGTGAAATGTCTTCCATCTGCAGGTTCACTTCCCAAATGGCCACAATGGCTGAGCCAGGAGCTTCTTCCGGGTCTCCCACGTGGGTGCAGGGGCCCAAGCACTTGGGCCATCTTCTACTGCTTTCCCAGGCCATAGCAGAGAGCTGGATCGGAAGTGGAGCAGCCGGGACTCGAACTGGTACCCATGTGGGATGCCGGCACTGCAGACCGTGGCATGGGTTAGCCTGCCTGCCTGCCTTCCTTCCTCCCATGACCTGGATAAAGCTCCTGGCTTTGGCCTGGCCCAGCCCAGTAGATGTGGCCATTTGGGGAATGAACCAGCGGAAGGAAGACCTTTCTCTCTGTTTCTCTCTCTTTCTCTCTCCCTCTCTCTTTCTCTCCCTCTCCATAACTCTACCTCTCAAATAAATAAATATTTAAAAATAAAGAATAAAATGGTTGTTATACTGTTATTATTTAGGGGAAAGGGCCTATACATGTACAATACATGTACAACTGATTTTCCAATATTTTCAGTCTACAGTATAGATATATACACATGCGTCTAAGAGAAAGTATGTGATCTTGACTTATGAGGTTCTTTTTCTTTTCTAAGATTTATTTATTTAAAAGGCAGAGGGACAGAAAGACGTCTTCCATCAGCTAACTCACTCCCCAAACGGCCCCAACAGCTGGGGCCGGGCCAAGCTGGAGCCGGGAGCCGGGAGCTCCATCCGGGTCTCCCACGGGGGTGGCAGGGTCTCAGCCCCCATCTGCTGCTTCCCAGGCACATTGACAGCGAGCTGGGTGGAAGCAGAGCGGCCAGGGCTCAACCCACGATTCCTGGAGATAGGGCTGCAAACCCACCGGCATCGGCCTCTCCTTTATGAGATTCTCCTGTGCAGAACAGCTGACAAAGTCCACAGGGACCCGCCCTGGGTGACTGCATGACTTACCGGGCCATCCCCACTGGGTCCACATCCACCCAGGCGCAGGCCCAGCACCACAGTTCATCACTCAGCGGGGTGACCCGTGGGGCAGGGACCGGCCCACCCTAACAGCACGGTCATCACGCCGCTCGCTCTGGAGCTATTTCTAGCGCTGACCCTCACCCCGGAGGTCACGGCCAACCACGCCCGCAAGGCTCCTCGGAGAAAATCAAAGCCACAGCTGGGCAGCTCTGCACGTGCTTCGCCCTCGGGATCGGAGACGTAGCTGCTCATGGGAAATCTGGGGACCACGCCTAGGCAGCTCCCCTTTCCCTGGGAGTAATGGAACCCCACCCTCCCCCACCCCGGTCGTCGTCGCCTTGCACCATCGAGGGCCACGCCTCCCAGCCGGCTCTGCCTGCAGGAAGGGGCGGGAGGACTGGAGAGGAAGAGGGAAGGGGGAGAGGCTTCAGACTACCTTCAGGGTGCACCCACGGCCCCTCCGCCTGCGCTGCTGGATCAAGAATCTGCTTGAAAAAGCCCAGAGCCAACTTCAGCCTGCCTTGCAGAGCCGTGGCCATGTTGCCCACGTTAGAGCAGCTGGGGGTGGAGAGGGGGTCAGAGTTCACAGCATCACTTAGGACAACTGCCGGAGCCTGCTGCATCTGCAGGTGTCCCTGAGGCATCTAAGGAGAGCGACCGTGGGAGCCCATCTTCCAGGTTCCGTCAGAACCAGGGACAGGCTGCCAACCTGGCAGAATCCTTCTTTTTTCTTTTTCTTTCTTTTTTTTTTTTTTTAAGATTTATTTCATTTATTTGAAAGGCAGAATTACAGAGAGAAGTAGAGACAGAGAGAGGTCTTCCATTTGCTGGGTCACTGCCCAGATGGCCACAACGGCCAGAGCTGAGCCGATCCGAAGCCAGGAGCCAGGAGCTTCTTCCAGGTCTCCCACATGGTGCAGGGGCCCAAGCACTTGGGCCATCCTCTGCCACTTTCCCAGGCCACACCAGGGAGCTGGATCAGAAGTGGAGTAGGGGCCGGTGCTGTGGTACAGCGGGTTAAAGCCCCGGCCAGCAGCGCCAGCATCCCATAAGGGCAATGGTTCGAGTCCTGGCTGCTCCTCTTCCGATCCAGCTCTCTTCTGTGGCCCGGGAGTGCAGTGGAGGATGGCCCAGGTATCCATGGGAGACCAGGAGGAAGCACCTGGCTCCTGGCTTTGGATCGGCACAGCTCCAGCTGTTGAGGCCAACTGGGGAGTGAACCAACGGACTGACAGGAGACCTTTCTCTCTGTCTCTCTCACTGTCTGTAACTCTACCTCTCAAATAAATAAATAAAATCTTTAAAAAATAAAAATAAATAAAAATGAAAAAAAAAAGAAATGGAGCAGCCAGGACTCACACCCCAGGCAGGACCCCGGCGCTGCCAGGCGGGGCTTGACCTGCTGCGCACGGCGCCGGCCCCAGCACCCCTCCTCTGCTCCCACATTCTGCTGTCAGGCGGGCAGGGCCCTGGAAGGAGCAGACTCTGCCGGGACATTCTGCTCGAAGGCCCCACCCCATCCCCTGTGCCAGGAACAGGCGGTGCTGCCCGCTGACGCCCTGCAGCGGCTTCGTCCACGTGTGCGTCTCCACGCCCCGTGCAGCGCCTGGCGCCCAGGAGGAACTCACTAACGTGTAGACTGAAGAGACCCCTGCCCCGTGCTGCGTGGTCTGTGCACAGCAGCTGGTGCTGGAGTGGCAGACTCGGGCAGACTCTGGCCCACTGGGGGCCGGGAAAGAGAAGGTAAGGGCCAAACCGGAAGCCGGGAGAGCTGGGCTGCAGGCTGACACATGGCCTCCCAGCCAAAATTACTCTGGGCCTGCCTGGGGGGCTCCCTCGGGCTCCCTGTTTCCTTAGACTGCGGCCTCCTACAGGCTAGTCTAAGCAATGTCCCCTCCCGGGCAGGTGTCTGTCTTGAGCAGCATTGTCTGTGTATTTTTTATGCATATCAATGTGTCTGGAGCAGTGCCTGGAACATAACAGATACCCGTGGTATAGCTACAGGAGTATGCATGGTGTAGTCACAGGAGTACACATGGTGTAGTCACAGGAGTACGCATGGTGTACTACAGGAGCACACATGGTGTAGTCACAGGATTACACATGGTATAGTTACAGGAGCACACATGGTGTAGTCACAGGAGCACACATGGTGTAGTTACAGGAGCACACATGGTGTAGCCACAGGAGTACACATGGTGTAGTCACAGGAGCGCACATGGTGTAGTTACAGGAGTACGTGTGGTATAGTCACAGGAGTATACATGGTATAGTTACAGGAGCACACATGGTGTAGTTCAGGAGTATGTGTGGTGTAGTACAGGAGTACATGTGGTGTAGTTACAGGTGTACACATGGTATAGTTACAGGTGTACACATGGTATAGTCACAGGAGCACACATGGTGTAGTACAGGAGCACACATGGTGTAGTTACAGGAGTACACACGGTGTAGTTACAGGAGCACACGTGGTATAGCCACAGGAGTACACATGGTGTAGTCACAGAAGCACACATGGTGTAGTCACAGGAGTGCACATGGTGTAGTTCAGGAGTATGTGTGGTGTAGTACAGGAGTACATGTGGTGTAGTTACAGGTGTACACATGGTATAGTTACAGGTGTACACATGGTATAGTCACAGGAGCACACATGGTGTAGTACAGGAGCACACATGGTGTAGTTACGGGTGTACACATGGTGTAATACAGGAGCACACATGGTGTAGTCACAGGAGCACACATGGTGTAGTTACAGGAGTATGTGTGGTATAGTCACAGGAGTATACATGGTATAGTTACAGGAGCACACATGGTGTAGTTCAGGAGTATGTGTGATGTAGTACAGGAGTACAAGTGGTGTAGTTACAGGTGTACACATGGTGTAGTTACAGGTGTACACATGGTGTAGTTACAGGTATACACATGGTATAGTTACAGGAGCACACATGGTGTAGTCACAGGAGCACACATGGTATAGTTATGGGTGTACACATGGTGTAATACAGGAGCACACATGGTGTAGTTACAGGAGCACACATGGTGTAGCCACAGGAGTACACATGGTGTAGTCACAGAAGCACACATGGTGTAGTCACAGGAGTGCACATGGTGTAGTCACAGGAGTACACATGGTGTAGTACAGGAGCACACATGGTGTAGTCACAGGAGCGCACATGGTGTAGTCACACAAAAGATTGAGAACGAGAGAGGCTGCATCGCGGTCGGCGCTGAGCTCTCTCACTGTCTGACCGACGTAACCTTTCTGGGCTGCACAGGGCTGTGCGTTCTCGAGCCTGTGGCTGACTTCCCGCAGTGAGGGCTCTGCAGAGAAGAGCCGCCGAGGCCGCATGCCTGTGCCCGCGGGAGCTGCGCACGCCATGTTTGCTGACGCTGGGCTGCACCTGTCCCAGGCACGGGGATTTGGAACACGGGCGTCCCGAGCAGAAGCTGAGCCCCAGCAGCACAACACCAGCTCCTGCAATACCACACTTCCAAATGGAGCAAACCCGGGGCCGGCTCTGTGGCACAGCGGGTAAAACCACCACCTGCAGTGCCGGCATCCCATACGGGCGCCAGTTCAAGTCCCGGCTGCTCCACTTCCAATCCAGCTCTCTGCTCCGGCCTGGGCAAGCAGTAGAAGATGGCCCAAGCCCTTGGGCCCCTGTGCCTGCATGGGAGACCTGGTGGAAGCCCCTGGCTCTGGCCAGTGTGACCACCTGTGGAGTGAACCAGCTGAAGGAAGACTCTCTCTCTGCCTCTCTGTAACTCTGCCTCTTAAGTAAATAAATAAATAAGTAACCAAATCTGTTGTCTCCCCATAAATCTATGTAGATCCATACACGTGTGGATGTCTGTGTATCCAGGTTATACACAGACACACTGCTCAGGTTTACATGTGATTTTATGTACAAACACAGTTCTTTGTTAATGACTTTAGTGGTGTAGTGCCTTTCTGAATCTTTTAATTTTTCTGCAACAATTCTCGAATACTTTTAAAGAAAGAAAAAAATCATCAAAAGAGAGAGAGAGGGGGAGAGAGAGAGAACGCTTCCAAAGAGAGAAAGCCGAGCAGAAGGAATCCATTTCTTTTTCATGATTTATTTATTTATTTGAGAGGCAGAGCTACAGAGAAAAGAGGGAGGGAGGGAGAGCGAGCGAGCGAGCGAGCACTTCCATCCCCTGGTTCACTCCCCAGATGGCCACAGTGGCCAGGGCTGGGCCAGGCCCAAACCAGGAGCCAGGAGCTTCATCCGGGTCCCCCACGCGGGTGTCAGGAGCCCAAGCACTTGGCCATCTTTGGCTGCTTTTCCCAGGCCATCAGCAGGGAGCTGTATCGGACGTGGAGCAGCCGGAACAAGAACTGGCGCCCACAGGGGAGGCTGGCGCTGCAGGCAGTGGCTTTACCAGCTACGCCAGGGCGCTGGCCCCAGGAATCCTTTTCTAACAGGATTTCTGTAGTCTTGTGGGGGCAGGAGGCCTACTCTGACTCCCTCCCCTCAGGCCGCTCAGAGCCCACTCGGAGCCCCAGGCGTCATCTCGTGTCCTGCAGGACACCCCTGTGAGCCCGTCAGACTGCAGCATCTCCGCCCCCAGCAGCCGGCCACAGGCAGGACTGCTAAGAGGTGACACCCATAGAAAACACAGGATTAAGGAGCGATTTGATTGGACGACGCCCAACACAGATGTGGAAGATGAGGCCCTGTTGTCCCCCAAAACTAAGCAGACGTGCCTGGAAGGGCAGCCTGCTCGCCTTGACGGTCACAGGCACCACGGCGGAGGCACGTGCCAGCGTCAGCGCACAGGTCACCACAGGCCACACAGGGAGACGGGCGCCTCGTTGAGTGGAAGTTTCCATCAGGCTGCTTAACCACGTTTCTGACAACCAAGTTATAGATTGAGCTGAGAAGGCAAGGCTAGGATGGTGTGATCAAGATAGGAAGGCAGCGGGCTCTGGCTTAATAAAATATTAACATCCCGGCATGGTCAATCACTAACCAGAAGGATACTCGGTGACCTTTGAACTCCGGACCCAAGAAACGTGGAGCATCCGTGGCCTCGCTTAACTGCTCCATCCAAGGAGCACGAACCCAGCCTGGGGAGGCAGGGCCCCCGCTTCCCATTCGGCGGACTCTTCCGGGCCTCCGTGCAAACAGCCGGATCCACTCAGCCGTCGGCCCGAGACCGGCCTCCTGGTGGAAGGGCGCCGCTGGTTTCACCGGCTCACCTCGTGTATTCCCCCCGGAGACAGCCTTGTTTTTGGCACACACGGCTGACACAGGCCGTGGTAAATTCATTTCCGGGGCAAAAGGTTTCAAGTGCGCAGAGGAGGTTAAGGAGAAGGAAAACCGAGGGGAGAGGGAGCAGAAAAACCACCGAGCGAGCGAGAACTCAGCGGTTCTCATGGCAGAGGCTAAGTCAGCAGCACGCTGGGGAAGGAATCCAGGCGGCTGCACAGTCACCGAAATTCTGCTGCCGCTGGAGGAAGTAACATGGAGCCTAAACACCCAGACTCTGTAGGGGCTCCAGAGCTACAAGAGGAAGAAGCAACGTGTGTATAGGAAAACCTGGCAGCGCCGGCATCCCATTTGAGCGCCGGTTCAAGTCCCGGCTGCTCCACTTCTGGTGCGGCTCTCTGCTATTGCCTGGGAAAGCAGTAGAAGATGGCCCAGGTCCTTGGCCCCTGCACCTGCTTGGGAGACCCAGAAGAAGCTCCTGGATCCTGATCAGCACAGCTCCGGCCATTGTGGCCATTTGAGGAGTGAATCAGCAGATGGAAGACCACCCCCACCGCCCGCCTCTCCTTCTCTCTATGTGTAACTCTGCCTTTCAAACAAAATAAGCAAATATTTAAAAAAATTTTTAAAAAGCCTTGCCTCTCAGACACCCATGTCTCCAGAACTCCATCCTGGGTCCCATCCAGAAGACACACATACACACACACACACACACACCACTGACATACAAAACCACACAGAACAGGTGTACATCTCTTTATTTTCTAAGTCAACTAAAGATAGTTCGGCCCTCAGCACCCAGCCTGGCAGAAACTCTAATGTCGGCCGTATTCCAGGGATTCCCCCTTAGTACGATTTGAACAGGATCTGGTCCCCAGAACTCACACAGACCTATAAACCCCACCAAGTCTTTTGCTAACGGGTGATGGATCAATGGTTGATGGGTCAGGCGGAGGCTTGATGCAGTCTCGACTGTGGAGCCTCTGGGAGGCGCTCGGATTGGGCTGGCCTGGAGGGTGGACCTCCTTGTGTGCATCACCACGCAGAGGGTCCAGGAGGAGCCGGCCAGGTGATGCTGGGCCCATGGGGCCACCCCGCCGGGACTGTGACCCTCCAAGCTGCAAGCAGGAGTCCACGCCCTCTTATGGGGCTCCCCTCGGGAGTTTTAGTTAAAGCAGCAAGAAGCTGACAAAGCACAGCCTCGGGCTCACACAGGAGCTCCTGGGCCCAGGACGTCCCCCCATCAGGGCCTGCACCACCTCTCCCAGGCTCAGCTCAGCCTGAGACCCCGCCCAGGCTCTCAGGTGAGGCCAGCGCCTCCCGGAGGGCACACGGCTCAGCTGCCCCATCTGAACGCGCCGCGGGCACACGGCACACGGTTCTGCCCCCCACCCCCACCCCCACGCCAGCTCCCAAAGGTCCAACCCCAGCCACCCAGCCCTCCCTGTCCCTGCACCAGTCTCCTTCCTTCCCCGGGGGCGGGGCAGGGGAGGGGCATTTTCAGCCTAACAACTGCCCTCCCCCGGCTGCAGGGAGGCAACAAGGTCCCAGCCCCAGTGCCACAAACCAGGTGCCGAGGGCAAAATTCTGAGTTGTTTGGCTCCACTCTGTATTTCTTGCCAACACTTTGAAGAATCCAGGGTTTTCACACAGAGCCCGGCTTCCTCTCCCCAGTAAAGCCAGGTGTCCTGACAGCAGACCCACAGACCCCCTACCCGTGCCGTCCCCGGCCGGAGCTGACGGATGGTGTGCAAAACATAAAGGAAAGCCCTGCAATTAGCAAACCCGAGAGCTTCCAAAGCGGAGTCGGCTCACACGCAACGCCAGCTGCTGCCTGCAGTGCGGCCTCCACCCTCTGACCCCGGGCATCCGCGACAGCCAGAGGTGCAAGCTGCACACCGAGGGGTTCCCACACTCCTCTTCTCGTTCCCATTCTCTTCTGCAACCGCTCCACGGCCCGTGGGAGCTCCCTTTCCTGCCTTCGCGGAGGACTGGTGCAGAGACATATGAACCTGTGTCTCTGGAATTGCAACGCCTAAGGCCCCAGAGAGAGTCCTTTCACTTCTGCCATTTGGCTTGAGCTGGTCAGCAGGTGCTGGATGGGACAGGTGCTCCCTGCTCTGCCAGAGCCCCTACCACAACCTCCTGTGGCACCAGGGAAAATCCAGACCGTCACCTAGGAACTCAGTGCTTGTGAGATTTGGACTCCTTGATCTAGGCCTCAAAGTGTGGCTGCCTTTCTGGACTAGGACAGAGGAATCACTGCCTTTTCGTTCTTTCAGACTGCCCAAAGAAGGAGGGAGAACATAACATTTCCATGTCTCGCCCTGTCATGGACTCCCAGCAGCCCTACGCTGATGGCAACGCACAGGAGAAGCTGAACACCAGCAACCACAACTCTCCAAACACACCCACAAAAAGAAAAACTCATTATGACCCCGCGATGATGGTAAGGCCCCTGTAACGACTTTATCCATGGGAGGCCAGCACTGTGGTGTAAAATGGTAAAGCCACCACCTGCAGTGCCAGCATCCCATATGGGCACTGGTTCGAGTCCCGGCTGCTCCACTTCTGATCCAGCTCTCTGCTGTGGCCTGAGAGGGCAGTAGAAGATGGCCCAGGTCCTTGGGCCACTGCACCTGCATGGGAGACCTGGAAGAAGCTCCTGGCTCCTGGCTTTGGATTGGCCCAGCTCTGGCCGTTGCAGCCATATGGGGAGTGAACCAGCAGATGGAAGACCTCTCTTTCTCTCTGCCTCTCCTCTCTCTGTGTAACTCTGACTTTCAAATAAATAAATAAATTCTTTAAAATAATAATAATAATAAATACTTTATCCAGGACCATCACAAATTACGTAAGACTACTGCAATGGGGTTTTGTAGGAGAGAGAATGGGCTGAGTTCCTACCACACAGGCAACAGTGGGAATTTATGGCCAAGAAACAGGGGAGGAGGGACTCAGCAGATAGAAACCAAGATGCACCATCAGGGGTAAGGGTGACAGACTCCTGACAGGGCTCTTGCAGAGGAGCCAAGGTGGGCCCGTGGGCCACGAGGGATGTGGGCACTTGAGCGTGGTCAGAGTGTGGCTGGAGGGTCCGGGCTGACCTGTTGAGGTCGGGCATTGAGGCTGTGCCCAAGCACAGGCCTGCTAGACAGGCAGCTCAGAGCAGGCCGAGGAGAGAACTGGGTCACACACCTGCCGCCGCCCGGTCTCTGAAGGACCAGGAAGACTGTCGCCGGCTGGCCTGCCTCTTCCTCCACAGTACGAGGAGCTGAGGCTGAAGAGGAGAGAGGGAAACCCCAAGGCGGGGCGGATCCTTAGAGCAGGGACGTTGGGGTTTCAAGGGCGGCGGAAGCGGGCAGCAGGCACCGGTCCGTGCGGGGGCTCATCTCAAGGTGACAGGGGACCCAGAGCGCGGCACTCAGGATGGGGTGGCAGGTCCTGCCCCCAGCACAGCGACTGTCCCTGGAGGGCAGGTGAGCCGCACAGGTGGGCTGGCCGGGAGGGGGTGGTTCTAT
Source organism: Oryctolagus cuniculus (assembly GCF_964237555.1). NCBI lineage: Eukaryota > Metazoa > Chordata > Mammalia > Lagomorpha > Leporidae > Oryctolagus > Oryctolagus cuniculus. The sequence continues at coordinate 9,001,800 of NC_091436.1, forward strand.
GGTAAACGGTGACACAAGAGCGCAAGGCGCTGTTCGGGCTGAAGTTCCACACCACACAGCTTAAATGACACCACGACAACTCGAGGGAGGAGGTTGTATCGCTTACTGCTCGTGGTAGACAGATATCAGGATGCATAAGCTAAGGCTGCTGGTAACTTCCCGGTATCCATCACCTTCCCTTACCCACGATCACGCAGTCCTCCAAGCTGCCAGGAGTGGGTTTGCCACTGGCTCTGAATTTCAAGGAAGACCGTGAAAGCTGAGATCAAGACAGAAGCCCTTGTGTCAAACTGTAATCTACAGAAATAGAGCCGGGAGGGTGTGCCACACCCGACAGCAAGAACGATGGACACAAGACAGCCAGGACCACAGCCTCAGGCTACGAATTCCTGTGCCGGCCCGTCTGTCACTGTTCAAGTTGGAGTGGCACCACCCTTGCGACTGAGCCTTGAGCAGCCTTGACTTCAACCCTTGTGACCAAGGATTATCGCTTCAAAATATCTCGTGCACGGCTCTTCAGTTTGCTTTGAGAATCTCCCCCGCCACTCAGATCCCCGTGGCAGTGCTCAGCTGGTCCCAAGTCAGCGCCTTCGTTTTGGGAGGATGTCTCTGACGGCTGCCTAGGTGGGCGACCTGAATGAGAAACAGGCCCAGGCCGTGGGCACAGACCCTGCACGATTCCTGCGTTGGGACATAAACCCTAAAAGGATGGTATTAAGAGACGGGTCCCTAGGGAAGCCATTAACTCATACAGGCTCCATCCTTGGGGACGGGAGTAATAGCCTCATTTATTTATTTATTTATTTATTTTATTTTATTTATTTATTTTTTTATTTTTTTCATTTTTTGACAGGCAGAGTGGACAGTGAGAGAGAGAGACAGAGAGAAAGGTCTTCCTTTGCCGTTGGTTCACCCTCCAATGGCCGCCGCAGCCAGCGCGCTGCGGCCGGCGCACCGCGCTGATCCGATGGCAGGAGCCAGGAGCCAGGAGCCAGGTGCTTTTCCTGGTCTCCCATGGGGTACAGGGCCCAAGTACCTGGGCCATCCTCCACTGCACTCCCGGGCCACAGCAGAGAGCTGGCCTGGAAGAGGGGCAACCGGGACAGAATCCGGTGCCCCTACCGGGACTAGAACCCCGTGTGCCGGCGCCGCTAGGCGGAGGATTAGCCTAGTGAGCCGCGGCGCTGGCCGTAATAGCCTCATAAAAGAAGCTGCCGAGAGGCGCTGGGCCTTCCGTCTTGTGCTCCACGTGAGGCCAAGACGTCGTGGCTTTTTGCCCTCTTCCTTCCACCACGTGAGGACGCAGCAGGAAAGCACCACCTGGGACCCAGAGCGGGAGACCTCACCAGACGCCGCCCACTGCTTCACTCCCCAGACAGCCATAATGGCAGCGGCTGGGCCAGGCTCAGGCCAGGAGCCTGGAACTCCAACTGGGTCCCTCCTGTGGGTGGCAAGAACCCAAGCCCTTGGGCCATCTGACCTGCACTCTTACCAAGCACTTGAATCAGCAGGGACCCGGATGGGACATAGAGCAGCCCGGGCTGGAACGGGTGCTTGACCCACTGCACCACGATGCCGGCTCCAGGCTGCAGCTTTTGTGATAGAAGCAAGGACAGAGGGAGGCACCCCTCTCCTGGGCACCCAGGCCACCAGAGGGACACCCAGCAAAAGGAGCTTCCCCAAGGCCTTGGCACAGTAAGCAAAGTACACAAAAGTACCCAGATTATTTATTTTATGAACAGGGCAGGATCTGCAAGCAGTTAACATAAACAGCACTGTTACTCAGCTGCTTAGGAATACCCGTGGTGCTGGGGACACCCAGCTCCCGGGGCGTGGCGGGTGGACAGTGGGTAAGTCGCCAGCTAAGGCCTGGGGCAGTTCAGAAGTCTTTACTGTGACTCATTTCGACTTCGGCATCCCCAAGCTTCCGGAGCACCTGTTGGTCTCCGAACTACTGCGTGCTTGTTTTGAAGATTGATTTGTTTCTTTATTTGAAAGCCAGAGCATCAGAGAGAGAGAAGGAGAAACAGAGACGGAGATCTTCCACCCTGTGGGTGACTCCCCAAATGGCTGCAGTGGCCAGGAACCTGGGACTCCACCCGGGTCTCCCACGTGGGTGGTCGGGGCCCGAGCGCTGGGCCATCTTCCACTGCCCTCCCAGGCGCCTTAGCCAGGAGCTGCAGCAGAAGTACAGCAGCTGGAATGCCTGCAAGCAGCCGCTTAGCCCTCCGCCCAACGCGTATTCCTGGGGGAGGGAGGGAGGGTTTCAGTTCATACCAGGGAGAGAAGCAATCCTCAGCCACCCTGAATTGGGGCCTTGTGCGCATCAAAAAGTATCCAAAGGCCTCCTAAGACCCCCACCCCAGGAGGAGCCTGACCCTCACAACCATACCAGGCGATGTGCCAACCCAGGTTTCTGAGACAGGGGCGTCCCCTCTCGAATATTCACCTGCCTAAAATAAAAGACTCCATTTCCCCTTGCTTGGGGAACCACAGCTTTGGGAAAGATTCCTCGTCGTCTCCATATTGGCTGCAGGTAAACGACTTGGTGTGACAACACCTGGCACGTCTCCGGTGAGCTCACCAGGAAGCCGCTCCACGCATCTGGGCAGCACCGTGGGAGACGAACGCAGTACCTAGCACGGTAAGTACTCCCGGGATGGGGCTGGGTGTGCGTGTGCGCCGCGGGCTGGGGGCTCCGTCGTTGAATCTCCTCCAGATGACACCGGTGCTGTCCGATCCCCGTTTCGCCAGGAAGGAGACTACGGCTTAAGTGAGTGCCATCGCCATCACCAGTGCCTCGGTGGAAAACGGTAGCGCCGAGACTTGAACCCAAGTCTCTGTCAACAGCAAAACAGAAGGAAGGATGAAGGTAACCAGGAGACCAGAGAAGTGCCCCCAGGGAGTGCCATCCCGGCAGGCATGGGGTGCAGGGGCAGGGCCCCCCAGCAGCTCCCTTAGACTCCAGGAGGACATGGCCTGGGCCTGGGAGGGGACACACCTCACTGGAGCCTGAGACCCCAAGTGGCGCTGTAGGGTGATGAGGAATGCGTGCAAGCAGACCGGGAGAGGACAGACACAGCGTCCACAGCCTCCGCACACTCATGGATTTCTAAAACAGAGAACAGATCGCCCTCCCTCAGCGCCCAGGCCCGGGCCAAGGGTCACCTCCCACCCCTCCTCCCCAGGGCTCCCGCACCGGGGCTGCCCGGCGGCCACTGCCCACCGCGGTGCTCGGGCTGGAGCCCCTCTGAGCCAGCCAAGCGGGGCGCCGCAGCCGGCCTCTAGGGGACAGAGGGTCCTGCGAATGTCCCCCAGGGCTGCCGATCCGCCGGCTGCTGTCCACCAGGGCCCCGCATCGCCAAAGCCCGTGGCGGCCGCGCTCCCTGCACGCACCGCGTGAGCCACGCGTGCTCGCCTTGGAAGCACCGTTCGCGGGGAGAAGTTCGCTCTCCCAGATCCTTGTGCAGCGTCACACAAAACGACAGGGCGCACACAGAACGCGCCAGGCTCCCTACCTCCCGGGCCCTCGGGAGGCCGGCTCCTCGCCCTCGCCTAACCGCTATTTCTAGAACCAGCAGGATCCCTCCAGGAGGGTTCAAGGGCAGAGACACGCCCAGGTGTTCCCTGAAGGGTTAACTACAAGGACTCCACCCTCGGGAGCCGGGTTGATGCTTAGCTCCTGGAGGGAAGCTGCTCATTCCTCAATCCACACTGCCTCCCAGCTGGGAGGACACAGGTGACAGGAGAGAAAATGAGAAATGGGGGTGGGGGCCCAGACGGAAGCGGGAACTTGACAGTGTTGCTGAATGCTGAGCCAAGCCCTGGTTCATCAAACACTAATGCAGAGAAATCCGAAGTCTTTTTCATCTAAAAAAAAAAAAAAAAAAATCCTACTGTCCAGCATCTGAAAGAACAAGGATGAAATAGAATTGAAAATGTAAATTCAAGAACATTTCATGCCTCCTTGATGTGACCCAACAGAGAAAAGTCAGAGTAACTGAAATAGACGTCCCCTAGGGTCTTTCAGACTTTTGCTGAGAATGGGGGGGGGGGCAGTTTCAGGCTCCCCCAGGGGCGGATGATGTCACGACCCACCTGGACACCTCCACACCTCCCCCATCCAGAGGCCCTGTGCGCCCACCTGCAAAGCCCCTTCCCTTTCCAAACCCATCCCAAGGATGTCAACCATGGCGCCAAATACCGCCCCTCCCTTCCCCGGGCTCCTTGGCTGCTATGTCTTTTTAGATTCACTCAAAAATGTTATGATTCACTCCAAGGTTTTAAAAGAAAGAGGCTTTTAAGTAATGAAACAACCCAAAAGGGTTCAAGGCCTTGAGAAGCCGATGGAAAGGTACAAAGCATGCTGTCCAACGGGTTTGGCTTGGAACCGATGCCGCGCGGGGAAGAAAGTGTTTGCCATAGAGGGAGGCGTCGTGTGCATGGCTTCCAGAGGGAGCCCAGCGAGGGGCTGTTTCCTAGTGGAGTTTATTTATCTCCAGAGATTTCTTCCCGTCCGCGTGTCCTAGTCACAGGAGACTGAGAGGAATCGCCATGTGAAACATTAAATATTTAAGATTCATATCAAAACAAAAGTCTCCTATGATCCAGTTTAATACGCAAAGTTCCAAGGTGGAGCTATTTTGACCAATCTTGGCCAAGGCTCGGAAGTCTGCGTGTTTACACTTTACCATGGAATTTTCGTTCCATTATCGGGATTTAAGTGCTTAACAAGTGTTTGCTGGTGAAGGGATTAACCAAAGCACGGTGAGTCACACCAGAATCTGTTTACCAAGGAGGGCAAGTCCCCGGCCACCCGCCCCAGGCCCTACAAACGCAGGGAGGGGCTCGAGGGACTCCTCGTCTTTCCTTTCTTTAAAGAAAACAAACAAACAAAAAAGACATAATTCAAACTCGCACAGAGGCATGAAGAGTAATACAATTCCTCACCACCCAGTTGAAGAACAGACACATTGCAAAAGCAGGCCCGGGACTGCACAACCCTAACCCCAGCCTCATTCTTCTCCCTCCCTCGCAGGCAGCAAATCCTGTCTGGAATGGACTCTCTCCGGCCCACGGAACCCTTGTCACATATGTAAATACTGGTGAACACCGCTGAGGTAGCCTTCTGTTTAAACATCGATTGCTTGATTTGAAAGGCATAGCAACAGAGAGAGGGACAGATTTTTTTTTTTTTTTTAAGATTTATTTCTTTATTTGAAGGGCAGAGTTACAGAGAGGCAGACAGAGGCAGAGAGAGAGAGAGAGGTGTTCCATCCACTGGTTCACTCCCCAAATGGCCACAACAGCCAGAGCTGCACCCGTCCAAAGCCAGGAGCCAGGGTCTCCCACACGGATGCAGGGGCCCAAGGACTTCTACTGCTTTCCCAGGCCATAGCAGAGAGCTGGATCGGAAGTGGAGCAGCCAGGTCTCGAACTGGCGTCCCTATGGGATGGCAGCACAGCAGGTGGTGGCCTTACCCACTAAGCCACAGCACCAGCTCTGAGAGACAGATTTTCCATCCACTGGTTCACTCCCCAAATTCCCACAACAGCCAGTGCTGGGCCAGGCTGAAGCCAGCAGCTGAGAACTCCATCCAGATCTCCCACGTGGCCGCCTGGAAGCCAAGCATTAGGCTCCCATCCATTGCCCTCCCAGGTGCGTTAGCAGGAAACTGGGTCAGAAGTGGAGCGGCCAGGACTCAAACCTGCACTTGGCTATGGGACGCGAGCGTCACAGGCAGCAGTCTAACCCACTGTATCACAGCACTGTCCCCATTTGAAAGCTGTATGTGAATGGGATACTACGGGACTGCCCAACATTGCGAGGGGTCCTAGGCAATTTCTTTTCATTTATTTGAAAGGCGAGACGGAACTAGCGTGAGAGATCTGCCATTCACTTGTTCACTCCCAAAGCCCAGGTCTGAGGCAGGCCAAAGCCAAGAGCCTGGAGTTAAATCCAGGCCTCCCACGTGGACGTGAGCCGCACCCTTGCCTCCCGGGGTGCACATAGGAAGGACGCTGGAATTGAAAGTGGAGCCGGGACTGAAACCCAGGCACTCTGACCTGGGATACAGACATTCCAAGCAGCTGTTACTCATGGCACCAAGGGCCTGCCCCCCAGGCAAGTGTGTGTGTGTGTGTGTGTGTGTGGCCACTGTCTATATAAACAACTGAGTTGTCTAAATCGCTGTCAGCACCGTTCTGGCAGGGTAATGCTGTGCTTACGCCAGCAGCCAGCACGCTGCCCACTGCCCTTCCTGGAACCCACACCCAGCACATGAAGGCAGGCCAGAGCTGCTCAGGGCATCTGGTCAACTCCATGCATCGTGCAGGGCATGGAGAAGACAGGTCCGTGTTCAGAGCACTGTGTGCAGAGAGCGGTCAGCTTCCGCTCCTGAGACCTGGGGCCCAGGACAGAGGCCCCTGCCCCAGTCGGAGACCCATAGTGGTTTCTCGTGTGCGCACTTCTGCACTCACTGTGAGACGCACTCACAGCAAGCACACGGCTCTCGCTCGTTTCATTGTTCAGCGTTGCGGTACGGGAGCAGACAACAGCTGGTGCATCTCTCTCAAGATAATGACATTTCATTTGTTTCCGCTCTTCCACTCTAAGAGAACGATTTTTAGCTACTCCTCTACACGTCTCCTGTCTATGCCTAAAAGCAATTACTGGGTCGTATTGTGTGTATATTTCCAAAATATCTATAAGATATTTGGTAGAAAGTGATTCTACCAGGTGATTGCCAAATTACACTCCCATTCGTGGGAACTGCTTCCTGTCCATACCAATAGTCTGATCAGATTCTGATGTCCTGCTCATCTAAAGGGTTTGAAATGATATTTCATTATGGTTTCAGTGTTCATTTTCTCCACTACCAGAAACTTTTTCTATGTTAATTTACTAGCTTTTGTGGCCGGCGCCGCGGCTCACTAAGCTAATCCTCCGCCTTGCGGCACCGGCACACCGGGTTCTAGTTCCGGTCGGGGCACCAGATTCTGTCCCGGTTGCCCCTCTTCCAGGCCAGCTCTCTGCTGTGGCCAGGGAGTGCAGTGGAGGACGGCCCAAGTGCTTGGGCCCTGCACCCCATGGGAGACCAGGAGAAGCACCTGGCTCCTGCCATCGGATCAGCGCGGTGCGCCGGCCGCAACCCGCTGGCCTCAGCGGCCATTGGAGGGTGAACCAACGGCAAAGGAAGACCTTTCTCTCTGTCTGTCTCTCTCTCTCCCTGTCCACTCTGCCTGTCAAAAAAAAAAATTTACTAGCTTTTGCCTTTAGTGAACTGCCTGTCTTTCCTCTTGGGTTATTCGACTTTTTACTATTAGGTCTTCATATGTTTTAGATATTTCCTATCACCTGCTCTGAACACTTGGGGCAAATGCACTGCACACACTTCTCATGGTCACCGACTTCTCTTTTTCCTAACTTGGGCTTTGGGTGTATTGGCCTTAAACTGAACATCAGTGGTTGTCAATCTTCTTGTTGCTATTCGTGTTTTCTGTGATTTGGAAAAAATCCTTCCCCAGCCTGAAGTCCTAAGTATTCTCTTCAAAAGTTGGAAGTTCTTGTCTTTCCTACTTGGATCTTTAATCCACCCTAGAACCAACCCTAGTTGCTGTTTACCATGTGCAGAATCAATCTGCTCTCTCCGCCGAGTGCCGGCTGGCCCGCCGTCCTCCGCACCCCTCTGCCGTGTCTCAGCCCCAAACGTGCAGGTGGAATTTCTCTCTGCTGTCCACTCCAAGCCTTTCCTCTGCTTGTGCCTTCACCGTGACTGAATTATCAGCCTCATACTAACAAACAGAAGAGGTCTAACACCTGTGCTCCCTCAAAACTCGTTACTCGGCTTTTCTGCAGAAAAAAACGGGAATTTTTTTTCAACCTTTGACTTCCACCTTTTGCTGTCCCTTGTAAACAGCATACCAGCAGGCTTGGCCCACGTCAGTCTGAAAATGCCTACCAACATTCATTATTATTATTGGTGGACTCGGAATTCTTCCCTATTTTTTTCATTCTTTTATCCCGCTCATTGTATGCATCTACAGTCCCCCCCCCCACACACACACCTTATTTTACTTTGAGGGGCTTAATTTAGTTCTTTTATCCCACCCATCCATGGATTCAAACGCACATGCTTTTTTTTATTATTATTTTTATTTATTTACTTGAAAGTCAGAGTTACACAGAGAGGAGGAGAGGCAGAGAAAGAGAGAGAGAGAGAGAGGGAGAGAGAGAGAGAGAGAGAGGTCTTCCATCCACTGGTTCACTCCCCAGATAGGCGTGATGGCCAGAGCTGCACTGATCTGAAGCCAGGAGCCAGGAGCTTCTTCCGGGTCTCACACTCGGGTGCAGGGGCCCAAGGACTTGGGCCATCTTCTACTGCTTTCCCAGGCCACAGCAGAGAGCTGGATTGGAAGTGGAACAGCCGGGACTCAAAATGGTGCCCATGTGGGATGCTGGCACTGCAGGCGGTGGCTTTACCCACTGTGCCGCAGCGCCGGCCCCACACACGCTTTAATTCAGTGGTTCTTGAATATCAGTGATCGCAGAATCACACAGAATTCTTGTCAAAAACTCAGAATGCTGGCCTCCACTGTGGAGTTTCTAATTCAGATTTCTAGGGTAGGGCTTAACAATGTCCATTTCTAAAAAAGCTTCAGGTGGTGAGTTTGTTTGCTTTTTAAGATTGGTTGATTGGGCCAGCGACACGGCTCACTAGGCTAATCCTCCACCTGCGGCTCCGGCACCCCAGGTTCTAGTCCCGGTCGGGGCGCTGGATTCTGTCCCGGTTGCCCCTCTTCCAGGCCAGCTCTCTGCTGTGGCCAGGGAGTGCAGTGGAGGATGGCCCAGGTGCTTGGGCCCTGCACCCCATGGGAGACCAGGAGGAAGCACCTGGCTCCTGCCATCGGATCAGCGTGGTGTGCTGGCCGCAGTGCGCCGGCCACGGAGGCCTTTGTGGGGTGAACCAACGGCAAAGGAAGACCTTTCTCTCTGTCTCTCTCTCTCACTGTCCACTCTGCCTGTCCAAAAAAAAAAAAAAAAAAAAAAAAGATTGGTGATTGACTCATTGGTTGATTTGAGAGACAGAGTGACAGAAACAGAGAAAGAGCTTCCATCCAGTGGTTCACTCCCCAGATGCCTGCCACAGCCAGGGCAAAGCCAGCACAAACTCCATCCAGAGTTCCATCAGCAGGAAGCTGGACCAGAAACACAGTAACTGGGACTCAGACCAGCACTTTAATACGGGATGTGGGGCCAGCTCTCTGCTACGGCCTGGGAGAGCAGCAGAGAATGGCCAAGTGCTTGGGCCTCTGCACCCACGTGGGAGACGTGGAAGAAGCTCGGGCTCCTGGCTTCCGTCTGGCCCAGCCCCAGCCATTATGGCCATTTGGGGAGTGAACCAGCAGATGAAAAACCTCTCTCTCTCTCTCTCTCGCTCTCTCTCTTTCTCCCTCTCTCTCTCTCTCTGTACCTCTGCCTTTCAAATAAATAAAAAATAAATTTAAAAAAACATATAGGCGGCGTGGGCATCCCAAGTGGCACCTTCACCCGCTGCACCCCAGCGCTCACCCCAGGTGGTGTGGATGCTGCTGGTTCAGGGCTCACACTTGGAGAAGCACTGCTCTAATTCTATTCCTTTAGTGCTTAGTCTTCAGCTTTTAATATTAATAATAAAGAAGTATGAAATCACAGGCAAGCCAATGGGTTAAGCCTGCATGCCCTATCAGTGCCAGTTTGAGTCCTGGCTCCTCCACTTCTGATGCAGCCCTCCGCTAATGCCCCTGGGAAGGCAGCAGATGATGGCCCAAACACTACCCATTTGGGAGGCCCCGATGGAGTTGCTAGCTCCTGGCTTTGGCCTGGCCCGGCTCTGACTGTTATGGCCATTTGGGCAGTGAATTGGCAGATAGAAAATTCTATGTGTGTCTCTCCCTCTTTGATGCTTTGCTTTTCAAATAAATAAAATAACTTCTTTTTTAGTTTTTTTAAAATTCAATTACTTGAAAGTCAGTTACAGAGAGAGAGGGAGAGACAGAGAAAGAGAAAAATCTTCCATCTACTGGTTCACTCCCCAGATGGCCGCAGCAGCCAATTCTGGGCCAGGTCAATACCAGGACCCAGGAGCTTCATCCAAGTCTCCCAGGTGGGTGCAGGGACCCAAACACTTGGGCCATCTTCTACTTTCCCCAGGCCATTAGCAGGGAGTTGGATTGGAAGAGCAGCAGGGACACAGATTGGTGCCCATATGGGATGCCAGCATCACAGACAGTGGCTTTACCTACTATACTGCAACGCCAGCCCCAAAATAAATCTTTTTTAAAAAATAAATAAATCTCTTAAAAAAATAAATAGGAGCCAGGATTGTGGCATAGCAGGTTAAGCCTCCACGTGCAGCGCCAGCATCCCATATGGGTACCAGTTTGAGACCCGGCTGCTCCACTTCCAACACAGCTCCCTTCTAATGTGCCTGCGAAAGCAGCAAAGGACGGCCCAAGTGCTTGGGTCCCTGCACCCACGGGGGAGACCCAGGAGAAGCTCCTGCCTCCTGGCTTCCACCTGGCCCAGCTTATGCGGTTACAGCCATTTCAAGAGTGAGCCAGCAGATGGAAGACCTCTCTCTCTCTCGCTCTCGCTCTCCCCCCCTTCTGTCTGCAACTCTGCCTTTCAAATACTTTTTTAAAAATCTTTGAAAATAATAAATAACCTACTGTTCTTCCTAAAAATGTGAAGCCTTTAGAAGAAGATATTTTAACTCTGACTTTCGCTCTCTCATCTTGATGCTTTTGTGATCCAGGGTTTGAATTCTGCCTTGTTTTCAATCCCCTCCAATCTGAGGACACGCTGCTTAGACGAGGCTTGTGCAGATCTTCACGTTCCCGATTTGCTTGCTTCGTCTTCCTTCCCACACGCTGAGCTTCCCCAGGCCTGCTTCCCGTCTGTACGGAGCACACCCTTCCAACGGCCCTTCACGCAGACCTGCTGGTGGAGACGCTCAGGGGTTTCCACTGCACACTGCTGGTTTTGTTTTTTGGTTTCCTGTTTGTCCGTTTCTGATTTTGTTTGTTTGGGTATGAAAATGTTTTTCCACTGACGTTCCTGACAGCCTGTCTGGGCTGACATAGGTTGTGTGTTAACTGTGACTGACATTCCTGACAGCCTGTCCGGGCTGACATAGGTGGTGTGTTAACTGTGACTGACATTCCTGACGCCTGTCCGGGCTGACATAGGTGGTGTGTTAACTGTGACTGACGTTCCTGACAGCCTGTCCGGGCTGACATAGGTGGTGTGTTAACTGTGACTGACATTCCTGACGCCTGTCCGGGCTGCCATAGGTGGTGTGTTAACTGTGACTGACATTCCTGACGCCTGTCCGGGCTTTCATAGGTTTTGTGTTAACTGTGACTGATGTTCCGGGCTGACATAGGTGGTGTGTTAACTGTGACTGACATTCCTACTGACATTCCTAACAGCCTGTCCGGGCTGACATAGGTTGTGTGTTAACTGTGACTGACATTCCTGACACCTGTCCGGGCTGACATAGGTGGTGTGTTAACTGTGACTGACATTCCTGACGCCTGTCCGGGCTGACATAGGTGGTGTGTTAACTGTGACTGACATTCCTGACACCTGTCCGGGCTGACATAGGTGGTGTGTTAACTGTGACTGACATTCCTACTGACATTCCTAACAGCCTGTCCGGGCTGACATAGGTTGTGTGTTAACTGTGACTGACATTCCTGACACCTGTCCGGGCTGACATAGGTGGTGTGTTAACTGTGACTGACATTCCTGACGCCTGTCCGGGCTGACATAGGTGGTGTGTTAACTGTGACTGATGTTCCTGACACCTGTCCGGGCTGACATAGGTGGTGTGTTAACTGTGACTGACGTTCCTGACAGCCTGTCCAGGCTGACATAGGTGGTGCGTTAACTGTGACTGACGTTCCTGACACCTGTCCGGGCTGACGTAGGTGGTGTGTTAACTGTGACTGACATTCCTGACACCTGTCCGGGCTGACATAGGTGGTGTGCTAACTGTGCCTGTCTCAGCATTTTGCAGTGATTCCTGTTCCACTGCTTTCTGGCTTGCATTCCAGGATCTGCTGTAGGCCTCCCTGCTCTCCCCTCCATGACACCGATTCAGTCAACACCCAGAGCGGCCACGTGATAAAGAAAAAGGGTTTCCTTTGGCTCTGAGTTCTAGAGGTAAAGTCCAAACATCACGGCACAGGCTCTTGCTAGGGCCCAGGGCTGCATGACATCATGGCAGGGCACATTCTGCATTTGATATTCCATTACCTTAAGTTCTTCCTGACTCTGCCTGGAGGGGCTTGTCCACATATTGTAAATCCTGGGAGAGACTTCCTGTGAGACCCACACAAGGCCTGGCTGGGTCACGTCCGGGCAGAAGGACCGCCCTGCTTCTCAGACGTGCAGAATCACTACCAACGCAGGACCATAAAGTTAACGCTCAAACCACTGCATGGCACTCACGTCAGTAGCCCTGCACCCAGAACAGTAGAGAGGTGTGGTTACTAACTCTTGGTAGCTCCTCTCCCCTACCCCCTCAGCCACAGAGCACAGGTAAACAAGCTTCCTTTGTTATCTCCTTGCTAAAAGTCAGCTTTTGTCCATTCTTTCCTCGATGATATAGCTCTTCCAGTGTCCTGGCACCACTCAGAATTCCCAACTCCCTAACCTGCGGGGTCCTCCCCAAGGCTTATCTACTAGGACCACAGGGCCATCCGTGCGTCCAGGTTACCAAGACCGGCAAACACCCAGCAGGGCAGTAGTTCCAGATTAGGCGACCCCTCTGGTTCATTTCCACTTGTGACCACTGGGAACTTCCCTGAAAGTGTTCTGACCCCTAGAATAGTGTAAACAGGTTTGTCATAGTTAACCCAGCACTTCCAAGTAGTTTGCATCTGGGTTGTTCTTGCTTTGCAGCTGTTTCTGTTTGCTGGTAGGATAAACCAATCCAGTTACCAACCTGGTGCGTCCTGGAGCAGGGCTGAGGGCATTGGTCCTTCCGTGCAGCTCCAGCAGACCCTGCAGGACGCCAGCGAGAGCAGCTCCTGCCCAGGGTGTGGAGGAGGCTCCCTGGACAGAAGCCGCAGGTGTCCTGATCCCCAGCTCGCTCCAAGAACCTCAGCACGGACCCCGCGTTTCCAGCCTTCCAGTGACTGCACAAGGTGCTAATTGCCTTTATCAAAGCTCTTCCTCCTCAAAATAGGAACCGTGAGTTCTGTTTCCTCCAACAGAACCGTGCCTGACACAGACATCAATTCACCACACACAAAACTCAACTCAGGATAGACCAACGACATCAACTTCAGCCCTGAAACCACGGAGCTACCAGAAGAGAACACGGGGAGACACTTTCAGACGTCAGTGTAAGCAAAGATTTTTGTTTTTTTAGCTAAGACCTCAAAAGTACAGGCAACAAAAGTAAAACCAGACGAATGGGATGATATGAAACTAGGAAGCTTCTGTCCATCAAAAGACATGGTCCACAGAGACAAGAGATAGTCTATAGAACGGGAGAAAATATTTGCAAACTATTCCTCTGTCAAGAAGTCAATATACAGAATATATGATATTCAACAGTCAGAAACCACAAAATCTGATTTTAAATGGGAAAATTATCTAAATAAACATTTCTCAAAAGATGACACACAAACAGTCAACAAGTAAATGAAAAAAGGTTCAACGTCTTCGGGGAAATACAAACCAAACCACAATGAAGTACCAGGCCAGCCCACTTAGAACGGTTCTTGTCCAAAAGATGAAAAAGAGAGAAAGGAAACTCTCACACAGTGCTGGTGGGAATGTAAATGTGTACAGCCTCTGTGTTTCTGAAAACAGAACTACCATATTATCCAGCAAGCCCAGTCCTAGATGAAATCGGTATAATTAAAGAGACGCCTCTACATTCGTGCTTACTGCAGGACTATCTATAAGAGCCAAGCTATGGCATCAACCAAGATGTCCAACAATGGATGAATGGATTAGAAAAAAAGTGACATATGTACACAATAGAACATTAATCAGCCACAAAAAAGAATGAAATCCCGTCATTCGTAACAGCATGGATGGAACTGGAGGACATTATGTTAAGTGAAATAAGTCAGGCCCCGAAAGGCAAATACCACAAGCTCTCACCCTTTTGTGGAAGCTAAAAATGCAACACACAGAAATAAGAAGGGGGTGCGCACAGTGGCACAGCGTTAGGCCAACGCTTGGGATGCCCATATCCCGTCTCAGAGTTCCTGGTTCTAGTCCCAGCTACTCCACTTCACATCCAGCTTCCTGCTAATGTGTATCCTGGGAGTCAGCAGGTGACGGCTCTAGTACCTGGGTCCTTGCCACCTACGTGGGAGACTCAGATGGAGTTACTGGTCCGGGCTTGGCCCTGGCCCAGCTCCAGCTGTTGTGGGCATTAGGGGAGTGAACCAGCAGGTGGAAAACCTCTCTCTCTGCCTCTCCCTCTCCATAGCTCTGCCTTTCAACTGCAAATAAATAAATAAATCTTTTTTTTAAAAAAAAAAAGAGTGCTTGTTATGCCCTCTATGGTACATGTTAAACCTCAAAAAAAGATGGACATTAGGATGTGGTGGGATTGCGGATGGCTTTTATTTCTCGCTGTCTGTATCTCCCACAGATTCTTAAAGCGAACATATATTCCATTTTTGCAATAAGCAAAAGGAAGTTTGGCTTGTGCCTCCCAGTGTTTAATCTCCGCAGGAAGCAGTGGGCGCGCGCCACTCAACAGCTCCCACACATCCTGTTCAGTTTCGATCCTGGGTCAACCTGCCCCGGTCTCAGGCCGTTTCAGACCCACCTGGGTCCACGATGACCTTGGCCGATTGATCACCTTCAGGCTGTGCGAGAAACATGATTCTGCTGGGAGTTGTCCCTCCCCTAGAGAACAAATGACTAAGGAGGAAAGAGTACACGCTCTGGGTTCTCTCCAACACTGCACGCAGGCGGGCCCCGGCCAGAGCTTGGGATGAAGCAGGTGACCTCAGGCCACCAGGGCCTCCGCCTTCAAACGCTCGGGCCCCAGAGAGGCTCCAAGGAGTCAGGCTGAGCTTAAGAGGCCTGAGAGGGGGATAAAGGCCCCGGGAGACCCAGAGTCAAAGGCGAGAATCTCAGGAGCAAGGTCCAGTTGCAGATACCGGCAAACAGAACCAGGCGCTGCACAGGCATTTTCACGACAGAATGGGGAGCCTGCTTAACGCTTTTAACACCTCCCCCTCCACCCCGCCCAAGTGCACCTCCTGTGCCTCTCTAAGACCCTGTGCAGCCTTGGCCCAGCCCCATCTCCCACCCCGACCCCACTCCCACCCGCATTCCTGCTCAGGATGGGCCGTGGTTGCCATCATGCTTTACACTCACATCAGGCCGGCGCCGCGGCTCACTAGGCTAATCCTCCGTCTTGCGGCGCCGGCACACTGGGTTCTAGTCCCGGTCGGGGCGCCGGATTCTGTCCCGGTTGCCCCTCTTCCAGGCCAGCTCTCTGCTGTGGCCAGGGAGTGCAGTGGAGGATGGCCCAGGTGCTTGGGTCCTGCACCCCATGGGAGACCAGGAGAAGCACCTGGCTCCTGCCATCGGATCAACGCAGTGTGCCAGCCGCGGCGGCCATTGGAGTGTGAACCAACGGCAAAGGAAGACCTTTCTCTCTGTCTCTGTCTCTCTCTCTCTCACTGTCCACTCTGCCTGTCAAAAATAAAAAATAAATATATATATATATACTCACATCAGCATCGACTGGGCCCCTTCCACACTTGCTTGGAAAGAGAACTCAGGGGCAGTCTGGGCTGACCCCAGGAGGCCGCTCGGGAGGGCCGGGCTCACCAAGTCCTGGGAAGACTCAAGCGGTTGGGACAGCAGGGAGACAGCTGGCACAGGGCTCGGAGGCAGGGCGGCACTGAATGCCCTCTGGCTTGGGCAGAGAGCTGTAGATGGGACCCTGCGCCCTGGAAGCTAGAGGAGGCGCTCAAGACGCACTGACTGAAGGGAAAGATGAGATGCAGGGCGCGGAAGAGCGAGCCCATTCAATCGCATTTCACCGTGGAAGGGATGTGGAGGCCGGTGAACGGTTCTGAGCAGCCCAGGGCTAAGCTGCAAATGTCATTCAGGGGCCGGCGCTGTGGCGTAGCGGGTAAAGCCACCACCCGCATATGGGCACTGGTTCGAGTCCCGGCTGCTCCACTTCCTATCCAGCTCTCTGCTACGGCCCGGGAAAGCAGAAGATGGCCCAAGTGCTTGGGCCCCTGCACCCGCGTGGAAGACCTGGAAGAAGCGCTCCTGGCTCCTGGCTTCAGATCGGCGCAGCTCCAGCCGTTGTGGCCCACTGGGGAGTGAACCAGTGGATGGAAGACCCTCTCCCTCTCCCCTCCCCCTCCCCCGTCATTCAGAAAAATGTGCCTGTGCAGGTTGGATACAGAAGCGGGAACCAGAAGACTGCCGCATCCAACCCACACAGAGGCAGGAGAGGAACAACTTACGGAGGCAGCCATCAAACAAGAAACAGATGTCGGGAAACGGGAATCAGGGATTACAGCATCTAGTTGGGTGTGAAGGGCACAAGTAGGGAAAAAATCAAAGACGCTGCAGACAATGAAGCTGGGGAGACCTGGCTCACCTCCCTGCCCCCTTCCCACTCACCGTTCACCAAACATTGGGTTGAACACTCGGCCCTAGGCAAAGAACTAGCGATAAAGCAGGTCAGAGAACAGAGAACGGAGGTCTTCCCCCAGGAAGCCCAGAGCTCAGGACAAGAGCTGATAAAGTCAGCAAGCGGCCTTAGCAAGGAGGTGGGGACTGGGACTGCCCCCTGGGCTCAGGCGCTGCAGAGCACTAGGGGGGCCCTCCCCTGGGCCCGGCAGGTCTTGTGTTTGGGTACCTTCCCCACCAAGGCTTTACTGAGAGACAAACGGCTCTGCAAACTCTCCCGGGGCCGCGGGAGAATCTCTGGGAGAAGGGGAGCCCTGCAGATGGCAAGGAGCCCCAAGAAGCCTGAGGCGTGGTGGGCGGACCCCAGCAGTACCAGGCTCCACATTTCATCAGCACACCGCTACCCTCCCCTCCACTCCCTCCCGCGATTTCGCAGAAGCGCCGGGAGCCTGCATGTGGGAGCTGGAGAAGATAAGTCGGCACACAGTGAAGGAACTCCCCTGGCGGCGTGCCCTGCATCCCAGCTCTCCACCTGTTCTGCCAGCAGAGTCACACACGCAGCCACGCGCTCATGAAGTCACAGAGCACTGACAAGCACTGGTCTTCCTCCCCAGGCTATCTTCATTTGATTACAGAAAGGTCTGGAAAGCCCTAAACAAAAAGCAGAGGTAGGTAGGGCCCTCTGCAGCGGGGAGCCAGCCCCCCCCACCCCCCACCCCCGCTCAGATTTCACCCTCAAGATCCACGCCCCCTGGCAGCTGACCCTGCACATTCTGCTGCTACTCCGGGAACCCAGCACAGGGGTGTGGGAGGGCCAGGCCCAGATAACAGTGATGCAGACAAGAGGACGCAGAGGGCTCCCAGGTCAGAGCCACGTTTACTCCCCAGCCTGCTTTCCTAACGCTGGCATTTCAAGTCATTTCACAAGCAACGGGAGGTATGCAGTGTCCCGGCATAGCAGAGATTTGGATCTGTGACTTGGGTCGGAAACCCTGCGGAGCATCAAGGGAGTGGTCCCCTGTTCCCAGAGCTCCACCTCCCTGGGCACCTCCACTGTGCTCTCCTCGCCCGCAGTGCACGGTGCAGGCTCGGAGGCCCCTCGGGGACAGGGAGGCAGAAACCCAGCATGAGCCAGGCTCCCAATAGTCCTGAGGAATGAGCACCTTTTTAATGTGTTTCTGCTATGCACAAAGGCATATCGAGGTTGGGGGCACCTGTCTACTTCTGGCCTCCCTGGAGACTGCAAACTAAACTAAGCTGATGTCTTTGGACAAAGTCAGGAACCCTCAGTGACTCCTAGAGCCCACGTCAGCCCCTACTAAACCAACCACAGAACCGTCAACCCCTAAACGGTCAGTGGTGCCAACCCTTACCTCTCAATGGATATTCATGTGTATTTTTTGATAACCAAACACTTGTTTTTTTTTTTAAGATTTATTTTATTTATTTAAAAGGTAGAGTTACAGAGTGGAGAAACAGAGAGATCTTCCACCTGCAGCTCACTCCCTAAATGGCTGTACCCAGTGGAACCCAGGAGCCAGGAACTCCATCCTGGTCTCCCACATGGGTGGCAGGGGCTCAAGTCCCAACCCGTCCAATGATGCCCTCCCAGGTACACCAGCAGGGAGCTGCCAGACATAACCAGAGCTCTCTTAGGATGCCAATGTCGCAGGTGATGGCCCAACCCGCTGCACCACAACTCCAACCCCAAAAACAATTATTAAAGCCTACCGCTGATCAAAAGCCTTACTGACAACCTGAACAACCACAGATATTTTGTATGTTACATACACTATACACGGTGAAAATTACACAAGAAATCACTTTTCACTGCACCAAGCACCTTACTGGAGAGACCGAGTGCTCAGTGGAGGAGACCAGCGAGCGTGACGAGGCTTCAGCGCCCCACGCAGCAACAGGAGTGGCCGCAGCACCACCGCATCAGCCCCGTGCCACGATGGCTCACGCGGTCACGGTCTAACGCTGCATCAACCGTCTTTACACCTGTTTAGGTTTCTCTTCACTGCGAATGGCAACAGGCATGGTCTGCGAGGATCTGTGTGTACAATTGCTGACCATATAATAGATGTACACATATAATAGATGTATACACATTTATGGCAGTTACGGCTAAACGGACTACAGCCTATATATATTTTATGCATTTACAACATACCGCGTTTTTTCTTAATTTTTATGATACTTTCAGGCTAGAAGGTTCATCTGCCACTACTTTGATATCACTATCGTCACACATATCATCCCTCAAAAAAATGTGCAACTAAGTGGACCCATGTAGTTCAACCCCACCCTGTTCAAGGGTCAAATGTAGCAAAATTTTTAAAAACCAGTGGCGAGGAATCTCCCTCATCCTTTCAAGTCCTCTGAAGAAGGGAAACCAGAAAAAGAAAACATAAGCCACAATCAAGCAGAATAAAGGCAACACTAACAACCAGAGCAGACAAATGAAAACGGGAAATTCACAGAGGAAATCAGCAATCAGGAGTGAAGGGAGAGCATCTCTCTAAACCCCAAGGACACTGACAGGGTGACAAGGGGCAGACATCCAGCCCAGCTGTCTAGACACCAGAGGGCCTAGTTGGGATCCTGGCTCCTCCCCTTCCCATCTGGCTTCCCACCAGGCACACCCTGGGAGGCAGGCACCAGTAACAGCTCAAGTACTGGGTCCCTGCCACCCACCCAGGAGGCCTGGATTGAGTGCTGGGTTCCTGACTACAGCCTGGCCCAGGCCTGGCTGAAGCAGGCATTTGGAGAGTGAGCCAGTGGGTGGAAGATTCTCTCTCTCTCTCATGAACTCATGAATCAATATCCTTCATTAATGCAGGTGAAACATATTAACAACTCAAACACTGTAACATATAAAAAGAACCACAGTTGGGTTCTGCATTCGAAGGCGGAGCGCCCGGGTTCGAGCCCCCACTCTGCTCTCCACCTGCCTCCTGCTAACGCAGACCCTGGGAGGCAGCAGGCGATGGCTCCCCTCACGTAGCTGAGTTCCTGCCACCCACATGGGACACCCCGATTGAGTTCCTGGCTTTGGCTTGGCCCAGCCTTGCTGGAATCTGAGGAGTGAACCAGTGCATAGGAGCACTCTGTTTCTCTCTCTGCCTTTCAAATAAACTTTAATAAAAAAAAATTTAAAAGTATGCACCATGACCAAGTGGGGTTTATCTTAAGAATGCAAGATCTGGGCCAGCAACGTGGCTCACTAGGCTAATCCTCCGCCTGCAGCACCAGCACACCGGGTTCTAGTCCCGGTTGGGGCGCCGGATTCTGTCCCGGTTGCCCCTCTTCCAGGCCAGCTCTCTGCTGTGGCCCGGGAGTGCAGTGGAGGATGGCCCAGGTCTTTGGGCCCTGCACCCCATGGGAGGCCAGGATAAGTACCTGGCTCCTGCCTTCTGATCAGTGCGGTGCACCGGCCGCGGCGGCCATTGGAGGGTGAACCAACGGCAAAGGAAGACCTTTCTCTCTGTCTCTCTCTCCCCCTGTCCACTCTGCCTGTCAAAAAAAAAAAGAATGCAAGATCTGAAAACCAACAAATATAATATAACATGCCCGTATCAATTAATGAAGAGGAAAAAGCGTCTGACAAAAGTCAACATCAATTCATGATGCAAGCATTCAGTGAATAAGGAATAGAAAACTCTGCTCACCCGGGAAAACACAGCTCCCAAAACGTCTAACGTCTGTAGTGTGAAAGAGCAATGTTGCTCTCCCCTAGGACCAGCGACCTGTGCAACCTTGCACAGCAAGTCCTGTCTTGCTAATTAAGGCAATAAAAATCGGTGAGAACCAGAGTTTGGAAAGGAGAAAGCAAAACCACCTATTCATAAACATGATTCATGGATTCCACAAAAACCTTCCACAATAAATCAGTTTATAGCGAGTTTGGAGCATACGAGAAAAACATACAAAACCCAACTGCATTCTTCATAGTAACAATGAACACTTGGAAGCTAAAAACTTTTTTTAAATTACAATGGCTCCAAAAAAAAAAATCAGGTATAAATCTAACAATTGATGTAAAAAGGATCTACATAGCAAATACTACACAATGCTACAGAAGTAAAAGACAGGGCCTGGTGCTGTGGTGTAGTGGGCTAAACTTCTACCGGCGATGTTGGCATCCCACCTGGGTGCCGGTTTGTGTCCCGGATGCTTCTCTTCTGATCCAGCTCTCTGCTGTGGCCTGGGAAAGCAGTGGAGGATGGCCCAAGTGCTTGGGCCCCTGCACCTGCATGGGAGACCTGGAAGAAGTTCCTGGATCCTGGCCTCTGATTGGTGCAGCTCCAGTCGTTGAGGCCATTTGGGGAGTGAACCAGTGCATGGAAGAACTTTGTCTGTGTCTCTCCCTCTCACTGTAACTATACTTCTCAAATGAATAAAATCTTAAAAAAAAAAAAAAAAAGGAAATAAAAGACAAACAGAAAGACACCATATTCATTGGAAGATTCACTGTCATTATCAATTGGATTTTTTTAAAAAGATTTATTTATCTGTTTGAAAGGTAGAGTTAGAGAGGAGAGACAGATCAATCTTCCATTGACTGGTTCTCTCCCCCAAACGCCGGGGCTATGCCAGGCAGAAGCCGGGAGCTTCTTCAGGGTCTCCCACGTGGGTGCAGGGGCCCAGGGGCTTGGGCCACCCTCTGCTGCTTCCCCAGGAGCATTAGCAGGGAGCTGGGTGTGAAGTGGAGCAGCCGGGACTGAACCGGCATCCCAGGGCACTGCAGGCTGCAGCTCAACCCGCTGCATTCATTCATTCATTCATTCATTCATTTAAAGGTAGAGTTACAGAAAGAGGAGAGGCAGTCGATTGGATCTGAAGAGACACTGACAAGCCTGCAATTTCTGTGCAAAGCAGGGAGGGCGCGGGGAAGGAATCCGTCTGAACTATGGGGCAGGCTGTTTTCTGCACCTTCAGAGACAAAAGCTCCGAGGTCTGCTGATGCCACCAGCGTCTGGGACCAACCCAGGACTGCGGGTCTTCGAAGCCTTGTTCTGCCAGCTCAGGGGTCGCCGCCCTCCGGGCACAGGTGTGTCTCTGCACCTGGGCCTTAGAGGCGGAGCCCCTCCCACAGAGGGTCGCCCACCCACAGGGCGAGCTGCCCCCGGGGGCGCTCCCTCCCCGACTTTCTCCAGGGCCGGCGGGGGCTGCGTGACTACTCATTCCCGCACTCATTCCTGCGCTGAGCCCCTGCCCTCAGACCGCGCGGGCCGGCCGCGGGAAACCAGGCAGGAGACGGGCGGCCATGGGTTCTGTCTAACCGGAGCCGGGCCCGCAGCCGCGTGACTCAGAGACTCCTTGTTGTCCGAGTATCGGGAGCAGGAGGGGACCACTTCCGGGTCCACGTCGGGGCAGGTGCACCGACCCGCTCGGCGGCCAGGTCGCACCGGCACCACCTCCACACCTGCGCGCGCAGTCCCCGCTCCGCGCGCGCCGCCGCGCCGGCCCGCCGGTATTTATACGGCGCTATTTTAGTCGCGCTCTCTGATTGGCCGGCCGCAGGTGACGACACGCTCGCGCGCCGAGTTCCGGGCGGAAGTGCGCGCCCGGCGGCCCGGCTCGGCCACGCGCGACCTCTGCGGTTTGCAGGCGTGGTCTGCGGCCCCGGTGCCCTGCTCCGCGCACTGCCGCTGGGGCTACGCGTCAAGAAAAGAGCCGTTGTGTCCCCGAAGGGCTCGCTGGGAACCTCCAGGGAGGGAGGTGCCAGAGGGCGGAAGCGCTGCGTCTGCGCCCATGCTTCCCTGGCTGGGTGCCAAACAAGCCCTCCAGGGCCCCTCCGGGCCTTCGTCTCCTCTCCTCTGACGCCAGACGAAACGTCCATTAGACACCGCGTTCCCACCTGGATTCCCGCTGACCGTTGGTCAAGCGGAAGCAGAAGGGACCATGCCTAGTGGCTGCTGTGTGTTGGGTGGGATTTAGCCCTCGAGGGGCTCTGTTAAAGACCTCTCCCCTCCGACCGCAAAGCCCAAGAAGCCCCCCGAGGTTGCTTTAACTCGCGGCCCTGACGCTCCTTTGCAGCTGTGGGACCTGTTGAGTGCTAACCACGAGGATTGACCCTCGTTTAAGTAGTTGCGCCATGCCAGACCTTTCACGGAATCTTCGCGACTTAGAGGCTGGTATCGCAGCCGTGTGACAGAAGGGCACACCAAGGCCCGGGCAGATTCCTAGTCTGACGGAAGCCACAAGTTAGCACGGAGGCAGTGCCGGGATGCGCCCCCAAGACCAGCGGACTCCAGCTGGGTCCGTCTTTCCTTGGCATATCCAACTGGAGACAGGCTTAGCTGGCGCGAGAGGAGTTGAGATCAGTCACCAAGGCTTACGGACCCCCAGGAAGAGGGGTTTTGTCCTACTAAGAGACTAAGAGAATATAAGGCTCTGGGGGTCCCTAGCTCCACTCTCCCTGGGCAGCAGCTCCTAGGTCACCTGCAGACCCAGGTTTTTGGAAAGGTACTGGGCTCTGCTGGGTTCCCTTTGGAGACAGGACTGAACAGTCGCCCAGAGGCCTCACTTGGAGTCACTTGGTTGCTTAGGAACCAGGAAGGAAGCTGCTCATAAGGACTTTGAGGATTTTTCTACATTTTCCTCCGAGAGCTACCTGATGGAGGGTCCAAACACAAAAGATGCTGTAGTGGAAGCTGCCTTGGAGCCAGGCAGTCCTGGGTGTCTCTCTCTCTCTCTCTCTCTCTCTCTCTCTCTCTCTCTCTCTCTCAACTTCCTTCCTTGACTGTACCCTCCGTTGAATCAAGGAGTGAGCTGTGTGAAGGTCCCGAGTTAATGCGTGCCGTAGCGAAAGTATTCCAGAACGTTAGTCCTTTCTCTTACCCCTTTCCCTGTATGATTAAGAAGAAAAGCATCTGGTCCTGGCGATTACATCTTTATTGTTGCTTTTACAGAGCTACATGGATTGTCCTGGGTTTCAGTTCATAACTTACAGAAAGTTACCACCCAGAACTTTCAGTCTCCTTGTTGAAACTTGAACATCACTTCCGAATATCGGCTTCAGCTTTCCTTGTGTCTGTCATTCATTCAACAAGTAATTACTGGAGATCTGTGAGGTGTGTGGCATGGGTTATTTTTTAACAGAACTTTCTGAAAATACTTCGGCATAACAGCTTGGTTCACAAGCAGGCGTCGGAGAAGCATGGTCCTCTGTGGTAGCAATTTGCTTTCTCCTCCCGAGCTCCGGTTGTGACCCGCTCCTACTGGAAATGCTTTGGTCTAGCAAGACTAAATAAATAAAGAAAACCAAACTTTATTGAGACATGAAACAGGGTTGCACCTGCGGCCTTGCCGTATGGACTGCCTGGGCTAAACACCCACTTCAAGCCGACTCCAGTTTCCTGCTCATGAAGACCCTGGAGGCAGGGGTGATGGTGCCTTGGGTTTCTGCTATCCACTTGGGAGGCCTGGACTGAAATACCAGCTCCTGGGCCAGTCCTGGCCATTGTGGGCATCTGGGAAGCGAACCAACAGATGGGAGGCTCTCTCTGCTGGTTAAATAGGTTTTTAAAAAAGATTTTTTAAAAAAGATTTATTTATTTTGAAGATCAGAGAGACAGATCTTCCATTCACTGGTCCATTCCCGCAGATGGCCACAACAGCCACTGTGAAGCCAGGAGCTTCATCCAGGTATCCCATGTGAGTGTAGGGGCTTAAGGGCAAATGGCTACAATGGCCCAGGGCTAGGCCAGGCTGAAACCAGGAGCCTGAAACTCCATTTGGGTTTCCCACGCAGGTAGCAGGGGCCCAAGCACTCGAGCCGTCCTCTGCTGCCTTCCCAGGCACATTAGCAGGGAGCCGGATCAGACATGGAGCAGCTGGGACTCATCCAGCACCCATGTGGGATGCTGGCACTGCAGGCAGCAGCTTTACCTGTAACGCCACAAAACTGGCCCCATGAAAGGCTGTTCAATGTTTTTAATCAATTGATTTTTCATAATACATACACCAGATCATTTTCTACACTGCTAGTCAATCAAAATGAGGCTGCTAAGTGTTTTATTAGAAGCACAGAGTTATAAAATGTGCACTGTGTGTATGTGTGTCGCAGAAGCAGGGGGTGTCACTACGGAAACGCAGACTTTGCCAGCCACACACCTCCAAATACGTTCAAAGGAGCTGATGGCCAGAAGACTGCAAAGTATTAGCTGACTGGCTTGGATTTAAGCAGGATTATTCTTTCATTAACTCAAAAGCATGTGACTAGGCAGCATGTACTGTTTGGGTTGTTTGATTCAGACAAATAAGCAGCCAATTCAAGGGAAAAGAAATGGAAGAAACTCACATTTTTAGACCACAAATAAACTCTGGTTTAGAAATCTTTTGTAGAACTTGAATCTCCAGGATGAGAAATTAACATACAATA
Organism: Oryctolagus cuniculus; assembly: GCF_964237555.1. NCBI lineage: Eukaryota > Metazoa > Chordata > Mammalia > Lagomorpha > Leporidae > Oryctolagus > Oryctolagus cuniculus. The sequence goes on from NC_091436.1 coordinate 9,026,873, forward strand.
AGGTATGATATATATGAGAAATTATTATATAGTAACATATATTGCATCAGTTACTGCAAATACCTGGTAAGTTATTAGCTACAAAATGGTAACGTGGAGGTGTCGGCATTATGGTGCCGGCATCCCATGTTGGAACTGTCATTGCCAGCAACAGTGAGTTCAGGTGTGAGTTTCTCTGGTAAAAAATTTTTAAGGATTTCTTTATACAGACAGAGGGAGGGACACAGAGAGAAATCTTCCACCTGCTGGTTCACTCCCCAAATGGCTGCAGTGGCTGGGACTGGGCCAAGCCAAAGCCAGAAGCCAGGAGCTCCATCCGGGTCTCCCATGTGGGTGGCAGGTGCCAGGTACTCCCCCGTCTTTCACTGCTTTCCCAGGTGCACTGGCAGGGAGCTGGATCAGAAGCGGAGCAGCTGGGAGTGGAACCGGTGCTCACGTGGGATGTGGACACGGCAGGCTGCATCACACACAAGCCCAACTCCGGTAATTTTTGCTTCAATAAGGGCTACTGTTAAAACCTTTTCATCCCCTGTCTCTTTACTGTTGTCCCAATACAACATCTGCTGTTGACAAAACTGGGCAGCCAAACGGTAGCGGACAGTACAAGTGCTCCCTGCTATTGCTAAGCGAGTGAAACCGCCCCTGCCCCAGAGCCTGAGCCAACGAGAACCTACATTGCAAATGCAGCACCCACTCAGCCATTCATCCGTTCATCCAACAATCATCTTTGATCTCTTCCTATGTGCCAGGCATAAACAAACATGAATAGACCATGGCCCCCGCTAGGGAAGGGGAAGGCCTCTGCAGCCCAGTGGGAGGACGAGGTGAACAGGGAATGCAGCTGAGAGCCAGGTACCAACTTCCAGGACCTTCAGGCCGGGCGAGAGTGCAGCAAACAGGAGCAGGAGACGGCGATGGCAGCGCTAAACGAAGCGCGAGGGCTCCGGGAGATGAAGGCAGTCAGAACCCGCACCAAGGCGTCTGGCCACCATCCTGACAGCAGTGTTAACTGGATGTGGGAGCCGCAGCTGCCTGGAGTCTGCCGCTGGCTTTCCATGCTGGACCACGGGAAGAGGAACGCAGGACCAGACCCGGAGCGCGATGCTTCCCAGTGCGGATGTGCCTGCCCATCCTGGCCACCGTCTCTGCGCAACTCTGGGACTAGAACTTCCGGTGAATTTGAGGGTTTCTTAAGGAAATAATGTTTTATCAGATTACATCAGCCCTTGTTCTCTGATAGAAAAAAATAGTCCCAGCTGCCTTGGGAGATGAGTAATTACCACGTACAGACTCGGCTTTCCATCTGAAAACTGCCAGTCCCAGGCCTTCTTCCTGACATTCCGCACGTAATTCCAGTAAAACTCGGGGTGAGGCTCCCTGCTGGCACCCCGCGTGGGAGCTTACACTGGGCCCTTAAAGGCCCTAGTCAGGGCCTGCGCTGTGTGTGGCACAGCAGGTGAAGCCACCCTCTGACTCTGGCATCCCGCATGGGCAATGGTTCAGGTCCAGGCTGCTCCGCTTCTCATCCAGCCCCCTGCTAATGTGCCTGGGAGAGCAGGGGAAGATGCCCCAAGTGCTTGGACCCCTGCACCCACGTGGGCGACCTGGATAAAGCTCCTGGCTTCAGCCTGGCCCAGCTCCAGCTGTTGCGGTTGGGGAGTGAATCAGCAAATGGAAAATCTCTCTCTCCCTCTCTCTATGTAGCTTTGCCTTTCAGATAAATCAAATGAATCTTAAAAAATATATAAAAACTGGGCCGGCACCGCGGCTCACTAGGCTAATCCTCCGCCTAGCGGCGCCGGCACACCGGGTTCTAGTCCCGGTCGGGGCGCCGGATTCTGTCCCGGTTGCCCCTCTTCCAGGCCAGCTCTCTGCTGTGGCCAGGGAGTGCAGTGGAGGATGGCCCAAGTGCTTGGGCCCTGCACCCATGGGAGACCAGGAAAAGCACCTGGCTCCTGGCTCCTGCCATCGGATCAGCGCGGTGCGCCGGCCGCGGCGGCCATTGGAGGGTGAACCAACGGCAAAAGGAAGACCTTTCTCTCTGTCTCTCTCTCTCACTGTCCACTCTGCCTGACAAAAAAAAAAATATATATATATATATGTAAAAACTTACCTATATAAAAAAAAACCTGAAGCTTACATACTGCTTACCATTGCATACACTAAGTGCTATAAATGTCTATAAAATAAGTATAAATAAAGGCCCTGGCCATGGGCCGCAGTCGCTGGAGGCACATTGTCACATAAGCAGTGTTGGAGACGGGAAGGCAGTGCTCCCGGCCGAGTAACCTGCAGAGTGTGAGAAGTGCACACCAGGCAAGGAGCGCCTGCAGCGCCGACCGGGACAGCCGAGCCTGCAAAGGTGGCAGATCCGGTGTTCCAGGAACGGCCGTCTGCAGCGGACCTGTGACTCAGAGTCACCGGAATGAAACCCAGGAATGCTCACGCATCCGCTGCGCCTGGGTTGGGAGACGTCTTGCTATTGTGGAAGGAAGGAGTTGTACCCCGGCAGGTAGGTGCGGGCAGGGTGGCTTGCCACACTGGCATCTTCCGTCAGCCTACAATGCTTGGAGTGCAAGGTGAGCTCTTCAGTTGCTCTGGGGAGGAGGCATTAGACACGGTCACATCGGCTTCAAGCCCCTCCTCCAAAGCTGCAGAGGCTGCCTTGCTCGCTTTGGGCGACCAGGATCCCAGGTGGAAACTTGGTGGCAACTGCCACCGACCTTTCCCAGAGGTGCGTGAAAACCTCTCGGAAGGACGGCTTCGCACCTCTAGGTGTCACGACCGGCAGGCCGTGGAAAACCCCATGTCTGACTGCTACCCGGCGGCTTGCAGGAACCCCCCAGGAGGGGTCATCCCAGGGACCACGTGACGGTGCACTTCCCCATAGAAGTAGACCCTTCAGGCGTCTTCACACCGGGTGGTTGTGGCCGGGTTTCTGGATAAAAGTAGACATCTTAAAAAAAAAAAAAAAGTAGACATCTTAATTTGAAAACATTTCACTACAAAACACCTTAAAATAAGATACGGAGTACTTCAAATGCGCAGCTAATGGATCTCAGTAGCCCAGGGGCGTGAGGATTTCAGTCCTACTGTATCCTTGCCCCCAAAGTTCATTATAAACTTGGCTAGTGAAAAATGAGAGGCATAAATTAGACTTTCTGAAGTCACCTTCTGAAGCAGATCTCCGGTGCCGGCGCTGCTAATCCACAAACAGAAGGTATTTACAGCCCACGGAACTCGCATGCTAAACACACAAGAAGGCTGCCCTGCCTGGCTTCCTTCCAGTTCAGGGACAAAGCGCCTGAGAGCAGTGGGCCACAGGTGTGCTGAGCAGGGCAGCGAGCAGGCAGTCAAGAGGTTGGGACCATACAAAGAGATGGAGCAAAAAAGCAACCAATACTGAGAATAGGGAGAGTTAGGGCTCTCAGTGTTGAAAAGAGGAGTTACAGATATGGAAAGAGAAGCTAGAATGAACCCGTATGCCGCGTTGGAGTCGGTGGGATGGGTATACATGGAAAGCTGTCAACAGCGTGGTGCGTGAGTGTGTGTATGTGCAGACATTTTCCATTCGGACTGTTGGGAGAGCCCGAAGCTGGGACTCCAGTAGCAGTGAGCACACCAAGCACCAAAGCTGGGTTCCTAGAAACCACTCTCCGTCCAAAGGAACCAGGGCTCCATGGGTCCAGGGCTGGTCAGAGAAAGCATAGCACGACTCTGGGACACTGTTGTGGGCTATAACATCAGTAAGCACCTGCCGTGGGATGGGTATAAGACCACGAACGCAGACACTGACTCGGATGCACTTCCACTTGCCAAATCTGGGGCAGTTTAAGCACCAAAATCCATAATGGTGGTGAAGAAGCAATAAACTCATTGAATACAGCGGGAGCCTGTGAGTCTGTACTCACATAGATGATAGATGGCCAGCTAGATGATTGATAGATGACAGAATGACAGCGGGGAGAGAAGGGTCAGCCGTACAGCAACATGCCAGAACGCTAGAATTAGAAAAAACACCTCTTGGTAACCGTCAGAGTAAGAATTCCAGCAAACTTCAAGGAATACTAAAATAGTGACTGAAAATTGATGAGGAATACAATATTTCCATCTTCTCAAGTAAGTCGCTGCACCACATTAAGGCAGCGGCGTGGCACAAAGGTTAGGCTACCACCTGCAATGCCAGCATCCCACACGAGCACTGAATTGAGTCCTGGCTGCCCTGCGGCTGCCCCAGCTTCCTCCTAACGAGCCTGGGAAAGCAGCAAAAGGTGGCCCCAGTGTTTGGGCTCCTGCACCCACCTGGGAGACCTGGATGGAACTGTAGGCTCCGGGCTCCAACCTTCCCGGCCCAGCCATTGGCACCATTTGGGGAGTGAACCAGCAAATGTCAGATCTCTTTCTCTCTCTCTCTCTCTCTGTCTCTGTCTGTCTGTCTCTCCCTCTCTCTGTAACTCTACCTTTCAAATAAATAAAAATAAATCTTAAAAAATAAACTTTAAAAAATAGAAAATAAATAGCATTAAGGGTGGGGAAGCCTGGCAGATACTGCCTGAACCAAGCGCTCTGGGTTAACATCATCGGCTGGCAGCAGTGTGCACAGGGCTGAGTCCACACACTATGTCGTGCACAGCCAGCCTCAAAAATGGCCTCCAGGAGCCACAGAGGAGGCTGCACCGTGGTCAGCAGGTCAAGCTGCCGTTGAGAAGCCTGCATCCCATCCCCAAGTTCCTGGCTCAAGTCCCAGCTACCCTACACCTCCAATGCAGTGTCCTGCTACTGTGCCTGGGAGGCAGCAGACTGACCCAAGTCTCTGGGCTACTGCCACCCACATGGGAGGCTTGGATGGAGTTCGGGATCCTGGCTGCAGCCTGGCCCAGCTCTGGCCTTTGTAGCTATCTGGGGGAGTAAACCAGTTGATGGAAGGTATCTCTTTCTGTGTCCCTCCGTCTTTCCAATAAATAAATACATCTTCTATATATAGGAAACCGTGAAAATACTCCTGAGAATCACCTGGTTTGCCAAGAAGCAGAGGGAGGACCTGAAGGAGATGCGGGCCTCCAATGCCAAGGTCGTGGGTGTGCTCTCCGACCCCCCAGGGCCCTCACAGATCCAGGTCAAGCCCCAGGTTGCAGTTTCTGCACAAGTTCAGGCATTGCATTTACCTTTCCCGCCCTGTCTCAGGGGGCGTGCTTGCACCCGCATCCCCAGAGGGGCCCACATCACCCATGTCCCAGGCTCTGCCGGTCACAGGCCAAGGCCAAGACTCCAACGAGGGTCCAGGCCGCGGCTCAGCTCCCACCGTGCTTGGCCCCCTTCTGCCCCCAGAGCAGAGCCCCCCTCCCCCCACCGCGCCGCCGCCATCTGTCAGTGTGAGGACGGAGGCCTGGGGTCTCCTTCAGCTGCTGTTTGCGTGTGGTTGGCATCCTTCCGTGCAGCAGCTAAATAAATAGTTAAATGGTGTTGACAATGAGCGTGGACACACGTGCGGCCTGATAGGACACGGATTACTCCTGCAAAATTCCTTCCAAAGCTGCATCAAACACAAAATAACTCCAAAATGTCTGTGTTCTTTATTTGAAAGGCAGAATGACAGAGTAAGAGATGAGGGTTGGGGGAGGCAGGGAGAGGAATCTTCCACCTATGGGCTCACTCCCCAAATGGCCACAACAGCAGATCTGGATCAGGCTGAAGCCGGGAGCTCAGAACTCTATCAGGGTCTTTGATGCAGGTGGCAGGGCCCAAGCACTTGGGCCATCGTCACCTGCTGCCTCCCAGGGTGCACTAGCAGGAAGCCGGATGGGAAGCAGAGTGGTGGAGACTCAAATCTGCACCCCCGTGTGGGATGTGGGCATCCCAACAGCACCCTGACTGCCACGCCACGATGCCTGCCCCAGAGACCTGTTCTCTGATATCAGATGTCTGTTGAAACCGGATCTATAGCACCGTGAACACAAACCACTCGTTCTTCACACTGAGGACGCTTTACAAACAGGAGCCAGATTGAGCCATAAAATGTACACATTGCAAAGGCCCTGATTGCATACTGCCCAAGCGTGGCGTCTTCAGATTGGGAATATATATACCCCACATATCCAGGGGCAGATCCAGGTCCCACGGGGCAGAGCCAGGTTTTATTTATATCTCCCCTTACTTAAGGAAAATAATACAGAACTGTGAATTTTGAAGAGTTGATACAGAACCCTAGAAGGGCTCACGCAAGGAAAGACTCTGAAACTCAAACTGTGCTTCCCTCTGGGTGGATCCTCTGTGACTCCACCCAAATAAGACCTGCTGGGTCTTTTTTTTTTTTCCTAATATTTGCTTATTTGAAAGGCAGAGTGGCAAAGAGAGGGAGAGACAGAGAGAGGGAGAGAGATCGTCCATCCTTTGGTTCACTCCCCAGATGGCCACAACAGCCAGGTCTGGGCCAGGCTGAAGTCAGGAGCCTGGGTCCTGCGCCATCTTGAGTCACTAAGTCCCGCAGCTTCCTCTGCATCTGTGTCTTTTAATTTTTCAGAATTTGTTTTCAGGGCCGGCGTTGTGGCACAGCAGGTTAAGCCGCTGCCTGTGCCGTCGGCATCGGCGTGCTGCTCCGCTCCTGACGCAGCTTCCTGTTGATCTGCCTAGGAAGGCAGTGGAAGAAGGCTCAGGTGCTGGGGCCCCTGCACCCGTGTGGGAGACAAGGACAGAGTTCCCAGCTGCTGGGTTCAGCCTGGCCCAGCCCCAGCCGTTTCAGCCATTTGAGGAGTAAACCAGTAAATGGAAGATCTCTTTTTCTTTGTGTGTGTGTGTGTCTCTCTCTCTCTCTCTCTCTCTCTTTCTTTCTCTCCATGTCACTCCCCAAATGCCTGCAACAGCATGACTGGACCAGTCTGAACCCAGGAGTCAGAAGTTCAATTCTGGTTCTCTGAATGGTAGTAGGAACCCAAGTACCTAAGCCATCATCTGCTGCCTCCCAGGGCTCATGCACACTAGCAGGAGCTGGAGCAGAGCGTCGGGAGCACGCACCAAGCACTCCAATGTGGGATGCAGGCTTCCCAAGCACGCCTTAACCACTGCACCAAACACACACCCCTGGAGTGGTGTCTTCAGTATGTTGACTCCAGAGTCTTCTGGGGCCTTTCTCTGGAAACAACCCTAGCATTTATTTGGTTATCCCTCTAGACACCTGCTGTTGGTATCAGCGAATGACCACTCTCCCATCTGCAGGGGCCTGTGTTCTGTGGCATGCCAGCGTCCTGATGGGTTTGTCAACCAGTCTACCCTCTTTTTTTTTTTTTTTTAAGATTTTTACTCATTTATTTGAAAGTAAGAGTTACACAGAGAGAGGAGAGGTAGAGGTCTTCCATCTGCTGGTTCACTCCCCAATTGTCCACAACAGCCAGAGCTGTACCGATCTGAAGCCAGGAGCCAGGAGCTTCTCCTGGGTCTCCCACACGGGTGCAGGGGCCCAAGGCCTTGGGGCATCTTCTGCTGCTTTCCCAGGCCACAGCAGAGAGCTGGATGGGAAGTGGAGCAGCAGGGACTAGAACCGGTGCCCATATGGGATACCAGCGCCTCAGGCCAGGGCGTTAACCTGCTGCACCACAGCGCCGGCCCCCAGTCTATCTTATTTTGGGGGTCACACTTTAAGGCCACGGGGAACCACTGAGGAGTTCACGGTGGGATCCGCGTCACCACTGAGGACTGGGGCCAGATCCTGGAGTCCAGCAAACATTCGTAGTGACGTTCCCCTCCCCTGCGCCACGTGGGGAAGAGGCAGCCTGCGGTGACACAGCTGGGCGTGTGCCACTCCTCTGGGGCTCCACCTGCCCCTGCAGAGAACCTCACGGCTTTTCTCCGCCCGACTTCCCACGGCAACACCCCAGCCCAGATCTCATGGGGGCTCCCCTCGCCACAGCCACGGTGGTCTGCGAAAGGTCACGCGCTCCCAGGAGTGCCTGGTTGCTCCCGGGACCAGGCTCTGACCCTTGGTGCTCAAAGGGCCTGTCTCAGGCCAGCTCACCGTGCCCTGCGGCCTCACCTCCTGTCCCCTCCTCCACTCCAGCCAAACCACACCACCGCTCCTCCTGGCTCCTCCTGGCTCCTCCTGGCTCCTCCTGGCTCCCCCTGCTCGAAGGTCCTTCCCCTCCCCTTCCTCTGGCAAAGCTCAGCGGAGCCCCGCGGAAGCAGCTCCAACCTCCAACGTCACCTTGGTGACAGTCTCTCCCACGGACCAAGGGTAGTGTCTGCCCATCCCTGGGGGCACAGGGCTTGCAGTGGCTGCTTCTGTCTTTGTCCCCCTCGGTTTCACTACTCTGTCCCCTGCTCAACGTCCCCAGTGACCTTCCAGAGAGAGGCAGGGACCGCCTCCTGCTCGCGCCTGCAGACGCAGTGCCCAGCCTTGTGTCTGGCTTATAGCTGCCACGGATAACAATAGCATCAGCAAGGTTCTGTTGACTGCCGGCCTCTCCCCGGCCGGGCTGTTTGCCTGGTGCATCAGTGAGTGTAGCCCTGCAAGTGCATGTTCAAGTGCAAGCCAAGCGGAGGTCAGAGGCCTCCAGGACTCCTCCCTCCCACAGAGAGCCAGAGCACTTGCCCTCTTGATCCATGGAGACCTGGGAGCAGGAAGTCCATGGGGCGAGGGACTCCTGGCCACAGTAAACTTTGCTCAGCCCCAGGCCACGTGAGAGCGTCCAGGGAGTTCTCTCTGGGTGGGGCTGCCCAGGAGGGTGGGGCAGGCCTGGGGCCCCGTGGGAGGGCCGCGGGGAGAAGGCCATAGGTAACGGGGCTCTCCGCGCAGTGCCAAGGAGGAGAGGACCCAGGGCACAGGGACGGAGGGAGGGTGGCTTGTGTTTCGATGCCTCCCCACTGGGAACATTTCTGCACGCTGGGGAGGGGGCGGGGCATCTGTGCACTGATGGGAGGGGTCTTTAAGAGGCTCAGAGGAAAGGTGTGCAAGGGGCTCACTTGTGGTTTTTTTTTTATACCAAGAACTTTAAAAAATTTTTCTATTTATTTGAAAAGCAGAGAGAAAGAGACAGACAGAGAAATATTTCATCCACTGTTTTACTCCCCAAATTCCCACAACTGTAAAAACCAGGAGCCTGGAACTCCACCTGGTTTCCCACGTGGGTGGCAGGGACCTGAGTACTTGCTGCCTCCCAGGGTGAACGCGAGCAGGAATCAGATGGTAAAGGCAGCACTCGGACCCGGGCACTCCGAGAGGGACGCAGGTGCCCCAGGCAGCACCCAGTGCCCACCTCCAAAAGCGTACCTTCTCATTTCAGTTTGCCATAAACATTTAAAGTTACCTGCATAAGGACCACATAAAAAAATGCATGCTGTCACACATAAATCAACGTGAAGAAATCGCAAAGCATTGCCAATTGGCCTGCGGATTGTTGGCCCTGCCCTGTTTGAAAGGCCAGGGCTGAAGGTGGGGAACAGAAAGTGCCAGCAAGTATGGAAAACAAATCGCTGGTGCTGAGATGCTCCCCGGGTCATCCGCATTCTCGGCCGCTCTGCCTGCGGCCCAGCCCAGCTGGTGCTTGGCGTCGCCTGATACCTTCTGGTTCGTTCATCTCTCAAGGGAAGGCCCTGCACCCCCTCTCAGCGCTTGCTTGCCCGTCGTGGAGGGCCGGGGCCGACGGCGCAGACCCCGCCACTAGGAATCCCTGCCTAGCTCTGGTTCCACCTCTGCTCCCAGCAGGTCCTGCGGGGCGGGCTTGCCCTGCGACACAGAGATGCTAGGACAATGTAGTGCTGTTCAGAATCCTTTAAAAGAACTTTTTCCAGCCCAGCAAGTTTGTCCTGAGTTCCCCGAATCCTCCTGCCTGGGCATGCAGGGAGCTGGGCGGCCTCCCAGGGTTCAGGGATGGAGGCCTCTCTGCCCTCCTGTGCATCTCAGCATCACCAACTGCCCTGCACCCCTGAGGACCACGACCGGGGAGAAGCGAGCTGCGGCCTCCCGGGGCTGTCTGTCTTGGAGGTGCTGCCTCTGTCTGACTCGGAACTCAGCAGGGGACTGAGTGACTGCTGGTGCGCTCCCCATCTTTACAGGGTTAGTAAACCTGACTAGTCGCCCAGCTACGGAGTGGCAGGCCCAGGATTCCAAGGTCTCCCTTAACGTCCCACCACTCAGCTCCTCCAGGGCCCCTGGCCAGCTTGTCCTGGGCCGTGAGTCGGGGCAGTGTTTATGCTCCTTCTGGGCGTAAGGAGGCCCCTGAGTGTGGGGTCTGAGAGCCCACTGGCCTCGCTGGGCTCAGCACAGCCCCACAAGGCAGGTCTGGGGAGTCTCACTTCTCTGCCCCACTAAATCTTTTTTTTTTCCAGAAACCTTTTATTTAAGGAATGCAAATTTCATGCATTTCATAAGTGCGACTTTAGGAACATGGTAATTCTTCCCACCGTACCCGCCTTCCCACCCACATTTCCACTCCTCTTCCTCCTCCCTCTCCTATTCCCATTCTTATTTTTTTACTAAGATCTATTTTCAATTAACTTTTTTTAAAGATTTATTTATTTATTTGAAAGAGTTACACACAGAGAGAAGGAGAGGCAGAGAGAGGGAGACAGAGAGAGAGAGAGATCTTCCATCTGCTGGTTCACTCCTCAGTTGGCCACAATGGCCGGAGCTATGCCGATCCAAAGCCAGGAGCCAGGAGCTTCTTCCAAGTCTCCCACGAGGGTGCAGGGGCCCAAGGACTTGGGCCATCTTCTACTGCTTTCCCAGGCCATAGCAGAGAGCTGGATTGGAAGTGGAGCAGCCGGGACTTGAACCTGCACCTGTATGGGATGCTGGCACTGCAGGCGGCGGCTTTACCTGCTACACCACAGTGCTGGCCCCTATAGATTACCTTTAGGTGCTCTATTATTTATCACATGTCAGGGAAAACATATGATATTTGTCCTTTTGGGTCTGGCTTATTTCATTAAGTATAATGTTTCATCCATTTTGTTGCAAATGACAGGATTTCATTTTTAACAGCCGTGTAGTATTCCATGGTGTACATACCCCATATTCTGTTTATCCAGTCTTCAGTTGACAGGCATTTGGGTTGACTCCATATATTGGCTATTGTGAACTGAGCTGTAGTAAACACGGAGGTGCAGATAACTCTTTCATATCCTGATTTCATTTCCCTGGGTAAATTCACAGGCGTGGGATGACTTGGTCATGTGGTAGGTCTGTATTCAGATTCATGAGGCATCTCCATACTGTCCTCCACAGTGGCTGTACCGTTTCACATTCCCACCAACAGTGGATTGGGGTACCTTCACCCCACATCCTCGCCAGCATCTGTTGTTGGTAGATTTCTGTCTGAGAGCCATTCTAACTGGGGTGAGGTGGAACCTCATTGTGGTTTTGATTTTCATTTCCCCAATGGCTGGTGATCCTGAGCATTTTTTCATGTGTCTGTTGGCCATTTGGATTTCCTCTTTTGAAAAACGTCTGTTTAAGTCCTTTGCCTGTTTTTTTTTTTTTTTTTTTTACTGAGTTGTTTGTTTTGTTGTTGAGGTTCTTGATCTCTTTATAGATTCTGGTTATTAATCCTTTATCAGTTGCATAGTTTGCAAATAATGTCTCCCATTCTGTTGGTTGCCTCTTCTCTTGGCTGATTGTTTCTTTTGCAGTACAGAAGCTTCTCAGCTTGATGTAATCCCACTTGTCAATTTGGCTTTGATTGCCTGTGCCTCTGGAGTCTTTTCCAAGAACTCTTTGCCTATGCCAATGTCTTGCAGAGTTTCCCCAATGTTCTCTAATAATTTGATGGTGCCAGGTCATAGATTTAGGTCTTTAAATCCATTTTGAGTGGATTTTTGTGTAAGGTGTCAGGTAGTGGTCTTGCCACCAGGACCTATCTTAAGGCTCCTTCTCCCCACCCCCAACTCCAGAAACTTAGTCTGAGAGTCCAGAACCCCTCCGTGAAGCGAGGCCCCCTGGGCCTGGTCAGGTGTGGAGTCCGAGCCTAAGCCTCAATGCCTCCCTGTAATCTGGAGCTGTTTGGGAGGTGGCCCTTTGTCTCTGGAAGATTAAGTGGGAGGCTGCCGGGCCCACATCACCAAGCCAGTCTACACTGCATATGGAGCAGAAGGTAGAGCTGGACACTGGGAATCCTTGCCCCCTCCCCTGTCGTGGGTGACCGCCAGTGTGGCCCCAGAGAGCCAATGGGCTGGCAGACCGCATTTTCCTGGGCCCTCCCTTGCGTCCCAAAGGAGCAGAAATGAGCAGTCCTCTATGGAGACGGTTTTAGGGGAGGTCTTGCAAGAAGTGACACTTTGATTTGTTTTCGTGCTAGAAAAACCCAGCTCCAACTGTGGAATTCTCCTGGAGGGCGGCCCCGCTGACCCAGGGCGTCCCGGGTGCACCCAGTGCTCCGCGCATTCTTGGCTGCGGAGCTGGGAGCACCCCTCCACCCCCGCCCCAGGGTTCTGGAGCGCCCTGTGCTACAGGACTTCACGGCGCTGGGCGCTCTCTCCACCCAGCTGCTGCCACCTCCCCCGCCTCGCTGTCTTTCCCCAGAGCTGTCCCTGCCTCTCAACAGCCCTCTCTTTGTAGGCACCCATTTGACAGGCGCACCAGCCATGAAAGAAAGCCGATCTATTTGCTCTTTCTCACTTCCTGTGGGAAGGGAGTGGCCCACCACGGGACCTATGGCTCTCCACAGCGGCCCTGAATCACGGAGCAGTTTGTTCCTCCGGGGAGAGAGGCGACTGTGTGGCCTTTGGAATGCAGGCATGGGCCCCACCTCCAAGGGCTTGCTGATAGAAGGCAGTGTGCAAAGGCAAACTAGCTATGTAAAGGCACGTAGCGTTGGGCGTGTGTGTGTGTGTGTGTGTGTGTGCACGTGCTGTGTGATGCGGGTGTATGGAGGTACTTCAAAAAGCACAGGGAAATGGAATTAGAAGATAAGGTTATTTAAGTGCAAAAAAAAAAAAAAAGAATCCGAGATCCGTGCATGCCATGTGTGTAAAGGTCCGTGTGCACACGGTGTGCATGTGTGTGTGACGTGTGCCTGCCTGACCCCCATGCCCTTGGGTCTTCTGTGCTCTGGCGGCCCTTGGCAGAGCGCGAATGCTAGAATGTTCTCTCTGTAATGAATGGGGCTCGTCTCCCTGGGTGGCGGCCTGTGTGTTAGGTCTTCCTTTCTCCCTTCTCTGTCTGAGAGGTGGCGTCCCAGAGGGTTAGGAGCTTGAATTCTGGAGCCCGTCTGTCTGGATTCTGAACTCCGTGCGGCCAAACTCCAGGTCCAGAGTCCTGACATAGGCTCACTGTGCCCCGGTTTCTCGCTCTGTACAGTAGACAGCAGTAGCCGCCCCCACCTGGAGTTTCCGTGAGAATTAAAGAGCTCGGAGCAGTGGCCGGCATGCAGGAAGCCCTCGGGCGAGAGGAACCATTCTCCTTTGGGAACAGGAGTCGGCAGCCTGGAGTCTTCCAGGCACACAGTAGGGGACACGTTTTCACCCACCAGGGCCCGGACACAACGGCTGTCCGTTGTCGTCTGCACCGTCGAGAAGGGAAGAAAGGCAAGGCCACCCCTGTCTTTCCTCCACTCATGCGTTGCAGATGCATTGAAGCCTGTGGCTTCCATAGGGAAAATACTCACTCTAATGGCTGCTACTCAGGCCTAAGCATTTTCCACGTTTGGAATTAACTCCACGGTCTCCTAAAACGAAAAAGAATGTCAGGCGTCTCTGTCTGTGCCTGAGACTTCCTGCTGCTATTTCTAGTGAAACAGCAAGACGGAGGAAGGGACGGGCCCTGGACGGATGGACCCAGCTTTGTCTCTTTTCCCCATACTGCAGTCTCTGGGAGCCATTTTCCAACCCATGTACTCAACTCGCGTTTGTTCAGCCCGCATCAGTGATCTGCCAGGTTCTGTGCTCGGTGGCCTTCAGGCTGTAAAAATGCCTCACGGAGACCACGACCAATATAGATTCCATATTATGAAAGAATCAACAAGAGATACCGTAACATATTTACATGTGGATTTGCTAGCTGGTGTGTGCTGATAAAATCAAATCTCCCAATGACGTCATCTGTTAAGACACTCAGAAGCACGTTCACAACCCAATCCGGGTGACCCTGGAGGCTCCGAGGGAGAATGGGAGTCACACGCCCATCCAGGCCAGACAAGCCAAACGGCACAAGGCCTGTGCGAAACGAAGGTCACAGCACAGATCCCCTAGGCAAACGGAATCACAACAGAGCAGCCTCCCCTTTCATAAGCACGGTGTACTCCAGCGCTACCAATTAGTGCTAGCTGCGTGTACTTCTTAAAAATGCACCGCTTTCCTTAAACCTCCGTCTTCAGAGGAACAACACTGTTGTCGCACACACCCTGTTGCCTAGCAACCAAACAGCACCCCGTCACACCTCTCCGCCACAGCCGCTCAGCCCCACCTTCCTGTGGCCTCATTCCTCTCTGCTTACAAATCCAGGCTTTCCATGGCACCTGCGGTTGGAAGAACTGGATGTTGCCACTGTGCTTTGAAACGTCAGTCGATGGGAAGGCCTGGGGTTGCTAAGCACTGAGTCACAGAGCCGCAGCCTCTGGGAAAGCCACGGCCTAATAAAATAGGAGCACCGCTGGCCTGGGTTTCTTCCCTTCTTTTCCCATCCCCAAAGTCTCCCGGGCTGTGTCACCCTTGACCTTAGCCAGCACCTCCGGGTGGTCCTCCTGCCCTGGCTCCCACGCTCAGTGTGAAAATGGAATCACGCAATATAGCGCTTTTGCTCAGGGTCTGTACTCATTGGTAAACCCCGAGTCCCTGCCAATGCCAGATCAATTTCATCGCCTCGTGCTGGGACTAAGTGAGCAACCCATCTCACTTTCAAACGTCCCACGGAGCCCTGGGACGCGATGTTTGGGAGCGAGTTGCTAGCCAACATTCTATAGAACAGAATGTGTTCAGGTTATGACTCACAGATAAACCACTGCGCCCTGGTGGACCTCATACTGGGTGTGCCTTTGGCTGTGCACTGACTCAGGGCTTAACCCTTCCAGGTGTGGCGAAATTCCACTCCCTTCTCGTCTCCACTTCTGGCTGGAGGCAAGGCGCTCTGTAGGAGGCAGGAACTGCTGGCCAGGGCAGGTGGCGGGGCGCAGGCAGCTGCCTCCTCTAACAACAACATCAGTTTTGTTTTGTTTTTCCTCAACATCCAATTTCCCGGCCGACAGGGGCGATGGTTCTGGGGAAATGGCCATTTCAGCAGCGCGGGAATCAGGCATAAAACCAGGACTGGCTCTTCCTCCCTAGCTGTGTGTCAGTTCTGCCTTCAAGAAGCGCTCCTTGTCCTTGAGGTGAAAGGTGTCACCCGGCCCATCCACTTTTGACCCTTGTTGAAGCAAACTTGAAAGTCAATCTGTCCATGTCGGCATGCCAAGCTCTTAACCGCCTAATGCTGGCTGGAGCCCCGAGCAGGAGGGAGCCATCCGTCTGCCACAGCCCGTGCGGCTTCCATCTCCCTCAACATCTGCACGGTCTCTCGTGCACACACGCAGGGACACAGCTGCAAAGTCAGGGTGAATGCATGCAGCCCTGTTCCTCCAATTTCTTGGTGATGTGATGGTTTCTCATTTTCTTCCAATCTTCTTTTCCTCTGTTTTATGTTTTTCTTTTAAGTTTACTTATTTGTTTGAAAGGCAGAGTGACAGAGAGAGGAGGAGAGAGAGAAAGCAAAATCTTCCAACCGCTGGTTCACTCCCCAAATGGTCACAACAGCCGGGGTTGGGCCAGGCCAAAGCCAGGAGCCAAGAGGTTCATCTGAGTCTCCCACATGGGTGGCGGGGGCCCAGGTGTTTGGACCATCTGCTGTTGCTTCCCTGAGTGCTAAAGTTAACAGGGAGCTGGATTGGAAATGAAGCAGCCGGGACTCATATCAGATGCCGGCATCGCAGGCGGTGGCCTAACCCGCTGCGCCACATGCCGGCTCCTTTTCCTCTGTAAGGATGCAACACTGTGTGACTACCATAAAGCAACGCGACTTCATGCGGGCCCTGAGGGGTCAGGATGGACAGTGCCGGTGGGGCCAGGGCAGGGCTGGTGACCTCTGCAAGGCCCAAGAAGCGTCTGGAGGCACAAGCACCCCGAGAGACAGAGGACGTTGCCTCACCAGTGAGCTCCTCTCTAGCTCCCCTCAGCACCCAGACGTGTCAGCTGTGCCTCTAGACCCCACGCTGCAGTGGGGCTCTGCCCCAGAACAGGTCCTCAGGCCAGCGCAGGGGGCTCCAGGGTCAAGGGCAGCACCTACAGATCCCCTGCCTCTGCGCCCTTCCTGCTGGCCAAGCCCTAGTCAAGTTACTGCACACCTCTTAGTCTCAATTCCTCTTACTCTGCGATTTCTTTCTACAAAACTCAAGGCGCCAGCAGTCGCTCTCTCCAGGGGTTTGTGCAGAGTCAATCAGATAGCACTGAGAACTCTCGGCACAGGGCGGACTCATGGGGCACACTCGGGGACCCTGCGTACGGCGGCAGGGGGTTGTCAAGTGAGCCGTGGTTAGGCACGTGCGCTGGCCCTGAACGTTTGTGTGTTACTCTGGCTGCCCTAACCAAGCGCCACAGCCGGGGCGATGTTTTGGTCAAAGCAATGGAAATCTATGCCCTTCTCCCTCTGTGAAAGGGAAGTCTAGGATCTCTGTGTGGACAGGAGCTTTCCTGCTCGGCCTCCCTCCTCGGCCTGCCGACACCACCTCCTCCCTGTACCTGCGCCTGGCGAAGATTCCTCCTCTCTCGCTTTTATTTTATAGATTAATTTTAACCATTTGAAAGGCAGAGTGACACAGAGAGAGGGAGAAGCAGAGAGAAATAGATTTCCCATCCTCTGGGTCCCTCCCCAAATGCCATGGTGGCCAGGGCTGCACGAGGCTGAAGATAGGAGCTGCATCTGGATCTCCTATGTGGGTGCAGGGGCCCAAGCACTTGGGCCATCTTCTGCTGCTTTCCCAGGCCATTAGCAAGGAGCTGGATCAGAAGTGGAGACGGGGGTATGGCGCTGTGGTGTAGCAGGTAAAGCTACTGCTTGCAGTGCCGGCATCCCATATGGGCGCCAGTTCAGGTCCTGGCTGCTCCACTTCCGATCCAGCTCTCTGCTATGGCCTGGATTTTTGTGGCTCAAGTCCTTGGGCCCCTCCACCCATATGGAAAGACCCAGAGGAGACTCCTGGCTCCTGGCTTTGGATCGGCGCAGCTCCAGCCGTTGCAGCCAACTGGGGAGTGAACCAGCGGATGGAAGACCTCTCTCTCTCTCTCTCTGCCTCTCCTTCTCTCTCTGTGTAACTCTGACTTTCAAATAAATAAATACATATTTAAAAAAATGAAGGAAGTGGAGCAGCTGGGACTTGAACTGATGTGGGGTGACTGTGTTACAGGCGATGGCTTAGCCCACTGCACAATACTGGCCCCCAATTTCGTCATCTTCTGAGGACACCAGCCATATTGGGTTAGGGCTTGCCCGAATGATGTCACTTTAACTTGATCACAGGTTTAAAGACCCCCACCTCCAGATGCAGCACGTTTCAAGACGTTGCAGGCTGAGCTTTCAATACATGAAATTTGTTTTGTTTTGCTTTGCTTTGCTTTGCTTTAGGTGGGGGACACCACTTGACCCATCAGAGTTTGGAAAATCCAGCTCCTTTGGTTGGGCCTTTTCCAGAAAATGAGATATGCGTGAAGCGGTCAGGAAAAGTTGTTCTGTGTGTTCAGCACCTGCTTTCCCAGTGGTCGGCACGCGAGGAGCCAGCTGGCACCCAGCACACAGATTCCTCTACCACATGCGCGGGGCTGCGAGATGTCCCCCAAGATCAGACGCTGAAGTCCCAGCACCCAGGACTTCTGAATGCGACCTTATTTGGAGACAGGGCCTTTACAGAGGTGATCAAGTTCCAAACAAGGACCTCACCTTAATCAATACAGCTGGCGTCATAAAAGGGAAAGTTGGAGCCCAGAGACACCCACATAGAGGGGGACGGGAAGGCAAGGGGAGCAGACACCCTCCGCAAGGCAGGCACAGGGGCTGGAGCAGGGTCTCACTCTCCCAGCCCCAGCCCCAGCCCTGGCCAGACCAGGCCTGTCCACACCAAGACCTTCAATGCTGACCCTGCAGAGTGGCGCAAAAACAAATTTCTGTAGTTTGAGCGCTGGGCTGTGGCATTTTGTTATGGCAGCAAATGCAGGCACCTGCTTCTCCGTGTATCTGACAAGCGTGGGGGCAGTTCCAACGCTGTGCTGGGCCTGCAGATACCGGGATGGATAACACACATTTCCTACCCTTAAGAAGTGTGTGGCCTTTCAGAGGGAAAATCCATTTAAAAAGATCATGTAGAGCCGGCGCCGCGGCTCTCTAGGCTAATCCTCCGCCTTGCAACGCCGGCACACCGGGTTCTAGTCCCGGTCGGGGCACCGGATTCTGTCCTGGTTGCTCCTCTTCCAGGCCAGCTCTCTGCTGTGGCCAGGGAGTGCAGTGGAGGATGGCCCAAGTGCTTGGGCCCTGCACCCCATGGGAGACCAGGAGAAGCACCTGGCTCCTGCCATCGGATCAGTGTAGTGTGCCGGCCACAGCGCGCCAGCCGCAGCAGCCATTGGAGGGTGAACCAACGGCAAAGGAAGACCTTTCTCTGTCTCTCTCTCCCACTGTCCACTCCGCCTGTCCAAAAAAATAAAAAAAATTAAAATAAAATAAAATAAAAGATCATGTAGGTTCCTTGTGGCTGGGGTTCCTTCTGAGATGGCAAATATGTTTTCAGCTTTTAATTTTGTAGCAAAGCAAGAATTTTGGCTAAGAGGGAGCCATCCTTTCCAGGGTGGGGGATGGTGACTCCCCTCACGTCTCCTGCCCGAGTCACCCGCTTCCCCCTCCAGTCCAGCGGTGCCCCCACGCCTCCCTCCACGCAGGTCAGAGTCTTTGGGGGAGCCAAATGGGATCTTGCCACAGCCCAGTCCGCCCCACCTCTGCCTGGCACCCATATTCCCAGGAGAGATTAAGCTGCTACTGGCACCTGCCCCTGCGTGGGCCCATGGCTCCACTACACTGGCTGGAGCCTGGGCCTCCCGTCCCTTCCCTCCTGACTGGTGCCCCTCCACCCTCCAGGTCTTGGTTGGCCATCACTGCTTCTAGAGAACCCACCAGAACTCTAGAGCACCCAGCTCAGAGACAACTCTCCCTCTAAACCGGAGCACACGTACGTGAGACTGTTCATTCGCCTGCGCGATTGTCTGGTCACCCTAAGCTTCGTGAGGCTGCGTCTGTGTCTGTCCACTGCAATAGCCTCAGCACGTGGTGGGAACCCCGTATGTACTGGCTCCTGGAATGCCCAGTGGGGAAGCAGCTGTCGAATTTGACAAGCGATGTGTCAATGAGTGGGCGAAGTCAACGTGTATTTGACGATTACAGGAGAAATAAATTTGTTACAAAACTTCATTTAAAAGTTCCTCTTATCTGTAAAAATTAATTTCCTGTTGTCATACTTTAAAATATAGTTCCTGAATACTTAATATTCTATCCACTACCAAAAAAAAAAAACTTCTCCTATCTTTTTTCTAAGAAGATTTATCGGCCGGCGCCACGGCTCAACAGGCTAATCCTCCGCCTAGCAGCGCCGGCACACCGGGTTCTAGTCCCGGTCGGGGCACCGGATTCTGCCCCGGTTACCCCTCTTCCAGGCCAGCTCTCTGCTGCGGCCAGGGAGTGCAGTGGAGGATGGCCCAAGTCCTTGGGCCCTGCACCCCATGGGAGACCAGGATAAGTACCTGGCTCCTGCCATCAGATCAGCACGGTGCGCCGGCCGCAGCGCGCCGGCTGCAGTGGCCATTGGAGGGTGAACCAACGACAAAGGAAGACCTTTCTCTCTGTCTCTCTCTCTCTCTCTCACTGCCTGTCAAAAAAAAAAAAAAAAAAAAAAAGATTTATTTTATTTGTTTGAAAGGCAGAGTGACAGAGAAAGAGATCTTCCATTTGCTGGTTCACTTCCTAAATGGCCACAACAGCCAGGCCTGAGCCATGTCAAAGCCAGGAGCCAGGAGTTTCTTCTGGGCCTCCCACATGGGTAGCAGGGACCCAAGCACGTGGGCCATCTTCCACTGCTTTCCCAGGTGCATTGGCAGGGAGCTGGATCAGAAGTGGAACAGGTGGGACTTGACCCAGTGCTCAATGCCAGCCCCCGTCCTTACATTTTTAGAGAATTTTTAGGTCACTCTAATCTCTCTCTCTCTCTTCTTTTAAAGCAACCAGACACCAGTTGACTAGAGACAAGCTAGCAGATTCCATTGCTCAGCTAAGCATTCTCCAGCGCTTCTGGACTTGAGTGGAGTGTCGGATGCCTTTGAAGGAAGTGTGGAGCAAAAGTGCGTCTACTGCACCGTTGCGCTCCTGAGTGCCTCATGGTTGCGCCCGCGTACGGAGGACTGTGCGTCCAGAGCGCCAGCCCTGCGGAGGCTCCGGGTCCAGCAAGGAGCACATGGTGTAACCACTACTACAATGCTACCATCACCCTCAGCGGGCCCACGGAGAACTGAGACGTCCGCCCTCACCCCCAGCCCCACACCGTTCTCTAGGTATCACAGTCAGATAGGAAATGTCCCAGCCACAGCAGGACCCTGTTGCGCTGATTGTCTGTCAGCAGGGCCGTTCGTGAGCCTCCTCCTTCGTTGCTTCTCAGAAAGTGAGCAAAGTGCTTTCCTGGGTAGCAGCTTGGTGAGAAAGTTGCTTCCTCTCCCCTTGCCCCCGCCGCGCCCTTGTGCCCCTCCTGCCTCGCGCAGTGCCTCCCCACTTGTGTGTGGTCTTGCGGCACCGCATTCCCTTGGGGGATGAGCTAAGACTCCCTACATCGTTGACTTCAGAGTGACTCCTCCTTGGTTTCGGCTTTCTTAAATATATAAAGTAACCAACTTGAGAATCTGGAGTGGGGGGAAGTCAGGCTCCTAAGACGCAGGTTCATCCTTTCTCTTGGGTTTTAGGGGTGGATGGTGCAGCTACTTAAACAATGTGGGAATTGGGGTAGGAAGTAAACATATGTTAACCCATTCAGTGCAAACGCTTTTCTTTTTAAAGATTTATTCATTTATTTGAAAATCAGAGAGAGAAGGAGAGGCAGAGAGAGAGAGGTCTTCCATCCACTGGTTCACTCCCAAATGGCTGCAACAGTTGGAGCTGTGCTGATCCGAAGCCAGGAGCCAGGAGCTTCTTCTGGGTCTCGCACGTGGGTGCAGGGGCCCAAGCACTTGGGCCATCTTCTACTGCTTTCCCAGGCCACAGCAGAGAGCTGGATTGGAAGTGGAGCAGCCGGGACTCGAACTGGTGCCCATATGGGATGCTGACACTGCAGGTGGTGGCTTTACCCTCTATGCCACAGCGCTGGCCCCACAAATGCTTTTTTACTTAAAGCATAATTTGTTATTGACTGCTTTTCTTCTGACCTCAGGGAGTAAAATTATTCCATTGAGTCAAAATATTTTCTGTTAATATATTCTTTTAATCCATCAGTTCCCATTACATTCTGAAAATATTAGTGAGTAACACTATTCTAAAATATTGCAGCCATAATTTAGGAAATAGAGCTCCTTAGGGCCAGCGTTGTGACATAACAGGTTAAGCCATTGCTGGCTACACTGGCATCCTGTATAAAAGTTCTGGTTAGAATCCTGGCTGCCCTACTTCTGATCCAGCTCCCTGCTAATGCACCTGGGAGGGCAGCAGAAGGTAGCCCAAGGACTTGGGCCCCTACCACTCATGTGGGAGACCCGGATGGAGTTCCAGGCTTCTGGCTTCAGCCTGGCCCGACCCCTGTTTTATTTCCTTGAGAGACGGACAGACTGAGCTCCCATCTGCTGGCTACCTCCCAAATGCCCACCATGGCCAGGGTTGGGTCAGGCTGCAGCTGGAGTCAGGAACTGAACACAGGGGCCTGCGTGGGTGGGACAACCACTGAAGCATCAGGGTTGCTTCCAAGGGTCTGCATCCGCAGGAAGCCGGGACCAGGAACTCGAGCTGGATGTCGGAGTCGGCATCCCAGTGTGCACGCGGGCATCGTGACCGGTGTCTTCCATTGCTAAGCCAAGCCCGTGCCCCGAGAGCCCCCTTCTAAGAGAAGAGGTGACTGCAGGGGCCCGCAGGTGGGAGAAGACCCTCGTTCTTTATCAGGTCTCCGCTGCCTTTGACCCCAGCAACGACTCCTCAGCCAGTCCTGTGACCGGCTAGTTATAGATCAGCCACGTGGCCGTTCAGTCCTGCAGGTAACATCACCGAGCGCCGTCGTGCGTCTGGCACTAGGCTAGGCCCCGTGGAGACAGCAGAGAATACAGCAGGGAGTGCGCGTGCCAGCCGAGAGCACTGAGTGAAGTAAGATGGGCCAGAAAGGCCCTCTGGGGGACGGCGCTGTGGTGCAGCAGGTAAAGCCACCGCCTGCGATGCCAGCTTCCCCTGTGGGTGCCGGCTCTTGTCCAGGTTGCTCCCTGCTAATGGCCTGGGAAAGCAGTGGAGGATGGCCCAAGTGCTTGGGCCCCTGCACCCATGTGGGAGACCTGGAAGAAGCTCCTGGCTCCTGGCTTCGGCCTGGGCCATTTTGGCCATTTGGGAAGTCAATCAGCAGATGGAAGCTGTGTGTGTGTGTGTGTGTGTGTGTGCGCGCGCACGCGCGTGTGTCCCTCTCTCTTTGTAACTCTTTCAAATAAATAAATGAGTCTTAAAAAAGAAAGGAAGGCAGGAAGGCTCGTTGAGGAAGCGAGAGTGAAGCCGAGACCCGAAGCTGCCGGAAGTGCCTGGAGCAGGGGACTGCGGCAAAGGCCGAAGCACGAAGCCAGGAGCAGGCCCAGGCCGACGTCCAGCCCCCGCAGCTGTCCTATTCCGAGCAAACCACGGCAAACACGTTTAAGCTCACTCAAAGGACGTCAACCATTTCTCACCTTCGGAGTGGTTCATGCTTCGTTTCAGTTCTGAGAACTCGACTGTTAATCTGAAAAGACTGAAACTATTTATCTCCTGCTCCTTTGTACCTGCCAGCTCCGGGTAGGTGTGTGTGGAGGAGGGTAGGAGACTGGGCAAGTGCAGGCCAAGGGAGGGAACAGAATTTACTGGGTAGGGCGCTGGGCACGCTCCCTACAAGAAGCCGGATCCACCCGGTGTGTGCCTTCTGCCCTGGGCCCTTCTGCCACCCTGTCCTAAACGGCGAGTTGATGCCAGAGTCAGTGCACGTGTCTTGCACCCACTCGGTGACAAGCACAGGGACAGAGGATTGATAAACACAATGCTAGAAGCAGCCTGGGTTCCCAGGGATCCGGTGAGTTGCACTCATTTTAGCAATCTCAATGCACAGACCTCCTTGTGTGCAAAAAAGAAACCAGAAGAAGTCTCTGATGCTGCTAAGCCAGTCCTTGGGGGTCCTGCTACCCTCAGCCAAGGGAGATAGCAAGCCCCACACAATCACGGGCAGATGTGCTTGTCCAGATTTGGGGGCAGACTCAATTATCTATAGACTGTGTAGGAGGAGGGACAGTTTAGTCCAGAATCCAAATCCACCTGCTGCACTTAGGAGAAAGTCGGTGAAAGAGAATCAAGTTCTTGCCTTTCACTTCCAGGCGACCCAGGGAGCCCAGTGATGCCTCTGCCACGGTCTCAGACATCAGCCTCAGTGACCGCGGACGGCAGGATTCTGGACCAATCCCCATCATTGCTTCATTCTGGCATCTTTGTCGAAATTCTGTGCATGTAAGGATTAAGAATTTTAGAAACCTGTATTCTTACAAGGGTGTGAGATGGATTACTTGCTTTTCTTTTATTTCTTTCTTCTTTTATTTCTTTCTTCTTCTTCTTTTTTTTTTAAGACACCTATTTGAAAGGCAAGGCAGAGTTACAGAGAGAGAGAGGGAGAGAGAGAAAGAGAGGTCTCCCATCCACTGGTTTACTCCCCAAATGGCTGCAACTGCCAGGGCTGAGCCAGGCCAAAGCCAGGGGCCAGGAGCTTCATCTGGGTCTCCCACATGGGTGGCAGAGGCCCATGCACTTGGGCCATCTTCTGCTGCTTTCCCAGGTGCATTAGCAGGGAGCTGCATCAGAGGCGGAGCAGCCCAGACTGCAACCAATGCTCATACGGGCTGACAGTGTCACAGGCAGCAGCTTAACCCGCTATGCCACATGCCAGACCCAGAAGGCTTACTTGACATGCCATGATAACACTTTGAGAATATTTTTGATAATATTCTTAAAAATTCTTGAGGGGGCGACATTGTGTTTTAGCAGGTAAAGCCTGAGAAACCAGGGGAAGATGGCCCAGGTGCTTGGACCCCTACTACCCACATGGGAGACCTGGAGGAAGCTCTTGGCTTCAGCCTGTCCCAGCCTTGACCATTGCAGCCATCTGGGGAGAGAACCAGAGGATGGAAGATGCCTCTCTCTCTCTCTCTCTCTCTCTCTCTCTCTCTCTCTCTCTCTCTCTCTTCCTCTCTCCCCTACTTCTATGTAGCTCTCACTTTCAAATAGATAAATAAATCTTTTTAAAAAAATTCTTGGCATTTCTAGCTAACAAACTTTTTGAAAAATTTCCTCCGGTCGCTCGGTCCTTGGTCATAAAAATCAAACTAATTGAAATCTGATCCCAATTTTAATGCAATGAAGAAGTTTATCTGCTGAGAAAAAATAATGAAGTTCAAAACATATCACAACTAATCCTAGGCTTTCAACTATGCACACACTCAAATGTAAAACGTGTCCAAGAGTTCGGAGTGCTACGTAGATCTGAGGCTTGTTTCTATTGTTGGTGTGGAGAACTCAAGATCTAGCATATTTTCTAAATGATTTACTCAATTGCATCCTATAAATACCCTAGCAAGGGAAGGACAAAATGCGATTTGTTTTGAATTATTCGTTTTCTTCTCTGTTCCTCCTTCTCTCTGTCTGTAAGTCTGCTTTCAAACAAATAAATATTTTTAAGAAAAATGATTAATTTTCTTGTCTGGACTCTCTTTGTTCAGTAACATCAGCTTTGTTGCTGCTGTTCCAACAGCACCGATCTGCAGCTTTTTCGGAGTCTCCGGGACCTGCTGTGACAGCACAGGGGAAATAAAGCAGGGGGCAGGGCTACCGTGCTCCATGCCGGGTGAAAACCCGGGTTAGCTGCGGGTGAGGTCGGCCACAGTCGGCCGGAGAATCACGGTTAGCGAGGGACAGAACGCCCACCGCAAACAAGCCCAGCCCAGGAGAGAGAATGCATTAGTTCACCTCCCCGAACAGCTCTGGGGGGCCGCAAAGCCGCTCCCAGGAGCTCAGAGGACGCCACCAGCATCCAGCCCATCTTTGCCTCTCCTCTCCATCCTGTTTTCTCCCATTTTACTTCATCTTCAACCATGCTGTCTCCCCGGTGGTGTTTCTGAGGAGTACTAAGCCGACATCCTGTTAGAAGTTCATTTCTCCATTGTGGCTAAGCTGCCGCCTCCCGGGACGCCCGCAAACCACATGGGATTGTCGATTTGAATCCTGCCACTCCACTTCTAATGTCCTGGGAAAGCAGCCAATGACAGCTCAGCACTGGAGTCCCTGCCACCTGTGTGGGAGATCTGGATGGAGGTCTGGGCTCCTGGCTTCAACCTGGCTCAGCCCTGGCTGTTGTGGGCATGTGGGGAGTGAACCAACAAATAGAAGTGCTCTCTCTCTCTCTCTCTCTCTCTCGCTCTCGCTCTCGCTCTCGCTCTCACTCGTGCTCTCTCTCCCTACCCCTGACATTCTACCTTTCAAATAAATGAATCTTAAACACACACACACACACACACACAAACTTGGTTCCCTGTAAGGCAAACTGAATAGAAGTGTGATCTCAAAATATCAACATTTTGGGGCCGATGCTGTGGTATAGTGATTAAGCATCTGCCTGTGGTACCGCATCCCATGTGGGCACCAGTTCGAGTCCCGGCTGCTCCACTTCCTGTCCAGCTCCCTGCTGGTACCCATTTCCCTGATGGTCAGAGATGTGTTTGCTGGCCATTTGCATATCATCTTTTGATTCAAGTCTATTTAAAACCTTCGTCTACTTTTTCATTGAGTTATATTTTTTATTGTTCCTGAATTGTAGGAGCTCTTTGTCTCGGATATGAACCCCTCCTCATGTACACGGTTTGCAAATACTTTCTCCTGTTCCCTGGGTTGCCTTTCACCCTGTTGACTGCTTCCTGTGCTTTCCACTGTCCCGTTTGTCTACTTTCACTTTCATCGCTTGCTTTTGCTTTCGTATCTGAGAAACATCTGCCACACTCCGCAGAGGACGTGAGGATGTGCCTCTGTGTTTCCTTCTAGGAGTTTTGCAGTTTCAAGCTTTATGTTGAGGTCATTAATCCATTTTGAGTCCATGTTTGTACACTGTGTAAGGTAAGAGTCCAGCTTCATTTCTGTGCCTGTGGGAAGCCAGTTTCCCTGTGCCACTTCTTGAGACGATTCCGCCTCATCCATGGTGCAACCTCAGCAGCCTTGGAAGGTCACTCAGCCCTGCACGTGGGGGTTTATTTCTGGCCCTCTTTTCTGGTCAGTTGGTCTGTGTGTCTGTCTTTATGCCAGTGCCATACTGGATTGGTTATTGGAACTTTGTAATATGTTTTAGAATCAAGAGGTTTGAAACCTCAGCTTTGTTTTTCTTTTTTCAAGATTGTTTTTGGCTATTCAGGGTCCTTTGAAATTTCATATGAATTTTTGAGTTTTTTTTTTTCTATTTCTGAAAATAAATGCCACTGAGACTTTTATAGGCATTGCACTGAATCTGCGATGGCTTTGAGTTATGGTTATGGTTTGACCGAATTCGGCTCCCTAAACACACGCAGATGTGTAAACTCTGAAGTCTTACCCTGATGGTTAGTGGATTGGCAGATTAAGGATGGATTTAATCCAATTACGGTATCTAAAGCTGGGGCTTTGGAAAGCAACTGGATGGAACTTGGCTTTTGGGGCAAAGTCCCATGATTGAATCATGATGACATTATAAGGAGAGACCACACAGAGAGCAGAGGAAGCATGGGCCATGTGAACCTCGCTCAGCAGTGCCCCCCCCATCACCTCCATCAGACTCGGGGCCCTGCCACCACCTCCTCCATCAGACAGACTTGGGGCCCTGCCACCACCTCCTCCATCAGACAAACTCAAGGCCCCACCATCCCCTCTTCCATCAGACACAAGTTCAGGGCCCCACCACCACCTCCTCCATCAGACAGACTCACAGCCCTGCCATCCCCTCCTCCATCAGACAGACTCAGAGCCCCGCCATCCCCTCCTCCATCAGACAGACTCAGGGCCCTGCCACCTCCTCCTCCATCAGACAGACTAGGGGCCCTGCCACAGACTAATGGGGCTGCTTGATCTTGAACTGTGAATCTCCAAAACCAGAAGCCAAAATGAACTTCTTCCCTTATGAGTAGCTCTTCTGAAATATTTTTAAAGGTTTTGTTTATTTATTTAAATCTACTTGAAAGGTAGAACAACAGAGAGAGAGAGAGAGAGAGAGAGAGAGAGAGAGAATGTTCCATCCACTGCTTCTCTCCCCAGAAGGCTGCAATAGCTAGGGCTGGCCAGGCTGAAGCCAGGAACCTGAAACTCCATCCAGGCCCCCTCCATGTGTGTCAGGAGCCCAAGCACACGAGCCGTCCTGTGCTGCCTCCCAGGACGCGTTAGCAGGAAGCTGGACCGGAAGCGGAGCAGCTGGGGCCTGAACACCTCCAATGCAGGGTGCAGGTGCCGTAAGCAGCAGCCTCACCGGCTGCACACGATGCCCACTCCCTCCCAAGCTAGTCAAAGTAACCAGAAGCTGACTAGCACAGGCCGCGTGACGCTGGCTTCCCTCCACCCACGCAGGAGGTCTTCAGGCTAATCTACATCTTTAACTGCCTTCAGCAATGTCTTGCAATTTTATTTTCTTTATTTTTTTTTATTTTTAAGATTTACTTATTTGAAAGTCAGAGTGACAGAGCGAGGGACACACACACACACACACACACACACAGCCTCCATCTGCTGATTCACTCCCCAGATGTTAGCGACAGCCAGGTCTGGGCCAGGCAGAAGCCAGGAGCCAAAAGCTTCTCCCAGGTCTCCCACCTGGGGCCCAAACACTTGGGCCATCTTCCACTGCTTTTCCCAGGCACATTAGCGGGGAGCTGGATTTGATACAGAGCGGCCTGGACACAAAGAAGTACCCATATATGATGCCGGCATTGCAGGCGGCAGCTTTACCCGCTACAGAACAATGCCAGTCCCTGTCTTACCATTTTTGGTGAACAAGTTCTCCACCTCCTCTGTTTAGTCTATTCTTATGTATTCGTCTAAACCTGCTTTTTGGAGTGTTCATTTTTACTGTGGAGACCAGCGGTGGATTTTCTCGTGTTGATTCGCATTCTGCACCTGTACGGGTTTGGGCTGTTCTAACAGTTTTCTGATGAAGTCCTCATGTTTTCCATAAGTAACATTGTGTCATCTGCAACAGATACAGTTTCACTTCCCCCTTTCAAATCAGGATTGTTTTTGGTTTAAGATTTATTTTATTTATTTATTTGAAAGGCAGAGTTATATACAGAGAGAGGCAGAGGCAGAGAGAGAGAGGTCTTCCATCCGCTGGTTCACTCCCCAGATGGCTGCAACAGCCGGAGCTGCGCCGATCTGAAGTCAGGAGCCAGGAGCGTCTTCCAGGTTTCCCACATGGGTGCAGGGGACCAAACACTTGGGCCATCTTCTACTGCTTTCCCAAGCCACAGCAGAGAGCTGGATCAGATGTGGAGCAGCTGGGATTTGACTGGCACCCATATGGGATGCTGGCACTGCAGGTGGAGGCTTTACCCACTACGCCACTGCGCTGGCCCCATTCTCTCTCTCTCTCTCTCTCTCTCTCTCTCTCTCTCTTTCTCTCTCTCTCTCTCTTCCTCTCTCACCTGATTGCTCTGGGTGAGACTCCCAGGACAGTGGTGAGCAGAGGTGGTTGGGGTGGGTGACTCCTGACTTTGCCTGATCCCCTATCAGAAAGAAAAGCCTGGCACCATGGAGTGTGGGTTTTCGTGTTCGACCTCTAGCACCTGGGGGTAGTTTGCCTCTGCTCTTTGTTTGCTGAATGTTTTTTCAGGAGAGGGTGTGGAATTTGATCGCATGCCAGCTCCACACCCACGGAGCTGATGGGGGTGGGGCTCGACCTTGCTCTCTGTGAAGGCGCTGCGTTGACCGATGGATGCACACAGCTGAACCAGGATACATCCCAGCTCGTCATGATGATAGTCTTTTTAAAGATGCATTTATTTACTTGAATGGTGGAGTTACAGAGGAGAGAGAGAGAGAATCTTCCATCCGCTGGTTCACTTCCCAGATGGCCGTGACGGCTGGACCAATATGCTGCACCAATATGAAGCCAGGAGCCAGGAGCTTCTTCTGGGTCTCCCACGTGGGTGCAGGGGCCCAAGCATTTGGACCATCTTCTGCTGCTTTCCCAGGCACATTAGCAGGGAGTTGGATCAGAAGTGGAGCAGCCAAGACTCAAAAGGGTGCCCAAGTGGGATACCGGCCCTGCAGACAGTGGCTTTACCCACTATGCCATAGCACTGGCCCCATGATTATAATTGTAATTCTTTCAATGTGCTAGTGAGTTCAGTTTCCTGGTATTTTGTCAAGGCCTTTTATACCATTTTCGTCTGGAACACTGGCCTACAACTGTCTTCTCGTGCATCAGGCCTGGTATCAGGGCAATGCTAGCTTGGTAAGTCGAGTCTGGCAGCGTTCCCTCTCCAGTTTTTTGGAGCAACTAACAAGGATTGGTGGGAGACGTCTCCAGTGAAGCCATCCCATCCTGGGTTTTTTGGCTGGAGATTTTTGATTCTTGGTTGCATCACCCGACTTGTCGGTTTGTTCACGTTGTTTATTTCTCCATGACTCTGTCAGGGCAGTTTGTATATTTCCTGGGACCTGTACACTTCTTCTAGGGTGTTCAGCTGGTTGCTCCTAACTACTCAATGTAGGCTTTTGGGATCCTTGTTTCTGTCACACCACTTGTGTCTCTTTCTGGTTCTGGTTATTTTATCTTTTCTCTTTTTTTCTTAAACTGACTAAGGTTTTATAAATTTTCATTCTTTTCCCTAAAAGCCAACTTGGCTTTGCTGATATTTTCTATTCTTTATTCCACTTTATTTCTGATCTATTATTTCTTAATTTTCTTCCTTCTGCCAACTTTGGGTTTGGTTGGTTCTTTGGCTCTTTGAAGTGATGTTAGGTTGTTGATTTGGGATCATTCTTGATTTTTTTTAAAAAGATTATTTATTTGAAGGTCAGAGTTACACAGAGAGAGAAGGAGAGGCAGAGAGAGAGAGGGAGGTCTTCCATCCGCTGGTTCACTGCCCAGTTTGCCATAACAGCTGAAGTTGAGCCGATCTGAAGCCAGGAGCCAGGAGTTTCTTCCGGATCTCCCCTGCAAGTGCAGGGACCCAAGGACTTGGGCCATCTTCTACTGCTATCCTAGGCCACAGCAGAGAGCTGGATCAGAAGTGGAGCAGCTGGGACCTGAACTGTTGCCCACATGGGATGGTGGCACTGCAGGCGGCAGCTTTACCCACTACGCCACAGCGCCAGCTCCAATCCTTCTTAATTCTTAATGCTGGAACTTACTGTTATAAACTTCCCTCTTAGAATTGCTTTTGTTGTAATCTGAAGATTTTTATGTTGCAATTTCATTTGTCTCCAGATATTTTCTTAATTCCCTTTCAATTTATGCTTTTTTTAATAGAATCACTTTATTTTCATGTTTATTATTTGAAAGGCAAAGAGAAAGAAAAAGAGAGAGAGAGTTCTTCCAACAGTCAGGACTGAACCAAGCTGAAGCCAGGAGCCCAGAACTCAGTCCAGGTTCCCCATGTGGGTGGCAGGGACCCCAGGACTGGAGCTACCGCCTGTGCCAACCCAGGAAGCTGGACTGGAAGCAGAGGATTCTAGACTGAAACCAGACACTGCCGTGCGATGCAGGCATCCCCAGACAGCGGCTTCATCTGCTGGGCCTCAATGCTTGCTCCTGTTGACTTTTTTGTAGTGACAGAAAAAATGCTTTGACCCCATGTACATCTTTGGTGTATATTCTATGGATATTTTATTTGTGTGTGCTTAACATGGATTACATTAAATATCTTTTTTTAAAGATTTATTTACTTGAAAGGCAGAGTTATAGGAGAGAGAGAGAGATCGTCCATATACCTGTTCGCTCCCCAGATGGCCACAATGGCCAGGATTGAGCCAGACAGAAGCCAGGAGCCAGGAGCTTCATCTGGGTCTCCCATCTGGGTGGCAGGGGCCCAAGTCCGTGGGCCATCTTCTGCTGCTTTCCCAGGTGCATTAGCAGAGAACTGGGCTGGAAGTGGAGCAGCCAGCGCTGGAACCAGCGCTCATATGAGATGCCAGCATGGCTGGTGGCAGCTTAACCTGCTGTGCCACACACTGGCCCCACATAAAATATCCTAAAAAATGAGTTTTAAGTGACAAGAACTTACCTCCAGTCACAGACAAGAAACCTTCTAGTCCTTTCCGTCTCCCCTCTTCTCTTGTCGTGATGCCACAATGCCATCTTTCCATGTTGTGTATCCGTTAGCAGATGTGTTAGCTATTTTCAGAATTAAAAGTGGTTTACACACCACTGTTACAGTGCTACAGTGTTCTGTGCTTGTTTGTATGTTTACTGCTGCCAGGGAACTTCATATTTCCACACTCTCATGACACTGTACAAGCCATCTCAGGAGGAGAGCATACCTATGTTAGGTTCATTCGGGCAGTACCCCAGGTCCTGGTACTGAGGCAACGTTGTGGCACCTCTGCAAAGCCAACGTCCCTATCAGAGTGCCAGTTCCCGTCCGAGCTGCTGTGCTTCTGGTCCAGCCCCCTGCTAACGCACCTAGGAGGGCGGAGGAAGACGGCCTATGTCCTTGGACTCCTGCCACCCATGTGGGAGACCTGGATAGAGTTCCTGATTCCTGGCCTCGTCCTGGCCAGACCCTGGCTCTTAGAGGCATCTGGGGAGTGAACCAACGGATGGAAGATTGATCTCTCTCTCTCTCTCTCTTCCTCCCCTCCCTCTCTCCCTCCTCCCTCCCTCCCACCCCAACCCCAACCCTCTTTTGTCTGCCTTTCAAATAAATTAATCTTAAAAATACAAAGTCCTGGGCCTGCAGCGTGGCTCACTTGGTTAATCCTCTGCCTGTGGCGCCGGCATCCCATATGGGCCCTGGATTCTAGTCCTGGC
Organism: Oryctolagus cuniculus; assembly: GCF_964237555.1. NCBI lineage: Eukaryota > Metazoa > Chordata > Mammalia > Lagomorpha > Leporidae > Oryctolagus > Oryctolagus cuniculus. Next base: position 9,059,080 of record NC_091436.1, read on the forward strand.
TGCTCCTCTTCCAGTCCAGCTCTCTGCTGTGGTCCGGGAAGGCAGTGGAGGATGGCCCACATGCTTGGGCCCCTGCACCCACATGGGAGACCAGGAGGAAGCACCTGGCTGCTGGCTTCAGATCGGCGCAGCACCAGCCATAGCAGCCATTTGGGGGGTGAACCAACAGAAGGAAGACCTTTCTCTCTGTCTCTCTCTCACTGTCTAATTCTATCTGTCAAATAATAATAATAATAATAATAATAAAGCAAACTCCTGGCACTTTAGCCCCGGATATATGTAGCTCTTGTGATAACCACATTTAAATGGTGGATCTCTCCCTTCGAGTTAGCCACGGTGAGTTCTGTCTCTTGCTGGGTCTTTTCCAGGACTTGGGGTCACACAGCTTAGTCACTGGTCTTAGCAGAGACAAATCCCAACCTCTGAGTCTTCCAGCACCTAACAGCCACCAGCCCGAGTGGTGCACACACGCCCCAGAACCCCCGTGCGTGCCCCAGGGTCCTCTCGCTGCTGCCCCCTGGCTCGATCGTGGCTGGCACGGTCCCCTGCGGTGGCCCGTGGACGTCAGAGGTCCTGGTGACATCACCTCCCAGGAAGGCCCCGCCTGCATGTCCCTCATGAATGAGTCTTGTGCAGCCCAAAAGGGAAACCCAAGTTTCTAAAAGCCCAAAGCGACCACATGACAATGAGGGATTTAAACAGTGTGATTTTTTGTTTATCTATTTTAGACCACAAAGTTATAAATAACAAACATAAAGGCTTGATACTGAAAATAGACTGAAGTGGTTTTCACAGAGGAGTCGCCAAGTTTATTTAAAAGGTCACTGTGGTATCAGGAAGTGTGCGGGTGTGGGGCCGGCCAGCAGTGCTACCCGCGGGCTGGCTGCCTTCCAGGCCAGGACTCAAGTTTTAGGTACTTTTCCTGCAAGTGAAATGCTCCCTTTAGCCTCTGCGTCCGTCCTCCGGTGTACTGATGCGAGTAGCAGGCAGCTTTGGCTAATAATTATTCAGGCCTTTGAACTCAGAAGTCGGCCTTTGTACAACCTTGTTAAGACCGCAGAGTTGGCCAGACACTGTGCATCGCGGAGCTGCCTTACCTGGGTGGACGCCAGCGCAAGGGGGGACCGGGACCGAGGCTGAATGCAGCCATGGAGGTGCAAACTCCATCCCCACAGAGCGTGCTAGCTCCAGCTCCCGCGTCCTCGGCTGGCTCGGGTCCGTCCCACAGCAGAACTCCGGCAGCTCTCCTCTGTGCCCCCGGAGGACCCGAGCCCTTTCTTCTTCGAGTTCGTCACCCTGTGTGCCTCTCTCAGGTTGTCTGTGTTTGTCGGACCCTTACCCTCACGGTCGGGCTGGCAGACTTCAAATTAGCCGTGAGACCGCTCAGGTGTCGCGGTGTCTCAGTACCGATTGGGATGGCCGCGTCTGTCTCTCAGCCGTGTTGCCCCTGGGTGACTTGTCGTCGCCATCCTCTGTCCTCAAAGTCTGCATCTCACTGGGGGCATCTGCTTCTGGGCACTCGGGAGTCGATGATTAGCCCGTGCAGTGCAAGAATTTGGCTCCTCCCAAGTCCACCGAGGGCACACGCGGGGTCAGAAGCCCCCAGAGAAGAGGAATCCCCCCCACCAGACAGGGCTGTTGGAGCCATGACTCAAAGCACAGCACTGGCTGCTGAGTCGATGCTGAGCCCAGAGATCACGTGGAAGCCGTGACTTCCACGTGGAAGCGGGATAAGACACCCACGAATGAATGGGCAGTAGGGCACCCGTGAAGTTACACTAACTGTTCAGGGCGGCAGCGCTGGGGTGAGGGGAGGGGCGGGGGGTCTGTGGCTCTGAGACGCATTCGGTGGTCCAGTTTGAAGCCTGATTCTGCTGCCCCTGGCCACAGGCCTTGGGTTAGTTGCTGCTCCTCTGAGCTCGGAAATACTGACATCCAGCCCTCAGCAACTGGGGGCAGTCAATGAGGGGCAGCAGGTGTTTAACATTTGTGGTGATCTGCATATAAGAAATGGGTCAACAGGTGGTGGGGCCCCCACCCCAGATCCTGACTGGGCAGAGACCACGTGTCCCCCAGGTTCCCAGGGATCCAGGTCACCTGGGGAAGGGGTTACCTAGAAGCCACCCGGGCATGGGAAAGGAACTACAATGTCAACAATCGGAATCAAGCAGCACCTGGCAGAGAGTCGCTGCTTAATAAGAACAGAGAATGCGTGGCCAGGAAGACAAGGGCCAACTACATGAAGGGCCGGATCTGGAGAGCCACACGGGAAGAAGCCGTAGGAGCAGAGTCGAGGAGGGACCACCTGGTGCACATCTTGGCGCTGGGGCCCAAGGTGCTGGGCCCAGCTGGGCCCCTGGGGCTGGAATGGCTCGAGTTGGGGGAGAGAGGGCTGTGGAGGCTGAAAAAACGGGCTGGGAAAATAGCAGTGGGGCTGGAAAAGCGGCAAGAGAGGCAAGCGTGGGAGTGTCGGGGATTAGACCCGCGGGTGTGGACAGGGACTCCGAGCCTGGAACCAGCGTGAGTGCCCTCAGGGCGAGCTGACCCCACGGCCTGCTTGACCTCACAGCCTGCTTGGCAGAGGCCCTGGAACAGGCAACAAGGATTCTTGTCCGACTCCGAGAGACCAGGGGCGTGGAAAAGGCAGGGCTACGCCACCCGGTTATTCACACAGCAGGCAGGCGAGGCCCGGGCCCCTCTCAGACGGCACTAGGGGTTTATGCTGAGAACGCTCACGGCCATTATACCCAGGAGACGTGAGACAGCTCTCTGATCTCCGTAACAGCAGCTCCCATTCCTAAAGGACTCTCATGGTTAAGGATCCAACAATGAGCATGCTTGTAAGAGACAAAGGTAAAAATGCCCGAGGAGACCAGCTCAGCCACCCCAGAAGTGGCCCAGCCGAGACCCTCACGGGGTTCGCCCGTTGCCCACAGGATCTCATGAAGATCCGTGTCGGGGAGGAGGACATCCCCCCTGCCCATCAGATCCCAAGATCTCCCTCCCACAAAGCCACAGCGCAATGAGAGGCAAGAACACAGAGACCGAGGCCCACTGAGAATGGAGAACTGGCAGACAGACCCGGGCACACACGGGAACTTGATACCCCGCAGGGGTGACACAATTCAGACCGAAAGAATGGACCCCGAAAGAACGGAGCTGGGAGAACTGGCTCCCTGCACAGCGGAAAATAAAACCACTGCTCTGCTTAATCCCGCCAGGCGTGGACTGTGTTTCCAGGGGGATTAACGCCCTCGGCCTGAAACCTGAGCAGAGGGAAGTACAGGAGAATGCCTTCCAAGCTGGGGAGAGAAAATGCTCCCAAACTGCCTTGTAGTTCTGTGTTTTACAAAGAATGCCACGGACAGAGAAAAACTCACAATTCCAAAAATGAAAGGGATAAACAGCAAGAGAGCCCCACCAGAAGGCTAGGCAGAGACTCGGAACCTCTTTCAGATAACGACACTCAAAGTTGAGATGCTTGCTGTCCTCAATCAGAGGACAGCAGACGACAACGACAACGGGCTGGGTTCTGGTCCTTACCTGGGCACGGAGCAAGAATGGTGGGTGATGCAAAGTGGTAGAATGTGGGTGGGAAACTAACCTCAGTCTCCTGTTACTATAACAGAGTACCTGAGACTGAGTAAGTTATAAAGAAAAGAGGCGACTGTTGTTATCTTGGTCCAGGATCAGGCAGCTGCAAGTGGGGGAAGCCACCTTGCTGCGGGGGGGGGGGGGGGGGGGACTCTCTGCAGAGCCCCAAGGCAGTGCAGGGCAGCACATGGCAAGGGAGGGCCAGGGGGCGCTCCATTGTACAACCACCCCCAATAACCCTGCTCCCCGCTCCCCATTGCTCCATGAATGAGTCCGTCTGTTCCTGATGACGGAGCTCACCAGACCCAGTCACCCCAAAAGTACATCTGAGTCCTGTTGACATGTGACTCTGGGGATGAAGTTTGCAACACAAGAAAGTCAGGGTCCCAGTCGGACTGCAGCAGGGCCCCGTACCCTGCTCAGCTGGGCAGCCCGGGGCTCCTCCGACAGTCGAGGTCAGCTCGCAGCTTTTTCCTCCAGATGGTCTTAGTTTGTGCCCCGTGACCGCGTGTAATTATTCATTGTGCCGCCCTCATTCCCTAAAGTGTCCATGCTTGGATGATAAGGTACATGGCTACCTTCCTATAACCTAATAGCTTCACTTGTGGTCATACGTCCCAAATGACATTCCCAGGGATCCAGACAGACACCGGTGTGCAGGTGGTCTTGGCATCGGTGGTGTGGGGAGCTGGAGATAAGACAAACGCTCCAACTGGGAGGGAGCGCAGGTGAGGAGCACGCAGGTGTGAGAACAACAGATTCGATGAACCTGCAGCAGCATAAGTGGGTAACTAAAGGCGTGCTGAGTGGGGAGGGGAAAAAGGAGAAGGAGATATATAATCTTATGTGATTCATCAGACCGAAAGTATGTGTACAGACAAAACACGCCTTTTTGCAGAAAATGCTTTATGACAAAAATAAGCATTAAACACATTAGGACGATGGGGAAAAGGAAAATGGGTCTAGAAAGGAGAAATTAGAACATCAAGGGCTGGGTTCAGTCTGAAGAGGCGGAGTCTTCCAGAGAAAGGCACTGCTGTGTGCTGAGAATGCTCCGTGCAATGGGCAGTCCCAAAGGAGAAAGTCCCGGTTCACCCAACTACACGGGCGGAACCAAAGTGTTGACTGAGCCCTGCTCAGTGTCAGGCACTGAGGCGGACCCCAGGAGGTCAGGACAGATGTCTTCAAGGAGTCTTGACTGAGTTCCTGCCTGAAAACACCTAGTCATGGAAAAGTCTCTGGGCAGAACTCGCGCTGTGTCCATGGGCCAAGTAATCTAGCCTCAGACATCTTGAGTTGGCACAGTGTTTAGAGGGAAGGAAGCCCAACTTCCACTACTTTGAAGAAACTGGATTCCTGGTAGTATTTTAAGAGCTGAAGATAGGCATTCCTGGTTGACAGACGGAGAGAAGCCAGAGAAAAGGCAGTGACTCAGAAGGGGCCTGGGACAGCCAGGAATCAAGGCAGCTAAGAGGCACGTGTGGATGGTGCAAGGTCAGATGTTCACATGTTGCAGGTGTCAGAAGCATCGGGCTAGGGGCCGGCTCTGGGTGCAGCAGGTTAGAGCTGCCACTGTGAAGCCCACGCCCCACACTGAAGGTCTGGTTCAAGTCCTGGTTCCCCTGCCTCCGATCCAGCTTTCTGCCAGTGCACCCTGGGAGGCAGCAGAGGATGGCTCAAGTACTTGGGTCCCTGTCACCCACGTGGGAGACCCAGATAGAGTGCCTGGCTCCGGGCTTCAGCCTGAACCCAGCCAGGCTGTTGTGGACATTTGGGGGGGTGAACCAGCAGATGAAATATCCCTCTCCCTCCCCCTCTCCCTCCCCCTCTCCCTCTCCTTCTCCCTCCCCCTCTCCCTCCCCCTCTTTCCCTCTCTCCCTCTCTTCCTCGCTCCCTTTTCCCCTCTCTCCCCTTTTTTCCCTCTCTCCCTCTCTCCCTCCTTCCCTCTCTCTCTCTCTTGCTCTACCTGTCAAAGAAATAAACTTAAAGGAAGCCCTTTGGCTAAGCCTTACTGGTTGGTACACCTTGAACTCTTTCCTGAGACGTTGTTTGCCACAGGAGCACACGGAGAACAGGGCACAGACTGACACGTGATGGGTGATGGTTCTTTTCTGCTCCAGTGAGCAGCCTGGGAGAGGCCAGGGGGAGGCGTGTGTTACAGCGTGAAGGGAGCTGATAGATAACGCTTCTCTTCCCGTCCCAGAGCTGAGACAACGGAGGCAAAACCCAAAAGCACTAGTCCTGCCAAAGCCTCGCCTGAGAATGTAGCCAGGCCTGCAGGTGAGTGACAGCAGAGAGCCCAGCGGGCCCAGTCCTGGGACAGGGGTGGCTGGAAAGGCAGGGCAGTGGTCACTGCGGCCGGTGCCCAAGAGAAAGGGCTGAGCTGCGGGGGCCCGGGCACTGGGGTACCAGGCCTGCCCCACCCAAGGGCAGAGAATGGAGAAGGAGGCTCCATCACGGGGCTTCTGACCTTGGGAGGGTCACAAAACCCAGTCTGTCCACATTCTGACGGGCTCACCGCTGGCCAGTTAGGACATGCCTGGGAAGCAGGACGCGGAGTGGCTTTCTGATTGGGGGTTAGCTGCGATCCCTTCCCTGCTTTAAAAACCATTTCTAAATGAAAGCGAGTCTCAGCAAACCCCGGCCGAAGGTCCCAGCTCCGCCAGGGGCAGAGCCAGGAGGAGAAATGTGTTCGAAGCCAGCTAGGTGGGCCCCGTGTTTAAGCAGGCAGCCTGGGAAGGAGGTGACTCAGTGCCTACGGCCACATCCAGCCAGTGTCCTTGGTCATCGTCCTGTGGACTTCTCCAAGCAGGTCTGGCGACCTTGTGATGAGGCAGCCTGGATGTGGTGTGGCCAGGGGCTGGCAGGAGTCAGGTGGTGGGGCCCTGCCAGTCTCAAAGGCAGAACACAACGCTCCGGGCAAGGAAGCGCCAGCAAGCCAGACGGCCCCGAGGGCTTTCCTGGGCAGGGAGGGAGGGAGGGTGGACTGAGGGGCTGGGCCATCATCTTAGGACCCCACAGGGCAGACAGATCGCTGGGGCCCGCCAGGGAGGAAGAGCTGTGCCCACCCATTCGGGGTGTTGTGTCCACTACAAACCAAGCGACAACCTTTCTGAACATCCCTGAAGTCTAAGGCCTCGAGCTACCAACAGTGCCGACTCCCAAGCAGAAAGGGTGACCTCAGACCTGCCTTTGTGAAAGCAGAGACTGGCCAGCCCGAGGGCTTTCTCCCGGGAACCCGGGGAGCAGTCCTGCCCGGCAGCCGCCTGGAGTGCCCAGCACGCCCGGAGCGACAGCACTCTGGAGCGGAGTGGGATGTCCCCAGTCACCCGCTGAACACCCATACGGGACAGATACTAAGGAGATGTGCAGAGCATAAGGTGCCCAGCCGACACACACATTCTGCCCATCTTACTGAGGGTCTTAAAAAAATTCCTTTAAAGTTCATTCATTCTACTTGAGACGTAAGCACCCAGAGAGAGAGAGAGAGAGAGAGAGAGAGAGAGAATCTTTTATCAACTCCCCTCCCCCACCAAGTGCTGCAAGGGCCAGAGCTGGGCCAGGCCAAAGCCAGGAGCACGAGACTCGATCTGGGTCTCCCACGTGGGTGGCAGGGACCCAAGCATTAGAACCATCATCTGCCGCCCCATTCGCAGGAAGCTGGGATGAGAAGCCAGCACTCCCACAGGGGGCGCAGGCATCCCGAGCGGCACCTTCACTACTGCACAAAATAACTCCGACTCACGGCTAGCACTGAAGAAGTGAGAGATTTTATACGAAAATCGGGACTTCAGGCACTTGTTGGAAAGGAGATGTGCGGCAGGGCAAAGCCAGCCCTCAGTCTGCCTGCTGCTGCCGGAGCTCCCGCCAGCCTGGAGCGGTGCCTGCACTCGTGCCAGTGCAGGGCTGGAGCAGACCCGGCTCTCACAGACGCCTGGGGGCTGCACCACCCCACCCCTGCTGCGCTTCTGAATCCAAGTCCTGGGGTCACCTGAGGACCCAGCGGAGGAAGTGGCTTGGACTGGTGATGAGACTGAGTTCATGGAAACTCACGGGCAGTCTGGTAGACCCCAAACAGCCAAAGGCCACATTTTAAAGACGTGTGAATTTCAGGGGCGCCCCCTGCCCCCTTCTTCTGTGGATCCTGCTGCCTGAGGAGGGGAAGCAACTCTGGAGGAGTATTTGTAAAACGGCACCCGCGCTCCGCGTCTGAGCCTCGGACACGGCACCGCTGGAGACGGTATCAGGTGCATTTATTCTGGAGTGAGTCGCCGATTTGCAGGAAGAAGCAAGCAAGTCGCAGAAAGTCATCGGCCGCTTCAGACATCTGTTTGCCCTGGTTACTAAAAGGCTTTTTGTAGAGGGCAGCATTGTGGCACAGCTGGTTAGGCAGCCGTCCAAGACGCCGGAATCCCCTGTGAGACACGGTTCAAGTCCCGACTCTCCACTTGCGATCCAGCTCCCTGCTAATGGCCTGGGAAGGCAGTAGAAGATGGCCCAAGTGCTTAGACCCCTGACCCCAGACCCCTGACCCCACATGGGAGACCCAAGTAGACTTGCTGGCTCCTGGCCCCGCCCCAGCAGCTACAGTCATTTGGGGAGTGAGCCAGTGGATGAAAGATCTCTTTCTCTCTCTCTCACTCTCTCTCACTCTCCAACTCTGCCTTTCAAATAAATAAATCTCTTTTAATGGCTTTTAAAACTGAAAATTAAACACTAACTGCCGCTTCTCCAGGTCCCACGTCAACCCTGTGACTCAGACATCTAAGTGAAGGCAGGGCACTGTCTCATTACAGAGATTGCAAGGGACAAATCTCCACTGAGCCCTCGTACGTGCGAGGCTGCCTGAGCCACTGAGCTGCGGGCCATCCGGAACCTCAGCTTTGAGGAGCTCAGGGGGGACGAGGAGATGGCAGGCCACAGGAACGCCAAGCCCCTCCGCGTCCCGCTGTGCATGTCAGCACATTTCTGCTTTGTTGAGGTAGCCTTGGCTAATCCAAAAATAAAATAAAGTAAATAAAGAGGGAGGTGGAGAGAGGGCAGAGCGAAGGAAGGGAAAAGAAACAAGGAAGCAACTTGGTGATTTTTAAATGTTGGTTGTTTATATTTTGTAGCTGGAGCCCTAATTAACAGCATCTAATATGTTTGGGAAGTAGTCTGTTTCCCGTGAGTGGATTGTTCTTCCATATAAAACATTACCTGTCGATGCATAGTGGAGATCCCACATTTTGCAAAGCGACTGTTCCCCAGGGGAGAGCCACTCATGCTTCCGTTATCTCTGGAGTTTCATTCCTGGTCTTAAAAACCTGAAGATAATGGGACAAAATAGCACCATTTGTTAAACCCCTCTGGCGGCAGTGTTGGGATACTTTCTGAGGATTTAAAACACTTTGTAATTTCTAACATGTACAAGATGACGCGAGTGTTTTCTGAGGCAGCCACCGGCAGGGAGAGCAGCGCAGGCCCTGGGCTGCTGGGTGCCCCCGGCTCCTGGGATGTGCTGGGGGCGCCCGGAGTCGTTCCTCTGCCTCTTTGCTGCCCAGCTCACTTCTGCTGCTGCAGCTTTATTTTATCTTATTTTTAAGATTTCTTAGGCCGGCGCCACGGCTCACTAGGCTAATCCTCCGCCTTGCGGCGCCAGCACACCGGGTTCTAGTCCCGGTCGGGGCGCTGGATTCTGTCCCGGTTGCCCCTCTTCCAGGCCAGCTCTCTGCTGTGGCCAGGGAGTGCAGTGGAGGATGGCCCAAGTGCTTGGGCCCTGCACCCCATGGGAGACCAGGAAAAGCACCTGGCTCCTGGCTCCTGCCATCGGATCAGCGCGGTGCGCCGGCCGCGGCGGCCATTGGAGGGTGAACCAACGGCAAAAGGAAGACCTTTCTCTCTGTCTCTCTCTCTCACTGTCCACTCTGCCTGTCAAAAAAATATATATATATTTCTTTCTTTATTTGAAAGGCAGAGTTACAGTGAGAGGGAGAGACACAGAGAGATCTTCCATTCGATGGCTCACTCCCCAGATGGCCACAATGGCCAGGACTGGGCCAGGCCAAAGCCAGGATCGGGAGCTCCAGGGGCCCCAGGACTTGGGCCATCGTCTGCTGCTTTCCCAGGCCACTAGCAGGGAGCTATATCAGAAGTGGAGCAGCCAGGACTCAGACTGGCGCTCACAGGGGACGCTGGTGGCAGTAGCAGCGGCTCAACCAGCTGTGCCCCTGGCTCCCTTCTTACCGCTGTGTCAGCTCTCTCCTCATCTGCTGTGTCTGGGGAAAGCAGCTAATCAAACCAGAACCACAGGGAAAGCTGGAATTAATAAAGAAGAACCCAGAAAGACTCGAAACACATGGATTCTGGTTTTCGACGGTGCCTTGGACGGCTGGGGTTGTAAAGACTTTTAGGTAAGTAAAGTGCGTCCATGGTCAGCACCCCCGTGGACAGCGTGATGGCGTTCAGGAAAGAAAACCGACCCGAGTTACCCCGGCTTTGGTCCTAAGCAGCAGTGTTCATTCATTTGCATACTCAACAAACCCTCATTGAACATGCGCTATGTGCCTGGCACTGTTCTAGCCGCTGGGAGCCCAGCTGTGTATCAGACAGGAGCAGAAATAATGAAGCGAACAGTACAACAGTGGTAGGGGCAGTACATGCTTGGAGGGCAGGAAATCAGGTCGAGTGGCAGTGGGGGACCCAGGTCAGGGGGAGGTGGCATTTCATGGTGCAAGGTGCTCTCAGAGGGGGGGCTTTGGGCAAAGCCCGGAAGACAAGACAAGGTCAGATGGCCAGAGGTAGGGAAGGGTCTTACAGGTCAAGGGAACAGGAGTGGGACTGTTGTGTTCAGCAAACGAACGGTCAGGTGCTGGAGCAGGGCTGGAAGAGAGTGATTGAGTGACTGAGGGAGACCCCGGCGGGGGAGGCAGACCCGGGCAGCGGGAGACCCGGGAGACCCTGGCGGGGGAGGCAGACCCGGGCAGCGGGAGACCCGGGAGACCCCGGCGGGGGAGGCAGACCCAGGCAGCGGGAGACCCGGGAGACCCCGGCGGGGGAGGCAGACGCGGGCAGCGGGAGACCCGGGAGACCCCGGCGTGGGAGGCAGACGCGGGCAGCGGGAGACCCGGGAGACCCCGGCGGGGGAGGCAGACCCGGGCAGCGGGAGACAGAGTCTGGTCCATCCTGGGAGCAGCAGGTGGGTCTGCAGGTTGGCATGCTCGCAGTGTGAGCTGGGTAGTGAGAGGACTAAGGTTCACTTGCAGGTTTGGGGTCAAGCAACCAGGTGCAGGGTGAAGCTGGCACCAGGCCGAGAAGAGGAAGGCTGGAGGGAGTAGTTTTCTTTCTCAAAATTTTAAAAACTGGGGGCCAGCGCTGTGGCACAGTGAGGTAAGCCACGGCCTACAGTGCTGGCATCTCATAAGGTCGCCAGTTTGAGTCCCGCTGCTCCGCTTCTGATCCAGCTCCCTGCTAACACATCTGGAAAAGCAGAAAAAGTGGCCCAAGAATCTGGGCCCCGGCACCCACGTGGGAGGCCAGGAAGAAATTCTTGGCTCCTGGCTTCAGCCTTGTACATCCCTGGCCATTGCAGCCATTTGGGGAGTGAACCAGCAGATGGAAGATCTCTTTCTCTCTCTGTCTTTCCTTCTCTCTCTGTAGCTCCACCTTTCAGAAGATATTTTTTTTTAATTATTTATTGGGGCCGGGGCTGTGGTATAATGGGTAAAGCTGCTACCTGCAGTGCGGGCATCCCATTTGGGTGCCAGTTCAAGTCCCGGCTGCTCCACTTCTGATCCAGCTCCTTGCTGATGGCCTGGGAAAGCAGCAGAAGATGGCTCCTGCACTCACATGGGAGACCCAGAAGAAGCTCCAGGCTCCTGGCTTCAGATGAACGCAGCTCTAGGTGTTGTGGCCACTTGGCGAGTGAATCAGCGGAAGGAAGACCTCTCTCTCTCTCTCTCTGTAACTCTGCCTTTCACATATATAAATAAACCTTTTTAAAAAATATTTATTTATTTGAAAGGCGGAGGAACAGAGAGAAAGAGATCACTCATCCACTGGTTTACTCCGCGAACACCTATAACCACCAGGACTAGCCATGCTGATGCCAGGAGCCCAGAATTCCATCTGGGTCTCCCATGTGGGTGGCAAGGAGCCAAGCACTTGAGCCACTGCCACTGCCTCCCAGGTGCACATTAGCAGGAAGCTGGACTTGGAAACTACCTGAACTCAGACATCTGGACATGGGATGTGGGCGTCCCAGCCGCCGACTTACCTGCTGCAGTGGGATTAAAGGATATGTTTATTTTGGTGCAAAAAACTTGAAACCCACGAACTTTCGGAATTACCATCATATTTGAGAGTTTATTCGTCAAACAATTCATGTGGTCACTGGTACTCTTTTACACAAAAATTAATGCAAACCATGAAACCAGCCAAGGAAACAGTTAAAAGACAGCTGCTGTTGGCCATAGTAACCCTTCACACACCCAAATTCTGTGAGCTGCGCCATCAGAATAGTCGCCAGAGATGCTTCTAGCTTATTGTTCTACAAAACTATTTTTTAAAGATTTACCTATTTATTTATTTGACAGTCAGAGTTACACAGAGAGAGGAGAGGCAGAGACAGAGAGGTCTTCCATCCACTGGTTCACTCCCCAATTGGCTGCAATGGCAGGAGCTGCGCTGATCCAAAGCCAGGAGCCAGGAGCTTCTTCCAGGTCTCCCATGCAGGTGCAAGGGCTCAAGGACCTGGGCTATATTTTACTGCTTTTGCAGACCATAGCAGAGAGCTGGATCAGAAGTGGAGCAGCTGGGACTCGAACCAGCGCCCATATGGGATGCCGGCACTGCAGGCAGTGGCTTTACCTGCTACACCACAGTGCCAACCCTGCAAAACTCCTTAAAAAAAAAAAACTAAACTGCGTCCAGTCACTCGGGCACAGCGGAGTGGCACCTTCCAGGCTGCCCGAGTCCTTAGCTGTCCCTGTCGCAGAGGCCCGGTCACCCTCCCCAGGGTCAGGAGGGAGCGTTCGCGGTGCAGTATCAGGAGTTTGCATATTGAGTCATGGAACTTTATAAGAGTCTATGAAATGTTTATTTCTCTGCAGCTATCATTCTGCCAATGACAAGCTTACCCAAATGTCAGCTCCACAAAGATGCAGCCCGGAGCCCAGAGGGGCACCTGTGCACCAGTCGTCCTGGGAGAGAACCTTCTCCGTGTGTGGGGGGGGGGGGACCGCCAGCCAGACTCACCCCACCCTCCCGGCACAGTCTTGCCCTGAATTTGCACCCAAGGTTGTTGCAACCAAAACCCCCAGATCCTCGTTTTGCCAAGAGCACCCTGTATTTCCCTTCTGCCTGTGGACTGCTCTTTTGAAGTGAGTGAGGCTGGAGATTGTCAAACTATTTGTGGACTTTTTTTTCTTGGGTTGAGATTAGCCTGGCACCCGAGAGGAGACAGGCTCTGGGCGGACTTGATAGAAAGCTGAGGCTGTGTCGGGGAACCGACTGTTGTGTGCACAGCGTGGTCCTGGGCACTGTTGCCATTGCTCCCAAGAGGGCTGCCCTCCCCCACGCTGAAGAATTCCAGGCAAGTTACAGGGCTGGCTGCACGATTCCCCGCTCCCACTGAAAACCTGGAACCCCGAAGGGAGCGGTCATCCAAGGTCATAGTCACACCAACAGCGCGGGGAAGAGTGGCCAAGACTCCTGGCTCCAGAGTTCCCTCACTTCCTTCCAAGGTGCTGTTACCATAGAGCAACAAAAGCGTTGACTTTCAAATGGAAGAGCTTCGCAGAAGGGTGGAGAGAAAGGCAAAGCAAGCACTACTCACGCAGGACCCAGCTCACCACCCTTACAAACATCATTTCGAAGACAACAGACCAGGGGCCAGTGCTGTGGTGCAGTAGGTTAAGCCTGCAGCACTGGCATCCCTTATGGGTGCAGGTTCGTGTCCCGGCTGCTCCACTTCCAATCTAGCTCTCTGCTGTGGCCTGGGAAAGTAGAAGAAGATGGCCCAAGTCCTTGGGCCCCTGCACTCACATGGGAGATCTGGAAGAAGTTCCTGGTTTCTGGCTTCGGATCAGCCCAGCTCTGGCCATTGTGGCCATATGGGCAGTGAACCAGCATATGGAAGACCTCTCTCTGTCTTTACATCTCTCTGTAACTCAACCTCTCAAATAAATAAGCAAATCTTAAAAAAACAACAACAAAAAAAAGACAATAAACTGAGCAAAATCAAAAGAGACGGCTCCTGTCGGCAGAGATGGGAACCAGAGACGCCTAACCAGGTTCCAGGCAGTGTCAAGGCGGCAGAGGTGGGCTGTGTTAGGAGGAGTCCCATCCCACGCAAACATCTTCCACAGCTTCCTTCCTACTACAGCTATCACTGTATGTGCATTTTCTTTCTTTATTATTTTTTTTTAAAGATTTATTTGAAAGGCAGAGTTACAGAGAGAGAGAGAGAGAGTCTTCCATCTGCTGGTTCACTCCCCAGATGATGGCAATGGCCGGAGCTGCACCAACCTGAAGCCAGGAGCCAGGAGCTTCTCCTGGGTCTCCCACGCGGGTGCAGGGGCCCAAGCACATGGGCCATCTTCTACGCTTTCCCAGGCCATAGCAGACAGCTGGATCGGAAGTGGAGCAGCCAGGTCTCGAACCGGCGCCCATATGGGATGCTGGCACTGCAGGCAGCTGCTTTACCCACTACACCATGGCGCTGGCCCCGTGTGTGTGCATTTTCATAAAAAAGAACTTCCATCTGCCCATAGCATGGACGGAAACACCAGCAGAAGCCTCTTCCTCACTTTGACCTCCAACCTGCCTTACTGGCCCTGCTGCCCTGGGACCTGCAGCTGGGAGCTGTGGGTGCTCCCACGAGGTGACAAGGGTGACCCCTGACAGCTCACTAGGAGCCAGCACCTTGCCAGAGGATCTCACAGGTCACGCAGAGGCCCCCTGGTGTCTCCATTTTACCCAGGAGGAAACCGAATTCCCGGTTACTCTCCATCAGGATGGGCTTGCCTGCTTCCGGTGTGCCAAGCACTGGCAGGCATCCAACGTGCCCGTCTATCCAATCCTCATGACAACCTTAGCAACCAGGGGCCACACGTAGGCATCTTACAGATGGCAGAATTAAAGCACCGAGGACCCAAACAACCAGCCAGCTCACCCAGCAAGGCCAGCAAAGAGCGGGGCAGGGCTGGCTGCTAGCATCAGTCACCTAGTGACCTGTCGAGGGGCATGCTGGGCGCCAGCCCGGGTTCCGAGCCCCTGTGTTCCCGGGGCAGCACCTGTGGATTTCCACTTCTGCAGGTTCTTCGCTGACGCTGACTTCCACGCTCGGCTGAGACCCAGACTTTGAGTCAGCACGGGGAAGTGGGGGGAGGGTGTGCAGCGCTTAGTCACCAGACAAAGCCCGCCCACTCACCGGGATGCGCCTGCCTTATTTATTTGAGACGTATTTATTTTACTTGAAAGGCAGAGTTACAGACGGAGTGGGTGAGAGAGACTTCCAGTTCGGTTCACTCCCCAAATGGCCGCAACGGCAGGGGCCCAAGCACCTGGGCCATCCTCTGTGGCCTTCCCAGGCCACCTGCAGGGAGCGGGCTAGGAAGTGGAGCAGCTGGGACTGGAACCTGCGCCACACGGGACGCAGGTGTCTCCCGGTTTAACCCGCAGCGCCCGCCAACGACTAGGTTTTCCTAAGTCCTCTCCAAGGCTTGGGTGCTGTGGGTCCTGGCTGCTCCCTTTCCCCGCCCGCTTCCGCAGCCGCGCCTGGGCGCGCGCAGCGGCAGGTGACCCCGAGTGCCTGGGCCCAACACCCCAGAGGGGGACTCGCGCGCTGCCCGCCCCCAGTCTTTCACTTAAGTAAATCAGTCTTTAAAAAAAAAAATCAGTTCGCAGAATTGCAGCGAAGGGTGCCCGCGGAGGCAGACGAAGCCCCGGCTCGCTCCTCCGAGCGGGGCTGGCGGGGACCTGCGGGAGCCCGCGCCCCGCACGCGGCTGCGTTTCTCCACTAGCCCGGCCCAGAGCGGGACCATCCCGCTCCTCCGTCCACACTCCGGAGCGGGCCCAAACCCTGCGGGGTTCCGCGAGGACAAGGGGGCACGCGGGGGTCTCCCGGCCGCACGAGGTGGGGGGGCGGCGCAATGTCCGCGGCCGGGCCCGGCAGGGGCGCCCCCTCGGCGGCCGCGGCCATCTTGCTCCGGGCGGACCTGGACCTCGACCCCGCCCCGCCGGCGCCCGGGCCGAGGCGTCCACCGCAGGTGCGGCGGGTGAGCGGGCCGCGCGGCCTGGGCCGGGGGCCGGGGGCCGGGGGCCGGGCCTGCGCGCCCAGGGCGGCCTCTTGGGGCCGCGCCGGGGCCCTCCGGCGGCGCCCACGCGGGGCCGGTGCGGGAGAGGTGGCTCGCGCCGCCGTACGATCGCTCCTCGCCCCTCGGTGCCCTCCCGGGGCGGACGCGGGCCCGGGCTGCGTGGCCGCGCCCCTCTCGGCGCGCCGCGGCCGTTCCAAGTTCCCGAAAGTTTCTCCCGGGCTCGACGGCGGTGGTTTCAGCCCCGGGGCGACGGTTGCTACGCGAAGTGAAACCCGGCGGGCGCCGGCGGACCCCGCCTCCGCCGCCCCCGGCCCCGCCCCGGCCCTGGGCGGCGACTCGGCCGAAGCCCGCCCGGCCGGGTCTTAAGCGGCGGCGCGCGGCGGGCGCCAGAATCGGGCGCGGCGGGCACGCGGGGTTGCGTGCTCAGGGTCTCCTCGTCCCGCAGGTCGAGCTTCGAGTCAGCAGCGTTTCCGTGCACGGAGGAACCCGCCGAGACCCCCAAGATGCCGAAGCCAGTAAGTGGCGCGCGCGTGTGCGCCGGGGCCGAAGCGCCGGGCTCGCCCCCTCGAGGGGCTCACCTGCGCCAGGTGTTGGGCCGCTGGTGCCGGAGCGGGGCTCAGGGGACGGAAGTTGGGCCTTTCCCGGCCTGTTGTCGCTCGCGGGTCTCTTCGAGGCACGCCCGGGGAACGCGGTCACCGAGAACCCTCTCCGGGCCGCGTCTGGGTCGCGGGATGACCGGGGGCCCCTGCGGCGGCTGAGGACGCGCTCGCGGCTGGAGCTCGGGGGCTACCGACGACCTCCGCCCACTTGCCCGGAGCCAGGTGCGGCCGCGGCTTCCTGGGACGGGGCCGGGGGCGGGGGCTCCACCGCAGCCCGGCGCGCAGCAGGACCGCGGAGTGTGCGGGTCGCGGCGGGATTCGTGGCTCTGGGAGGGTGGGCGAGCACCTGCGTTTCGTGGGAGTCGGGTGAGGAGGGAGAAGGCCGCGGAGAGCGCCCCTGCCCCCTCGGATCCCGGGCCAGCGGGGCCGAGGGTGCGGTTCTTGGAAAGGTGTGTGTGTGTGTGTGTGCACCTGCCCGAAGGCGGCGGGCTCGCGCGCGCTGCAGGGCGGGGGGGCTTCCGGGTGCAGAGTGCTGAAAATACCCGGGAGCCACGGGAATCCGCAGCCGGAGCTGCGTGCGGGGTTTCTTTGTAACTTTTCAAGGGGGTCGCTTCTGTACCCGGCGCTTGGCTGCGCCTCGCTACTGTTGCTTTCTGAAACGATCTTTGTTGAAGCCTTGTTTCCTGACGAGGGTACAAACTCATTCTCCCTGTGCTGCTGAGGACCTCATGCGGCCCAAAATTCTTAATTCTTTTTTTGTGTGTGTGTGTGTCGCCTGGAGTGTGGCTTCAGGGCACCTGCGCTGTGGCACCGACACCGCGCCACACCCAAGGGCAGCCCGGGAGTGCGGCCTTAGGGGAGGGGTCGCGAGAAGACCCTGCCCCCGCTTCACTCCTTTTCCTTCTCATTTCTCATCGTGAATTCCCTGTGCCTTTTTAAATTGTGATAAAATGCACATAAGGCGGGTTGCCATTCTCTTACCCGTCTTCCAGCGTACAGCTGAGTGGCACTCAGTACTTTCACAGTGAGGAAGCCCAGGCCCAGACTCCGATGTCCTCCACTGCCACCCCCAGCTCCCCTCCCCTGGCTGCTGCCTGGCCTCTGTGGCTATGGCTTTGACTTCTCCAGGGACTCACAGGTGCAGCCGGACTGGGGTTGTCTTTGGCTGCCTGTCTCCCTTCATACAATGTCTTCATCAAGGTCAGAGCGAGTTTCGGAACCCTGAAAGCGCTCCGGTTTTCACGTCGGGTATGCCTTCGTTTCGTGTTTGCTCTAAAAGTCTATAATAATGAGGGACCCGACCGTGGCATTTCTGAGGCTGGACCGGATGAAGGTGGTTGTGAAACAGGCGGCTCAGCCTGGCGTGGGTGTGAGAGGCTGGGTTATCAGGCTGGGAGAGCAGTACCTGCTGGCCATCCGCTGTCGCCCTGCTTGCCTGCTGTGTGTTATGGGGGAGGGTCTTAGAGATAAGATGAACAGACTCTTACTCATTTGAATTCTGCCAGGCCCACCCCACAGGGCACGGTTCGCAGCCCCTGGTACTTGGATCTAGATTTCAATTTAGTTTGCTGTCTCAGTAAATGTGAAAATGGAATCGCCTGGCAAGCTGTGTAGATTCTAATAATTCAGATCCAGGCAGAGACTCCTACTGGACTGCCTGCTTGGGATCTGGCGTTTTAACCGCAGGCACCCACCTGAAAGGCCCAGTAGCCCGGCTGGTGTGCCTCCCCCTGCCAGCAGGGGGCTCTGCACCGAGCCGGGCTGACCTGATAAGACTATAAAAGAAGTGCTTACTTGCTGGGTTTAATACTGTCTTAAAGCACTGCTTATTAGAAAGGTGGGGTGTGGGTCATTTTTCAAGCTGGCCACCTGCAGAGGCTGGGGTTGGGAGTGCCTATCTCGTCCTCTGCTGGGCACCCTGAGGGACCAGGGCTGGAGGAGGCCTTGGGAGGACCCTTGCCTGGCCAGCTGGTCGGGGAGGGTCGGATGGGTTTGCTTTTTCCTGCCTTTGCTTCTTTGGGGCTCCTGTGACCAGAGACTTCCAAGGAGGGCGATTTGGGGGTGCAGCAGGCACCTGGCCCGGTCCCTGGGACGCGGTGTGCTGTATGGCCAGGTATTCGGGGAGAGCTGGCGCTGAGGCACCCTGGGGAGCTGCTGCCTCGTTCCTTTCTTCCTGACACTTGAGGGACATCCCAGGCGGTGGGGACAGAAGTCCTGGAGGAAGGGAGGAGGAGTGGTTCCGGCTCCCACGAAAACTCAGTGGCCAGAGAGGGAATGAGAAGCCAGGCCGTGCCCAGCTCAGGGTTTGACCAGGAAGAGGCGACAGGATCAGATGTGCCCCTTGAAACCGGGACAGGAGAGTCCCTGGAGGCAGGTGGCGAGGGTGGCCGTGTAGGCTGCCGAGGTAGCCCAGATGAGAGCCAGTGCTGGCCTGGGCCAAGGCGGTGGCCGTGGCAATGGACAGCCGTGGGCGGGGGATGGGGGCAGGGCTCTCTGGATAGGACCCACGGCAAAGTGGCTGTGTGGGGCCAGGCACCTGCGTGGGTGCTGCTGCCGTCATCACAGAGCTGGGAGTTCTGGCCAGGGATCCAGGATGGAGGAGTTGAGAGCCTGGCCTTGTGCATGTTGCTAACAAATCTGTGACTGCGTGATAACGGAAGTCCTTGCCTTCCTGAAGTTCACCTTCAACACCGCGCTGCCATTGCTGGCACTGGAAAGAGCACAGCTGGGACAAAGGAGACGGTGGTCGAGAGTCTCCACCTCCAGAGGCCAGCCACCATGCAGGGGCATGTCTGCCGGGAGTCGAGGCACAGAGCTTCCTCTAGGGGCCACTGGAGCGCTCAGATTCGGCCTCTTGTGTTTAAAGGGGAAGAGTTCCCAGGCCTGTGAAATAACTGATAGGAGAGAAAGAGATCCCACTCTGTTCCTCTGTCCCTCTCATTCCTGCCACACTGGCCTCTTTTATTGTTAATGGCCCAAATAATAATGCTGTGATTGCTAACAGTTTTGAATAATTTTATTAATGCTTATGGTTTGGGAAAGGAAAATAATGTCACTTGGTGAATTAGCATATTTTTATTGTATTGATTTAAAGATTATTTGTTTGAAAGGTAGAATTATGGGGCCAGTGCCGTGGCGCAGTAGGTTAATCCTCCACCTGCGGCGTCGGCATCCCGTGTGGGCACCGGTTCTAGTCCCGGCTGCTCCACTTCTGGTCCAGCGCTCTGCTATGGCCTGGGAAAGCAGTAGAAGATGGCCCAGGTCCTTGGGCCCCTGCACCCACGTGGGAGACCAGGAAGAAGCTCGTGGCTCCTGGCTTCGGATTGGCACAGTTCGAACCATTGCGGCCATTTGGGGAGTGAACCAACAGAAGGAAGACCTTTCTCTCTGTCTCTCCTTCTCGCTGTCTGTAACTCTCTGAAATAAAATAAATAAAATCTTAAAAAAAAAAAAGTAGAATTACAAGAGGAGAGGGAGAGAGAGGTCTTCCATCTGCTGGTTCACTCCCCAAATGACCACATGGCCAGGGCTGGGCCAGGTTGAAGCCAGCAACCAGGAGCTTCCTCTAGGTCTCCCACATGGGAGCAGGGGCCCAAAAACTCGGGCCATCTTCTGCTGCTTTCTCAGGCACATTAGTAGGGAGCTGGATCAGAAGTGGAGCAGCCAGTACTCAAACCAGCCGCTTCCCAGGGTGCACATTATTAGCAGGAAGCTGGAATGGACAACAGAGCTGGGACTTGAACCCAAGCACTGGATGTGGGTGGCAATTCTTTGTCTTCTGTGTCTTTGGTCATTCGGGGGCCTTGGATGGTTCTGTACGGCTGACCGCGTTTAAATAGTTCAGCTGTGGCATCTGAAGTAGAAAAATTGAGTCGGCTTTCAGAGTCACCGAATGCATTTTGAGCCACCCTTGCATTTCATTTCCCATCAGTAGTAGCGGTGTTGGAACTGCTCAGCGAGTTTTTCTGTAAACACTGGATGGACACACACAGGACGTTTGTCGTCTAGAAGGTTGTGTTATTTTCCCTGTGTCCTATTCACCATCATTGCCTGTCGGCATAAAGAATAAATATTTTGCTACAGATTTCTGTTGTGCTGTAATGTCTTAGAGACTTTCCACTAAAGTTCTGAATAAAACAAAAGTATGAAAAACCATCACAAGTTTCATAATCAGGGTGCTTCTTACCTGTGGGTGGAATGGCCACTTAGCTTCTGAGACTCCATTCTGTCTTCCGTCAAACGGGAGCAGAAATTTTTAAGCGATGAGACGCTTAAAACTCAGTTGAAACAAGGCTTTTGTATACCTGTGAAACCTGGTTTATCCTCAGACGCCGTAGCCTGTTTCTTGTGTGCCCCCCCCCCCCCCCCCGCCTCCATGTCTTACAAACTTTGCGGTGTAACCTGTTAGCCAGGTAAAGTTTGTCTCTGGTCGGCCCCAGGAACCGGCAGGATGCATTCTGCTCTGACCGTATCTCCTCTCCATCCTCTGCCCGTCCTGGTTGTGACTTCCTCCCTCCCTTGCTCTCCCTCCCTCCCTCCCTTGCTCTCCCTCCCTCCCAGGGGCCCTGTGGGGCCATCAGGCTGGGACAATAAAAATTCCTAAGATTGGCTCTTTCAGTCTGGGAGGGAGGCGGCTGTGTAAACACAGGATCCTTAGCAGGGGTGAGGTCCTGGCCTCTGCTGGGGCAGAGGGCACTTCCGGGGCAGCGCTGGCCAGTTCCGTGCTCCAGGTCCGACAAGTGGCAGCGCCGTTCTAAAGGAGGTGGACACTGCATCCAGACTCCTGACCCTGCCGATCGAACAGATTTGAGGAAACCAGTCGTGAAGGCAAAGGCATGTCTGCCCTTGACTCCTTGTACTGATAAAAGCCAGAGGAAGTGACCTCAGCCGGGCCTGTCGGGTCTTGCCCTCCCTGGGTTTGAAGTCACTTTGCACAGCCTGGCTTCCTGGGCCGCGTTTGATGAGAGAAGATAAGTTTAAAATGGCCTGGGTCAGCAGTTGTCATCTCAGACGTTGTAAATAATTGCTTTCACCTCCTCACCTGTGGGCCCCTCCCCGCCTTGGCCTGTTTTTGCTAAGTGTTTTGCATTTTTTCTTTTTAAAAAAGATTTATCTATTTGTTCGAAAGGCAGAGTTAGGGAGAGAGATCCTCCCTCTGTGGGTTCACTCCTCGAGTGGCCGCAGCAGCCCGGAGCTTTGTCCGGGTCTCTCACGTGTGTGCAGGGGTACTTGGGCCATCTTCTACTGCTTTCCCAGGCCGTGAGCAGGGAGCTGGATTGGAAGTGGAGCAGCCGGGACTTGAACCATATGGCGCCGCTGCAGAGGACGCTTTAACCCGCTTCGCCTAAACACCGGTCCCAAGGGTTGTTTTTAAAACATGGATGACCGTGGGCAACTGACTCCACTAGGGCCCTCAAAGCCTACAGTATTTACTCCGGCCCTTTCTAGAAAAAGATTTTTCCACCCCTGCTGCTAGGATAGAGATAATTGGTAAGCATTTGTTCTAGCCTGGTGTGGTTTGACGGCTAGACTAATATTTGGAAGCAGATCCATCTCAGCGGTCCCGATTTTTAAAAACCCCGTTCTCCAAAGACAAAGAATGTGTTTTGTTCGCCCGTGTTAAGAGCACCGCGGCTCCGAGCGCGGACACCTACTGTGAAACTCCCACTGGCCAGGCGTGGCTGGTGCCCAGGTTGCTTCCAACAGGGCTCGTGTTCAGGGCGGCTCTTTGTCTCCACAGAGAGACGGCCAGTATCTTGTGTCACACGCTAAGCTGTGGTCTGATGACAGAGCTCTGGTATGTGCTACAAGAAAGCAATTTGTACTGATAATTTGAGTTGAGAAGAGAGTGTTGTATAGATGAATTGCATCTCTAACATTGCTTTATTTTTTATAGTAGAGATTTACGTATTTATTTGAAAGGCAGAGAGAGAAAGAGATCTGCCATCCACTGGTTCACTCCCCAAATGGCTGCAATGGCCGAGGCTGGGCCGGGCAGAAATCAGGGGTCTGGAACTCTCTGTGGGTCTCCCACGTGGGTGGCAGGGGCCCGAGCGCTCGGGCCATCCTCTGCTGCCTTCCCAGGCGCACTAGCAGGGAGCTCGATTGGAAGTGGAGCAGCTGGGACCTGACCCAGCACTGCATGGCATGCAGCATTGTAGGCAGCGGCTCAGCCGGCCCCACCACAGTGCTGGCCTCTATCACTGATAATTTAAAAACTAACTTTGAGCCTGCTCTGGGCTGTGTGTGAAGCTCTGGCTGCAGGAGTTTGTGAGTCAGTCTCTAGCTCATGCTGTCTCCCGAGAGCTCCGTCACCATCCCCCCCCACACACACTTGTCTCCATTGCCCATCATGGGGCTGTTCTGCACCTTGCAGGATGCCGGGTGCCTATTCGTGCCGTCTCTCCCGGCTGCACAGGCAAGGTGGTTTCTGTGCTTCTAACACACTTTCAATTCTCACTTTATTGGCAGATAATTAGGGGATGACCAGGAAGCAAATACCCCTGCCAGTTAGTGGGCAATCTTGGGGAGGTTTCCTCACCCCTCTGCCCCTCATCTGTGAACAGGAACCCACAGGCCTGCCCGTGAGGGCCAGGAGACAGCCCACAGGAAGCACTTGGCCTTGCTCGGAGAGGGCTGTGCTGTGTTCCAAACACCTGAGCTTTCCTGTCTCCTCGTGGTCGCTGGCCTAGCGCAGTGAAGTGGGAAGGAGGTTATACCTTTTGCAGTGAACACGGCCCACACCCCACCAGCAGACGGCCCCGTGGGGTGCCAGGGTTGCAGTGCCGGGGTGTCCTGGAGAACAACCCATGATCCCTGCCCCTCAGCCCAGGGAAACAGGGAGAGCCAGTGACTTGCTCGCACTCATGGCAGTGAGTGATGGAACGAATTGCCACGTAGTGGTGGTTCTGCGTTACATGCACTTGGACCTGACCTCTTCCCGGGGAACCAGGCCAGTGAGGGTAGAGGGGAAGTCATGGTGGGAATGCTTGGTGTCACCTTTCGCCAAGAGGTTAGTTCCTGTCACCACCCTGGTTGTGGGGAGTTAAAGCTGTCGGGCTGAATGACTCATGAGGGGGTGCGAGTGATGTGTTCTTGTTTTTATTTGTTTGCTTTTTGATAGATCAGTCTCGCTTTGGCAGGGAGCCGTGATGATCTGACCTGGGTCTGGCACTGAGTGTTGCTGGCTCGGGGATGTGGGCTGACCTGAGACCGTGCCTGTGGCCCTGTCTATGGAGTTCGCGTGCAGCTTGTCTCGGGTGGAGGTCCAGCCTTGTTCTTTAGTTGCTGTTTTTCTTCATAAGATTACTTATTTGAAAGGCACAGAGTTAGAGACAGAGGCAGAGAGGTCTTCCATCCGCTGGTTCACTTTCCAATGGCCACAGCAGCGGAGCTTTGCCATTCCGAAGCCAGGAGCCAGGAGCTTCTTCCGGGTCTCCCACGTGGGTACAGGGGCCCAAGCACCTCGGCCTTCTTTTCTCTGCTTTCCCAGGCCACAGCAGAGAGCTGGATCGGAAGTGGAGCAGCTGGGACTAGAACCGGTGCCCACATGGGATGCCTGCATCACGGGGAGCAGCGTTCCCCACTGCCACAACCCTGGCTCGATGAGTAAGATTCTTAAGTGAGACTCGGGCCAGGAGCTGCGGTGTGGAGACGCCGGTGTGGACGGCGTGTGGGAATGCAGCGTGGTAACAGGGCTGCAGGACGCACTGATGTGCTGTGGCCGGACCAGCTGTGAAAAGGTTGCGTCCCGACTGCATTTTTATATTTAGGAATTATTGGAACTGTGGCGATGGGAAGAGTAGACTGGGCAGGCACATTCTGTGAGCTCCCCGTCTGTGACCGTTTCCAGTGTCCCGTAGTGGAAGTTGGTTGTTTGAAGGGTGTGTTACAGGGGTAGCAGTGGAGAAAGGCTCCCTTTTGGCTCCAGGGAATGTCTGGATCTGGGAGGCGACCCAGAGGGTGAATGGAGCGGCAGCACCCCCACTTGGAGGGAGGAACCCTCCGCTCCCACTCGCTCCAGCCGCCCACCCTGGTGGTGGCCCAATGCTCAAAGCCAGTCTCTGATTCCCAGGGGAGTGCAGGGGCGCCGGGGCCAGGCTGCGAGCAGGACGTGGTCTTAGCAGCAACGCTCAGACTCCAAAATCGGAAAGGAACCTCATGGAGCCGTCTGCCTGGGGGGTGGGGGGCTGCACAGTCATTGGAAGAGGCCTGAGTCTAGCCTGTGGCTGGGGCCAGGGAGGAGGGCTGGCCCGCGGGGTTGTCCCGCGTCATTTCAGAAGCAGGGCAGTTCGGAAGGCTAAGTCTTGCTGAAGTTTGCTTATTCAGGCAGATATTGTAATATTACCAGTTTAGTTCCGAGTTTAAAAAAATAAGCACGTGGGGTGGTTCATTACTTTGGTAGGTGACGAAAGTAAAGCCTTCTTGGGCGAGTCCGGGTGGATCTTGCGAAGCCGAAGCTCTGTGTGGGGGAGGTGTTCTCGGCTGGGGCAGCTCAGCACCTCCAACATGGCAGGCCCGCGCAGGAGTTGGGTCTTCCTGGTTCCGCTGTTCCCCGGGCTGCCCCTCCCCTGCACTAGACTGGGAAGGAAACCCCCCCACACACACACCCCGATTTCTCCGTTTCCAGAGAAAATAATGCCTTTGAAGTGGGCGTGAAGCTCAGCCTGTGGGCCTTTAGTTTCAGACAACCGGCCTGGCGAGCCGTGGCCGGCCTCACCTTGTACCTCTGTCTTTGATGGGATCCCAAGTTTGTGTCTATAATTAACTTCACATTTGCATGACCTAGATCGGTGCTGAAGTATGTATGACGCTGGGGGAACTGAAGTCACATGCCACAAACCCAGAGCTCGCAGGGTTATTAGATAAAGACAAAGTGACCTTGAAGGAGAAGTTCCTTTGTCTGCCTTGGGGTGCGGAGAGACGGACGTAGATTGTGTTTTCTAGAAAAAGTTTCTTTTGCAAGTAACATTTGATTATTGGGTTCCGTGTAAAGGGTGGTCTGATGCTAGTTTAATTCCATGTTATATTTACACACGACACGTTTGTCATTCATAGTGTGTTCGTTCCTGCTTCTAAATGAAAGGTCTTTAACACTAGGAGTGTCGTGGTGCAGTGGGTTAAGCCACCGGTTGGGACACTCGTGTCCTAAACCGAGTCTGGGCAGCTCCACCCCTGGTCCAGCTCCCTGCTAATGTGCCTGGGAGGCCGCGGATGACGGCTCCAGCCTGGCCTGGCCCCCGGCTGTTGGGAGCATTTGGGGAGTGAACCAGAGGGTGGAAGACTCCCCCACCCCACCCCCATCAGTCTTTAGGTTCATAATTTTTTTAGATGAACAGCTAACAGGCACAGGAGCACTCGGGTCAGGAAGTGCCCCGAGGTGCTGCTGTGGGCTCAGGCCTGGGACCTGGGCGAGGCTGGCGGAGACTTCGTGTGCGGGGCGGTGCCTGGGCAGGGCCGTGCCCACTGCTCCTGGCCTGGTTTCGAAGTAGGGGAACCGGAACCGACCCTCCCAACATGAATGCCCCGGATGTTTCCTTCCGGGGCCAAGGTCACCATTTTCTGATGACGGTGAGTGCACACGGGACTGGTTTGTCCGCTTTCTGCGACTTGGTTTCACAGGAAGTGGGTCGGGGCAGGAAGTGGCTTGCTCTCCCAGGCCGGCGGAGCTGCCCAGTGGGATTTCTTACGTCCTGAGGAGCGGGGACAGACAGTAGTTATCTGGACTCCGCTTTCCAGCCTGAAGTTTAGAAACACACACTTTGCAGAAGCTTAAAACCTCGGGCTTGGGTTTGGAGATCCGGCTCCAGGAGATTCCTTTGGGAGCTCTACAAACACAGCTGCTGTGGGGAGCCGGTCACCACGAGTGCTGAAACCTTCCTGGGCCCCAGTTTTTTCTCAGGCATTAAGAACAGGCTGTGGGGCCGGCGCTGTGGTGTGGCAGGTAAAGCCTCCGCCTGCAGTGCCGGCATCCCATATGGACGCCGGTTCGAGTCTCGGCTGCTCCACTTCTGACCCAGCTCTCTGCTGTGGCCTGGGAAAGCAGTGGAAGGTGGCCCAAGTGCTTGGGCCCCTGCACCTGCGTGAGACCTGGAAGAAGCTCCCGGCTTCAGGTTGGCTCAGCTGCGGCCACCTGGGGAGTAAACCAGCAAGTGGAAGACTCTCTCTCTCTCTCTCTCTCTATGCCTCTGCCTCTCTGTAACTCTGCCTTTCAGATAAAATAAATAAATCTTTAAAAAAAAAAAAAAAGACAGGAGCAGTAAGATGGTACAGCCGGCGCTGTGGCGTAGTGGGCACTGATTCGAGTCCCGGCTGCTCCACTTCTGAGCCAGCTCCCAGGAAAGCAGCGGAAGCTGGCCCAAGTGCTTGGGCCTCTGCCACCCTCGTTGGAGACCCAGAAGAAGCTCCTGGCTCTTGTTGAGGCCGTTGTGAGAGTGAATCAGCAGATGGCAGATCTCTCTCTCTCTCTCTCTCTCTGTAGTTCTGCCTTTCAAGTAAAGAAAAATAAAATCTCTTTTTAGAAAAGGCCGTGAGACTAGGATAACCTTGGACCTCTCGCCACGTGGTGGCCATCTTTTTTTATTTATTTATTTGAAAGGCAGAGTTAGAGGTAGAGAGAGAGAGAGAGAGAGAGAGAGACAGGGAGGGAGGGAGGTTTTCCATCCAGTGCTTCCCTCTCCAAATGGCTGAAATAGCTGGAGCTGGGCCTGTCCAAAGCCAAGAGTCGGGAGCCTCTTCCAAGTCTCCCATGTGGGTGCAGGGGCCCAAGGACTTGGGCTATTGTCTACTGCTTTCCCAGGCCATAGCAGAGAGCAGGATCAGAAGTAGAACAGCTAGGACTCGAACCTGCACCCATATGGGATGCCGGCACTGCAGGCGGCAGCTTTACCCGCTGCGCCTCAACGCCAGCCCCGTAGTGCCCATCTTTTGGGCCACCCTGGGAAACAGTGACAGCTCCTAACTGTCGTAGATGTTATGCACGTTCATCTAACACAAAGTCACATTGAAAGTTCCCTGTTCCTATCCACCGCGTGTTAGGAACGCAGCTTTTGTTTCAGGCGTAGCTCAGAGGTAGTGGAGGAGAGGTGGGGGAATGGTATGGGAAGCAGGTGAGAGGCTGGGGTGTTGCCCAGTTCCCGGAGAGCGCTCCTGGCCTCTCCTCTGCCCAGGGGATCCCAGGGCTGGATGCGCCTGCCCCGTCCTCCCTGGGAAGCTGCCCCTGCCAGGTTACACAGGCAAACAAAAACCCAGTTGGTCACAGCCGGTGTAGACATTTGCATGTATCCCAGAACTGAATGCTCAGGCATTTGTAGATGATCTGATATAAATGTGAATATGAGTGATTAAAAAGCTCGTCACAAGAATTCGTGGGGCTTGGCCCACCTTGCTCTCTGCCAGAGGACTGGCAGCTACAATTTCGATATGAAGCCGCGGCCGCGTTCCGGGTCTTCTCATGCAAGTTCAGGTTCACGCTCGTGCCTTCTGAATGGTTGTTCCGTTAGTCGGCTCGTTTTGCTTTGTACTTAGTTATGACTGCTTTTCATTGGTAATTAGCAAATTACCAAGGGACAAGTACTAACTGGTGTGTGTGTGTGTGTGTGGTTTTTAAGATTTATTTTATTTATTTGAAAGGCAGAGTTACAGAGGTGAGAGATGGAGAGAGAGAGGTCTTCCACCTGCTGGTTCACTCCCCAAGTGGCCACAGCAGCCAGGGTGGGCCAGGCTGGAGCCGGGAGCTTCCTCCAGGTCTCCCGTGTGGGTGCAGCCGCCCTCCGCTGCTTTCCCGGGTGCGTTAACAGGGAGCTGGATTGGAAGTGGAGCAGCCAGGGCCGCCGGTGGTGGCATAAGGCAGCCCCCTACTGTCCTCTTCCAAAAGCAGTGGGGGGTAGGCAGCGCCACCCTGTGGCAGGTCAGTTACCTGCGGGAGTGCAGAGGTTCCATCACGGGACAGCGCCGGCCCCTGTGTGGCTGGACTTGGGTCGCCTGCGGGACTGAGCTCCTGAAACTGTCACAGGCTGGCGTGTCTGCAGCCTCCTGGGGGGCGCCAGGAGCTCCGGGCAGCTCCCAGCAGCTTGTGCTCAGGACTCTGCCCCCGACCTGTTTCCCAGTGACTTCCAGAACTTCATTTTGCTGGGACTTGGGGGACCGCCGTGCCCGGTCCCTAGAGGAAGAACCTAGAGCTACACTCGGGGGTGGCACTTTGACCTCTGTCAGGGTGTTGTCTGGTGGCTGCCACGTGTGACAGGTGACTGGGGTGACTTTATGGTTCTTGTTAGGCGGTGAGAGGCCGGTTGCTGTCTCGGTGTAGATGATGTGGAAACTTTGATCGCAGTGTGGGTTTCATGTCTGTCCTCTTGCCTCCGGACGCCTGCGGAGGAGGGTCCCGGAGCTGCCGGCCGTGTCTGCGTCGCCGATGCCCTGCACTCCTGCAGGAGTTGTGGAGCTGGACAGATAGCCCGTCTGGCGTGTGCAGGTCCTCCGGAGCTCCGTAGTCCAGCGCGTTTCCTCCCCCTCCCTGTGCCCTTCCTCAGCCTTGGCAGAGGAGGGCAACGCGGGGGCGCTGTGGCCCAGCGCCGGCACCCCATGTTGGAGCACCAGGTTGAAGCGGCTGCTCCGCTTCTGATTCAGCGTCCTGCTGACGTGTGTGCCTGGGAGGACAGCGGGTGATGGCCCAAGCGCTTGGACTTCTGCCGTGTGGGAGACCCCGAGGGAACTCCTGGCTCCTGACCCAGACCTGGCTGTCGCAGCTGCTTGGGGAGGGCACCAGCGGCTGGATGGCCTCGTGCGCACACTCGTTCTCTGTTGCCCTGCCTTCCGAGTAAATACATTAATCAATTTTTAAAAGAACAGACTTTGACAGAAAGGCGTAGCAGTGCTAAAAACCTTCATGCCTTGGGTTGTGGATTTGCCCTTTGCCCTTGTATTTATTTGAAAGAGATAGGAAGAGAGAGAGAGATCTTCCATCTGCTGGTTCATTCCCTGATGGCCACAGTGGTCCTCACTGGGCCAAGCCAAAGCCAGGAGCTTCATCTGGGTCTCTCACATGGGTGCAGGGGCCCAAACACCTTGGCCGTCTTCCGCTACTTTTCCCAGCTGCGTTAGCAGGGAGCTGGATTGGAAGTGGAGCAGCTGGACACGGACTGGCGCCCATACGGGAAGCCGGGACGACAGGTGGCAGCCTAGCCCCTGTGCCACAGCGCCGGCTCCCCTTGGTTATTGTATTATTAAGACGTCCTTGTGCTGTTGTTTCCGCCTTGTCTGATGGTCAGCAAGAGCACTGACCCCTCCTTAAATGTGTCCCTGGAGTTTCTTACCTCTGGCCAGCCTGTGTTTGGGTGCCCAGGGATACTCCTGCGGCTGGGGAGTGTTTAGCGAAGTTTCGGTGCCATGGCCAAGTGCATCACCAGTGGATGTGTGAAGTTTCGGTGCCATGGCCAAGTGCATCACCAGTGGTTGTGTGAAGTTTCGGTGCCATGGCCAAGTGCATCACCAGTGGTTGTGGTGAGTGACTTACCAGGGTACTTCAGGAAGCTTTTGGGAAAAAGAATATTAACAGAGAAGTTTATTTTGGTGCAAAAAATTTTTGAAATCCATGCAGATTTTTCATAGTACACTTTTTCCATAACATTTTTGAATATCTCATACATAGATTTCAGAATTTTTACACCAACGTAAGCTCATCTTTTAATCCATTCTCATGAGTTTTGGAAGTGCCCGCACCTGTGGCCTTGCTCCGCGTATGAAGTTCTGTTTGAGGACCCTGGCCGTGTTCCTTGTCTCTGCCGCAATGTGCTGATACTTTGATAAAATACCTACAGCATATAGAGGTTCTTATTTTGCCCTCTGTCCTTGAAAGAATGGGTACAACTTTGGGGTCTGGGTTACTTTCTGGGTTAAAAGTTGGATTCTTAGGTGCTTTGTGGAAACTGTAACAATGCAAAATAGGGCAGTTTTGTTTACATAAAATTACCACTGGGCGACATGTGAGGAATATACATTCATTTTATGTAATACTTAGAAAACAAAACTATTTTTAAAAATAATTTTTAAAGGATTGAGTGATTTGAAAGAGTTGTGGAGAGAGAGATCTTACATCCTCTGGTTTGCTCTCCAGAGGGCCACCGTGGCCAGGCCGAAGCCAGGAGCGTCATCGGGTCTCCCACGTGGATGCAGGGGCCTAGACACTTGGCCCATCTTTCGCTGCTTTCCCCAGGCCATTAGCAGGGAGCTGGATCTCAGAAGTGGAGCAGCTGGGATACAAACCAGCACCCGTATGGGATGGCGGCGTTGCAGGCAGTGGTTTACCCACTGTGTGACAACACGGGTCCACTCTTTTTTTTTTAAGTTTTTTTTTTTAAGCTTTATTTATTTGCAAGGGGATAAAGAGATGGATAGACAGGGCTTCTGCCTTCCAGTCCACTCCCCCAAATGCCCGCAACAGCTGGACTGTTTGAAGCCAGGAGCCTGCAGCTAAATTCAGGTCTCCGCGTAGGTTGCAGAGACCATGCAGGTTGAGCCATCATCTGCTGCCTCCCATTAGCAGGAAACTGGAAGGGGCGGGGGCGCAGCTTTGAACCCAGGCACCTCCACGTGGGATACAGATGGCCCAAGTGGTGTCTTTACCGCTACATCAAACACCAGTCCCCAGGATTGTCTTTTAGATAGTACCCATCGCTGTGACACCTGAAAAGATTGGGGTAGGGGAGAAGAGCCTTAAAAAGAAAAACACACACACACACACACACACACACACAAGCCATGCACCTGCCTCTGGGGCCCTGGCTGTGCCGGCCTTGGCTGGATCGGAGCGGAGCGTCTGCTGTCTGCGCTCGGCTAGTTAAGGCTTGCTGGGTTACTGGTAATGTTTTACAGGGCTGGCTGTTTGTTCGCCAGTGTGGTGGAAAATGACCGCTGCATGTGGTAGCTGGCGGTTTCCCGTCCTCTCCCGTCCTCGTGCACGGAGCCTCGGCCAAGGCGCGTCCGCGGGATGGACTGGGGGTGTGCATGCGTCGTGAGACTTCTGCTCTTCCCGGACGTCTGGCAGCACCGTGCTGGCTGGCCCTGCTGGTGGTCAGTGTGGCCAGGGCGCACCCGCACCCGCGGGACCCTGACTGTCAGAGCAAGCTCTCGGGGGCTGCCTTTGCGAGATCGGGTCTGAACTCCAGCTTGGCCAGATTTCTTGAGTGGTTAGGAAGGCGCACCTCCCGCCCGAGCTCACGCCAGACTCCGGAACACGTGTGTGCTGCTGCCCAGGGTCCTTGAGTGGCCATGAACGGGGCTGGGAGAGGGGCACGTGCTAGTCCAGGAGTCTAACTATGAGGGGGATTGGTTAACAGCCTCTCTTCGTGATCAACTTGAAGGCTGGCTGGCGTGTCACCGGAGTTGATGCCAAACGGCACCCTGAGTCCAGGCTTCGGATCCGGGGCCACCTCCCGAGAGCGGGGTCCTCGCCTCCACCCTGGGGGGCGGCTGGGCAGTGGGGAGCCCTCTAGAAGCAGGGAGGGTCAGCCCCGACCCCAGCTCCGGGAGCACGGGGCTGTTTCGCAGCTTCCCAAGGGCCTGGGTTATTTTCACACGAGCTTAAACAAAAGCACTAAACTGAAGTGAAGTCTAGTTGTTGTTGTTGTTGTTGTTGTATTACTTTTTGTTCACCTTTGCTTTCCCCTGGAGGTGGGCGTGGAGGTCTAGTTTGAGTGCCGCCTTCGTAGCTGTCCCCTGTTCAGGCCCTGAAGCAGCCGGGAACAGCGACTGTGACCCCAGCCCGAGTGTCCTCCGTCCTCCCGCTGCCGACCGCACGGACACCTCTGCGGTGCCTTGTGCGTGGCAGGTGCTCGCCCAGCGTGGCCGCCCCCAGAGCACAGGATGCGGGGGGGCAGAAGCTCAAAGATTCTGCGTGTCTGAGATGTCCACAGTAGACGAGTCCTCGGAGACAGAGAGCCGCTGAGTGGGTGCCAGGGGATGGGACCTCGGGAGTAATGGGAATGACCGGGAGTGGGTGCTGGGCTTCTTTTTGGGGTGACGGAATATTCCAGAACTCGACGACAGTGTTGCTGGCATACCTGTGAACACCCTAAGCACCCCTGAATTATGCGTTTCCAATGAGTGAAGTGTGTGGGACGTGAATTCGGTTTCAGCAGAGCCGCCGCGAGGGAGCACGCGGTGGCTCGGCGTGGGCGTGGGCGTGGGCAGCAGTCCTGTCTCTGTGACTGCCCGCGAGACCTTCTCCCCATCCCACTCCCTCTCGTGGGAGAAAGCTTGCCGTGTGTGGCTGCTTCCGCAGAGCCCGTGGAAGCACTGGCGAGGTCTTGCCCGAATAGTTGAGGACCGTGCCACATTGCTGAAGCGGCAGCTGCGGGAGGGCTGGAGCGCCGGACGCCGGTGCTGACGGCCGGCGGGCCAGGCCCCGGCACACTGGGCGCTGGCGGCATCCTTCTCACCTTGATTTCTGAGCACATGCAGGTGCGATAGATGGGCATGAATAAGCTTACCGCAGTCTGCTGCCTGAAGGGCAAACGTGCCGGTGCCACCCTTCGCATGTCCCTTGCTGTTTGCACTGGTGTTCCTGACCTTGAGCTGCAGGGACGTCTGGTTCCTCCCTTCCTGAACGTCTGGGGGGAGCTGCTCCTTTTCCTGTCCAGCTCTCTGCTGTGGCCTGGGAAAGCAGTAGAAGATGGCCAAGTCCTTGGGCCCCTGCACCCACGTGGGAGACCCAGAAGAGGCTCCTGGCTCCTGGCTCCGGATCGGCACAGCTCCAACCGTTGTTGCGGCCATCTGGGGAGTGAACCAGCAGATGGAAGACCTCTCTCTCTCTCTCTGCCTCTCTGCCTCTCTGCCTCTCCTTCTCTCTCTGTGTAAGAAAATAGAAGAATACACAGAGAGAGAGAGAGAGAGAGAGAGAGAGAGAGAGATCCATCTTCCATTTGCTAGTTCACTTCCCAGACGGCCGCAGTGGTTGGAGCTGGGCCAGACTGAAGACAGGCTCCCAGAACAAACTCCACCTCAGTGCAGGTGCACCTGGGTCACCTCCCTTCCTCTCCCCTCCCTCCTCTCCCAGGCACGGTAGCAGGGAGCCGAGTCAGAGCAGCTGAGACACCGGCGTCGTGGGTGGCGGCCTACCTCGCTGCGCCACGGCATGTCCCTCACTGGCCACTTTTCTTTTTTTAAGAAAGAAAATGGGGCCGGCGCCGCGGCTCACTAGGCTAATCCTCCGCCTAGCGGCGCCGGCACACCGGGTTCTAGTCCCGGTCGGGGCGCCGGATTCTGTCCCGGTTGCCCCTCTTCCAGGCCAGCTCTCTGCTGTGGCCCAGGAGTGCAGTGGAGGATGGCCCAGGTGCTTGGGCCCTGCACCCCATGGGAGACCAGGAAAAGCACCTGGCTCCTGGCTCCTGCCATCGGATCAGCGCGGTGCGCCGGCCGCGGCGGCCATTGGAGGGTGAACCAACGGCAAAGGAAGACCTTTCTCTCTGTCTCTCTCTCTCACTGTCCACTCTGCCTGTCAAAAAAAAAAAAAAAAAAAAAAAGAAAAAAGAAAAGAAAATGAAGTTCACTCCTCTTTCATTTCTCTTGAAAGATACAGACCAGTAGCATCGCTTGATATTCTGGTACCAGATCAGAGACTCCCCCCTGCAGCGGTGAGAACAGAGCTCACCTATTGAGGCCACTTCTGCCGAGTGCCCTGTGCGCGCTCCCGAGAACCCCGGGGCTCTGAGGGCCCCCCACCCCCCGATGCTTCAGTGCCGGGTTCTCCTGACGCAGGTGCTAGGTGCATTGTTCCACTGCTAACCTGACAGCACGAGCTGTAGAGCACCCGGTGAGCCGTGGGTGCTGCTTAACCCCCAGAGTGAAGTTCCCTGCATTTGTCTGTGGGAGCTGGTCGGGCCTAGCGGTCACTGTCAGCCGGGCCCCTTGGCCATGCACTGGTTAGCTAACGCTGGGTTGCCCGTTGGGGGCGGGGTGGAGCCCGATTGAGTTCCTCTGGGGTGTGTGCAGTGTGTGGGACGTCCAGGTGGGATGCTCCGCCCGGTGCACTGTGCGTCGCCTCCTGCGGTCCCCGTCCTCGTCTGGGTCTCTCCTGTTGGGGGCGGGGCCTCTGCGGCACCTGGGTATCTCAGCTGGAAGGTGGTGGGAGGCAGCTGCTAGTTCCAGGCCGTTCCGCTGCTGCACAGTCCTTAGGCCCGTCCTTCCGTTTCCGCGTGACTTCCGTCGTCCGTCTCGGCGCAGAAGATGCTGTGCGTGGACAGCGCACGGCTGGCTCGGGCGGTCTCAGTCCTCGTAGCAGTTTCCCCTTGGCCGCCGCGCCGCGTCCCGCCCTCTTGGTTGCGTGTTCCGTCACCGCATTTCTCGTGGCTACTCCGATGGTTCCAGTGTTGGCGCCGCCTCCCTCCCCTCACCGGCTGCCGTGGGTGCAGCCCGCACCCGGGCCGGCCTCACTCGGCCTAGACAGCGCGTGGGAAGTGGGTTGACGGCTGTTGGAGCACTTCCACGGGCGTGACCGGGCTCCCGTGACATTGCCGGCATGCGTGGCGTGGGCCACCGGGCACGGAGCCCAGCTGAGTGTCTGTGCTTGCTTCTGTTTCAGATCAACGTCCGCGTCACCACCATGGACGCAGAGCTGGAGTTTGCCGTCCAGCCAAATACAACCGGAAAACAGCTGTTCGATCAGGTGGGTCTCCACGAGCTCCAGGGGTTACCATTAAGGGAAACAAAACCCTGATTCTGGGAGCACCCAAATCCTTGCGTTTGCTCAGTGCTTTGCCTGGGTTTGCTCACCGGCGGTCATCCAGGATGTTTGAAAAGGCATAAAAGTGCTCAGCTCTTTCACACTGCACCAGTAAAACCCAGCAGCAGAGGTTTGTGTCTTGCCCAGCAGGTGCGTGCCAGCACCCTGCCTAGTAGTGTTTGTGGGAAGCCGGGTGAAAATCATGTGTGTCCAGCACAGAGGCAAGAGGCTGAGGAGGGGTTGGGACTGTGCAGATCGGCTAAGGTGTTGCTGGCTTCTGCATCCCAGAAGGGCTGCCTAGTGCCTGCCATCTCCTCTGCTCCTGTGTGTAGCACATCTCGATGGCTGGGGACACGAATCCTCACTTGGCTCAGGAGGTGCCGTCTCTGGTGTCTAACTGGTCCTGCCTGAACATCTGTGAAAAATACAGATTTCGAGAAAATAATTCAGTACCTTTAAAGTCAGAAGGTTATTAGTGATATTAACACTTATTACCTACTCATTTTTTTCCAGTACAGCTGCTCCAAATGCAGTCCTGTCTCCTGGTCTCCTTCCCCGTTAGGCTGTAGCTGAAAACTGAGACACTGAGACTTGGCTTCGTTTTCGCAGCTTTCTGTCCCAACTCAGCGGACTTGTCTGCAGAGGGCGGGGGGTGGGGGGGCACAGCTGGGGCCTGCAGGCCGTGAAGTCTGGCAGGGCCGTGCCCCTCGGCCACCGCCGTGGAGAAAGCAGCCAGGGACACGAGCTCGCGTGGGCAGGACCCTGGTCCCGAGGTGCTGAACGCAGTCCCGAGGTTTCCAGAAGTTTCCGGGGACTTCTTTCCTCCCCAGCGTTTAACGACGGTTTCGTTCCTAGCTTGGGGCTGGGTGGACAGAAGATGACATTGGCCCACGGGCCGTAGCTGCTACTCCTGCCTTAGCTGAGATCGGACGAGACCCGCATTACTGGCTCGCGGTGGAGACACGGCCGGGGTGGGGTGGTCAGAGGCGCTGAGGAGGTGGCCCTTGGGCCCCTTGTACCTTTCAAGAGATCGAGGGTGCTGTCGCCTCTCGATTTGATTGCTTTTTTAAAGATTTGCTTATTTGAAAGGCAGAGTTACAGAGCCAGGGACAGACAGAGCGAGGTCTTCCATCCACTGCTTCACTCCCCAAAACGCACAACAACCAGGGCCGGGCCAGAGCCAGGAGCCTGGAGCTCTGTCTGGGTCCCACAGGCGGGTGCGGGGGCCCGAGCAATTGGGCCGCCCTCCGCTGCCTTCTGAGAAGAATTAGCAGGGAGCTGGGTCAGAAGCAGAGCGGCCGGGAACATACTGGTGCCCTTAGGGGATGCCGGCGTCACCGCTACGCCACAGCGCCAGCCCGCCGGCACCCCGCGTGGGCACGGGGGCAGCCGGGAGTCACGAGGCCCCCGAACCAGACCCTGCTTCCCCGAGAGGCCCCTGCAGCCCCGGCGCTCGGCATCGGAGCTCCAGTCCTGGAAACTTGGGGGTGCTCAGGGGAGAACCCGCACGGTGGACTCTAGCTCCTTTGGAGGCTGCCAGGTCGGATGTCCGTTGTGTTCCGAGAGTGAGCAGCTGGTGCCGGGCCGGCTCGGGAGGCAGGGCCCGCCCAGGCCGGCTCTCTGGGCCAGGTGTGGTCCAGGTGTCTGGTCACCCACGGCCGCCCTGCTGTCCTGTGGGACGTGTTTCCCAGTCCGTTCCTGGTGCTGGGCGAGACCGAGGGTACCTCGGGCGTGTTGGCCCCGGAATCTGAGCCTGCGGGAAGCTGGGTGCTGCAGGGTGAGCGAGAGAGGAGTTGACAGTACGTAAGCGGTGGCCGACTGCAGGGTGCCGCCCGCAAAGCAGTCAGGCGAGGACCAGCGTGGAAAGTCAGCCCCACACTACCCCCGCCACTTGATGTTTTCCGCCACAGCCCCCTCCCCGCTCAGTTCGGACCCTGGAGCACCGGCGCCCAGCCCAGGGCCCCTCTTTGCGGGAGAGCACCCGGGGGCAGTGCCTGCATGGTGGCGGCGGGGCCCGCCCAGGGCTGTGCCCGCGACCCTCCCCTCCGTGCCCCTTGTTCCCAGTATTGGAGAGGACGTCTCCTCCGTGGCTGGGGACGAGAAGACACGTCTCTGCCGTGGGAGCGGCTGGGGCAGAGGTGATGGGTGGCGCACCTCGCGCGAGGGGTCAGCGGAGCGGGAGCAGGCTTTATCCAGGAGCGCTGGGCTCTCCCTGGGAGGGAGGATCCCTAGGGTGGCTTTTCCAGCAGACTGGAGAGAGCAGGGCTGACTGTGCCCTGGGTGGGGGGTGGGGGGGGAAGGACTGCCTGGGTAGTCACCCTGGTGCAGGATTCCAGGTGCAGCCGGGGACGGTGTCCGCCGGGGACCGTATGGGAGAGCTCAGGTAGAATTAGAGAGAGAGAGAGAGACAAATCATCTGTTGGCTCACTCCCGAGATGGCCACCGTGGCCAGCGCTGGGCCAGGCTGAAGCCAGGAGCCCAGGGCTTTGTCTGGGTCTCCCACGTGAGTGCAGGGGCCCAAGCACCTGGGCCATCCTCCTCTGCTGCTCTCCCAGGTGCGTTAGCAGGAAGCTGCATCAGAAGTGGAGCTGCCGGGACTCGAACCGGCGCCCATATGGGATGCAGGCACTGCAGGCCATGGTTTTACCCGCTACGCCACAGCGCCGGCCCCAGAGCTTCACGTTTCTGGGGCCTGAATCTGCCAGTCGCCCCTTAGCACGCGGAGCGCACGGAGCGTCCCCCGTGGAGCCTGCCGCCTCCTGCCTTGCGTGCCACGGCTGCTCCCCCTGTACAGGGCGGAGGCCCGGGCCAGCTGGCCCACAGCAGGGCCCCCGGGGCGGCTCTGGTTATGTCCGGCCCCTTTCTACCCTTTCTACCTGGGACACCTGGTGGTTGCCGCAGAGGAGGGCAGGCCGGCGCGCAGAGAAGGAGCCAGGTTGTCTGAGACAGCGGTCGCCCTGGGTCTGCTCTGGTCCACGTGAACAGTGAGCCCTCCCTGGCCGTGGTCGCCCGTGGGTGAGACCACGCGGGCGAGGTGCAGGCAGCCGTCCATCTTGGGCGCTGCTGCCTACGTGACGGCCGGGGCCTGCCCAGGGCGTGGCTCCTGACCGGGCCCCTCTCCCCTCTCCCTCGCAGGTGGTGAAGACCATCGGCCTCCGGGAAGTCTGGTACTTTGGCCTGCAGTACGTGGATAATAAAGGGTTTCCCACCTGGCTGAAACTTGATAAAAAGGTGAGGTGGCTTAACTGTTCCCACGCCGCGCTGGGGCCTGCAGGTTTCCCGTACAGCCGGTGCGGCTGCTGATGGGATGGGGGCTCCCCCGGGCCTCAGCGTGCAGCTGCTGCCCGACTCCTAGCTTCTCGTGACCTGGGCTTTTCAAATGAGACCTGAACCTCGGATCTGGGAGTCGCCTCTGTAGTCCAAGCCCGTGGCTGCCGTCGGGGTCCATGACACGCCGGCTTCCCGCTCCGAAAGGATTCCTCTCGCGATCGCGGACTCTGAAAGCCGCGCCGCCCCCACCTCCTTACCCCCCCGGGTCCCACGACAGGCCGGGGTGGGGGGCTCAGTTCCAGATTCGAGGTCTCTGGGGTCAGTGGCGCTGTCCCTGGAGGCCGAGCGCGGGGTGGGGCTCCGGGCAGGCTTGGCTCGTCTCCCACGCTGCAAGGCCGTCACGGAGGAGGTGCCACATGGCCAGCAGCCACAGGGCGAGCGGGGCCTCGCGTGCGCGTCTGACCGCCAGGGCTTGGCTTCCGTGCGCAGGTCTCCGCCCAGGAGGTCCGGAAGGAGAACCCCGTCCAGTTCAAGTTCAGGGCCAAGTTCTACCCGGAGGACGTGTCCGAGGAGCTCATCCAGGACATCACGCAGAAGCTGTTCTTCCTGCAAGTGAAGGAAGGCATCCTCAGTGACGAGATCTACTGCCCGCCCGAGACGGCCGTGCTGCTCGGCTCCTACGCCGTGCAGGCCAAGTTCGGAGACTACAGCAAGGAGGCGCACAAGGCCGGCTACCTCAGCTCTGAGCGGCTGATCCCGCAGAGGTGAGCGCGGGCCCGGCGGGGCGGCCGGGGACTGCCCCTCCTGCCCCCTTGGCAGCCCGCGGTCACCTGGGCTCCGGGAGATCGGCTTCTGCTCACTCAGGCCCCTTAAATCGCCTTCTTTAGTTCTGCCGCAGGGCCGGGCTCGGCCTGTTCCAGCTGCTTAGTCTTCCAGGCTGATCCTCGCGTGTCTGGAGGCAGAAGCAGAATTCCTCGCAGTGGTTTCGTTGAAGGGCCGGCCTGTGGGTGGGAAGGGCCCCTGGAGGTGACGGCCCGCATCCCTCTCTCGCTGGCAGGGTCATGGACCAGCACAAGCTCTCCAGGGACCAGTGGGAGGACCGGATCCAGGTGTGGCACGCGGAGCACCGCGGGATGCTCAAGTGAGTGCCGGCCCTCGGGCCTGCCCCCATCCCCTGTGGCTCTGTCCCCTGTGCCTCCATCCCCTGTGGCTCCGTGCCTGGCCGAGAAGGAACTGAGCTGGAGCGGGTTCTAGGGGGCGGTGGGGGGAGGGCAGGTGTGTGCTCGGCAGAGCCAGGTGCTGTGGCCTGGGGAAGGCAGCAGTGCCGTGGGAACCTCCCTGGGCCCGCAGCACGGGGGAGACTCGGCTCCTCGCCATCCCAGCACCACTGCCCGCCCTTGTTGTCCACAAGGGGATTGTCTCCAGGAGTGGATGGAATGAAAACCGGCTGTGGCAGAAGCAGCCACAGCCTGGGGACGGAGGGACTGGGAGACGGCTGAGTGCACGCGTTAAGATTTATTTGTTTGAATTTAAAAATAATTTTTTGAAGATTTTTATTTGAGAGGTAGAGTTACAGACAACGTAGAGAGAGACAGAGAGGTCTTCCATCTGCTGGTTCACTCACCAAATGGTTGCAATGGCTGGAGCTGAGCAGACCTGAAGTCAGGAGCCAGGAGCTTCTTCTGGGTCTCCCACATGGGTGCAGGGACCCATGCACTTGGACCATCTTCTGCTGCTTTCCCAGGCCATAGCAGAGAGTTGGACTGGAAGTGGAGCAGCTGAGACTAGAACCGGTGCCCATATGGGATGCCGGCACTGCAGGCAGAGGATTAACCTGCTGTGCCACAGTGTTGGCTCCAAGATTTATTTATTTGAAAGAGCTATGCAGAGGTAGAGAGAGAACTCTTTCATCCAATGGTTCACTCCCCAGGTGGCCACCACAGCTGGAGCTGAGCCAATCCAAAGCCAGG
Source organism: Oryctolagus cuniculus (assembly GCF_964237555.1). Classification (NCBI taxonomy): domain Eukaryota; kingdom Metazoa; phylum Chordata; class Mammalia; order Lagomorpha; family Leporidae; genus Oryctolagus; species Oryctolagus cuniculus. The sequence goes on from NC_091436.1 coordinate 9,099,527, forward strand.
AGCTTCTTCTGGGTCTCCCACGTGGGTGCAGGGGCCCAAGGACTTGGGCCATCATCTGCTGCTTTCCCAGGCCACAGCAGAGAGCTGGATCGGAAGTGGAGCAGCCGGGTCTTGAACTGGCAACCATAAGGGGTGCCGGCACTGCAGGCAGCAGCTTTACCCACTATGCCATAGCGCCAGCCCCTTGTATTGTTAAATTTTTATAAAAAATGTATTTGAAAAGCAGAGAGAGATCTGTCATCCTCCAGTTTACTCCTCCAATGGCTGCAATAGCTGGGGTTGGCCAGGCTGGAGCCAGGAGCCAGGAACTCCATCTGGGTCTCCCGCATGGGTGGCAGGGACCCAAGCACTTGGGCCGTGCTCTGCTGCCTTCCCAGGCGTGTTAGCAGGGAGCTGGGTGGGAAGTGGGGCAGCCGGACCAGGACCTGTTCTCATCCGGGCTGCCAGCATCATGGGTGGTAGTTTCGCCCGCTGAGCCACAGCGCAAGCCGCTGCTTCAGAGTTTGTGAGTGGTCCAGGCGTCCTGTGTAGGGGAGACACAGCTCTAGGCCCCCGGGCTGGCTCTGGGGGAGGCACTGGGAGCCCCTGGAGGAAGCTGTGCCCAGACATAGACTTGAAAAGAAAGCCCTCCTGTCTCTCGGGAAACGCACAGCAGCGGCAGCGGCCGGGGCCCCAGGCAGCCTGGCTCCTGGACCGCCCCAGGCCCTCCGGCACGGCTCGGTTGGCCGAGGGGTCGCGGCGGTCACGCCCGTGTGTGCCTCCCCTCAGGGACAGCGCTATGCTGGAGTACCTGAAGATCGCCCAGGACCTGGAAATGTATGGCATTAACTACTTCGAGATCAAAAACAAGAAGGGGACGGACCTCTGGCTCGGCGTCGACGCACTCGGGCTGAACATCTACGAGAAGGACGATAAGTGAGTCGCGCCCATTCCCGTCTGTAGCTGGGGACACACGGACGTGGTCACTGTGCGCGGGGGTCTGTCTGGATCTCTGGCCATCCCAGGGGCTGCCCAGCAGCACGGGGTGAGGGGACAGCCTAGGAGGGGCCGTGGCCTTGCTGATGGAGCCTGTGTAAAGAAGGCGGGGAGCACCCCTTCCCCTGCACGGAGCCCACCCACCCCTGCCCCACTCAGCCCAGCCTGAGCTGCGCTCCTGGCCTGGGGGTTGTGTTCACCCAACCAGGACTAGTTGCGTCGCCATCAGAGACTTGAAGATTCCAGAAGCAGTAGACCCTGAGCCAGCCGGTTGCCTCGCGTGGGCCACACTGCTGTGTGGTGGGGTCGGGCTGGGTAGTGGGCGGAGCCTGTGCAGATTTCCCTTTCTGCCAAGGAGAAAAGGGGTTCAAGTCCATGGGGGTCTCCTGAGCATGGGATGTGCCCAGCTGCTCGATTCTGGTGGCCGGAAGCCACCCGCGCTGTCGGCCTCATCCTGTGATGGCATCAGGTTCAGGCCTGGCGGGGCGGGGGAGGGGCAGTGCTCCCAGGGTCTGGACAACGCCAAGCTCAGCCCATCGTCCTGGGGTCCGGCTTCTGTGGGTGTGGGGCCGAGGCTCAGTGCCGCAGGCTGTCCTTGCGCTGTCCCTATGAGCGACAGCCGTGGCTCACCCCCCACCCGAGTCCCCGTCCCCGGCTGCTCCTGACGCCTGATGCGCGCGTGAAGAATCTCAGCCACATGTGTCCCTGCCGGAACCCAGAGCACGGGGTGGGCCGTGGGCCCGGGGGACCTGCGCCAGACCCCAGTCAGTGCCCCGGCAGGCAGCTGTGCGCAGGCCGAGGGGCGGGTAGGGTGTGCTGTGCTGCTCTGAGCAGCGGGGACTCCCACTGCTGCGAGTGGGTTCCTGAGGAAGCCCGGGGCCGGGGAAGCAGGGGTCCCACAGAAGCAGGGGTCCCGCCAGTCATTCCTCAGAGCCGGCGGGGCGGAGGCCCCCGCAGAGTCGGGATGCCCGGCCCCGTGGGAACGCATGTGGGAAACTGCCCTTGGCCTTTGAATCTGTCCCTTGAACTGCCAGATTCTGTAATGCGGTCATGGCCAAGGCTGTCCAAACAGGTTTTTCAAGCTGCACAAAAAAGCCATAGGCAGGCACTTGCTGCCGGCCTGTAACTGCCCCAGCCCATGGAAACGCTGTCTTTTGCCCAAGAACAGGAGCCACACACCCCGTTCCTTCCCCTCCTGGCCCTTCCCCCACATGGCAGTGCCTCCAAGCAGAGTGCTGGTGGCTGATTGGTCGGGTCCTCGGTCTGGGCGCGGCTGAGGGTGCTCAGAGCTCGGCTGTGCCGTGGGCAAGAATAGATACGCTTGATGCGTTGTTCAGGTGGACTGGCTGATAGACTCAGTACGTAAATTAAGCCAGGAGAGGTTTCTCCACCCTGCAAATAAACAAATACACCTTTATGTGATGAGGCGCTTGGAGCCCGGCTTGGATGTCCCCTGGGGCCCCTTTCCATTGTGGGGGGCACGGAGGCCTGGCCACTGGCTGCCCCCCTTTCTTTAAATCCAGAGCTCAGGGGGAAGGGTTGGGAAGAGGGAAGCAGGGCAGACACCTTCCCCGTGGGGGCCGTGTGAACAGGCCTCACGTGTCTGGGTTACAGTTCTGCCTGCTGCGCTCGGACCACAAACAAAACCACAGGAACTCATCCCAGCCCTTCAGGGGTACTCCCCGCTTCCTCCCTCTCTGGGTCACTCCCCCCACCCTCCTCCCTCTGGATCACTCCCCCCCCATCCTCCTCCCTCTCTGGGTCACTCCCCCCCTTTCCTCCCTCTCTGGGTCACTCCCCCACACCCTCCTCCCTCTCTGGGTCACTCCCCCACACCCTCCCCCCTCTCTGGGTCACTCCCCCCACACCCTCCTCCCTCTCTGGGTCACTCTTCCCTTCCTCCCCCTGGGTCACACCCCCACACCCTCCTCCCTCTCTGGGTCACTTCCCTACACCCTCCTCCCTCTCTGGGTCACTCCCCCACTTTTGGGCTATACCCCCCACCATTCCAGTCTCGGAAAGGGTGGGGATTTGGAGTGGCTATCTTTGGAGGTGTTGGCGGGGCTCGTGCACAGCTGGGGACCGGGAGGCACCGTGCGCGGCGTCTGTTCCCTTCAGCTCCTCGTGGGTGGTGCTGTGGCTTCCTAGACATCTCCACCTCCCGTGACCTCCCAGGCCTTCTTGCTGACCATCTCGGAGTGAACTGTGGCACCGGTGCACTTGTCCTCAAGTAGAGAAGAGCCGTTTACTCAGGCTCAGTACACCTTTTTTTTTTAAAAAAAGATTTTATTTATGTATTTGAAAGTCAGTTACACAGAGAGAGAGGAGAGGCAGAGAGAGAGAGGTCTTTCATCTGCTGGTTCACTCCCTAATTGGCCGCAACGGCTGGAGCTGTGCTGATCCGAAGCCAGGAGCCAGGAGCTTCTTCCAGGTCTCCCATGCGGGTGCAGGGGCCCAAGGACTTGGGCCATCTTCTGCTTTCCCAGGCCACAGCAGAGAGCTGGACCAGAAGTGGATTAGCCGGGACTCAAGTTCGCGCCCACATGAGATGCCAGCACTGCAGTGGCAGCAGCTTTATCCGCTATGCCATAGCGCTGGCCTCTCAATATGCTTTTTTCCTTTGATATAAACTTTATTTATTTATTTTTTTTTAAGAAAAGACGTGCTTATTTGAAAGGCAGAGTGACAGATCTTCCACCTGCGGATTCACTCCCCACATGACCACAGCAGCGGAGGCTGGGCAGGCTGAAGCCAGGAGCTGGGGACTCTATCTGGGTCTCCTCATGGGTGTTGGGGGCCCAAGCACTTGGACTGTCACCCGCTGCCTTCCCAGGCGCGTTGGAATCAGAAGCACTGAGTAGCCAGGCCGTGAGCCAGGCTCTGGGAGACAGGTGTGGGCGTGGCTTCACCTGCTGCCCCACATCTGCCTCTGCTACAGAGTTTCGACAAGTAAAGATGCCTGCAAGATACAGAACATAAGAGCGCATACTTCGAGTTTAAATTTGTAACTGTTTATTCCTATGTTTTACAATCATTTGTTCCAGAAATAGATCAACCAGTTCCTGGGTAGCTTCCCCCGGCTTCCTGGAACGTTAGCGTCTGAGGCGAGGTGACCCTGATGCGCGGTGTTAGGTGGCTATGGGCCTCGCTCCCACTCGGGTCCTGTGGCCCCCAGGATCCTGGCAGGATTACACCGCCGCCTTCGGCGTCACCCTTCCCAGTCTCCTTCCGACTGTGACCGGTGCACGGCCTGCCTTTGACCTGTAGGACCTTGCGTATTTTTAAAGAGTGCTCTCCTCGTCCTTTGCCTTGGGTTTGTCTGGTGTTTTCAGTGAAAACAGTCAGGCCTTGCGCTTTGGGAGGGTATCCAGAGTTCTCCTGCGGGGGTGGGGGGAGGGAGCACGTGAGCTCATGCCATTGGCACCCCCTGGCTCATTGGTTACCGTGATGACCGCCAGGTTTCCATCCTCTCTTTGTAAGCATTAAGTGTATTCTAGGGAGAGACCTTGAGACTATGTAAAATCCTTATTTTTTTTTTACCTTTTCTTTTTAACTTTTTAAAAAAGATTTATTTATTTATTTGAAAGGCAGAGTTAGGCAGGGGCAGAGAGAGAGAGGTCTTCATCCACTGGTTCACTCCCCAAATAGCCACAACAACTGGAGCCGGGCCAATCCAAAGCCAGGAGCCAGGAGCTTCCTCCAGGTCTCCCATGTGGGTACCGGGACCCAAGGACCTGGGACTCAAACCAGCATCCATATGGGATGCTGGCACTGCAGGCAGTGGCTTTACCAGCTATGCCACAGCGCTGGCCCTAATTTTTAAATGTTTTAATCTTTAAAAGTTTTCATTATGTTTGAAAGAGAGAGAGAGAGAGAGAGAGAGAGAGAGAGAGAGAGATCGTCATCCGCTGGTTCACTCCCCAGGGCTGGGCTGGACTGAAGCCAAGAGCCCCTCTAAAGCCGGGTCTCTGGTGTGGGTGGCAGGAAACCCGTCTACCTGAGCCATCCTCTGTGGCCTCCCAGTGTGCACTGGCAGGAAGCAGAGGAGCCAGGACTTGTGCCCAGTGCCACGCACGTGTCCCAAGTTGTGACTTAGCTGCCGTGACAGCCGCCTGCCCCTGTGCAGCCCTTACTGGTCGATTCCAGCAACCACTGGTGAGACCGAGGGGAGGCAGGTGTTGGTGTGGAATTCGAGAAGTGAGTTTTTCATTCCTTCCCCCTTCGCCAGCCGCGGTTTCCCCTCGCGGAGCCGATTTCTCTTCCCCGTCTGTTGGGTGGGTGCGGCCCCGACTGTGTCCCACTCTTAGTGTTGTCCTCCACTAGTGGTGGTGATATGATTGGCCAGATTCCTTGAGATTTGGCCCCTAGGAGCCCCTGAGGTGGGCGTGTGGCTCTGTGATTCGGAGCGCTGCCTGCACTCACCCCTCGGGTGCTCCAGCCCAGGCCTCCGGGCCCTCTTCCGGCAGACTCCCCCAGCCCAGTTTCTGGTGTTGGGGTCCTACAAGGGAGCTCTCGGGGGAACGGGAACAGCAGCGAGTGTCGGGAAGGCGTTGATGTCCCTACCGTGGCCCAGAACTGGGGGACTTGCTCGAACTCCGCCTGGCTCCCCACTTCCCCTGGGATCCTGCGCTTCTGCCTGTCTCCATTGGGTGAGGCTTCGCAGTCTGCGGGGACAGACTTTGCGGACCCAACAGGAAGCAGAATGCGCGTGGCCGTGGGGTGCCCGGCCCTGGACACCAGGGAGCCCGTGGAGCTCAGAGGCCCAAGTTTTCCTGCTCCGAACTTGCATTGAGACCCCTGGAAGAGCAGGAGCCAGAGGCTGCGTCAGGACCCCGTCTCATGCTGGCTGGGGCTGAGCCACAGTGACTCAGTTCTCGGGGCTCTGGTCAGACCCCCCAGGCCTTCCCACACCTGGCGGGCCCAGGTAGGCCCCAGCGGGCTGCAGCTGACGGGAATGCCAGAGTTTGATGAACAAACAGGGTGGCCTTCTTTCAGCCAAGTTTCACTGATGTGAACAGAGGCGGCTCTCACGGCCAAGGCCGAGCGACACAAAGGCCCCGTGGAAAGGGGCGGGGAGGAGTCCCGGGAAAGCAGCCAGGACAGCCTGGAAAGGCAGTGGTCTGGGGCTTGTAGACCCTCTGGGAAGTTTGTACGAGGCCCTCTAAGAAAAGTGTTCATCTGTGCTGGGCTCATCCTGCCTTCCTGCCTCCCATTCCTCCCACGCGGTCCCCCGCTCCCAGATGTGCTGTCCTTGTCTTAGCCGGGCTCCCATCTTGCTGTTTTAAGGGCCCTGGGCCCGTTAGTTTCTCTCTTACCCTGGTTGTTCATGGTCTGCAGACTTTTGCGTTTTAAGTTCCCTGTTTTAGTTTTTGCAAAGCGCAGCTCCTGAGTGCATGCCCTTGTGTTGCTTAGCAACCAGGGGCCACTCCTCACCACGGACCCACTCCATGCTAACCTAACCCAGCCTGCTTTTTTTTTTTTTAAGATGTATTTATTTACTTATCTGAAAGGCAGAGCTACACAGAGGTAGAGGCAGAGAAGTCTTCCATCCACTGACTCACTCCCCAAATGGCTACAACGGCCAGAGCTGAGCTGATCCAAAGCCAGGAGCTTCACACGCAGGTGCAGGGGCCCAAGCACATGGGCCATCTTCTACTGCTTTCCCAGGCCATAGCAGAGAGCTGGATCAGAAGTGGAGCAGCCGGGACTCGAACTGGCTTCCATATGGAATGCCGGCACTGCAGGCGGCAGCTTCCCCACTGCGCCACAGCGCCGGCCCCCCAGCCTGCTTACTGCTGCCTGCGAGCAGGTCCAAGCAGCAGCCGCAGCGCTGCAAGGCAGGTAGATAAGAGAATGACATCTCTGAACACGCAGTGCCCGTGCACGGGGGGACTTCTCTGAACGCAGCCCCTGCTGGCATGCCTGCTCTGTGTGTTTTTATGGGAAGTGGCGACCCAGGGGACAGAGCTGTAAGATGGAGGCTCCGACGCAGCCGACCAGCCCCGCAGGTGCGCCCCTGCAGGTGTGCCGCGGGGCCTTCTCCCCGCCTCGCCCATCTGAACCCTGGGTGGACAGCACTCCTCCCCACCCCCGCTGCGTTCTGAAAAGCGGGGCTCGCGGGGCTGTGGTGGAAGCAGCAGGTCCGCCGTTGTCCGTTCTTATGCGTAACTGGGCTGGGCAGTTGTCGAGTAAGCGGAGCGGTGTGGTTCCGAGTCATGGGACGGACTGTCCGAGGGTCCCTGTGAAAAAGCCGGGGTTCAGGCGGGAATGCTGCATGCTATGGAGAGCCGTGGGGCTGCCCCGGGGGTCTGCGGTCCGAGGGCCCTTCTGGAAACTGGAGGGTGACACGGGAAGATCCAGCCAGAATGCCTGGCACTAAAAGTGCACTCAGAGTCCACACCTGCCCCGAGCGGCGGGTGGAGACGGGGGCGGGGCCTTTCCCTGGCACACGGGGGCTGGGGGGGGCTGGCATGGGTGGTGGTTACCTTATTTATATGGCAAAGTTTCTGCCCTCTCTTCATGCTTGTTAAGTAGATGTTGGGGAGACAGTTTGGGACCAGGTTGGAAGGGTGGGTGTGAGCCAGCACACTGTTGATGGCTGCGGGGATGGGGAAGGAGGGAGTGTGGGTGGGTGGGGTAGAGAGAGGCCCGGCAGGACAGAAGGCTGCGCCTGGTTAGTGGAGGCCCCTGGCTTCGAGATGACCGTGTGGCAGCGTGGACAGGTCGGACGAGAGTGGATATCAGTGTTGTGCCCCGGGCTGCCTCTCTGCAGTTGTCCTGTGTTGAACTGCTGCAGATTAAGACTGGACTTGGGGGCCTCCGCGGCCGACCCCAGTGCACTGAGTGTGTACCTGCAGCTAACGATCCGCCTCTTTTTTTTTTTTTTTTTTTAACCTCAGGTTGACCCCAAAGATCGGCTTTCCTTGGAGTGAAATCAGGAACATCTCTTTCAATGACAAAAAGTTTGTCATTAAGCCCATCGATAAGAAGGCACCTGTAAGTGGGGGTTCCCGCTTTTTGGGGTAACAGCTCAGTGAGTCTCGGGGAAACACTCAGACTGCTGTGTGACAAGGAGGAGACGCTCGAATGCCCCATCTCTGCCGGAGAAGAACTTCCGGCCGGCCACTGTGAGGGCCAAGGGCCCTGTGGCCGAGTGCCCGTTGCAGTGCGAGGGGACAGGGGAGACGGGGTGTCCATCAAAACCCAGCTGACTGTAACCAGGCGCCCAGAGGGTCTCATGGCTACGAAGAAGAGGGCAGTTCCCCAAGTCGCTGACCTCGGCCAGACAGTGACCATTTCCCAGAATGCCTTGTCCGTCACCCGTGCCTGGGAAATCAGCCCAGTGTCCATGTGGACAGCCCGTCCATCTGCATACAGGTGCCTGGGGCAGGGCCCAGGCTGGAGGGTGGACAATGAGACCCCCAGGTCTGAAGGGCCAGAGATGGCTTCCAGGGCTGTCCTTGACCTTAGCCAAGTGTGCCCAGAGCGTCCCCTCTGCCAGGTGCATGCTGGGAAGTGACCTCTCTGCCAGATGAGGCTGGGACCAGGGCCACGCTTCCCATCGCAGCCGCACAGAGCTGTGTACCGGGGAGGCGCAGGCTGGTTCTGTCTGTTCTGCCTGCCCTCGGCCTCTCGGCGGGTGTTTGCTCAGAACACTTGATGACGGGTACGTCCGTGACTGGCTTGGTGTAAGGGGGAAATGTGGTTTAAGTTGCCACTCGAAGGAGTTGTTGCCCCTTTAGACCCAGGGGACGGATTCTTAGGTCACCACTGTTCCTGTAGGGTGCAGGCCTCGGGCGCCTGGCGTGGGGCTGCTCAGCCGCCTGGAACAGCAGGTTCCACGCCCTTGTTAGTCCAGCGTAATTTAAAATCAGCAGGTCTTGACGTTGTTTGCAAAAAGTATTTTCTTCTTTATTGGAAACGCTTCCTGCTGTTTGCAGACTCTTGACTTGACTCTGTGGGTGGTGGCCCAGTTATTTGAAATTAAGCCCGCCCTCCACTCAGACCCCGCGGCTCCATGGTAACTAAGAGGGAGACCGGGGACAGCAGTCTGCCCTCTCCGAGCGACACTGCCCACCTCCCGGGACTCAGGTGGAGCCGGGGCCCGCACCAGCCCAGACTCTCAGGATCGGGGCGCCGCGTGCGCATCTGGCCTGGTGTAAGCTCAGCTTTGGGAAAGCTGAAGAGGGTGTCATCCCAGAGCCCCGAGCCACGGCAGCTGGGATGCGTCCGGCTCCTGTGTCTCCATCACTGACACAGGAGAGAGGCAGGGAAGAGGGGGCTGGCCACGCCCTGGGTACCTGGCACTCCTGGGCCCGGCACACACATCACGAACGGGACGACACCTGTCCACTCTGGCAGAAGGCAACTGAAGCCGGTCCACAAGGTGCTTCTATGATGGAAAAACAAAGCAAGATGGGTGCAGTGAGGAGAGGCGGCATTGCTGGGTGGGGGTGGGGGAAGCGCAGTCTTGTCACCCTCCACGCCCTCGGGGGCTGCTGGGCAGCAGGGCCTGGTCTGTCTTTTTAAGATGTTGTTATTTGAAAGGCAGAATGACAGAGGGGAAGAGAGAGCTCTCCTGTCCACTGGCTCACTCCCCAAATGGCCAGGCCCAGGAACTCCATCCTGCGCTTCCACACTGGTGGCAGGGCCCGAGCACTTGGTCCCTCTCCACTGCCTTCCCAGGCGTATCAGCAGGTTGCTGGATCAGAAGTGGAGTTGCCGGGGCTCGAAGCAGCACTCCAGTGCGGACCTAGCCTGCACCCAGCGCCAGCCACCTGGCCTTGGTCTTCCGCTTGGTCAGGTTTACATGAAAGCATAGCAGGGCGGCAAGGACTCCCCTTCTGGCTGCCTTGCGGGGGCACCTGGCACTGCCCCTCCTCACGCAGGAGGAACCTACCCTGGAGCCTCGCCCCGGGCCAGGCTGCTGCCTTTCCCGCTGGCTAAGGGCCTCTGGTTCCTGCGGCCTGTGGCAAAAGCAGCCGGGCCGGCTTTTGAACTGGTGACAAAATGGCCGGCCCTGGCTCAGCTGCCTGCCGCCCTGTGAGCCTGGGGGAGCCCCTCGTCCTGCCTGGGTCCCTGTGGGGGAGGCTTCCCAGCCGTCTGTGGCTCCTCCTCCTCCTCCCACCCCCCCACCGAGGTAATGGGGTCCTTCAGGTTTTGCATCAGAAAGCCCAGGTCAGGGACTTGGATTTAGAAGGGGCTCCTGGGGGTTTATGCGGTTCCACCTGAAATCAAAGGTGGCAGGAGGAGCCCCCTCCCCACCTCTGCCCCAGCAGCTGACCCGCCAAGGTTCTGAGTTCCTTGGAGTCCCGGCCCCTTGCGGTTTCAGTGGACTTTTTTCTGACCTTGGTCTGGGCTGATCTTTACAGATCTGAGTCTCAGGAGGGGGCCCCCCGCTGGGCCTCTGAGCCCGACACACAAGATTGCTTTCTCTTGGGTAATCAGAGATGGGCAGGTAATAAAAATTCCGGTTTCTCCCGCCCTGGGCTCCTCCCTGGGAAACCCGATGACTTAATAACAAGTGTGCGAAACCCCAAGGAAGGCCCCGCCCAGGAAGTGCAGGGCTTCTCGGCCTGGGCCTCCCCTCCCGTTCCCCAGCGTCTGGCTGCCCGGGGCCTCGAGGTGCACAGGAGGCACACAGAGGCTCTCCTTGTAGAGGAACCGCTTAGGAAATCTTCCCCTGTCCAGGGTGGGGCGCCACTGGCCATGGAACTGCTGAGGGCCCGGTTCCGTGCTGTGCAGAAGGTTCCGTGCTGCCGTCTGAGCCAGACGCTGGCCCAAGGACCGTACAGACCTCTGGGTTGTTCCCGACAGGCCCCTTAGGCACCAGCACCCCCAGGGCCACGCGCTGACTCCCACGGTGGCCGGGGGCTGCAGGGCTCAGGAAATCCTGAACATTGCACTGACCCCAGAGAGATGGAGGTGAGCGAGCACAGCCCCCGCCCTCGGCGGCAGCAGCCCGATGGGGACAAGAGCCAGAGACGCCAGGGACGCTAGTGTGTGATGAGTCTGCCGGGGGCCGTGGGAGAGGGAGCAGGGCGGGGGTCCTTGGGTAGGGGGGACTGGCAGAGCTCACGCAGGCCTCAGGGGGCTGAAGCAGTTGAAGACCTGGCCGGTGGCCCAAATGGCAGCTCGGTCTGTGTGTGCGGGAAAGGCTGGGAGATGGAACTTAAAACAGGAGGAGCCGTGGCCGAGGGAGGAGGGGACACGGCTGTGCGGTGGGAGGGGCGTGTACCCCGAGTGGTGTGGGTGTCCTGGGCTGGGAGGCCTGGCCATGGCACACCGCACCTGCTCCCCACTCCCCGCCCCACCGCTGGGCCCGTTGGCCACCGCAGCTGTCCTTTCAGAACTCGGGGAAGCGTGGCCTGGGAGACGTGGCCACGCAGAGGTGGTCTCAAGGTGGCGGCGCCCTGCTCTCCCCTGTAGGACTTCGTGTTCTACGCCCCCCGCCTGAGGATCAACAAGCGGATCCTGCAGCTCTGCATGGGCAACCACGAGCTGTACATGCGCCGCCGGAAGCCAGACACCATCGAGGTCCAGCAGATGAAGGCGCAGGCGCGCGAGGAGAAGCACCAGAAGCAGCTGGAGCGGTGGGTGTCGGGGGCCGGGGCAGGGAGCACGCTGGGGCCCCATCCGCGCCGCCCCCCTCGCAGGCAGCGGGGCCGGCGGCTGAGGGCGGGGCCCCTCTTCCTCCTCCCGGTCCAGGCAACAGCTGGAGTCGGAGAAGAAGAGGAGGGAGGCCGTGGAGCAGGAGAAGGAGCAGATGTTGCGGGAGAAGGAGGAGCTGATGGTGCGGCTGCAGGACTACGAGCAGAAGACCAAGAAGGCGGAGAAAGGTGGCGCCCGCGGGCCCCGTCCCGGGTGTGGGCGCCGAGGCAGGGCCGGTCCCCGCACGCCTGGGAAGAGCGTGTTCCCAGAACGGGTCTCGGTTTAATGCAGGTTCCCAGCCACGGGGCTCCTGCCAGGGAAGGCACAACCTGGCTGTTTAGCCCAGTACCAAGTTCACAGGCACTGCGCCAAAGAGGGGGGCTTCCCGGCCTGCCCCCGGCCCTGGGGATGAGAAGCCAGGCCCCCTCGCAGGCTGGACGCCCCAGGGAGGCGTGAGGGCAACAGCTCCTACAGCCGTTCTTCCCCAGTGAGGGGGCCGGGCCTGGGGCCAGCTGTGGTGAGACCCGAGACAGATGTGGCGAGAGCCGTGCCGCGCGGGCCCTAACACTGGCCTGGGAGCACTTGGCAGGAGGGTTTCTCGCTGTCCTGAGGGGTCCTGAGGGTGGCTCCTGCGCTGGGCCCCTGTCTGAGCCGCCCTGGCCGTCCCCTAGAGCTCTCCGACCAGATCCAGAGAGCCCTGCAGCTGGAGGACGAGAGGAAGCGCGCCCAGGAGGAGTCCGAGCGCCTGGAGGCGGACCGCGTGGCCGCGCTGCGGGCCAAGGAGGAGCTGGAGAGGCAGGCGGCGGACCAGATAAAGAGCCAGGAGCAGCTGGTAGGGCTGAGTGGTGGAGGGGCAGCTTCTGGGAGCCGAGGCAGTGACCCCTGCCTTGTCGTGGCTGTCCCCTGGGGCTGGGAGGGGGCTCTGGCACGGCGGGGTCGGGGGGGGGGGGAGGCCGGTGGACACTGCTGCTCAGCGCTGAGGCTCCCCCTCCCTTCCCAGGCCGCAGAGCTCGCCGAATACACCGCCAAGATTGCCCTGCTGGAGGAGGCGCGGCGGCGCAAGGAGAGCGAGGTGGAAGAATGGCAGCACCGGGTGAGCCTGGCTCCCGCGTGGGCGCTGCCGGGTCGGGAGGAGGTGTGACTCCGCCAGCTGCACTTGCAGGAACGGGCGTGGCTGGGGCGCTGGCGAGCGCAGCTGCGGGATTAGCAGAGGACCCTCGTTCCCCACCTTCCTCTGCCCAGCTCTGCTCGCATGGCCGCCGTCCGTACCGCAGGGCACCCGGGGAGTCCTGGGAGCTCGCAGGTCTGCAGAGCTGGGGAGATCTGGGCTCAGCCAGGAGCCTCGGCTCCCTCACTGCGGCGTGGGGCAGCTCCCGGCTCCCCAGGCGAGGCAGCCACCCTTGGGCTAGCGGTCAGAAGGGGGCCTGTGCTCCCGGGTGCCCTGTGGGACAGCACAGCCCCAGGAGAGCCTGCAGGTGTGGTCCATGGCAGAGACTTAACCCCAGGCCCTTCCCGCCCGAGGTACAAAAAAGATTTGGGTGCTTGGGTTTTTGGCAGTGCCACAGGTGCCACACCCGCAGGTCCACCAACCGTCCGTGGAAAACAGGTTAAAAAAATGGAATCTGCACCAAGCGTGTGCAGACTTTTTTTTTTTTTTTTAAGACATTTATTTATTTGAGAGGCAGAGTTACAGACAGATCTTCCGCTTGCTGGTTCACTCCCCAAATGACTGCAACGGCCAAAGCTGGGCTGATCCAAAGCCAGGAGCCAGGAGCTTCTTCTGGGTCTCTCACGCGGGTGCAGGGGCCCAAGCACCTGGGCCATCCTCCACTGCTTTCCCAGGCCATAGCAGAGACCTGGCCTGGAAGTGGAGCAGCCGGGACTCGAACCGGCACTGCAGGCGGAGGTTTAGCCTACTAGGCCACAGCGCTGGCCCCCAGACTTCTTGACGCTCCCCCTACATGATGCGACATAACAGCTGCCTACACTGGTGCCGGCCACCCCAGGACGTGGCCTCCTGCTGGGCTCCCGTCTGGACCGAGCACCTGCGGACTGTGCAGTGTGCAAGGGCTCCAGACCCAGTGGTGCTGTCCCAAACGTGCTCACACGTGTTCAGTGAGACACGGCCCGCAGGGCGGAACCAGGGGAAGCTTGTGTCCAGGGCTGGGTGGGGAGTGGTGGTGGGATGCACAGGAGGCGCCCAGGAAGAGAAGAGAAACGGTCCTGCAGCCGCGGCCCCTGCGCGCTGTAGCCGTGGCTGCGGCTGCCCCGAGCTCCCGCCCGGGGCCACTTGTGCGAGGAGACGCTCGGCCCCGGGAGAGGCTCCCTGGGAAGAGGGTCCTGGGGGTCTTCTCACCTGTCCATCTGCTTCCCCAAGGCCCGGGAGGCCCAGGACGACCTGGTGAAGACCAAGGAGGAGCTGCACCTGGTGATGACGGCGCCCCCGCCCCCGCCGCCCCCCATGTATGAGCCGGTGAGTTACCACGTCCAGGAGCACCTGCACGAGGAGGGCGCGGAGTCCCTGGGCTACAGCGCCGAGCTGTCCAGCGAGGGCATCCTGGACGACCGCCACGAGGAGAAGCGCATCACCGAGGCCGAGAAGAACGAGCGCGTGCAGCGACAGCTGTTGGTGAGCAGGCCCGGCGCCCGCCCGGGGGGTCTGGGGTCGGCCCCACCCCGCCCCCGCCCCCGCCCCCACCCAGCCACGCCCCGGCCCCGCCCACGCCCTGCCCCCCGCCCAGCTCCGCCCCACCCCGCCCCCACCCCGCCACGCCCCGGGCCCGCCCACGCCCCGCCCCCCGCCCAGCTCCGCCCCACCCCGCCCCCACGCGGGAGCTGACGGCTGCGTTCTGGCCCCGCAGACCCTCAGCAACGAGCTGTCCCAGGCCAGAGACGAGAACAAGCGGACGCACAACGACATCATCCACAACGAGAACATGAGGCAGGGCCGCGACAAGTACAAGACGCTGCGGCAGATCCGGCAGGGCAACACCAAGCAGCGCATCGACGAGTTCGAGGCCATGTGAAGCCCCGGCGCGCCCGCGCCCTCCTGCTGTCTGCAGATCCAGTGCCTTCACGCGGGGGCCAGGCGCCCGCAGGAGTCGCCTGGGCCGGGCCCCGGGCCAGGCGCCCTTGTTCACTGTCCCCACTGTCTCCTAGTGCCAAGCGGGCCTCGCGGGGTTGGGTGTGGGATGGCTCCCTGCCCCCGCAGAGGCCGCGTGCCAGGGTCGGCGCCAGCCGGCGAGGCAGGAGGGCAGGATTCCGCCTCCTTAGGGACACCTCGCGCCTTCGCCCGTGCCATACTCTCTCTGTATTTGAAATGAGCTCAGATTGATTGATTTGTTCCTGATTTCTATGAAGGATCCACCTCTGCAGTCCGCGGGTGAACAATCGACTCGGAGTCGGTGTCCCTGATGTCCCCTGCGCGGCTGCGGCTGGCAGAACCTGCAGGGGCCACTCCCAGTGGACACTCACGGTTAACTCTCTCTGCTTCACAGACCACCTTGTGGGACTTGTTCGTGAGAACCATCAGCTTAGCGCATCCTATTTATGTACGCGACAATGGAGTTGGTGACATTAGTTTCAAAAAGGGAAAGCCTTCTGTATATTTTGTTACCTTTTACAGAATAATAAAGAATTACCAAATAGAACCCCCGTCCCCCCGGCACCTCGTCTGACGTGGCGCGAGGGCAGTGCAGGCACCGAGCTGCTGCCGTGGTCCCATCTCTAAGGACGACTTCTTTAGCTTGAGGGTTCTCTGCTTCCTGCCTGTACTCGATTTCCTGTCGAAGCTGCTTGTTTGGAAAGTGCCACACGCGCTGATGAGCGCTCCGATCCCAGATGGGAAAGGACTCTAGGTCCGTGTGTCGCCCGTCTCCCCGGAAGAGCCGCCTCCAGCCCTGCTTCTTCCTGCCGGGGCCCCGTAGCAGTCGACACGGCAGCCCCGCTGTGCTGTGGGCTCTGGCCGAGAGGCCCCGTGCAGTTGAATTGTGCCCACAATAAAGGCTGTATCAGGCAACGTGGCAGTGGGCGTCTACTTGCATGTGGGGGCAAGGGGGGCACCATGCGAGACATCCTGCCCCAAGCCATGTCACGGCGGCCGTCATTGACATCCGGCCATTTCCCACGTCTCACGAACAGGTCCCAGCCAGTCCTAGACTGGCTAATGCAGACTCCGTGATAACTGTGTAATAGAGGTGGTCAGGGACGTCTTAGCCACAGGACACACGGTTGGATCACGTCCCACGGTGCCCGTGCACTGCCCACCTCCAAGGGCACACGGGGCCTTGTCACACCCGGTGCGGCCTGAGGCCCTCACTTCAGTGCAGGACGAGCGTCATGTCTGTCCACAAGTTGGGGCTGGACAGAACCCTCTGCCATTGGAGCTTGGACTGTGCACACGGGTCCACGCCACCGGCTGCCTCTCCCTCTGTAACATGAGTGACACATTAGGGCAGGGGAGGACACTGTCACCACCCCTTCTTGGCTTTTGGAAAGGGAGCATCCCCAGGAGAAGTCGACCTCACAGCTGCATAGAATGCCGACCCCTGATAAATGAGAGACCCTCCAGAAAACCAGGGTGGGGATGGGGTGGATGCCAGCCGGGCAGGGCTGGCTCGGGACCAGTGTTCACCAAGGCCAGTGGGCGAGCACGGGGCAGTGGGTGCGTTCCTGGGCCAGGGCGCTGGCTTAGGGACCAGTGTTCACCAAGATGACTGGGCGGGCACGGGGCCGTGGGTGCGTGCCTGGGCCAGGGCACTGGCTCGGGACCAGTGTTCCTCAAGGCCAGTGGGCGAGCACGGGGTAGTAGGTGTGTGCCTGGGCCAGGGCACTGGCTTAGGGACCAGTGTTCACCAAGGCCAGTGGGCGAGCACGGGGCAGTGGGTGCATGCCTGGGCCAGGGCACTGGCTCGGGACCAGTGTTCACCAAGGCCAGTGGGTGAGCACGGGGTAGTAGGTGTGTGCCTGGGCCAGGGCACTGGCTTAGGGACCAGTGTTCACCAAGGCCAGTGGGTGAGCACGGGGTAGTGGGTGTGTGCCTGGGCCAGGGCACTGGCTCAGGACTGGTGTTCACCAAGGCCAGTGGGCGGGCGCATGGGGCAGTGGGTACATGCCTGGGCCAGGTTTACTCCCTGAAAGGGGTGAGCTTTGAGACATGGTCCTGGGGGTGTGTGGAGATGCTGTGCAGGTGTTTGGGGCTGTCACAGGGGCCAGGCCCCCAGTGGGCAGCACCCAGAGGTGTTGCTAAGGAAGTACTTCTGAGTCACCATTTGGGTTAAGAAGATATTTGCCTTTAAGAAAATAATCCTTTTACAAAGTTTGACACCAGAAACAAAAACAAACACTGTCCCGAGCCCATTTTTGAGGCCCGTTACTTGTGCCTCCTTAGCAGATCTAAATCTGATTTAAATTGTCAGAATAGTTGGCTGCATTAGCGCTCAGCTGGGGCAGAACGCGACTTGGGCACTTCGAGAGCCTGTTCGAGTCGGCTGCTGGTGGAAGCCCTTCTCCCCAGCCACTAAGGGTAAGCTACGCTGCTTGGACCCAACAGGTGTCTTCATGGACTTACTTGGACCAAGCTTGGCTCCTCCCAGCAAGCGGTCACTCATGCCAAAGACGCCGTGGTCCCAGACGGTCAGCTCCAAGCTTGACTGCCTCAGCTGGGACGCAGTCACGCCCCTGAACACAAAGGAGTGCTTCCACTGGGGACAGGCCTGCTGCCTCAGGACCGGGGACTTCAGCCTCAGTCTCTGCCGGCCCGGCAGAGTGAGGCAGCTAAGGAGAGACGGAGACTCGTCACTGCCCTGCCCCCAGCCCTCCCCCGGCACGTGGGCCCCAGTGCAGGCCGAAAGCCCTAGGAAAGGTGCCGTGTCCGTGCAGACTGGACCTGGCAGTGACATGTCCATGCAGACGGGACCTGGCCATGTGCTCTCACTAGGACGTGTCCATGCAGACTGGACCTGGCTGTGACGTGTCCGTGCAAACTGGACCTGGCCGTGACGTGTCCATGCAGACTGGACCTGGCCGTGTGCTCTCACTAGGACGTGTCCGTGCAGACTGGACCTGGTGTGACGTGTCTGTGCAGACTGGTCCTGGCTGTGTTCTCACTAGGACATGTCCATGCAGACTGGACCTGGCCATGATGTGTCCGTGCAGACTGGACCTGGCCGTGTGCTCTCACTAGGACGTGTCCATGCAGACTGGACCTGGCTGTGACGTGTCCATGCAGACTGGACCTCGCTGTGACGTGTCCGTGCAGACTGGACCTGGCCGTATGCTCTCACTAGGACGTGTCCGTGCAGACTGGACCTGGCTGTGACGTGTCCATGCAGACTGGACCTCGCTGTGACGTGTCCGTGCAGACTGGACCTGGCCGTGTGCTCTCACTAGGACGTGTCCGTGCAGACTGGACCTGGTGTGACGTGTCTGTGCAGACTGGTCCTGGCTGTGTTCTCACTAGGACATGTCCATGCAGACTGGACCTGGCCATGATGTGTCCGTGCAGACTGGACCTGGCCATGATGTGTCCGTGCAGACTGGACCTGGCCATGACATGTCCATGCAGACGGGACCTGGCCATGACGTGTCTATGCAGACTGGACCTGGCCGTGTGCTCTCACTAGGACGTGTCCATGCAGACTGGACCTGGCTGTGTTCTCACTAGGACATGTCCATGCAGACTGGACCTGGCCATGATGTGTCCATGCAGACTGGACCTGGCCATGACATGTCCATGCAGACGGGACCTGGCTGTGATGTGTCTATGCAGACTGGACCTGGCCGTGTGCTCTCACTAGGACGTGTCCATGCAGACTGGACCTGGCTGTGCTCTCACTAGGACGTGTCCATGCAGACTGGACCTGGCCATGATGTGTCCGTGCAGACTGGACCTGGCCGTGATGTGTCCATGCAGACTGGACCTGGCCATGACGTGTCTATGCAGACTGGACCTGGCCGTGTGCTCTCACTAGGACGTGTCCATGCAGACTGGACCTGGCCGTGCTCTCACTAGGACGTGTCCATGCAGACTGGACCTGGCTGTGACATGTCTGTGCAGACTGGACCTGGCCGTGCGCTCTCACTAGGACGTGTCAGGTTTCTCAGAGCTGAACTCTGCAGCCCTCTGCAGGCAGCCTGGAGGCTGAGTTGGAATTCTGCGGCCATGTGCCCTCGTCATCTTGGTGGGCCTCCATCGTGCTGTCCCTATACCCAGGGCCCAGCACTTGATGCATGCTGCCACATTGCAACCCTGATCCTGGGAGTGAGCTCAGAAAGCCCGAGTCACTTGCCCAGGGCCTCCTAGCAGGCTGCAGGCTCAGGACAGACTCTTGGCTCTGTCTGCACGCAGTCAGCCATCACCGCTCCATGCAGCAGTGGTCGGGGATTTAGCCGCACACTGTAGAACCAGTGGTGGTTGCTGTGCTGTGGAGAGACAGCACTCTGTAGTGTGACTAAGAATGCAACGGGAGCCATCCGTCTCCCTGGGGACGGGACCCAAGTGTGGGCGCATACTTGGTGCCTGTTCCACACACACGTAAGCTGAAGACCATTTTGGACGTGGTATTTAGCACACGTGTGTTCTGACTGCCACCCACCCCCGAGGTCAAGTGTGGAATTCACATGTGGCTTCACTGGTCAGCGCTCAGAGCGCTGGGTTTTTGGATTTTGGATTAGGGCTGCCCAGTCTGAACCTGGCCTCAGTCTTGGCGGTCAAGGTCTTTCACGTACATTGTGTTTGGTTTTCACGGGGAAGCTAAGCAAGTTTGAGATGGCTCCCGCTTTGTGGTCTTTGCAGGTTCTAGGCCAAGTGTGTGCCCACGTGGCAGCGAACGTTCGAGTGCACCTAATACTCACCCTTTGACAAAGGCGTTCAGGGTGCCGTCTGACCGCACGGGTAGATGCCTGGCTCCCAGCACCACCAGACAGAGCTGGCCGTTGAGTGACATCTGATCTGTCCCTGGAAGGAAGCCAGTGTTGACTGTCAAACCCCTAGGAGTGCCATCTTACCAGAGGCCAGCCAGTCTGCCCTGGGAGGAAGCTGGGGGACCACAGAGAGGTGGCCTTGCCTGCTTTCCGCCCCCAGGCAGTGGGCTCAGGGCTCCGTGGGTCTCGCAGTCACTGGGGTATGCGGGATGGGTGAGCAGTGGGGCGCCAGTGTAGGAGAACATTCTACCCGCCTCAGCCCAGGCTCTGGGGCCTTTGACACGGGAATGTCCAGGAATGAGGGTCACCTACCGTCTGGAGCCCCCTGGGGCGCTCTGGGCCCTGCAGGCAGGACCAGTTTGGCCCGGACTGCAAGTTCTCCATTATTCTGAGGACAGACATCTTCAGGTTTTTCTGCCTGGGGACAAGAGGCAGAACTCAGAGGCAGGATTCCCGGCCACTCACTGCCCCACACACCTTCCGGGCTCCTCTGGTGGTAAACGCTCCCTGACCACCCAGCTCCGTTTCAGGGCAGCCCTCCTTGGCCCTTGGGTGCCAGGTGAGATGACACAGCTTCCACCCTCAGCTCCCCGAACAGCGCCGGTCCCCGGCCCCTCCGTGGGAGCTCCGGGCAGCCCGTGAGTGAGCACCGCCCAGGCCAGCACTGGGAGGGGAGCCTCCTGGCCTGGTGCCCTCTGCTCTGGGCAACACCTGTCTGGTGCCAGGCCTGTGCCAGGGGCTGGAGACAGAGGTGTCCCTGGCCCTGTCTGAGCTGACCGCAGTGGAGTTCTGCTGATGAGGAGAGAGCTCTGTCCCAAACGTCACCTTGGCCCGGAGCGGGTACCAGTGGGAAGACTGCGCTGCACCGTCCTCGAAGTCCCACGTGGCCAGCGGAATGACCACTTCTCCGAGAAACGCCCTCCGGGCCAGCGTGCCCAGGTGCCACACGGAGACCTGCAGCCGCCGCGTCGCTAGCTGGGCAGGGTCCACCTGGTACTGCAGGGGCAAAGTCGGGGTGGTCAGCAGGGCTCCAGGGCCCCCCACAAGCTGAGCCCCCACCCCTGGCTGCTGCCAGCGTCCCGGGGTAGTGGTGGTAGGGAAGTGAAGCTGCTTGGACCAGGCGCGGGGGGCATCTTTCTCTACCTAAGAGCTCCCGGGCCCCTGGTGCTCTGCCTGGGAACAGACTGAGATGGCCCTGGCAGCCAGAGAGCCCCCTCCCTCCCTCGACCCCCCTTCTGCTTTTCTAAGAACGAGACAAAGGTGAGAGAGCTCATCCAGCCCAAGGCTCCCGGAAGTCAAGCCACAAGCTCTGCCAGACCTGCACCTGAACTTGGATCGGCCAGGGCTGCCCTAGAATCCTGAAACAGGACTTCCACTTTCTACACGCAAGACATGAGCACTGACCCCGCGTGTTTGCCCAAGAGAGACGAGCAGCGGGAGCCGTCCCTGGCCAGCCTTCTCATGGGGCGCCCCAGCCTCTGTCATCCCTGACCCCAGTGACAATGCTTCCCAGGGCGCTCTGGGGGTTGGGCTTCCAGATCCTCACCTCCCACCCCACCCACTCGGACTCCAGGGATGCCCCAGGCTGTGGAAGCCTCCTGGAGGCCCAACCAAGAAGCATCTGAAATAATACTGCAGGGGCCAGAGGGGTGGCATAGCTGGTAAAGCTGCCGCCTGCAGCACCGGCATCCCATATGGGTGCACCACTTCCTGTCCCGACTGCTCCACTTCTGATCCAGCCCCCTGCTGACGTGCCTGGGAAAGCAGCAGCAGATGGCCCAAGTCCTCAGGCCCCTGCCACCCATGGGAGACTCAGAGGAAGCTCCTGGCTCAGGACTTCTGCTTGGGAGTGAACCAGCAGATGAAGATCTCTGTCTCTCCCCTTCTGTCTATAACTCTGACTTTTTTTATATTTCTTTTTTATTTATTTATTTGACGGGAAGAGTTACAGACAGAGACAGAGAGAAAGGTCTTCCTTCCGCTGGTTCACTCCCCAGATGGCTGCAAACGGCTGGCACTGCACCGATCCGAAGCCAGGAGCCAGGTGCCTCCTCCCGGTTTCCCATGTGGGTGCAGGGCCCAAGCACTTGGGCCATCCTCCACTGCCCTCCCGGGCCACAGCAGAGAGCTGGATTGGAAGAGGAGCAGCCAGGACTAGAACCCGGTGCCCATGTGGGATGCCTGCACCACAGGCGGAGGATTAACCTAGTGAGCCACAGCGCTGGCCCCCGTAACCCTGACTTTGAAATAAGCAAATAAAAATCCTAAGGGGAAAAAAAAAAAGGAAAAGCAACACTAGACCCCGTGAGGCTGTTGCGTCCTCGCAGCTCGCCCAGCTCACGCCCATGCCTAGTAAGGATGAGGTGGCCCTGCCGGGCTATCCTGAGTTCCAAACAGAGACACTGATTCCTCGAAACCTATCTGGAACGCTTCCCACGACTGCAGACTGCTCACGATGTGAATGAAACCACAAAAACATTCAGGGATTTGAGACTCACACTGTACAATTAAATATCTAAGAAACAGTCAGCCCTTACGGTGAGCGCATTTCATGAATCCCTATTTATACACAGAATACCATAATTAAACTGACAGTGACAGATTTTAGATGTCAGAATACGTGAGGCCACTTCGAAGACCTCGGAGCAAAGCAGAACTGGAAGATAAGTTTCTGCAAAGAAATTTTGAAATCCGTGCCTGCATTTTTCATAACACACATTTTCTATGAGTCTTTGGAGGCCCCTCACATGTATAGATTTAAAAAAAAAAAAAAAACCTGCACCCTAATAAACCTATCTTTCCCCTCCATTCCGTGAACTTTTGGAAGCCCCCTCGGTTTTTCAAACTTCTCTCAGCAGCAAGTGAGCAAAGCTCTCAGTGCCCAAAGCTCCTTGGAGGGGCCGCGTCTTGGGCCCCGCCCACGTCTGCTGGGGCAGAATTTGGCTTTTACACAATCCACAGGGAACTCCCACGAGATTAACTTTGAGAAGGGCTGCCAGTGCATCCGGGCTTTGCGCTGTGCCTCTGAGTACTGAGTGTCAGCTTCCCCTGGTGGGGACTGAGGTCCTAGTGCCTCCCGCAGGGTGTGCACGGCACCCTCAGCGCTGCAGCCCAGACACTGTGGCTGTTAGTACTGAGTGGACACAGGGCTCTGTGCCAGCCACCCAATGGCCCCAGGTCGGCAATTAACAAAGGGCCCTCCTTGCCGAGGAAGCAAGCAGGAGAGACGGCTGCCTGCCCTGCCCGACTCGTGTCCGTCCCCAGGCCAGCGCCCCTCCCAGCAGGGCTGCCCCCACCAGCTCCCAAAACACACAGCCAGCTCCGGCTCCCCACCGAAATCAGAGCGTGAGGCCCCCTCTCTGTCCTAAACCTTAAGTCCTGTTTCTTAGCAATGATAAGAGGAGAGTTCTGAGACAGAGGGCAGAGGTGAGAGATGGGCGAGGTTAACCAGTAACAAGCTGCGGGCAGAAAAGATCCAAGGGCCGGTTTCCATTCTTGAACGGGTGTTTGCACCTCCAAGTCCTACGATGATCCCCTACCCGCCACGTCCAGCCCCAACCCATTTGCAGACACTGGCTTCTCCCCGCCGACAGCCCCCGAGCCCCAGCAGCCGTCGCAGGTTCAGCGTGGGTAACCTGCGACTTTGGGTCACTTCCCCAGGTTTTCACCACAAAGTGCACCTGCCGCAGGGAGCCGTGCGCTTTTCCCAGCTGCACCCGGGGCCCTGCAGGCCCTGACGGCACTCGTCTGGGACGCTTTGCTGCAACAGCGTCCAGGAAGCTGGAGACCCAAACGGTTCCCACGCACGTGGCTTTCTGCCCCAGAAAAGACACTGTGTTTTTGTTTTTTTTTTTTTCATAAAAGAAGAAACCCACGTTTGTCAGGGACAGTGACTCGGATTTTCAGCAGGCCCACAGGAAAACGCTCCTCCAACAGTCATGAAACTCTGACAAGACGGGCTGATTCTCGAACTCACCCTGTGCCCTGCTGTTAACCCGACACCGAGAGGCAGCCCGCTGCCTCCGCACCGTTTTCTCAGAAATCATTAATCAGAAACCATTCCCAAGTGTGGCGGACGCTGCACTTTTCCCGGACAAAGGCCGAGGCCTGTGTTCTGCCAACGATTGACAGAGCCACGGAGAAACGCACAGGTGCCGTGCTTATGGAGAACTGACTCGCGAGCGGGGAAGAACCACCTGCCAGACTGACCCCCATGCCCAGCCTGGCATGGAGCGCGCTCGGCACGTGAGCCTGTGTCCAGCAAGTACCTTCAAGGTCTCCTGGAAGGTGGGGTGCAGCGTGTTCTTCTGGACCCCAGTCTTGCGTTTCCCCTGGGAGGATCTGTCGGGCAGCAGGTAGGTCTTCACATACCTGGTAGCCAAGGGCAGAAAGGACAAAGTGAGAGCCTGGCAGGGGGCAACCGGCGTCAGGAGGACGAGAACCCACACCCAGCACCGCCCTTCCTCGGCTTCCTGCTGGGCCACCGTGACTGACACCAGCACCGTTAGTGCCACGTGTGCAGCTTCTGATTCACAGTCTTGGGCCCGATGTTGGCTCCATAATCTTCTAGAATATTCCTGAAGGTGGGACGCTCTCCCTACCTTCTCACACCCAACTCCTGGCATCTACAAGTGGTTATCCAGAAGTTCCTACAAAATGCCTATTATGGAAAAACTGTGCACAGATTTAGAAGGTCTTTTGTACCAAAACGAGCTTTTAAATGCATTCTTCCACTAACTCTTAAAAAATATTTGAGAGACAGCACGAAGCGTGACAATAAAATCCTGGCCCACGCACCTGTCCCCTGGCTTGGGAGATGACATTGGCAGTGACCTCCCCTCCCAGGCCTGCTCCTGCCCAGGTGGTCGCCAAACTCAGCTTCACCGTTATCGTCCCCATTTCACCACGCAACGTGTCTCCCCAAACAGTGGACCGTGCCCCGCCGTCTGTCTCAAGCTCTCGCATAAGCCGACGCGCTCTGTGCTCATTCTGCTGAGATGCGCTGTGCTCACGCAGTGCGAGGTCGGGGGTCTGTCTGCGCTGTTGTGTGCAGCCGCAGCTCACTCACTCACATCCCCTCAGGTCTCCATGGTGTG
Organism: Oryctolagus cuniculus; assembly: GCF_964237555.1. Taxonomy (NCBI): domain Eukaryota; kingdom Metazoa; phylum Chordata; class Mammalia; order Lagomorpha; family Leporidae; genus Oryctolagus; species Oryctolagus cuniculus. The sequence goes on from NC_091436.1 coordinate 9,124,171, forward strand.
AATATCCCATAATCCACTTCTCCTCTTGATGGACACTTGTCTTCGTTTTTGCTACAGTTCAAGCCTCCCTAACCTGAAAAGCCACCACTTAGAATGCTCATCCCATCCAAGCGCTGGTTTGAGTCCCGGCTGCTCCACTTCCGATCCGGCTCCCTGCTAATGCACCTGGGAAAGCAGTGGAGGGTGGCCCAAGTATTTAGGCCTCTGCCACCCACATAGGGAACCCAGGTGGAGTTCCAGGCTCCTGGCTTGCGGCCATCTGGGGAGTGAACCAGTGGGTGGAAGGCTGACCTCTCTCCTTCTCCCTCTCTCAGTTATTCTACCTTTCACATAATAAATAAGTAAACCTTTTTAAGAAAAAAATTCAGGGGTCAGCAATGTGGTATAGCGAGTTAAGCTGCTGCCTGCAGGGCCAGCATCCCACAAACTCATGGGTTCGAGTCCCAGCTGCTCCATTTCCAATCCAGCTCCCTGCTAATGTGCCTGGGAAAGCAGAAGAAGATGGCCCACGTATCTTTTAAGAGATGTGTTTATTTCATCTAAATTGCTAAATGTATTGGGATACAAATTGGGACACAAATATGTGATATTCCCTTTTTGAGGGTACCTCAAAAAGTTCAAGGCAAATACATAGTATAAAAAACCATGCGTGCATTTTGAAAATGCCCCCCTGATTTATTTTTAATTTTTTCATTTAAACAGGAGAGCAGAAGAGAGAAGTTAAGAGAGAAAAAGATCTTTCATCTTCTGGTTCATTTCCCAAATGCCTGCAACAACTGTATCTGGGCCAGGCTGAAGCCAGCAGCCAGAGACTGATGTTTTTCCTTTTAGAGCATTTTTTTAAAAGATTTATTTATTTATTTGAAGGAAAGAGTTACAGAGAGGCAGAGGCACAGAGAAAAAGAGAGAGAGAGAGAGATATCGTCCACCCACTGGTTCACTCCCCAGATGGCTGCAACAGCCAGAGCTGGGCAGATCCAAAGCCAGGAGCTTCTTCCAGGTCTCCCACACAGGTGCAGGGGCCCAAGCACTTGGGCCATCTTCTACTGCTTTTCCAGGCCACAGCAGAGAGCTGGACCAGAAATAGAGCAGCTGGGAATTGAACCAGCACCCCAAGGGATGCCAGCACTATAGGTGGCAGCTTTACCTACTCCTCCACAGTGCCGGCCCCTTTGAGGGCGTGTTAAGGGACAGGTTAAAGAACTCATTTTTTTTTTTTTTTTTTTTTTTTGACAGGCAGAGTGGACAGTGAGAGAGAGAGATAGAGAGAAAGGTCTTCCTTTGCCGTTGGTTCACCCTCCAATGGCCGCCGCGGCCGGCGCGCTGCGGCCGGCGCACCGCGCTGATCCGATGGCAGGAGCCAGGTGCTTTTCCTGGTCTCCCATGGGGTGCAGGGCCCAAGCACCTGGGCCATCCTCCACTGCACTCCCTGGCCACAGCAGAGGGCTGGCCTGGAAGAGGGGCAACCGGGACAGCATCCGGCGCCCCGACTGGGACTAGAACCCGGTGTGCCGGCGCCGCTAGGCGGAGGATTAGCCTAGTGAGCCGTGGCGCCGGCCTAAAGAACTCATTTTAATCTCTTCCTCTCTCCTCTTCCTCCTTCCTCCACTTCTCTCTCTATATATTTTTCTAACATAAAAGAGGCCCAGGTGCTGAGTTGCCTCCCTCAAGCATGTGCAGACACAAGAAGACAGCCAGCTCTGAGCACCCCCCAAACTGGCTGGCACCTCGGCCTCGCACCTCCCCGCCCCCAGAGCCAGGAGACATAAGTGCCTGCTGTCGGCAAGCCGCCCAGTCTGCCAGAGCGGCCTGGTGCTGGGCCTTGAGCGCTCCAGTGGAAACTCCGGAGTTCATCCAGGCTCCTGACCCCGCCCTGGCCGCCTGTCTGCCCCACACCTGCAGAGTGGCCTGAATCACTGCACGATGGCTTGGTTTTCCGCGGACTTTCATGTTTCCACATACATTTTAGAATGAACACGTCTACCGTCTGTTAAAACGTAGAACACTTACGGATTGCACTTTTTCTTCTTTTCATCTCCGTAGGCAAGGTTCTTACAGGCCTTGATGTATATTTCTAAAGAGTGGGTGTTGGAGCAATACCGAATGGCAAATTCTATTTCTCCTGTGACATTGGCGTTGTCAAAATTACCCAGCTCGGTACATGTGCTATTAATGCTACTTAAACTCTCCTGAAATCAAGAACGACAGATACAATACATTATTTCACTGTCAACTGTTTTTTGCAGTTCTGGTTCCAAGATATCAAATAAATCAGAATTCACACACAACACACACCCTGCCTCATGTGAAGTTAATCATGCACCAGCTTGTACTTTGCCAAAGTCAGTGGCCACGTGTTCTGCCCTGAGAAGATACAGAATTCTCAGACGGGCCTGTGTTGCCCAGGCATGGCCTCTGCATAGCAATAAAAATCACACGATCTCATTCTTACACGGATATCTTGGGATGCAGTGGACTATCTCCCGTGCCATTCTGCAAAGATAGCTCTCGGGAGGGCAGATGGAACAGTGAGGTAGCATCAGCATGGTGTGGGCGAAGTGGCTGTGCCTGGGGCTCAGATACACCCAACTCCAGCGCCGGCTCTGCTACTCCCCAAGCTGTCAGCCTCCTCGGTTAGGGTGAGGGGCAGATGGGAGGAGGTATGCTAAAGTGTGCAGTCAATGGTCACAGTAAATTGTCTCTAAATTTGTGTGGGCGCACAAAATAAAACACAATGCTACCACCATAAGTTAGGGCAATCCAAGCTTAGACGACACAGATGAGCAGTACAGCATGCTTGTGCCTGGAGGGTTAACTGCCTTACCACTACTCAATTTGCTTGAAAAACTGCCGCTATTTGCATGTGACAGTCTCGTAACTGTGATTAACAAGGTCAAGGAAACAGATGAGGACATGGAGAACTTCCTTAGGGACTTAAATCCAGAAAAACAGAATCAAGTGAAAAGTAAGCCTACAAGGTAAGGTGACTCCACAAATTAATTTAATGTAGGATCAGACGTTCCTGAGAGGAGGACTGGGAACTGGAAGATGGGTCAGCAGAGAAAACCTAGAGTGGGGGAGGTGATGGAGCCGGAGGTGAGAACAGAGGCTGGACTTGGGATCTGACTTTACCGAAACAGAGAAGCCTGACCAGTATTCACGCCCAATTCCTAACTGGTTCCTCCAAGCTAAGCAGCATCCCAGGAAGAAACTAAGAGCAGAGAGGCAGAACCACCAGAGAGACAGAGAGAAACCAAACCAAACCGACCACTCATCGAAGGGATCAGAACCTGAGTTAACAATGCCAGGAATACAAACAGCTTCTCCACACCCAGCCGCTGGCTCTGAAAAAATGTACATTTGTAAAAACGCAGACATTTTAGATTTTTACATGCTCAGAAGTACTTGGGATGGAGAGACAGCATGAACAAGTCAGGTGCAGAAAGTGGCCATGGAAGGGAGTGGGTAGGGGAGGTGGGGGAAACACGCAGGCTGCTTGGGACAAGAACCACGGGGACACGTGGAGGAGCTAAAAGGTTCTCATCGCCAGGGGATCACAGCCGGCTGTGCGGGACACACTGTACTACCCCAGCTTTCCTGCCAAGGACAGTTAGAAAGCCGAACTAAACAGCCAGGCTCAAGACACTGTGGAGCCACCAACAGCCAGGATGCCCGGGGTGGAGCGCAGCACACGAGGCAAGCCTGAGTCTGAGCGTCGTTCACATCTAAGCAGCTCAGGCTGGAAGACCAAGAAGCCTAAGAGACACTGCCTGGAGAAGCAGAAGCTGAGCAAAATTTTTAGCAGTGTGACAGGGGAAGGGGGTGAAACTAGCACCCAAGGCTATGGAGGCATGCAGAACCAAGGACCTGAGCTCCCGGGAACAAGGGGAAACACACTGAAGTGGGAGCCACACGGACGCCGCCCCCCCCCACCCCGAGTCTCAGGCGATCCATGGAGAAGGGGCTTGGTAAGCGCGTAGACCTCCAGTGAGGTCCCCTCAAAGGCCTTCTCTCTAGGACTAAGGTCAGCCCAGCTTCGGCCATTGCAGCCGTCTGGGGAGTGAACCAGCGAATGGAAGACCTCTCTCTCCCTCTCTACCTCTCCCTGTAACTCTTCCAAATAAAATAAATCTTAGGAAAAAAAAAGGGGGGGGGGGCTGGCGCTGTGGCACAGTGGGTAGGTAAAGCAGCCGCCTGCAGTGCTGGCATCCTATACGGGCGCTGGTTTGAGACCTGGCTGCTCCACTTCCAATCCGGCTCTCTGCTATGGCCTGGGAAAGCAGTGAAAGATGGCCCAACTCCTTGGGCCCCTGCACCCACATGGGAGACCTGGAGGAAGCTCCTGGCTCCTGGCTTCGGATTGGTGCAGCTCTGGCCATTGCAGCCATCTGGGGAGTGAACCAGCGGAGGGAAGACCTCTCTCTCTCTCTTTGTCTCTACCTCTCTCTGTAACTCTTTCAAATAAGTAAAATAAATCTTAAAAAATAAATATTCCCATGATCAATGCAGATCAAGGATTCTCTTACAAACACTAGCCATAAGCAAGGACATAAGGCGAGTCTGAGTTGTTATGTGATTGCCTACACTACTGTATGAGAAGCCCTGGGCGTCGCACACGGTCCATGGGAAGATGAACCAATGGTGGCTGCACTACCATTTGCACAGGGGCACTGAGTTACACACCTCTGCGGGGAGACCAGGCTAACCCTGTCATCCCCACTACACAGATTACCCAGTGGGTCAAGTCCTTCTAGTTACTCATTTGAAAGCCAGAGTCACAGAGACAGAGAGATCTCCCATCTGCTGGTTCACTCCCCAAAATGGCCATGATGGCCAGGCCTGGGCCAGGCTGAAGCCAGGAGCCTGGAACTCCTTCCAGGTCTCCCACAGAGGTACTGGGGCCCAAGCACTCCGACCGTCTCCCACTGCTTTCCCAGGTGCATTGGCAGGGAGCTGGATCAGAAGTGGAGCATCCAGGACTCAAACCAGCATTCATATGGGATGCCAGCATTGCAGGTAGCAGTTTAGCCCGCAGAGCCACAACACCGGCCCCTGGCCGAGTCCCTCAAGTGAGGTTACCGAGGGTTAGGAGTCTCTAACTTCATTCTACTGCTCCTGTAAGTACAGGCAGCACAATTCACCGTGCCATAATTTTTACACAGGGCACATGTTAATAGAAAGACCTTCAAGTGTGTCCTGTATCCCTACACTTGATCTTAGCCAAGAGGCCGAGAAGTGATTTTTCCTGAGGACTTGGCACGAGCCAGGCACTGAGCTGGACGCTGGAGAGAGACCGTGGCGAGCAGAGGCCCACACAGTCCCTGCTCTCAGAGTCTCCCACGCACACACACAGCCTGATGGGAGACACCGATCTCACCAACACAAGAGCTCCGGCCAGAGAAGCGGGGACAGACACAAGGATAGCACCGTGTCTGCAAGCCACAGCACTGAGGCTGCGGAACGAGCAGCTGGGAGGACGGAGGTGGGAGAGCCAGCGGATGCGCCCACAGGCAGATCACCGGTGGACGGGCTGCCGTGTCAGCACGAGCAGAAGTCACAACTCTGAGCAGGGGATGGAAAAATGGTGGCTGGAGGGAGCTGGAAGTCGCTTGCGTGTGCTCCGTTTCATTTTTGGGAGAGACGGGGATGTGGCGAGGGCCCGTGGGCAGGGTCCAGGGGGGGTAGGTGTGCAAGAGCCAAGAGGAGCAGGGTATCAAGTGCAGAGCAGGCAGGCCCGGACGGCGGCCCCGCCGCGGGGGGAGCAGAACAGGCTGGGTAGTGGGGGTGAGGGAACGCACAGCCGACTCGCTCATATCTTTTCTCCTTAGAACAGTGGGAAGCGAGAGTGGTCACAGAAAGACTGGAAAAGGTGTGAAACGGTTATTGTGGGGGAACACGATGGAGTCGACCAAAAAAAAACCCAACAGAAGTGCCGGACAGTAGCAGGTGCGAGTGGAGACGGCGGCGACACGGCCGGGCAGCGTGGAGCCCCAGTGTGTGAGTGGGCCTCGCTCCTCAGGCATGCTTGTTAGGGGCAGGTACGAAGAAGGCGTCCAGCTGGGCCCATGCAGCCTGGGCCCGGAGCAGGACAGCATCCAGGAAGCACAGGGATGACTCACTCTCATTCTCCAAGTGGACAGACAGCGGTGAAGGCAAGCCGAGGCAGACATGGAGAGCGCTGGACGCGGGCCTGTGCTCCTGGGTCATCGGGCCTGAACGCAGGGCAGTGACTGTGTACTCGGCAGCCTGGGAGGATCCCCTCGGAGGGCCAAGGAGAGCTCGGCTCCTGCTTTGGTCGCCCATGTTCCTTCTCAGCTGACTGGGACTCTACCCCGGCGCCCTGCAGCACTTGCGGTTCTGCGTTCCCCGGAGCCAGAACCCAGCTGCCAGGCAGCCTGGGGACAGCCACCAGGGACTCAGCCTGGCCTCTGGCAGAGCTGCTGGCACTGGAGGAAAGCCAGGGTGCACCAGAGTGGAGGAGACCACCCAGGGCAGGCAGGGGATGTTTTACCACGGACTTTCTCTGCCCACTGTTCGGGGTGGGGGGAGGTCTTCAAAACCTTCATGGGAATGCAACCAGGGGCAGGCACTGTGCTGTAGCAGGTAAAGCTGTGGTCTGCAGCGCTGGTATTCCATCAGGTCACTGGTTCAAGTCCCCACTACTCCACTTATGACCCAGTTCCCTGCTAATGGCCTGGGAAAGCAGTGGAGCATGGCCCAAGTGGCTGGGCCCCTGCACCCATGTAGGAGACTCAGAAGAAGCTCCTGGCGCTGGCATGACCCAACCTCGGACGGTGTGGCTATTTGGGGAGTGAATCAGCGGATAGAAGATTCTCTAACTCTGCCTTTCAAATAAATAAAATAAATCTTTACAAAAAGAAAAAGGAAAAACCATGCACAGACCTCAAGATGGTTTTGCAGCAAAAGAAAGCTACCTTCTAAACCCACTTTTCCACAAATGATGTGAACTGCCCACGTGTGGAAAAATAAACGAGTCTTGGTTGCCAGGACATTACTGCAAAGTGGGGGGCGACGGCGGGGGGGGGGGGGGAGGGGCGGGGGACAGCCTTTCTGCTCCAAGTGCTTAGTGCTGTGGGCTTTCAGAGCGGTTTTCTTTTCTTTTCTTTTTTAAAGACTTATTTATTTATTTGAAAGGCAGAGTTACAGACAGGCAGAGGCAGAGAGAGAGAGAGAGGGAGAAGTCTTCCATCTGCTGGTTCACACTCCTAATGGCCACAATGGCCAGAGCTGGGCTGATCTGAAGCCAGGAGCTTCTCCCAGGTCTCCCACGTGGGTACAAGGGCCCAAGCACTTGGGCCACCTTCAGCTGCCTTCCCAGGCCACAGCAGGGAGCTGGATCAGAAGTGGAGCAGCCGGGACTCAAACAGGTGCCCATATGGAACGCCGGCACTGCAGACCAGGGCTTTAGCCCGCTGTGTCAGAGCCCTGTCTTACCAACCCCCTCCCATTCAGGTCTCTGAGCAGATGCAGTTTGAGGAGTTGTAGCACGTGAGTATGTCTGCTCCCACACAAGATACTGGTTAGTTTTGTCTGCTTTTGAAATTTATATAACTAGAATCACACTGTGCATGTGTATTCTCCGTACCTTACTTTCTGTCGACATCTTGGTTATTGCCAATTTTTTTCAAAATTTTATAAACAACACTGTACTGGACAGCTGTGTATATCCATTTTGAGTAGCATTCCTGATAATTTTTTTAAAAAGATTTATTTTACTTATTTGAAAGACAAAGTTATAGAGAGAGGTAGAGACACAGAGAGAGAGAGAGGTCTTCCATCTGCTGGTTCACTCCCCAATTGGCTGCAATTGCCGGAGCTGAGCTGATCCAAAGCCAGGAGCCAGGAGCTTCTTCCGGGTCTCCCACATGGGTGCAGGGGCCCAAGGACTTGGGCCATCTTCTACTGCTTTCCCAGGTGCTTTGGTAGGGAGCTGGATGGGAAGTGGAGCAGCCGGGACTTGAACCAGCACCCATATGGGATGCCAGCACTGCAGGCTGGGGCTTTAACCCACTGTGCCACAGCGCCAACCGCTCCTGATAATTTTTTAAGAGTATGAGTGTTTCCTGTAGCTGAACTTGTTGGGTTTAAGAGAAGAGGCCTTTCAAAGGCTTTTGCGGTATTTTGCTAACTGCCCTCACAGACGTGGCAACGTCCCAGCACCTCCTAAGCGCACCTGCAGCCCTGCACCCCTGCCAGCCCGGAGCGAGACCACTTCTACGCTCACTGAAGTAGGCCCAAAACAGCACGTGCTTTGATTTTGCTCTGATGAGCACGTGGGAGGTTGAACAGCTTCCATGTTTATTGCCCGTTTATACTTTTGTAATAAGTGGAGATTTAGTAAGCTTTTCCAGCCCGACTCAGAGTGTAAATACATCTCACAGGGAAGGCGGCATTCAGAACCAGAAACAATAACCAGTTACCCGCCTTCTGGGACTCTGGTTTCCAGGCTTCGGTCTACGTGGAACAAGACACAGTTAAGTGCACATCAGCTCAATCTCGTGATGATGTAAGGTTTAAGGGCACAGGTCAGAGAGAACTTCGGAAGAACAGATGAGACCAGTGGGCGCTGAGATGGACAGGGACAGCGCTTAGAAGCAGAGACGGACAGAGGAGCGCTTGCAGCCCCCTTCCCCTGCACCCTGGCCCCTAACTCCTGACGGCGTCTGAGGTTTGGAGCAGCACCAAGTGGGTGACGCTGGGAGAGGGGTGTGAGTCAGGGAAGCCACTCATTGGTCAACGCACACTGTGGGCAGTGAGGCCCAGGGCCCCTGGCTCGAGTCAGAGAGCTGTGGTCCCAGATGACCTCAGCAAGTCCTTGACCCCGAGCAGCCCAGGCCCCTCTGCTGGGAAGTGGGAAATAGCACCCAGCAAAGCAAGACCTTCCCGGGCAGGGATGACCCAGCCATCCCAGGAGTCTTCACTGCCGGCCATGTAAGTGTCAGTCACTGCTCAAGGCACCAGGGACTGCATTCCAGTGGGGAGGGGCTTATCAACAGATAAGCCAATTACACAGTGGAGACGGTGATAAGAATGGGGATAAACACAGAGCCAAGATAGAGAACAGGACAGGGGCTCCTCCCCTGCAAGGTGACCTTGGAGCTAAGCCCTCATGGGAGTGGCTTGGTCAGGTCTGCTATGTCCCGGCTGAGTGGAGGGAGCAAGGGGGGAAGGGAGAGGCAGTGGGGTCAGGGCAGGATAGGGCAGGCTGGATGGGACCCTAGGGACTACAGAGGGGGCGCCCTCGCCCGACTACTTGCCTACAAAGGAGTGATTCTGGACCTTGAAGGCCTGCCAGGTGCACTCTGGCAGAAACGCTGACAAGTTCAGGGGAAAAGTGCCCGTTGGCCTCATTCTCCCAGGTCAACCTCGCAGGGCTCAGACTGCGAGTCTTCCCGTCACCTGCGGAGGGGGCAAACTTTTGGATGAGTCTCAGAAAAGCCTGCCAGAGGCCACGACGTGCACCTGTTTGGGGCTGTCACAGACCTGTTGGAGAACTGGGTGAAAACTGGAACATTCTTTGCAGGAAGTGCAGAGGGACGTGCCCACAACATTTTTGGATGCTGCCCCCAGAGAATTCAGAGAAAAGAGCTCCTGCTCTGGGCATTACTTGGTGCACAAAATAGAGTCCAGACCAACACTGTCCAGCAGAAATGGAATGTGAGCAAAATATGTACTTGAACTTGAAAATACTCCAGGGGCCGGCATTGTGGCGCAGTGGGTTGGGTCACCCCTGCAACACCAGCACCCCACAGGAGCACCAGGTCCAGTCCTGGCTGCTCCACTTCCATCCGGCTCCCTGCTAATACACCTGGGAAAGCAGCAGAGGGTCACACAAATACTGAGTCCCTGCCACCCACATGGGAGACCAGGCTGGAGTTCCAGGCTCCTGGCTTTGGCCTGGCCAGCCCTGGCTGTTGCAGCCATTTGGGCGTGAACCAGGAGATGGAAGATCTCTCTCTGTCTCTCCCTGTCTCTAACTTTCACTTTCAAATAAATAAATCTTTAAAAAGAAAGGAAGAAAGAAAACGCTCCAGCAGCTACACTGAGAAATAGATGGCACTAATTTTCATCACTATCTTATGAATTCAAAGTACTGTCATCAGCATGTGTCTATCTAAAAATGATTACTGAGGCATTTACATGTTTTTCACACTAGTCTTCAAAACCCAGTGTGGGGGCCGGCACTGTGGCGCAGGTTAATTATCCGCCTGCGGCACCGGCATCCCATATGGGCGCCGGTTCTAGTCCCTACTGCTCCTCTTCCAATCCAGCTCTCTGCTGTGGCCTGGGAAAGCAGTAGAAGATGGCCCAAGTCCTTAGGCCCCTGCACTCATGTAGGAGACCTGGAAGAAGCTCCTGGCTCCTGGCTTCAGATTGGCACAGCTCTGGCCGTTGCAGCAGATGGAAGACCTCTCTCCCTCCCTCCCTCCCTCCCTTCCTTTCTTCCTCCCTCCCTCTTTCTCTCTCTCTCTCTGTCTCTCCTCTTTCTGTGTAACTCTGACTTTCAAATAAATAAATAAATCTTAAAAAAAAAAAAAAGAAAGTGCCAGGGCTTCACTAGTGCCTCCCAAACTGGGCTGTGCGATGTCTCTGGGCTTTCGGTGAGTTAAGCACGCCGACTGAGTGGGACTGGAGTAGGGCCCAGGTCCCGTGCTTCTCACGAGCCCCCAGGCGAGGCCAATGCTGCTGAGCCCCACACTGTGAGGGGTGGAGGTGACAGGACAGGGGAAGGGGCAGGCGGGGGGCCCAGTGTGGAGTGGGTCGAGGTGCGCCCTCCTGCAGCGCAGGGTCTGACCCGCTCTGGACAGTCGTGGAGAGGGTGGCGTGTGCACTTCTCTGAGCACAACACCACTTCACTAAGAACACAAGAACCCAAGGGCATCGGCTGCTGGAAGAACCTGTCCTGGGTCACGCTCTGCCACTGAAGCAGCTGGAACCTGGGCCAGAAGTCAGTTTCTAGAAGTGTCTGAACATTATGTCACTCCATGCAAGTTGTGCATTGACTTCACTCTCAAAGCAACAAGGGAAGCAGAGGAACTCTGAAACGCATGTCCCTGGTGAGGACTCGAGTTGAGAGAGGTCTGGCGGTTGTCTAAGGTCTTGTAACATGGGAGAGACATCAGACGATGGAGGCCTCGTACCCCTTATCCAGGGCTCTCTCTACTGTATCACGGTATCACCACGTATCACAGACACCACGTATCACACTCCTAGGCGTTCAATTAAGTTTTAAATAAATTAATAAGTAAAAAAAAAAAAAGCCTGCCTATAAACAGAAACTACCCTTAAGATATCACAAAACAATCTTCATAAGGAAAGACCGAGTTGCAAGTCTGACATAATCCAACCTCAAGGCTCCCTGCAAAGCTACAGCAATCGAGGCTGGGTGCTCCTGGCCAAATGACAGCGAGGTCAGTGGAACAGAAGAGGGGCCCAGGAACGGACTTCCGCATCCATGTGAGTTCCAACAAGGACCGCAACGGCGCCAGGGGAAATGAAAGTCCTTTCTAATGGATGGTTCCAGGAACGAAACATTCATACAGAAAGAAATTAGCCTGCATGTCCACCATTCACCAAACACTGAATGGGCTGGGACGCAGACCTAAGTAGAAGAGCTGCCTTTTTGAAGGTTCTCAGTGGAACTGCAGGATATCCTCACTGCTAGTGGTTAGACAAGACAGAAACAACCACGAGAGAGGAACCTGACGAGTCAGACTTCATCCACGTGAGAAGCTTCTCAGTGAAAGACATCGTTAGCTTCTATGACTCTGTACACATGGCGATGTTCACAGGGGATGTAAAAAACAAAAACCACGCTCCCAGTACAGCAAGGTCTCCCCAGCTCCCAACCAAAGGAGAATGCTCCTTCCAATCTCTGTGGTTCTGGGCCGGCTTATCCCAGAAGACAACAGCTCTAACGCCGTGATAGCCACACGTTGTGGGCCCGGGGGGTGGGGACAGACTCACGTGTCTCAGGCCTCCAGAGAATAAAGTGCTGGCCGAGGGCCTGGGCGAGAGGTCCTCTTGCTTGAAGACAGGGCTAGTGGAGCCTTTGGGGTTTTCCTGACAGAGAGGTCTCAGGACATCTGGAGCTCTGGCTTTCTGGAGAAGGGAAAACATGGTCATCAGCCTCCTAGTCTCTGTTCAAAGCTGGCGCCTTCAGCAGGCCTGGCCAGCGTCTCACGTGCTGCAGAGGGGCCGGCCGCCCCAAGGTTTGAGGAAGGCACCTTTCACTCCCCCACCCCCCTACTTCATCAGAATGCACTAATAACCAATAATGAACGAGTTACACCCTGACGGACACCATGGAAATGGGGGCAGCAGCCAAGCCTACTGGGAAGAGGTGAGAGAGACTTCACTCAGAGTAAGGACACCTGGGGATGAGGTCTGAGTGGGGCGTCGAAGGGGGCTGGGAAAGACCAAAAGGTCAGGCGTCCCAGGGGAGGGGACGTCCCCATAGCTACAGACCCGCGAGCGCCAGGCAGAGACCTAGACACAGACATCGCAACACACAGCGACTGGGGTTGGTGGGCAGAGAAGCATCAACCAAAGCCACAGGGAAGGAGGCAGAGGGCCGTGGGAGCCAGCAGGTGCAGCGGGAGGAATGCAAGAACAAGAGGAGGAAAGCGTGCCTGAAATGAGGAAATGTGAGTTTTCACCAATTGCCTATCAAACTGGCAAATGCTAGAATAAAAGAAATACTTAGTTTTACAAGATAAACATGGTTCTGGAGATGAATGTTGATGAGGGCTGCAGGCTGTATTTACCTGCCATGCCACAGCGCGGGCCCCTCTACCGGTGTATTTCATGCTACTAATCTGCACGTCTAAAAACAGCCACGACCATAAGTTTTCTGTGTGTTTCACCACAATGAAAAATCGGGGGGAGAAAGGCATAAGCTTGAACATAGACAAGAGTCTGGAAAATGGGCCCAACGGAGTCTCCCCCAGAACAGGGCAATCGGGCGGGGCGCACTAACCACAAGGCCTGACGGAAGTGACAACACAAGTGCAGGTGTCACGGGGCAGCAGCCCAAGCCACCGCCTGGGATGCCGCACCGCCTACTGGAGCGCTGGTCTCCGGCCCTGCTACTCCACTTCCGATCCAGCTTCCTGCCAGTGCATCCCGGGAGGCAGCAGACGATGGCTCAAGTGCCTGGGCCCCTGCCACTCACGTGGGAGACCAGGAAAGCAGCTTGCCAAGGAATCCCTCCAAGGCTGCTGTGTGTCCCTCTAGGGTGGCGAGCGCGGGGTGTGTTTACGTGGGGAGAAGGGACGAGATCAAGGTCACATGAGTGGGGCGAGGCTCTGGAGGAGTGGTGAGCAGTGGGGGGGGACCCACGAAGGGTGCCCTGGACCAGGAGAACCACGTGCAGGAATTGGAGAGGTGCCAGTGGGGCGGGGGCGGCACGGGTCCTCCCGTGAGGGTACGTGGAAGGTTCTGAGCAGTGACCTTGATCTGCAAACAGGGCAGGCAGAACAGGACGGAGCCTTGAGTTCCTGCAAAGCCGCCTACCTCCTCAGTGGTTACCATGGTGATCCTGCACCCCCAGACTCCTAGGTTGAAGCCCTAACTCCCCAACTGGATGGGATTTGGAGGCGGGGCTTTGGGAGGCAATGGGTTGGAGGAAGTCGACCCAGCAGGAAGAGCGGCCTCACCAGGACCCTGGCTCAGACCTCAGCCCCCACCCAGGACTGTGAGAAAACGAACAGCTGTGCTCAGGCCCCCGACCCGCGCTGTGTTGTTAGGGCAGCCTGAGCTAACAGTGTTGAGATACCTGTTTCTTTTTATCATAAAAAAAAATCAATGACAAAAAGTTCCTAAAAGGAACAGAGATTGCACGGCCCAGCAAACTCACAGCTGGGCAGGTCCCGCTCCTCCCGCGGCAGGAGCCCGGAAGGCTTTGAAGGAACCTTCGACGCAAGAACAAGCTTGTCGCCCTGACGGGGGACGTGCTCGCTGAGGGACGCGCCTCTTTGGGTCAGCGCAGGTGTCCTGGAGATTCCGTGCCCCCAGGTCGCCCAGCACAGGCTGAAGGCATGGGGGTGCCGTGGTCTGCCCCTCTCCAAGGGCGTCCAAACCCTCACTGCTCCTCTGTGTCCTGCAGACGAACTTTTTTTTTTCCCATGTGAGTTTTAAATTCGTTTTAATTAACTCTCTCACTGTGGCCAGACACAGAGGCAAAACACTTGCTCTGAACGAGGCCTTTATCACTGCAGAGTCAGGCGCTGAACATCACAGAGGCTACACCAGCAGAGGGTAGGTTTCACCTGATGGAATATGGACCTCTGGAACCTGTGTGCGCATTTGAGGTTTTCGCTGACATCAGCTGTGTGTGCAAGGACACGAGAGGAGGAAGAGCAGCCGTCCCCGCCTCACCTGCTCAGTACAGAGAGAGACTCCAGGCTTGGCCAAGAGCATGGGCTCAGAGCAATGGAAAATTCCCCTGGCCACGTCTCCTGGGACCATGGAGGACTCTGCCCTTGAACCTGAGGGTGAATGGTAGCCGGATGAGAAGCACTACTGCTCCTCCCTCTCCCACTTTTTATCTCCTTGCTCAGCCTGTAGGTGAGCAGGCAGGCAGGGAGAGAGGGGCTGGGAGGCCCAGCCCTGCGGTCAGTCCTGTCTTGAGGTTCCAGGTTTCCACGGGGAAAGCTTCACATGGGATGAAGAAGAAAGAATGAAATGAAGCCCCCCGCCTACACCTGTGGCCTCCGTCTGCGTCCCCAGAGATGGCCCCCAGCAGCTTTCTCTGCGTCTTCCTGCTTAGCAGGTGCATGGCTTTCCGGGCAGCGTCCATGAACCATGGTCACAATGTGTACACAATACATATTGTGTACCCCACTGGGGTGCCCACGGCAGAGAGGTAAGAAGGACCCACCGCTCGAAGAAGCCTGGCCCTGATGCTTGTGTGAGGGCTATTTTCAGAGGGTGGAGTTCAGACTTCAGGGTCAGAGAAGTGACCTGGAAGAGATCCCGACCGCCTGCTCTGCGGACATCCCGGAGTGGCCAGGGGCTCCGTCCAGGGCAGTTATCTGTGACTTCTCAATGCTGCCACCTGCGAGGTGGGCACTGTCAGCCCCTCCCTCCAGAGGGCATTGCCTCGTCTAATTGGTGCTGGCAAGGTGCCCCGGCGGCTCCACAAAGATGAGTGGGATTCCTGGGAGCCCAGCAGCAGTCTGATGGTGTCCTGTTTTTTGTTGTTGTTGTTGTTGACAGGCAGAATGGACAGTGAGAGAGAAAGAGCAGACAGAAAGGTCTTCCTTTGCCGTTGGTTCACCCTCCAATGGCCGCCACGGCCAGCGCGCTGTGGCCGGCGCACCACACTGATCCAATGGCAGGAGCCAGGTGCTTTTCCTGGTCTCCCATGGGGTGCAGGGCCCAAGCACCTGGGCCATCCTCCACTGTACTCCCGGGCCACAGCAGAGAGCTGGCCTGGAAGAGGGGCAACCAGGACAGAATCCGGTGCCCCGACCGGGACTAGAACCCGGTGTGCCGGCGCCGCAAGGTGGAGGATTAGCCTAGTGAGCCACGGCGCCGGCTGATGGTGTCCTGTTTAACACACCCTTGGCATTTACAGGTCACACCTGACTGCCGAGTATGTTATAACAGCCAAATCCTCAATGTGGGGGGACAGAGAGGGTCTGTGCGAGAACACGGCAGTGCGGTGGACACACACACAACACACATGGTCTCCCCAGCGAGGGCCACCTCGTTGTTCTGTCCCTGGACTCCCCGAGCCCGTCAGACAACCTCACCAACTGCCTGGCAGGCTCCGCCCACCAGCAATGAGCAGCCAGGGCAGCGTGCGCAGGGGTGCCACGCCGCATCACCGTCTAGGGTGCCGAAAGCTAAGCCTGCGGCTCCTTGGGACGGCCCACACAGGTGGGAAATGCGTGCCTCACAGCAGGGGGCCGTGGGGGAGCTCCCGGGGCAGGCTCGACCTGGCCCTACCCTTCTGACCACACTGCCCCTTGGCCAGCTCTGTGCCCCTCTGTCTTCCTTTTAAGTGGGGGCAGCAGTACTGTGACCTTCACAAGACTGCTTTCAGGATGGAGAGGGCCAAGTGCCCCAGGGAGTCTGACAGCGACCACAGCGGCTGCACAGTGTCCGCGCTTAGTGCTGGCGCCCGAGTGGCTTCACCTGACCCAGGTGAGGAAGAGACTCACCAGCATGTCCAGAACCCCCCCCCCCCCAGCCCCTCTTCCTCTTCTGTTCTCACGTGGAGCACGGAACGAAGCGCGGAAGAGTGGAGAATCCAGAAGCATGCAAACTGGGCCCTGCCAGGCTCTGACTCCTCCTAGCTGTGCACCATCAGGCCATCTGGTAAACCACTCACTGCACTCAGGCTCTGGATTGGATCAGGGGAGTGACAACGTCTTTCCCAGTGTCATTTTTAAGAACTAAATGTGGGCCGGCGCCGTGGCTCACTAGGCTAATCCTCCGCCTTGCGGCGCCGGCACACCAGGTTCTAGTCCCGGTCGGGGCGCCGGATTCTATCCCGGTTGCCCCTCTTCCAGGCCAGCTCTCTGCTGTGGCCAGGGAGTGCAGTGGAGGATGGCCCAAGTGCTTGGGCCCTGCACCCGCATGGGAGACCAGGAGAAGCACCTGGCTCCTGGCTTTGGATCAGCGTGGTGCGCCAGTCGCGACGGCCATTGGAGGGTGCTCTAATGGCAAAGGAAGACCTTTCTCTCTGGCTCTCTCTGTGTCCACTCTGCCTGTCAAAAAAAGAACTAAATGTGGGGGCTGGTGAGGTGGTATAGTGGGTCAAACCGCAGCCTGCAACACTGGCATTCACTATGGGCATCGGCTTCCTGTCTCGGCTACTCCACGTCCAATCCAATTTCCTGCTAATGGCCTGGGAAAGCAGCAGAAGATGGCCCAAGTGCTTGGACCCGGCCTGGCCCTGGCTGCTGCAGTCATTTTGGGAGTGAACCATTGAATGGAAAATCGTGTGTACTCATATTTTAAAAAATGTGATAAAACAAGTTTTAACAAGTGCTGTCACCGTGCCCAGAACACAAACACACCGTAAACGGATGCTGCTTTGGCTCGGCTGTAGTTCGAGCGCATGCCCAAGGGTCCTCAGTGGCAACGGAGCCCCCACTGTGGGGAATTAAGAGGGCAGAAACTTCACCAGACCGTGATGCTTAGAGGTGGCGCTTTTATGGGGTTGTTAGGGCCGGAGGAGCTCGTCCCAGTGCCAGAGCTGAAAAGCGCAGGTTCCTAAGAGGGAGGCCAAAGATTCAGTGGACTGCAGGAGCCTCCTGCCTCTGCCACCTGACGTCCTGCCCCGCCCCGGACTCGGCAGAGGTGCCCCTCCACTCTGGATCAGAACCCTGGGCCAAAATAGACCTCCTGGCATCGTGAGGCTCCCTGGCTTCGAGGATTGCATCACGGGCGTGCAGAGCAGATTTCACAGCAGGTGCTAACCTTGCCTCCATCTGGCACCTGAAGGAAGGAGTGGATTCCAGCGCAGCGACAGAAGCCAGCACAGCCTTACACTGTCTGCGCTGTAGGACTTCAAACACCTGCCAAAAATGTGTTTCAAACCCTCGAGACACCTTGCGCGGAGGTGTGGCTGGGTGCCAGCAGCATCGGCATCACCTGGCCCCCGGGAGGGACTGGAAACGCATCTGAGGTTCGGTGCCTCGAGCCCAGTCCAGCCCAGCCCCACAGGTGTGGAACCTGCATTTCAGCAGGAGCCAGACAACCCACACAGGAAAGCTGAGTCAGGCTGCCCCAGAGACAGGAGGCAGCCAAGCCGGGGCTGTGCGCCCCCAGCCCCCCACGTTCTGGCCATGGACTTAATCTCTGGAGGCCTCAGTTTCCCTGAACATAAAATGGGGCTACGGGTGCTGCAGTGCCTCCCTCCCAGGGGCGGCCATGAGGGCAGAGTGAGATAGTCCCGACACTGCTGCTGACACTTCCTAGCAAACGCAGGCCATGCAAAGGCTGCATTCGGATGGGCTATGCTCTCACTGATGTCTACAAGAGCCTTGTGCTGGGGGCAGGGCGGGGATTATCAAGGTCTTCATTTTGCAAAGGGGCATGGTCGCCCTGGGCTCGTGGGCAGGGCAGCAGCAGGAGGCACCAGCTGGACAGCGGGGCTGGCTCACGGCCCAGCCTCAAGGACAGTCTGCCTGGGGATGTCCTGAGTGGAGCCCACAGCCGCAGAGAGGGGCACCTGTCCTGTCCTGTCCTGTCCAGGTCTGCAAACAGCAGGTGCAGGCGCCTGTACAGCCAGGTCACCTTGGCTGCGCTGGCCTGGTCTTGCGATCCTGGTGTCGGGTCCCTGTGCACCTGCCTCGGGCCTGGCTAATCCGTGGAGAGCGGAGTGATCACTGCTCTGAAAGCCTTCCGTAAGCAAGCGCTCTCGCGTGGTGTAGGGGCCTGGGGACACAGCCACCTCCTGCTCGCACAGGACTATGCTGCATTTATATTCCCGAAGCGGCCATCAGAGACCAGGACCAAGGCTGGCTGGTCCCGAACGGGCGGAGGAAAGCCGCTGGCTCCTCAGTGGGTGGTGCTCAGAGCCCAGGGAAAGCAGGCCTCTGCCTTTGTGTGGCCACGGAGCTGCTCAGCACACAGACACACCAGGTGTAGGTTTCCCTGCTGGGAATGGCTTCCAGGGTGACCTTGAAGTCCGACCTCCCTGCAGCCAGCCCTGCCCAGAGAGGCTGTCGATTCTGTTTTTCTAGCTGCTCACTGTTCTGCTCTCAAAGGACAAGCAAATGGACAGAGAAAGCAGCAAATCCCCGAAAAGACAGCGGGAAGGTGGCAGGCGCAGTGGGCCGGGGTACCCTGTTGGTGACGTTGACGGCGGTGTCCGACTGGCTGCGTCTCTCCGTGCGGCTGGTACACTGCCGGGGGTCCGTGGCCAGGAGGTGCTTCTCAGAAGTCACGTCGTTCTGGGACTTGGAGAGCTCTGGAAGACAAAGGGTGGTGACCGGGGGCACTGCAGGCCCTGCCCGGCCCCCTGCACCCAGGTCCAAGGGGGGCAAAGTTGTGGGAGGGGCAAGGGCAGCGTGGAGGCGCCAGGACCAAGACCACAGGAGAAGGGTTGGGTTCCTCCGAGGCCCCGCTGTGGTCACACGGGGTTCACAGCTCCGTGGGCAGAGCCGCTGTCAGGGTGGGAGCTGACGGGAAAGTTCCTGCCCCGTGTCCCTCTGGTTTACATCATCCACGTGAGCCTGCGTGCCTCCCAACACCAAGACAGCGCGTACCCAACAAGCCAGGTTTGCTTTTTTTTTTTTTTTTTTTTTTTTTAGGAATTCCTTACAAAAATGTTATGCCTAAATTCAATTTCTTGGGACTTTTCGAAGTGAGGTGAAAATAAGATTCAGGGAGCCGATGTTGGGGTGCAGCAAGTTAGGCCACTGCTAGCAATGCTAGCACCCCACATGAACGCTGGTTTAAGTCCCAGCACCTGCCTGCTCCCACCGTGGGAGGCCCAGGTACAACTCCACACTCCTGGCTTCAGCCCGACCAGCCCTGGCCACTGCACTCACTTGGGGGATCAGCCAGCAGACAGAAGATCTCTCTCTCTCTCTCTCAACTCTGCCTTTCAACAAAATAATACATCTTTTTGTTAAAAAAAGAAACCCTCACCTCTCCCAGATTAAAGCGCCCCTAGGAGCTCTGCCCAGGAGAGAGAGCGTTTGCATCACATAATTTCGAATTTTCTGGCAGCCACATTGAAAAAGTGAAAAGAGGGGCCGGTGTTGTGCACGCCACCTGCAATGCTGGCATCCCGTGCACACCGGTTTCCTGGCTACTCTACCTGATGGAGCCCCTGCTAATGTACCCAGGAAAGCAGCAGAAGGCGGCTGGGCCCCCTGCCACGAAGGGTTTTCTCACACCCCGTGTATGAAAGCTGGCGCGTCCTCCCCTCTGGGCCACACCTCCAGCCGTACGGTAGGGGCTGGGCAGTGCCGTGTGGTCAGGGGCCACCTTCAGGGACCACAGAGCTCCACAGAGTCCTCAGGGGTGACCGCTCACTGAGGGGTCCTTGCGGGAACCCTGCACTCCTGGCCACAGTGCCCTGTCTTTTCTGCCTAGGGAGACCCCCTTGGCAGTCCCCCAATCCGCTGGCATCGGCCTTCCCCCCTGGGAGGGCTCTGAGGCCCTGCCCTCCGTGCTGTCTAGCCCACCACCCAGAAGCATGGGCATTGTCTATGCCTGGCACCCAGAGGGACCAGCACAACCCAGCCCTCAGCGACCCCCGACCTCCGCTCAGGTGTGAAAGGCTGTGACTTCTAAGCTCGTGGGGGCACCACTCCCCCAGTACCCTCCCAAAGCCTGTATCTACTTGACCCATTTGAAGTTCATGGCCTAGGGGCAGGGGCTGGGGTGGGGGGCTTCCTGAGCTAACGAGCAGGCTCCTGGGAGGACTTCAGGAAGTTCATGGAACTTAGAGACGTTTATTTTGGTGCAAAAATGTTTGAAATCTATGAGTGGCTTTTTCGTAGTATGCATCGTCTGTGGACTTTGTGGCAGGCCTGTATTAGGGGGAAAGGGAAGGGGACGAGAAGGAACACGGGTTACCCCGAGACCCAGTGTCCTCATTCCCTCCTTCCCATCTCAGGGTGACTATCACGCTGGAACCTAGAAATTACTGGTAATTAAAAGGGCTGGAAGAACCCGTCTCTCCGGCTGGCCTGACCTCACTGCACAGCCCCCAGCACCTGGAGGTTGTCACACGGGGTCAGCTTCCTAAAACCCGCCTGGCCAAGGCCTCCTCTCCAGCTTCTGGGCCACTGGACCCGGAAGAGTCTGGGGCCCTAACAGCCCCTCCCACGGCTCCCCTAATGCCAATCTTCTCCCCACCCCCATCAGTGTGAGGCTTTCTTTTGTACCCACATCTGCAGGGTAACAGGCAGCAAGAAAAGTCAGGAATCACCCCAAACCCAGAGACAGATGACTCGGTGCCTACAGGATGCCTCTGGAGGACGCGGGGTGAAGCACCTGTGCAGCCACCACTGGCACCTTCCCCGTGGAACCAGCAGGAGCACTCGGCAAAGATCTCAGGCACACGGTCATTACCAGGACTCCAGACGGCTGGGTGCTGGTAGCCCCACCTCTAGGCCAAGGACAAGTGGGAACACAGGTCCTACTGCAGCAGCCAACGTCCCACATCTGAGAAGGGACAGTGTTCTGCTGTCACCAGTCCCCAGGGCTTAGCGCCCCTTGTCCACTTGGGTATGAAACCAGCAAGCCTCAGGCACACGAGCAGGTGCACAGGCGAGGCTGAGTGTGGCCTTAAATAACTGGAAGCTCGTCAGGTGCGCCAGCTGCCAGTGCAGGGTGCAGCCCACAGGCCTCCAGGACAGGGCCCGTCTCTGGGTGGCCCACGGCCGAGGCACTGATTCCGCAGCAGCCAGAACAGGATGGAATTCACACAACCTGCACAGACTGGGGAGGGGCTGCGTGTGCTGAAAGAACAGAGACCATCAACGGGAGAAAAACCCAGATGCAGAGCGTACAAGCAGCTGGCACGGTCAGGGCACCCTGGCCAGGCTGACGGCCACTGCGGGGGCACTGACGAGCGCCTGGCAGGGGACTTTAACCATTTTTAACCATTTATTTGATAGGCAGAGGGACATAAACAGAGAGGGAGAAACAGAAAAAGAGAGTGAGCGCTTCCATCCACTGGTTCACTCCCCAGATGGGCCAGGCTGAAGCTAGCAGCCGGGTATTCCATCCTGGCCTCCCACAGGGGTGGTAGGGCACCGAGCACTTGGGCCATCATCCGCTGCTTTCCCGGGTGCACTAGCACGAATCTGGATCGGAAGTAGAGTCGCCAAGACTTGAACTGGCGCTCTGGTGCGGGATGCCAGCATCGCAGGCAGCAGCCTAGCCCGCTGTGCCACAAGGACAGCCCCTGGCAGGCAGATTTTTAAGCCCCTGAGCTCTGTGAGCAAAAAGGCCCCTAACACCCAGCTATTTCCCCTCCTGAAAGAGAAGGGAGCAGACCCCCATGTGACACAGTCATCGGCTGAGGTTTCCATTGTCATCGTGTGACAGCTTAGACAGAGCTTGTGGGGAACGCAGGCGAATAATGAAAATCAAACAAGATCGTCTCAGAGCCAAGCTGCGCCAGTGCAACCATGCCCAGGCCACCGCAGAAAAGGATGATGGGTAGAAACTGAACAGAACCCCGGGGGAGGGGGCAGCATGTGCTGCGGTGCAGTGGGATAAGCCGCCACTCAGGACGCCCACACCCCACTTCTCCAGCCTCCCGCTGAGGGACCCAGGAGGGAGTAAATGATGGCTCAAGTACTCAGACCCCTGCCATCCATGCAGGAGACCCGGATGGAGCTCCTGGCTCCTGGTGTGAGCCTGGCCCAGCCCTGGCCATTGCGGTTACTTGGGGAGTGAACCAGCAGATGAAAGAGTTCAGTCTCTCCCTCTCTCTGCCGCTTTGCTTTCCAAAGAATAAGTCTTTACAAAAAAAAAAAAAAAAAGAAATGCAGGGACCCCTGAGCCAGCCTCAGGAGGCACGGGATGGGCTCCACCCTGCCGTGGGGGTCCTAGGATACACCAACGCCTCTGCCTGCAGCTCTGAGCCAGGCAGGCCTGGGCAGGAGCAGGAGGGGGCCGCGCCAGCACAGAGGACTGAAACGGCGTCCCTCACGCCACAAGGAACAGAGGCCTGCTCTGTGGGGGAGGAGACGGAGGGCTGGGCGGCATGGCTGTTCTCTGGGTCTGGGGGCAGTGCCAGCCAAGGTCTCCAGGGCAGGGGGAGAACACAAGAAGAGGCATCCACTTACTTTTCATGCGGGTGGTAACAGACAGAAACAGATTTTCCACGGACTTATTAAATCCTTTAAACTGACCAAGTTCCTGTAACTAAAACACAGACAGGAGAGAGAGTTACGCTTGACTGACTTCTATTTGCCCTGCAGTTTGCAGGCTGCCAGCCCCCAAACGCTGCCAGGTGTGTGTATGTGGGTACGTGCAGGTGTGGGCTGCATGAGGGCGAGGACGTGGGTGTGGGTGTGGGCGAGGGCGAGGGCGTGGGCACGGGTGTGCGTGTCTGGGCAGAGAGGGCACAGTGCGCCCAGAGCTAGTGTCCTCTTCACTCAGCATTTCTCCTCTGTATTTTGACCTCCTCATTAAAGGACAAGATGACAACGACCTCTTTTGATTGATGACTGACATTTCATTGGCTCCAAGGTTGTACTCTGCTTGTTTAGCCTCCTTTCTCCTAGGGCCCCTCCCCCACTCCAGGCAGAAAGGCTGCCGACATGGGGAGGCTGCGTGTGACACGGGGCCGAGGGGTGTTAAGGCACAAGGTGAGCAGCCGGGAGCCAAGCAGTTCTGCACCCCGAAGCCGGAGAGAGGAGGAAGGAGAGGAAGTAACAGAAAGGAGATCACTTCCCCCTCCAAGGCACACCCGTCCATCTGTCCGTCCATCCATCTGTCCATCTATCAGTCCATCTACCCAGTCATCCATCCATCCATCCATCTCTTCATCCATCCACCATCCATCCATCCAGTCATCTTCCCATCCACCCATCCATCCATCCACCCACCCACTCATCCACCCATTCACCCACCCACTGGTCCATCCATCCACCCACCCACCCACCCACTCGTCCATCCATCCACCCACCCATCCATCTACCCACCCACCCATCCATCTGTCCACCCACCCACCCGTCCATCCATCCACCCACCCATCCATCTACCCACCCACCCATCCATCTGTCCACCCACCCACTCATGGATCCATCCAGTCATATACCATTCATCAATCCACCCATCGAGTCACCCATCTGTCCACCTGCCCAACCATCTAATAAATATACTCTGAGCACACAGGTGTTAGAACAACTCCAGGGAATTTAAAATCTCTAGTCGAAAGTCGGGCAGGATTTCAATGGTCACCCTGGAGTCTCCATCGGAAAGGAGAAAAGAACGTACACACTAGCATCGGCACACACGCAGGTGCTCCCACAGATAAGACTGCTCCCTTTGGTTCACAGAATAATGAAGAGAACCAAGACCATATTTTTCCACGGTGCTTCATGGTTTCTGAGCACCAGCACAGACGTTATTTATGACTTCTCCCAACAGTCGTGGGAGGCAAGTTTGTCTAAACGTAATTATTTCCGGCTCTCGGTTGGGAAACCCAGGTAAGTCTCCCGAGATCACACAGCAAATGAGCATCTGTGGACGCAAACCAAGCTGGCCCACCCTGTGGTACAGCCCACACATGCTCACGTTCCACGGCACGCCCGCTCGCACACACCTATACCAGCCTGTGTCTCTCCTTGAACCCCAGAGATTCTCCACGTGCCGTGTGCACAGTTGGGGAAGAGTGCTGACAACATGACAAGGGTAGGAGAGGAGGCTGTGGGGGGTGGGGTGCAGGCAGAAGGGGGCTAGCTGGCAATGCAGATGGCCCATGGCCACCAGAGGCAGGTGGAAGGAGACTTCATGACCTGACTTCCGACCTCACATGTCCTGGGGTCCATGCCTCAGTGTCTATGACTCACTCTACCAAGTCCCACCCCTGTGCTAGCAGGCTCTCGGGCCAGCCTCTCAGTGCCCCCTCCCCAACACACACACACACACACACACACACACACTTCCTCTGCCCTGTGTCCCCCAGGGACTGCACAGGTGGATACGTTACCCTGCCAGGGCTGTCACCACACTGGCTTTCACTGAGAGGCGGCGGAGTCGGAGGAACCACAGAAATTTTGCTACTGAGAGAAAATACAGAAGTAGACACTCGTTATGAACGAGGTAGGTACCTGGTGTTACAAATCCAAGGTGTGTCACTGCTCCGTAACTCGGGTTTAAGCGTTTCCTTAACTGTCTCATGGTTTAGAAAAAGATCCAGTAGTCCTGCTTGCACTTGTTGCCCGAGGGCCACTGTTCCTGGCACGTGAACATGGCAATGAGGGGGTCACGCTGCCTGTGGTCTGGGCGTCCACACCATCGAGAGCCTGAAGCAGCCGGGAAGCCAGGGACCTGGCTTGCCCACCGGGCTGCTCCAGAACCTGACTCCCCACGCGGAGCCCCACGTGGACTCCTGCGTTCTCTGAGCTCAGACCACAGGGACAGAAGAGCCAGAGCCGCCGTGAAGACAGAAACCCACCACGAGAAGAACTGCAAGCTTGTGCTCAAAGCCTGGAAACCACCAGGAGGAAAAACGAGAGAGTTCCAGACCTGAGAAACCGCACAGTGGCAGTGGGGAACTTGTAGTGGTGCCGGTCATTCAATTCTACCAAGGTTCAGTCCACAAACACCCCTCAGGTACCCGGCACTGCATGTGGTGTTGCAGACAATGAAATGTCATGGAATTACAGTCAAAAAAATTTCATTTGGGGAAACATGCAACAGTGCAAGAGAGTTTAAGGAACATAACAGAAGGTTTAGTGAAAAAAGACCACACTAGCTAGAAGCCTTCTTAGAAGAAGCCTCTGTCTGAACCTTTTCCAGGCTCTTTATCATTAAACCAAAAAAAAAAAAAAAAAAAAGATGCATTCCAGAGTAGTGACATCTGAAAGTCAAGAGATCCCTTCAGAGCTTGGGGCTCCTGTGGCCGCCCGGGGTGAGGACACCCTGTCCCAGCACTCACCTGGGATGCTGATAAGATTGCAGGAGCCTGGCCCCAGCTGTCTGGTGTTTGCCTGCAGGACACATCAATAAAGGTCATTCATTAGCAGGACTATAAGGTAGGTGAGGCAAACACAGGAAGTAATAAGTTACATTTGTTTCTTATATCACTTGTAATTAACAGAGAGATCGCTGGGAGCTGATAGAAACACTGGGACATTAGACTCCGGGTGATGCTTGTACGATTCTACAAATTTACTAAAAATCACTGAATCTGATACGTAAGAAGGGAGGATTTCACGTTTTAGGAACTACATTTCCACACACAGAGAGTGTGCTTTTACTAAAAGTGGATGTTGCATGAGATTTGCTAAATCGGGAGAATTTGAAAAACGGCTCAAGCCTCCGGCTCCCAGTTGGAAACGTTCATAACTGCATGAAATGTCCCCACAAACACTCCTCGTGACGGAGATTAAATTAATCTTGAAAAATGTAATCTGCTTATTTCTAGTTACAGTGGCTGATAATTCCCCAAACAAGGCTGCGTGTGTGTCCTTTGTGTGTCAAGGCAAAACGGCTTTCACACCAGGCCTAGACGCCAGCAGTCCCACTGCGTGTCCTTCCAGGGGCGGCTGGGAAGGGGCCCCAGGGCTGCGCCCTCAGGGAGCCTCCTCTGCCCCACACGGCTGCGGCTGCAGCACACCTGCCATGCACCTGGCTGGCACAGGGCACTTCCCAAAGTTCCTGGGAAAATGGAATTAAAACCTAAGTTTATTCTGGTGCAAAAAAATCTAAATCCATGCTTATGCTCTTCCAGGAACTTTTTGGAGACCACCACATATGCACAGATTTCCAAATTTTTTGCACCAAATTACTAGCTTATCTTTTAATTCCACTGTCCATGAACTTGTCGAAATACCCTTGCTGAGACAGACTTAGCTATTAGTGTTTCCCAAACACACACCGACAACTGGGGTATTTCTAAACATCCCCACTGTAAGCGGGGATGGGCTCCCAGGTCAGGGGTCAGCCCCAGAGGTCAAGGGTCGTGGCCTCAGGGTGGGCGGGACCCTCCAGGTCCCATCTCACGGTTGGGCCTCCCTGCCCGCTGGTGCTTCCCGGGGCCCACCACGGGGGTCCCCACATTCTCACCCGAGCCCGAACCGCCCACAATGGCGGGCACGCGCCCGTGACGCGGGAGCCCGCCTCGCCACGAGTGGATGACGGGGGTGAGAAAACAAATACGGACCCCGAGTGTCCAGCCTGGCTTGGGGCGAAACCAGAACCCCAGCAGCCAGATGCCGGGCCCCGGGAGGCTGGGGCGAGCCCAGGCCTGGCACGGCCCCCAAAGCGACGCTGTCTCCGCCACCCCAACCCGCGCGTGCCGCCGAAGCCCAGGCCCCACGCGACCCCGGGGCCCTGTCCGGGTCAGTCCCCCCACACCTGGACCCCGACCGTCTCAGCCCCGAAGATGGCGACTCCGGCAGGTGGACCTCACAGCGTCCAGGAGCCTCCGCCCCTCGCCCGGGGCCCAGGACGGCTCTCTGGCTCCCCCTGCCGGCCTCCGGAGGTGGGCGCAGGGCCAGGGGGACCTCTAGAACAGCGTGGGTGGAAATGGTTCACCATAAAAAGTGAGACCGCGACCATCTAGAGGGCTGGGCGCTGGCCTGGGTGGGAGCGGCCCGAAGGTGGGGGGCCAGCACCCTCCTCTGCCCCGCCCTGCCTCCCCCCACCCAGCCCAGCCCAGCCCAGCGCAGACAGGCACCTGCCGTTCCTTGCTCTGAGCCTGCTGCCTCTGTGCTGTTAGGGACTCAGCTCTGTGCCCTAGGAAGAGCTGTTAGCTCCGAGCTCCGGTCAGTCCTAGAGGCACATTTCTTGCAGGTCAAGTCAAGATGAGGTCATTAGGATAAGCCCTGAAAGTCCTGTTCCAAGGACCAGTGTCCTCCTAAAATGAGGAGAGCTGGACCCAGAGAGGCACACGGAGGGTGGCCCTGTGCAGATGGAGGAGCACCCGGAACTCCAGGAGCTGGGAGAGGCCAGGAGGGGTCCTTCCCAGGGCCAGGAGAGGAGGGGAAGGCTCGCTTTGGACCTCCCTCTCCAGCACCGTGAGGCAGGCGCTGGCTGAAGCTGCCTACCCTACGCGACTTGGTCCACGGCGCTTTCTACGGGCTTAAGGACAGGGATTTCTGTGCACGCTGGCATGGAAGCGCCTGGGGCTGCTGCATCAGCTGTGCACGGGGCACTTCACAAAGTCCACGGCGGCCAGCGTAGCGAGGAAAGCTGCCGTCTGCAACGCAGGCATTCCACACAGGTGCCAGTTCGTGTCCCGCTGCTCCGCCCCCGATACAGCTCCTACTGATGCACCTGGGAAAGCAACAGCAGATGGCACAAGTCCTCGGGCCCCTGCCACCCGTGGGAGACCCAGAAGCAGCTCCTGGCTCCTGGCTTCTGGCTGGTCCAGCCCTGGCCACTGTGGTCATCTGGAGAGTGAACCAGCAAATGGAAAATCTCTCTCTCTCTCTCTCTCTGTGTCTTTCTCTCCCTGCAATTCTGCCTTTCAAATAATAAATCTTGTGTCCAAATGTTTTAAAATTTGTGCATAGGATTTCATAATATACATTTCCATGAACTTTTTGAACATTCCTCATGCATGGATTTCAAAATTTTTGATGCCAAAATAAACCTCTCATATTATTATTTACGTGAGAGACAGGGCAAGGTCCCGTCCGCTGGTTCACTCCCCAAATGCTTGCGATAACCAGGTGTGGGCCCGACCAGATCCAGGAGCTGGGCTCTTCATCTGAGTCTCCCTCATGGGTCGGGACCCCAGTCACCTGCACATCACTGCTGCCTCCCAGGGACTGCATTAGTGGAGCTGGAGTCAAGAGCCAGAGCCTGGAATGAAATCCAGACACTGCGTAGGAGACAGGACATCCGAACTGCTGGACTAGACGTCCACTCCTGTCTTCTAGTCCACTTCTGCCATGAAGTCCCCGCCACATGTCCACCTCCTCCCTGGGATCATGAACTATTTTTTTTTTTTTAGTTTTTTTTTTTTTATTATTATTTAAAATAGAGTTACAATGAGAGGGAGACAGATTTGTCATCTGTTCACTCCCCAAATGACAGCAATGGCCAGGGCTGCTCCAGGCTGAAGTCAGGTACCTGGAACTCCATTCGAGTATCCCAAGGTGCTGGACTGGCAGTGGAGCAGCCGGGACTCAAGTGGGTGCCCGTCAGGGATGCCGGCATCCTAGGTAGCAGCTTCACCTGCTGCACCACTCTGCGGGCCCCTGGAGGGTCACCTTTTTGAGGTCATGGGCCTTGTCTTACACATCTTGGTGTTCCCCAGGACAGAACCCAGAAGCAAGCTTACCCTGAAGGACACGATGCTATAAACACAGCATCAATAGAGCCAAATCCAGCCATGCCCTGTTCCTGCTGCCAGGCCACCAGCAAAGACTGACAGGCACCGCCCAGGCACGCTAGAGCCACCCCACCCCTTACCGTCCCCGGAGACTGACAGAAGTGCACCAGCAAGTTGCCCCTCACCTGCCCAGGCAGGTGAGAGTGACCCCGCCCCCGCGCCAGACTGACAGGTGCACAGAGAGGCGCTCAGCCTCTGCTGCCACGTGAGCTGTGTCCACGTGAGCCACGTGGCCTGTGGCTCGCTGGAGTAGCCCCACCCTTGCTCAGCTCATGGAGACGTCTGGCGCCATTATACCTCCGATGTGTGCACGCTGCACCACACCTGCCCAGGCCCCCTGAAGTAGCCACACGGCGGCATCCCACCCCCACTTCTTATGCACCATACCCTTTTGGATCACTCAAGTATCCTCACCCTCACGTGGCCCGTGGTGACAGGCTCTCTGATCTACTGCTCTCTGCACCACACCCAAAGACTATAGGGAGAACACACCGTGGCATCCCACTGGAAGAAAGCCAAAGTAGCCACCAAACACACTCTGACACATCACCAGGAAAAACTAACTCTGCCTGTCAAAAAATAAATAAATAAATAGGCCAGCGCCGTGGCTCACTAGGCTAATCCTCCACCTTGTGGCGCCGGCACACCAGGTTCTAGTCCCGGATGGGGCGCCGGATTCTGTCCTGGTTGCTCCTCTTCCAGTCCAGCTCTCTGCTGTGGCCCGGGAGTGCAGTGGAGGATGGCCCAAGTGCTTGGGCCCTGCACCCCATGGGAGACCAGGAGAAGCACCTGGCTCCTGCCATCGGATCAGCGCGGTGCGCCGGCCGCAGCGTGCCAGCCGGGGCGGCCATTGGAGGGTGAACCAATGGCAAAGGAAGACCTTTCTCTCTGTCTCTCTCTCTCTCACTGTACACTCTGCCTGTCAAAAAAATAAAAAATAAATAAAAATTAAAAAACATAAAAATATCTGAACTCAAAATGTCCCAGTTTGGAGGGAAAAAAAGAGTGAAGACAGACTGAACCCTTGGGATATCATTAATGAGCACATATTCAAACTCCGGGCTTTCTGAAAGCGAAGGAAAAGGCAAAGTCATAGAAACCTTATTGAAATGTCCCAATCCTGGGAAAGATGTGGACATCCAGGTATAGGAGGTCTGTCGGACCCCAAGTGACCCTGAGAATCTGCTCCGCACAGCATGTGAGGGGACTTCAAAGAGTTCACGGGAAAACGGAATTAAAAGGCAAACGTTCATGGAAGTTCTGAAGTATTCTCGTATTGCAGTCAAACTGACAAAGGGCTAAGAGGGAGAGTTCTGAAAACCGCAAGAAAAATGTGCCACATGTGCCAGACAGACTTAGGGAACTCTCATTAGAATAACTGATTTTTTTTTTTTTTGACAGGCAGAGTGGACAGTGAGAGAGAGAGACAGAGAGAAAGGTCTTCCTTTTGTCGTTGGTTCACCCTCCAATGGCCGCCGTGGCCGGTGCGCTGCGGCCGGCGCACTGCGCTGATCCGATGGCAGGAGCCAGGTGCTTCTCCTGGTATCCCATGGGGTGCAGGGCCCAAGCACCTGGGCCATCCTCCACTGCACTCCCGGGCCACAGCAGAGAGCTGGCTTGGAAGAGGGGCAACCGGGACAGAATCCGGCGCCCCGACCGGGACTAGAACCCGGTGTGCCAGCGCCGCAAGGCGGAGGATTAGCCTAGTGAGCCGCAGCGCTGGCAGAATAACTGATTTCTCAGCAGCGACCTTGCAGGCCAGAGGGAACAACGCGACACATTCCAGTGTCTGCAGAAAATGACTGGCAGCCAACACCAGACACAGCAAAGCTGATCTTCACAAACGAAGGCCAAATCATGGCTTTAGAGGACAAAACTAAGGGACTTCATCCCCACCAGACCAGCCCTACAGAAGCCGTCAAGGGAGCTGTATTTCAGAAGTAAAAGAAGGGTAACCCCCATGAGCCCACCAGAGCAGCAGGTGCATAGGAGGGAAGTCGAGAATACTCACACCTCGTCAGCACAGCAAGCCACCAAGTCAGACTGAGTCTACGTGGACTACATTAAAAGGTACAGACTGGCGGGGCCGCGCTGTGGCGTAGTAGGCTAAGCCTCTGTCTGCGGTGCCGGTATCCCACATGGATGCCGGTTTGTGTCCCGGCTGCTTCTCTTCCGATCTGGCTCTCTGCTATGGCCTCGGAAAAGCAGCAGAAGATGGCCCAAGTGCTCAGGCCCCGGCACCCACGTGGGAGACCCAGAAGAAGCTCCTGGCTCCTGGCTTCGGATCAGACAGTTCTGGTCAATGCATCCATTTGGAGAGTGAACCATCTGATGGAAGACCTTTCTCTGTGTCTCTGCCTCTCTCTGTCTGTAACTCTCTCTCTCAAATAAATCAATCTTTAAAAAAAAAATACAGACTGGATGAATGGATTCAAAAACAAAATCCAATGATAATGCAAATAAGAAACTCACTTCACCAGTAAAGACGCGTGCAGACTGAGTGTAAAAGAATGGGAAAAGACATTCCACAGAAGTGAGAACCAAAATCGAGCAGGAGTAGTTATATCAGAAAAAACGGACTTTAAGATAAAAACTGTAAAGGGAAAAAAGAAAGTCACTATATAGTGATCAGAGAATCAATTAAATAAGAAGATATAATTAGGGGCCAGCATTGTGGCCTAATGGGGTAAGCCACCACCTACAACACAAGCACGCCACATGGCAATGATTCAAATCCCAGCTGCCACTTGGATCCAGCTCCCTGCTAGTGCACCTGGGAAAGCAGCGGGAGAGGCCCAAGTGCTTGGGCCCCTGCACCCACGTGGGAGACCCGGATGAAACTCCCAGCTCCTGGTTTCAGCCTGGCCTAGCCTGGCTGTCACGGCCATTTAGGGAGTGAAGCAGCAGATGGAAGTTATTCATTCTCTCTCTCGCTCTCGCTCTCTCTCTCTCTCTCCCCCCCCCCCACACACTTTTTCTCCTTCCTTCTCTAATTCTTTCAAATAAATGTTTTTTTAAAAAAGATAATTATTTTAAATGTGTATATATATACCTAATGTCATTGGATCCAACATTATAAAAAAATTAAATCTAATGGGACAGATAGACTCCAATACAATAACAGTGGGAAATTTCTAAATTTTTTAAATTTTTTATTTTTTTTATTTCACAGGTAGAGTTACAGACAGTAAGAGAGAGAGACAGAGAGAAAGGTCTTCCCTCTGCTGGTTCACTCCTCAGATGGCTGCCACGAAACCAGGAGCCAGGTGCTTCTCCTGGTCTCCCATGCGGGTGCAGGGCCCAAGCATGTGGGCCATCCTCCACTGCCCTCCCAGTCCACAGCAGAGAGCTGGACTGGAAGAGGAGCAGCCAGGACCAGAACCCGGCGCTCATATGGGATGCCGGCGCCGCAGGCGGAGGATTAACAAGTGAGCCACGGCGCCGGCCCAACAGTGGGAAATTTCAATGCCCCCCTTTCGTCGATGGACAGATCATCCAGACCAAAAACATCAACCAAGAAATAACAGAATCCAACTATATTGCACACCAAAAGGACCTAACAGATATATTTACATTATATTTTACCCAACATCTTACCCAACAGCTTTAGAATTCATATCCTTGTTAGGCCACAACAGACCTCAATGAATTTTAAAAAATTAAAATCCTATCATGTATCTTTTCTGACCACAATGGAATAAAATTATATATGAGGAGCCAGCACTGTGGCATAGTAGGCTAAGCTTCCACCTGTGGTGTTAGCATCCCACGTGGGTGCCAGATCATGTCCCAGCTGCTCCTCTTCAGATCCAGCTTCCTGCTAAAGGCCTGCAAAAGCAGTGGAAAAAGACCCAAGTGGTAGGGTCCCTGCTCCCATA
Source organism: Oryctolagus cuniculus (assembly GCF_964237555.1). Classification (NCBI taxonomy): domain Eukaryota; kingdom Metazoa; phylum Chordata; class Mammalia; order Lagomorpha; family Leporidae; genus Oryctolagus; species Oryctolagus cuniculus. Next base: position 9,157,069 of record NC_091436.1, read on the forward strand.
GGGGAGACCCAGAGGAAGCTCCTGGCTCCAGATCAGCCCATCTCCAGCTGTTGTAGCCATTTGGGGAGTGAACCAGTGGATGGAAGACCTTTCTCTCTGTCTTTCCCTCTCTGTGTCTGTAACTCTACCTCTCAAATAAATAAATCTTTAAAATAAAATAATTAATCAACACAAAAGAGACTTTAGAAATATACGCACATTGAACAGTATACTACTGAACACTGGGTCATAGAAGAAATTGAGGAACCGGCGCTATGGTGTAGCCGGTAAAGCTGCCGCCTGCAGTGCCGGCATCCCATATGGGTGCCAGTTCCAGTCCCGGCTGCTCCTCTTCCGATCCAGCTCTCTGCTATGGCCTGGGATAGCAGCAGAAGATGACCCAAGTCCTTGGGCCCCTGCACCTGCATGGGAGACCTGGAGGAAGCTCCTGGCTTTGGACTGGCGCAGCTCCGGCCGTTGTGGCCATCTGGGGAGGGAACCAGCGGGTGGAAGACCTCTCTCTCTGTTTACAATGGCTATTTTCACATTGCTACCCAATTTTCTGTCTTCAATGTGTCTTCAGTCATTGCATGTTTCTCTTTGCTTCTTCAGTGGCTACACATATGTGCTGGTTATGTGTGTGTGCCAATGTACACACACATATGTAAATACGTACATATCTACCTACCTACCTATCAAACTGACAGCAACACAAGCAAATGAAGTCAAGGACCTGCTTTGGAAAGACGTTCTAGAAACCCAGGGCGGAAGCCGCAAGTCGGAAGGTCAGGTCTCACTCCACCCCGTGAACTGTGAACTCCGACTTGACCACCTCCGCCCCAGCCGGTGCAAAGAGACGAGTCTCCGAGTCTCGTCAGGGCGCGACAAGCAATCCAGTCTGCCGGGGAAACCAGCCCTTTGCCCTCCTGCTTTTGTCTGTCCTCTGAAGGAAGGGAGTCAGAAAATACCCAAGAGGAAGAAGCCACTTTTTTTTTTTTTTTTTTTGAACAATCAGACAAAAGCACATCAGCATTTTCTATCTTGAAAACACCCATGGCTGCACACAGACGCGGTCCCGGGAGAGCGCAGGTGCAGGTACAGGCGGGGGTCGGACTCACAGTATCCTCCTGCTGAGCTGCAGGGGCGGGGCCTCCGCTGAGCAAGCCCGTCCCCGGGCAGTCAGCCCCGTGGTGACCGCCCCCTACTCCTTTGGTCCATGAGCCCACGCGTTGCAAGCCCGCACAGAGGCAGCCTGACGCTGTTCTCACAGCCACGTGGTCGGCCCAGCCGTGGCCGAGCCATACATGTGGAAGGGTAGAACCCTGACCAGCTGCCTGGAGAGTGATTCACACCGAGTGGAGTGGGGGGGGGGGGGCAAGGGTTAGTCTCCATCATGGTTATCAGAACCGATAACCGCCCCAGTCAGCTATATGATGAATGAGCGACAGCGTTATCAGAGGCTACGTTAAGGCCCTCCCTCCCTAAATCATGTTATTTCCCCAATTATTAACAACACAGCGGAGCCGGCTTTGTGGCCAGCAGGCTAAGCTGTGGCTCGCATCCCATGGGAGTCCTGGCCGCTCCACTTCCGATTCAGTTCCCTGCTGTTGAGCCTCAGGAGACAACAGAAAATGGCCCAAGTGCTTGTTGTGGGCCCTGCCGACAACACGGGAGACCCTGAGAGCCCCTGGCTCCTGGCGTTGGCCTTGGCATGGCCATGGCAGCGATGTGGGGAGCGAACCAGCAGATGGAAGATCTGTCCCTCTCTGTCACTCTGCCTTTCAAATAAATAAATCTTTTTTAAAAAATCAAAACTTATATCAAAAAAGAATGAAAATCCGAGATTATTTTTAAATGTAGACATTTTTAATTTAGAGGAGTATTAGTATTGTCATCTTTCTGCTTTTAAGGTTGAATATCAAGCAATAAAACGTCCCAGCTGGGGGTGGCGTTTGCACAGCTGTGGGGAGCAATCTGGACTAGACTAAGTTACTCGAATTAGGACTTATTCTATGCATCTGCTCTCCCACAATATGGCGCTGGGAGAGAAGTAAACAGCTTCCGCACAGCTGCCTCCAGTTCAACTAATAAACTGTAGGACTTGCTCCTGATTGGAGGAGAGCAGCGTACTCGGCGTGTGGGCAGCCGAGTTGGGATTGGCGGAGGAGGACTATAAAGGAGGAGAGAGACGGCATGCACCAGGAACATCTATGGGGAACATCTAAGGGAACCTGTGCAGCCCCCGAGAAAGCCGGCCGGCGGTGTGCCGCTCCCCTGCGGAAGTGGGGAATGCGGCCAGGGGGAACTGCCCTTCCACGGAGGTGGAAGGGATAGTAGCCAACCCGGGAAGAACCAGCAGCAAACCCGGGGAGGGCCGAGCAGACGAAAGAACAGCGCAGGGTTCAGTGTTGCTCCTCCACGAAGAGGGGGAGCGACATAATGGTGCCGTGACTCGGATAGGAAACCTAGGACGGATAGAAAACTTAGGAAGGAAGAAACGTGACTCGGATAGGAAACCTAGGACGGATAAAAAACTTAGGAGGGAAGAAACGGGAAGAACTAGGGAAAATATCGGAGAGAGAAACTAGCAAACAGCCTAGGGAAAATATCGGAGAGAGAAACTAGCAAACAGCCTAGGGAAAAGCCGGACGAAAAAGGAGCCGGAAGAAGCTATTGAAAGCCTAGGCATAGACTCGGATACGGACTACGGGGGGAAGCTGGGAGAAATCTTTAAGGTCGAAAGCGAAAGTGAAAGCTAGAACAAACAGACTCGGATGCGGACTGTGGGGAGAGGCCAGGAGAAATGAGGGAGGAATATTGTTGGAGGAAAGCTTGGGGAAACATACCGGGTAGAGAAAAATGTTAGGGAAATTGAAGCCGCGGGGGGCAGGCCAAGGCGGAAACGAAAGCCACTTTGGGGTTCTCAGGTTAGCCCGGGAATAGGGGGCGAAAAGTTGAAACCAGAAGCTGAGACGTAAGCCAGATTGGGATCCGTCTGATTAGCCCGGGGAGCAAAGGACGGGAAGCCAAATCGTGGGGCGGAGACGTACGCTGGGTTGAATTCGCCAGGCTAGCCCGGGGAACTTGGATTGAATGCTAGTGGTGGAGACACAAGCTACGCTGTGTTACTCGCGGAAGCCGCCGCGTGCAGAGAGAGCACGGGGCGTGAGTAGATAGGGAACGGGGCTGGCGTAGGCCGTGGTTCAGACGCGAAAGGGTTAGGCGTGGAGACCGCGGAGCGCGCGAAGCCGAGCCGCGCAAAGCCGGGAAGCTGCGCAGATGAGAGAGGCGCGCGGGCTGAAGCGGCGCAGAGCCGGGAACCCGCCGGCGGGGCGAGGTGCCGGGAAGCTGCGGGGATAAGAGAAACAGAAGTTTTAGAAGTAAAGTGAGAGAAATAGGAATGCTGGAAGATAGAAGTAAAATGGGAGAAATAGGAATGCCCGGAGATAGAGAAATAGAGAGAAATAAGGCCTCCCCTCAACATGCCAATTAGAAGGCTTGGATTCGGTCTGCCTAATCAAGTGAGGCGATGAGCACCTGCGGGCAGCTAGCAGCTTATGCGCCACAGGTCACCGAAGACAGGCACGAATTAACATCAGTAAGGCTTCCCCACAATACAACAATATTAAGCTTGGATTCGGTCTGCCTGATTTAAGGCGGTAAGCGCCAGCGAGCAGCTCGACCAGAGTGTGAGCTGCAGGTCACCGAAGATAGGCACAAACCAACACTAATAAGTCTCCCCCACAAAAGGCAATGAGAAGGCTTGGATTCGGTTTGCCTGATAGAGCTTGTAAGCCCCTGCAGGCTCGACCAGAGAATGCGCTGCAGGGCACCGAACACAGGCACGCATCAGCGCCTAAAAACCTCCTCATAACATGGCGAAGAGAGGACCCGGATTCGGTTTGCCTGATAGGACTTTTAAGAACCTGTGGCAACTCTAGCAAGTAGAGCAGAGTGTGTGCCGCGGGACACCGAAGACAGGCGCGTATCAACGCTAAAAAATAAAAAGAAAGGGGGATCTGTGGGGAGCAATCTGGACTAGACTAAGTTACTCGAATTAGGACTTATTCTATGCATCTGCTCTCCCACAATATGGCGCTGGGAGAGAAGTAAACAGCTTCCGCACAGCTGCCTCCAGTTCAACTAATAAACTGTAGGACTTGCTCCTGATTGGAGGAGAGCAGCGTACTCGGCGTGTGGGCAGCCGAGTTGGGATTGGCGGAGGAGGACTATAAAGGAGGAGAGAGACGGCATGCACCAGGAACATCTATGGGGAACATCTAAGGGAACCTGTGCAGCCCCCGAGAAAGCCGGCCGGCGGTGTGCCGCTCCCCTGCGGAAGTGGGGAATGCGGCCAGGGGGAACTGCCCTTCCACGGAGGTGGAAGGGATAGTAGCCAACCCGGGAAGAACCAGCAGCAAACCCGGGGAGGGCCGAGCAGACGAAAGAACAGCGCAGGGTTCAGTGTTGCTCCTCCACGAAGAGGGGGAGCGACACACAGCTGTCAGCCTTCCACCCGGGGGCGCTCATCCCATACCTAACAGCCCAGTTCCAGTCCTGGCTCCTCCCCTTCCAATCCAGCTTCCTGCTAGCATGCACCCGCGGAGGTGGCAGGCGATGGCTCAACTACTTGGGTCCCTGCCACCATTTGAAAGACTTAGCTTGAGTTTTGTTACAGTGGTGCTTGCATTGCACCATAAATCTTTTCACATATGTATCCATTTCTATAACAGATTCAGTTCTTGACTCCTGGCTTCAGCCTGGCCCCAGCCCAGCTTTTGCCAGCATTTGGGGAGTGAACCACTGTACGGGAAATCTGTCTGTCTCCGTCTCCCTCCCTCTCTTTTTTTCTCCCCTTTCCTCCCACTACCTCTGTGTCCTTTCAAATAAATAAAATTTTTAAACATCATATTTTTTTTAAAAAAGTACATGCATTTACAGGGAAGTGCCAAAAGAGGGCGCCACCTTTTTAGGTTTAGCAGAAGCCAAAAGAGTAGTGATTTTCAGGGTTATTAGTAATCTAGAAATTTCCATAATAATGATTCATTAACCTTGCTCCTTTACCAGTGACTCTGAGATCTAAAGTGCCTCCAAGGAACTCCCTGAGGGCCCCTCCCCCAGCCCCTCTGAATCCAAGGCTCCGAGAGGGAAGCTGAGAACTTTGAACTTGAAGCAGCTTCCAGCTGACCCTGGTGCAGGGCTCCCCGGGACCACGCTGAAAACACAAGTCCTTGCATTGTGGCTTGGCCGGTAAAGCCTCCGCCTGCAGTGCCAGCATCCCACAAGGTGCAGGTTCCAGTCTCGGCTGCTCCACTTCCAACCCTGCTCCCTGCTAATGGCTTGGAAAACAGTGGAGGATGGCTCAAGTGCTTGGGCCCCTGCCACCCACATGGGAGACTCAGGTGAAGCGCCCGGCTCCTGGCTTTAGCCTGGCCCAGCCTGGCCATTGCAGCCATTTGGGGAGTGAACCACCAGATGGAAGGTGTCTCTCTCTCTAACTCTGCCTTTCATATAAACAATCTTTTTAAAATTTTAAGAAATCTACGTATGCAGACACGTGCACAGTTCTACAGTGAGCATGCATCACTTCTACAGTTAGAATATGTGAAAGGAGAAGAGGGGCAGCGCTGTGGTACAGCAGGTTAATGCCCCGCCTGCAGTGCCGGCATCCCATGTGGGCGCAGGTTCGAGTCCTTGCTGCTCCACTTCTGATCCAGTTCCCTGCTAATGCACCCAAGAAAGCAGCAGAGGATGGCTCAGGTCCTTGGGCCCCTGCACCCACGTGGGAGACCCAAAAGAAGCTCCTGGCTCCGAATCTGCTCAGCTCTGGCCATTGTAGCCATTTGGGGAGTGAACCAGTGGATGGAAGACTTCTGTGTGTGTGTGTGTCTACCTCTCTGTGTAATTGTCTTTCAAATAAATAAAATAAATCTTCAGGTGGTGGGGGGGAGAAGCTGCCTCTGCTCAGGTGACAAAGGCAGGGGGAGCGGGGCCCACCCAGAGCCGTAGCTCAGCAGGGGGGCGAAAGGCGGAGGGAAGCCCTAGGCAGGCAGAGACGTCAGGTCTGCCAACTGATTGGATTAGGTATGGATGAAGAGGAGGGAGACAGGCTCGTGCACTGGGAGATGGAGGGAACGGAGCCAGCATTCCCTGGGATCCCTGGCTCGGCCTCCAAATCCGCCCCGGTGCTGGCTGCCTCCCGACAGCCACGCGCTGGCCGAGTCCCTCTGGCCAGGGCTGCAGCGCCTGCGTGGCCAATGGCACGTTGCTGAGATGGCAGTGGATGGCTGCTTTTAATTCTTTTGAAATATATATTTTAAAGGCAGAGTTACAGAGAAAGAGAGAGGGAGAGGCAGGGTGCTCTCCCACCTGCTGGTTCACTCCCCAAATGGCCATGACGGCCGGGACTGGGCAGGCTAAAGCAGGAGTCTGGAACTCCATCTGCATTCCCATATGGGAGACAGGGCTCTAAGTACTTGAGCCATCCCTGCTGCTTTCCCTTGCACATTAGGAGGAAGCTGGGCTGTGAGCAGAGCAGCCAGGACTTGAACTGGCAGTCCCATATGGGATGCCAGCATCACAGGCGGTGGCCTGGCCTGCTGTGCCGCAATGCCAGCCCGGGGTGTGACGGCTAAGCCAGGCCACCCACAAACAGTGTGGCAGGGCCCCGCCCTTCTCTTACTCTCCAATCGCTTGCCTGGGGGAAGGCAGTCACCCTGTGGAGAAGTCCACACAGCAGGAGACCGTGTCTTGGGCCGATACTGCAACATCTGGCCAGGTGCACGACTCCGCTCCAACACAGCAGAGCCTCGAGCCTCATATGACAGAACGACACAAAATAACCTCAACTGCTGCAAGCCGCTAAGTTTAGGGGGACTCATTACCAGCCACAGGTATCTGGGGTGCAGAAAGAGCATAGGTTTCAGCCGTCTTGGACCCTTTCCTGGCTGGAATCACTGTCTGCTATTTTAGCTTCCACTTTGGATGCAGGGGGCTGGAAAAAGCCTTGTTTACATCATTGCAATGGGGACACTGGAGAATATGTCAACCATACTTCTTCTCTTTTAAAAGATTATTTATTTGAAAGGCAGAACAACAGAGAGTGGGTGGCAGAGAGAGAGAGAGAAAGAGAGAGATCTTCCATCCAGTGGTTCACTCCCCAGGTGCCCACAACACCCACATCTGGGCAAAGCTGAAGCCAGAACCCTGGAACCCAAAACTCAACCCAGGCCTCCCATGTGTGTCAGGAGCCCAAGCACTTGGGCCATCTTCTTCTGCCTCCCCAGGCTCATCAGCAAGGAGCTGCATGGGAAGTGGAGCAGCCGGGACTCAAACTGTCACTCCAATAAGGGATGCGGCACCCCAGCATTAACTCCTCTTAACACAGCCCAGGGCTGAGGCTGTGGTGGGCTCCCTGCTAGGGTGCAGGGGGGCTGCTGGAGAGAGCTCAAGGACGGAGGTCCATTCCTTCCTGTTCCCCTCCTGCCCAGTCCATAGCAACTCACTAGGCCTGGGATGGTATTGCTTCCCATGGTGCGTGTCTGCTTCCCTTGCGGCTCACTCTTGCCTCTCCAGTCCTGTGTAACCCCTACATCGAAGCCTCAGTGAGTAACCACGCGATTCCTGTGTGCCTGACCTGCCTTTCGGCGACAGCACAGGTCAGTTTACATGTCCAGGGGTTGCCGCAGGCTCCCCTTTAGGGCCCCGAATGGAGGCAGGGCACCTCCCGATGAGCTCTGGAAGCCTTCCTCAGCTGGCCCCCAGAACCCGTCCTGACCACCTGCTGCAAACCTCACCCCGCCAGGCCTGCCTCCTCTCCCCCAGGCTGGCTTCTCCCTCCACCCAGGCCTCCCGAGCCCGACTCTGCCGAACGAGAAGAGCGAGACAACGAGACAGCTCAGCAACACAGACTGTTGGAGGTGGGCAGGCTCTGGGGTTTCAGGGTGTGCGCGCGCGTGTGTGTGCATGTGCGTGTGTGTGCGTGTGTGTACATGTGTGTGTGTGCATGTGTGTGTGTGCACGCGTTTTACATCTTAAGTGAAACAGAAGGGTTCATGCTTAGGCTGAATTTCCTCCCAATTTTTTGTCTGAAATTTCCCTTCCTGTGGAGTTGCTGGACAGAGAGCTTCAAGGTGTCAGCTTTCTCTTTCCTCCTCCCCTCCTTATTGCAAGTGAAGCACCACGGTAACCTCTGCTACTCACGCGCAAGACAAGGCGCTGCAAGGACATGAGATGGTAAAGTGCAGGAACACACTCGCTCACACTGTGCACACTCTCACACCCATGCACACAGACACACACACACGTGTACACACACATGCTCACGTCATGCACACGTGCTCACACCTATGTGCATGCAGGTACGCATGTTCACACCATGCACGCTTGTACACAGGCACACACACGTTCACACCCATGTATATGTAAGCATACACACTGATACCCATACATATATGCATGCTCACACGTGTACTCTAACCCCCATGCTCACACAGTGCACACTCTCACATCTGTGCACACATGCAGACACACACACCTGTGCACACTATCACATCCCTACACACACTCACCCTTGTGGACATGCACACATGTTCACACCCATGTATATGTAAGCATACACACTGACACCCATACATATATGCATGCTCACACGTGTACTCTAACCCCCATGCTCACACAGTGCACACTTTCACACACACGTGCACACTTTTACACACATATGTACACAGAGGCACATTCTCACATCTGTGCACACATGCACACACACTCACAGCTGTGCACACTATCACATCCCTACACACACTCACCCTTGTGGACATGCACACATGTTCACGCCCATGTATATGCCTGTACACAAACTGATACCCATACACATATGCATGCCCACATGTGTATTCTAACTCCCATACTCACACAGTGCACACTTTCACACACATGTGCACACTTGCACACACATATGTACACAGAGGCACATTCTCACATCTGTGCACACATGCACACACACTCACAGCTGTGCACACTATCACATCCCTACACACTCACCCTTGTGTACATGCCCTCATGTTCACACATACATTCATGCCTACACATACACGTAGATGCATGTGCGCACACACACCACACACGTTCATACACACACACATGCCCTGCCTTGGAAACGGATTCGCCTAACTGGAGTAATGGTGCTAACATTTCCAAGGACACGGGACACATCTTCAGTGAGTCAGTGTTGAGAAAGCTCGGGAATGCCATCTGCTACAGTGTTAGCATTTCTGAACCAGGAATTTGAGTGAAAGGAGGCGGGGTCATCTACCACCTAAAGAAGGCCCCAGAATACCGACACAAGAGTATTTTGGCCAGCATGGTGGTGCAGTGGGTTAAGCCACCGCTTGCAACATCACATCCCGAAAGGGTGCTGGCTTGAGCCCTGGATGTTCCACTTCCAATCCAGCTCCCTGCTAATGCCTGGGAAAGCGGCAGAAGAGCCAAGTGCTTGGGCCCCTGCCACCCACATAGGAGATCCAGATGGAGTTGTAGCCTCCTAGCTTCTGCCTGCCAACCCTGGCCATTACAACCATTTGAGTAGAAGTGCATTGTCTCTCTTCCTCCCTCCCTCTCCCTGCCTTCCAAGTAACTTATAGATAGATAGATAGATAGATAGACGGATAGATAGATAGATAGATAGATAGACGGATGGATAGATAGATAGATAGATATATAGATAGACGGATGGATGGATGGATAGATGAATGGATAGATAGATAGACAGAGCAACAGACCCAGAGAAAGCGCCTGCTGCTGGGTGCTTGCTGTGGCTGATTGGCCTGCAGGGGGCGGGCAGTACCTGCAGGGCGCAGCAGTTGGCACCCGGAGGACGAGCACACCCCAGGCAGGACCTGGGCTGGGGCTCTCTGGGGACACACAGGCTCAGTGTCTGGGGTATCAGATGTCACGGAGCGGGTGGAGGAAGCATCTGCCCGGTATGGCCGGGTGACAATGAGATTAAACGCGGCCTTGCTGACGTCAGAGGCTCCTGGCTTCCTGCAGACTTCCAGCAGGCCCTGCAGAAACGCCGCCATGTCCCGAGTGCCCAGAGGCAGGCACTGGACGGCCACTGTGCTCACACAAGCGGCCTCCCCCCCTGCCAGCCCGCTTCTGCCTAAGGCTAAACGCTTCTTCCTTGTCTTCAAACTGTCACCTCTTCTAGGCCCTCCAGGTCAGCCTGAGAGTCTGGGCTCACCTGTGTCATCACAGTGACAGAGGAACCATTGCAGACAGCTGTCAGTCATGCGTCACGCTGCCTCACCTGATGGCACTGACACGTGCACACCTTGTCCAGCTCTCTGTCGCACTCTGACTGGCACAACTCTCTTCATGGTTTTAAGTCCTGGCTACTGGCTACAGGCATGCACCCTGTGACAAGATAGTGCCCTTGGCACCACACGTCACACGTGCCCGCTGCCATCACTTCTGACGTCACCTGCTCTCTGTGGTCTCCAGGGAGTCAACCGTTCTGATCAAGTGTCACCAACGAGGCACTATGCTTGGGGCTTGGTGCTGTGGGGAGTCAACATTTTAAAAGCACGGGGCAGGGGTAGGCACTGGGCGCAGTGGGTAAGGCAGCACTTGGGACGTCTGCCTCCCACGTCAGGGCACCTGGGTTTGAGTTCTGACTTCACTCCCGATTCAGCTGCCTGCCAGTGCGCCCCTGGGAGGCAGCAGGATCCCAGCCACCCACGCGGGAGGTCTGCATGGAGTTCCAGGCTCCTGGCTTCGACCTGACCCAGCCCCAGGTACTGTGGGCACTTGAGGGACTGAAACGGAAGCTGCTGGATTTCCAGAGGAGGGGGATCCTCGCTCCAGGAAGCAGAAAGTCAGGGCAACTTCGTGCAGCACGGACCTGAAAGCGTGGGCCTCTCTCAGCAGGCGGACACGGAGGTACAGGAGGGAGGAAGAACCACACAGAGGTCATGGATGTTTAGTGAATGGATGGGGGCAGGAAACTTCCCCAAGTGACACAGGCGGACCAGGGACAGGCCCGAGAGATGGTGACACAGGCGGACAAGGATGGGCCCGAGAGATGGTGACACAGGCGGACCAGGGACAGGCCCGAGAGATGGTGACACAGGCGGACCAGGGACGGGCCCGAGAGATGGTGACACAGGCGGACCAGGGATGGGCCTGAGCGATGGTGACACAGGCGGACCAGGGATGGGCCTGAGGGATGGTGACACAGGTGGACAGGGATGGGCCTGAGAGACGGTGACACAGGCAAACCAGGCACAGGCCCGAGAGACGGTGACACAGGCAAACCAGGCACAAGCCCGAGAGATGGTGACACAGCAGACCAGGGATGGGCCCAAGCGATGGTGACACAGGTGGACAGGGATGGGCCCAAGCGATGGTGACACAGGCGTTCCAGGGATGGGCCCAAGAGCCAGTGACACAGGTGGACTAGGCACAGGCCTGAGAGACGGTGACACAGTGGACCAGGCACAGGCCTGAGAGACAGGTTAAGCCACCATCTGCAGCGCCGGCATCCTTTATGGGCGCCAGCTCAATTCTCAGCTGCTCCGCTTCCCATCCAGCTGCCTGCTAATGGCCTGGGAAAGTGGAGGAGGATGGCCCCTGCACCCATGTGGGAGACCCAGAAGAAGCTCCCGGCTCCTGGCTTCAGATCAGCTCAGCTCCAGCTGTCACGGTCATTGGGGGAGTGAACCAGCAGATGGAAGATCTGTGTGTGTGTGTGTGTGTGTGTGTGTGTGTCTTTACCTCTCTCTTGTAATTATCTTTCAAATAAATAAAAATAAATCTTAAAAAAATAAAGAAAGAAATTATGAGAGGCCATTGCTTTGCGTGGCGTTCCCGCGCTGGCCCCACAGACCAGACCAGTCCAAGGGGAGGCACTTGTACTGCATGCCACACCAAACCCAAACACCCAAACTCTGAGGAAGCTGACGGATCTGAAAACAGACCAGCTGCTCCGGCAAACAGCAGTCCCGTCCACCTCCTTCAGGAGAATACAGGAGTGCCCTCTGCCTGCCCAAACCACAGGGACTGTGACATAAACTGATGTCAACCCACCAGTACCCCAAATATCCTGGTGCCAACCCACCCACCCTAGGTGACCCGAGGGAGCCCGATGCTAACCCACCCAACCCTAGGTGACCTGAAGTCAACCAACCTGTGACCCGAGGGAGCCCGATGCACACCCACCAGCTTTTCTCCCACTGCTGTTTTTCCTGCTTCCTGTCTCACAGTGGGTGCCTTTTCCACTTTGTAGACCGGAAGCCGTTCATGCCAGGAATTGTCAGCAAAGCCACCCCAGCCCCTAACGTGTTGTCATCTCCTCACGACAACACCGAGCCCCACTATACTTTTTTCTGCTCAGAAGTCTTGACCCCAGCATTTGATGACAGTAGGAGTCTATCATACTCCAGTAAAAAGTTCAAGAGCACTTACCTTCAGCTGGAAATTTCTTAGCTCGCTCCTCAAAGAACCACTCTCCGGTTTTTATTTTCACATTTCTGAAAAATAAGCAGGCAGAAAGCAGGCTTCAGGCGAGATGGACATAGGCAGTGCTGCAGGGCACCCCAAAGGGTTCATGACAAACAGATGTGCATTAAAAACAATGCACATTGTCCATGAACTTGTTGGAGACCCCCAGATTCCCTCTTCTATGTGGCCCCAAAGGGCTGGGAAGGCAGTAACAGAAAATATTAATCCTGAGGTCAGCATTGTACAGTGGGCTAAGCCACCAGCATCCCAGGAGTGCCAGTGTGAGCCCCAGTAGCTCCACTTCCGATGCAGCTCCCTGCTAACGTGCCTGGGAAAGCAGCAGGAGATGGCCCCAGGACTTGGGCCCCTGCACCCACACGGGAGATCCAGATGCAGCTCCAGGCTCCAGCTTCAGCCTGGCCCAGTCATGGCTGTTGCAGCCATTTGGGGAGTGAAGCAGCAGAGGGAAGATCCCTCTGTAATTCAGCCTTTCGAATAAACAAAGTTTTTAAAATAGATTAATCTTGCAAGAGTTCTCAAAGTTCAACTTTGTCTCAAACACCTACTTTTACAGACTTCCCATAGGAAACGCAGGTTGACCACTGTGCCTTGTTAGCAGCAAACCTGTGCGCCTCTCAATCTGGGACGCCCTGCCCTTCATGCAATTCATACAGTAATGGATACACATCCCTGTCTGTCTCGGTCCAGCACTTATCACATACGTGATATTTTAAACAATAAATATATAAAGATTAAAAAGTTGCTATGAAAATAATCAATGTACCCACGTTAATGGTGAGAAGAAACGGCTTTGCAGATGAGCCACAGGAAAATTCAGGGCCGTGCATTTGGCGAGGACAGCTCAGCCTTAGGTTAAGTTTAGAATGTCTTTGCCACATGTACCCAGGGCCAGTGGGGTAGACTAACCCGAGGAGGTTCCTGAGAGGACTAAGTCTGGGCTGTGGGGTCAGTGTGCTTTGATGGAGATGCGGGGACTCCTTGAGAAACAGAGAACACAGCCTCTCCCTGGCCAGCTGGTCCACGGAGGCTGGGGTGCGGGGGGTAGGCAGGGCTATCCCTCCCCCCCGACTCAGCCTCGTGTATAGTCAGTGGAACACTTGCTAACTGCCCACAAGTGAAGCCCTAATGTGTGTGAAGAAATCACACTAAACCCCTACAAAGCTCAGAAAGGCAGAATTGTTAATTTCCTTTCAGGAAGTAAAAAAAGCAAACACCGATAACGCACCACACCAACTGGCCAATTCATTGGTTACGGAAGTCTAAGAAAAAACGTCAGCTTATGACAAATTATCTTTTATTAGCTATTTACTGAAATAACTTCTCCTCCAGGCTTGTTTAAGCTACGATGGACTCCGATGGACTTCTCTTAAGAATGCCAGCGCTGTCAGTGTATCACCACAAAAATACCCAGGTCCACATGTTTTTAAAAATCTCTCTCTTTAGGGTTACCAGTAATTGTTACAAGATATCAGTCACCTTTCTCCTTATCTGGGGAGAAACTGTAACTCACCAATGCCTAGTGGCTAGGATAGGAAACTATTTGTAGAGCGTTTAAGGATTTCTGAGCAGAATTTTGACCATCGGTTACTATCTTCCAGAACCAGAACCATAGCAAACGCGATAATGAATTTAGACAGATCAGCAAACGTGATAATGAATTTAGACAGATCAGCAAACGCGATAATGAATTTAGACAGATCGGAAGAGCGCACACCCACAACGCCAGTCCCTTGGAAACCAGCACTCAAAGGCCAGCAGGAATCAAAACCCAGAGCCCACAGGAAGACGAATGAGGTGCTGAACCCCACGCGGCCAGAAGCCCGGCACATACCAGCTGCCCCGAGCCGGGGCCGCCGCCTCCGTCCTCACCACGCAGGGCAAGGTGGGAGCGCCGGACAGCCGAGCAGGGCGGCCAACACGGAGGGCCCAGCCGACACAGACCTCACCCCCTGGGTTTCTCTTCCTGGTAGCAGAGACCATTTCGCGGATCTCCTCTTTCTGCAGCCCCCTGCACGTGGGACCACAAGCATCCCTGCCTGAGCTGAGCAGGCACAGGCGGACACTGACCAGGAGACACACAGTGTGGACAATGAAAACCCGTCACAGGGGGGAGGGGCGGAGGGCGGAGGCCCCTGAGCAAAGCACCCTTGCAGACACCTTGGCCAAAAGGAGCCCCAGGGCCGGCACTGGGTGGGTTAAGCCTCCACCTGGGACGTAGGCACCCACATGAGCGCCAGCTCACGTCCCGGCTGCTCCACTTCCGATCCAGCTCCCGGCTAATGCGCCTTGGAAGGCAGCAGACGATAGCCCAAATGCCTGGGACTTTGCCACCCACATGGGAGACCCTGATCCTGTTCCAGGCTCCCGGCTTTGGCCTGGACCAGCCAGAGCCGTTGCAACCACTTGGGGAGTGAACCAGCAGATGGAAGACCTCTCTCTCTCTCCCTCTCTTTGAAACTCTGCCTTTCAAATAAATAAAATCTTTTTTTTTTTGTTTGTTTTCAAAAAAAGAAAGCCTCTAGCCCTGGTTTCAGAACCTTACAAGCGGCAGTGAGGAGCCTATCAGCTAAGTTAATAACAGGAGTTAATTCGGCACAGAGATTCGGGCTCCTCTGTGATTAAAGAACCAAGGGATAAAAACAGCCGCGTCCTAAGCCATCTGGTGACCGGCACTCTCTGCGTCTGAGCCTGTGCCTTTGAATGCCAGATTCGGGTTACTCTCCCCTTCCTGCAGAAGCAGCCGTGTTGTAAGCAGTGATAACTTCCATGAGGATTCCCTGTCTACCGCAACTCCAAACTTAGCAGCTGGACACTTAACTGCTCTTCCTGTCCATTTCGGAGGTGAGCAGGGCCGGAGTCTCTGTGCTCCCGCAGCCGACACAGCCTGGTGCAACTCACCGTAACCAAAGGAAGCATTGTAGCGCTTCTTCCCAGATGAGTCCATTACAACTGAGCCATGAGCCCTGCCTGGACATTTCACTTTCCCAGCAAGAAGCAGACGCCTTCACATTTCTCAGACAGAATCGTCACTTGCGTCTTCAACGTTTTAAATGACATCTTGAAAGGCGAAAGTGCAGGGTGGTAGACAGAGCAGGCACAGAGTCAGGAGACCCGACTCACACCTGCTCCGAGCAGGCCCCTGCGTGCCAGCCACTGGAGTCACAACACCAAGCACGTGGTGCACAGGTGGCTCCTTAACACACGTCTGAGAGCTCCCATTCACGTCCACAGCCCTGAACCCGGCTACTGCTGTCATTCCCCTAGCAAAAGGGAAGGCACTGTTGCAAATTATGTTGGAAATTCTAGCACACGGCTATTCAAGGCTAAGTCGATGGAGGACCTAACACAAAGACGGCTTGGCCCCGTGGCCACGCTGCAATGCACTTTTATTTTTCATCCGAAGTTCCTGCACCTGCAGGTGGTTAAGCTCTTGCCACTGTGCTCTGGGCTCCAGAAAAAGCCAGCAACGTCCCCACATCTGCTCCTGGTGTTTTCACCTCTCCACTGGCAGGAGTCGGGGTCCCTGGGGTGCCTAGGGAAGTCCATCTGGGCAGATCTGCTCTGCAACCCACGCCTGAAGGCAAGGAAGCTGCCACAGAGCCTTCAAGAGGGTCTCAGTGCCTCACCAGGTCCACCAGCAGCAAACGCCCAATTAAGCAGCTGAGTATGGGAAAAATCAACGTGATCCCCTGTGGAGCTGCCCCAGCTGCTTGGCCGTCCCAGCTACACGAGGCTCCTGCGTGCACACAGCTGAACACATTTCCACTTCAAATAACGGAGCAGCTGAGGCGGCTTCGAGTTACAAAGCCAAAGAGCGGAGGCTTCCAGCAGCTCAGCAGATCTGACCTCAGTGTTCTTACAGGAAAAAGGGGCGATCGATGTGGTTCAAGCCGAGGCAACCAGGAGAGGAGTCAGAGAGACTAGAAGATGATTCGACAAGTGGCTACCACACTTCTTGCGAAACATTCCGGACCCTGCCTCGCCCTCAGGGGAGGCCGGCGTCCTTGGGTGATGTGCACGCTGCCCTCCCAGCTCTGCAGGGGCACCCCGAGAATCAGGGATAAGGTGGGGGCCAAAACGGGCAGGACCCACGGCCACGTGCACTGAAGTTCACCGCGGGCCATGCCCTACGGGTGGTGCAGGGCCGCAGTTGGGGAGGGGCGCTTAAAGCAGGCAAGTGATGGATGCCAAGCACCGTGCAGGCCAAGAAACAAGGCCTGTCTGTGGGTCACTGGAGTGACTCTGTGACTTCCGGTTTGCCCAGCAGATAACAGGTCTGAGAGGAAGACAGAAATTGGCCCTGCAGGTTGCCGGAGCTGTGCAAAGTGGAGGCCTGGATGGCAAAGTCTGGGTTGGGCGCCATGCGCTGCCCTCCCCTCCCCCAAGGATCCAAGGGAGGACCCCGTCAGGGCCAAGGGGCCCCGCCCACCACCCGGGGCCTCTGATTCCTGGAGCACAGCCCCACAAAAGGGGTGGTGTCGTGGGAACCAGAGCAAGCTTCCAGAAAGCCCCGTGTGTGACACCCACCTCTGTGCAAATGGAAGAGAAAGACCTAAGGAAACCCAGACGGAAGAGTGAAGAGGTGTGGGGAGCAACTGAGACTAGACTAAGTTACTGGAATTAAGACTTATTCTATGCATCTGCTCTCCCACAATATGGCGCTGGGGAGGAGTAAACTTCTATGCAGCTGCCTCCCGCCAATTTGACTGATAAGCTGCAGGAGCTGATCCTGCTCCTGATTGGAGGAGAGCAGCGTGCTCGGCATGTGGGTAGCAGAGTTGGGATTGGTGGAAGAGGACTATAAAGGAGGAGAGAGACAACATGCACCAGGAACATCTGAAGGAACACCTGAGCAGCCCCCGAGAGAGCCGGCCAGCGGTGTGCCGCTCCTCCGCGGAAGCGGGGAAAGTGGCAGGGGGTACTGCCCCTCCACGGAGGTGGAGAGGTCGGCAGCCAACCCGGGAAGGACCAGCAGCAAACCCGGGAAGGGCCGAGCAGACAAAAGAACAGCGCAGGGTCCTGTGTCGTTCCTCCGCAAAGAGGGGGAGTGACAAAGAGGCTCAGGCCCCAGGGAGACAGAGGCCACCAGCAAGGCCAGGGCAGGGAGGACTCTGTGGCCAGCAAGCAGCAGAACCGAGAGCCTGGGCAGTCGCATGAGCGAAGACGCTTGCCCAGAACACGAATGAGAAAGCAAGACACTCAATGTTGCAGGAGAGGACAACACACACAGAGGCCGTGGCCAGTCCACCCTGCACAATTCAGTTCTCCCCAAAGAAGTCAGGGCCAGTGGCGTCAAAGGGCGACCAAAGCAGGGGCATGTGCTGTGCTACAGCAAGTCAGGTGGCTCCTTGGACAACTGCGCCCCGGATCGGAGCCTGGCTCGGGTCCCGCTCACTTCCCGCCCAGCCTCCTGCTGATGGGCACCCTAGCAGGCAGCAGGCGATGGCTTGAGCAGTGGGGTCCCTGTCACCCACGGGAGAGAACTGAACGGAGCTCCTGCCTGTTGGTTTCTGCCTGGCCCAGCCCTGGCTATTGTGGGGTGACCCAGTGGATGGAAGATTTTTCTTTCTCTCACTCTCCTCTCTCTCTCCATCTCTTTCTCTGATACTCTGCCTTCTAAATAAATAAAAATAAACTTAAAAGCTACATGCATTTAAAACTTCTCTAACTAAAAGAATAATCAGATGTGAGTGAAAGTGTTACTGAATTTAAAAGCAGGCAAAGCCACTGGTTTGACTCATCAGCTCAAAAGAATGCTGCCTATTCCAGAAAACTCAACACCCCCCAGATAAACCTTAGAAACCGCTTTTTAATTTCAAGGAAAACAACGCATCTCCAGTGCATAAAAACCAGGTAATGACATGGAAAGCAAGCCCGCCTCAAGCGTCTCTGTCACATTACATTCCAAAGATGAGGATACGTTGCTGACTTTCCTGATTAAAAGGTTTCGACTCGGGATTTTAAAACCCAGGGAAGTCATTGCTCCGGAGGGAAGCCCCTGAAAAGCACTGTCACTTACGCAGTGACCTAGAAAACCCGGCACCCACACGCTCCCCTGTAAAACATAAAATCAAAATATAGAACTCGCACATCGGAAAACCGTGATCTCAAAAGACAGGCAGCAGGCACTGAGCTGGGTTCAGGTGTAGAGGCTGCGACCGACGGAAGTGTTGGAAGTTAATTAGGCAGTTACAGAAATAACGTGCAAGGCGATGCTATATAACTTCAATAAGGATACGATTATAGAGTTTTGCAAAATGATTTGCTAAATGAATAACATTTATTAGACACTTTCTCTGGGATCGCACTAAGAATTTACCCCGTGTTGAACGGTCTTGAAGGGTCACGGGCACATTGGACTGGATTTCATCATGAACTCCAGGGCCACACTCCAACCATGGATTTCTACACCGAGTCACACTCGTAAGTCCTCGTCCCCAGCTCCCCACGCGTGCCTTGTCTTCACAAATGTCTGCTGTCCCCCTACTTGCCCACAGCGCAGCCACATGGCTCCTGCCCTGCCTTCTGTTGTCCAGCAGCACTGGAAGATCCCTTTTCCTTCTCTTCCATGCTCGTTTTAAAAAGATTCAGGGCTGCCATTGTGCTGCAGCAGGTTACACCAACGCTAGCAATGCCGGCGTCCCATAAGAAGTGCCAGTTCAAGTCCCAGCTGCTCGGCTTCCAATCCAGTTCCCTGCTGCTGTGCTTGGTCCAAGTCCTTGGGTCCCTGCCTCGCGAGTGGGAGACCTGGAGACTCCTGACTCCTGGCTTCAGCCTGGCCCAGCCCCGACCACTGTGGTCACTTGCAGCCATTTGGGGAAGGAACCAGCAGATGGAAGACCTCTCTCCTTCCATCTGTAACGCTGCCTTTCTAATCAATCAATCAATCAATCAATCAATCAATCCAGACATCTCCCTGCCACACCCAATTGCATTTCTCTACTAATTCCCTGGGGAAAATATTTCCATCGTCACTCATGGCTCTGCAAGGAGTCACAGAATGAAGTCTCCTTGATCAGTTTCCCTCCTCTCAACTCACTCCTACCTCATCCCTAACTCAGAAGGTAGCCCAAGACCGTCTTTCTCTGAGTAATTTCCCTACTTCTGCAAGCCCACACACGCCCCTGGGTTCAACCACCAACGCACGGGATCTTCTCTGGTTCACAGAATAACTCAAGTGGATGCTACTGTCATGAGGTCACAGCACAGTGGCCAGGTCCAGCATGGAACTCATTTCTCCCCAGGACCACATCCCAGCCTCTCACACTAAAAATCTCAGAACTTTTTTTTCTTTTATTTGTAAGGTGGAGAGATGGGGGAGGGGGAGGGGAGATACAGAGGGAGGGAGGGAGGGAGAACCCTCCATTCACTGGTTCACTCCCCCGATGCCTGCAAGGGCCAAGGCCAGAGCCAGAAGCCGGGAACTCAACCCAGGACTCCCACATGGATGGCAGGGACCCAACTACTTGAGCCACCGCTGCTCGCTACATTAGCAGGAAGGGACCAGGAGCCAAACAAGCGCTGTGAAATGGGATGTGGGTGTCTTAACCGCTGGGCCAAACGTCCACCCCCAGCAATCGTAGCTGCGCCAGACATTCGAGCCTCTGTGTGCTATCAGTTAACGTGGAAAGAACACAATCTCACAAAAGAAGAGTAAGCTGAACTTGCTAAAAAAATGAACTTGCTGCAATGTGTTTATTTGAATATTTTGAAAAGATTTTTATACCATGGCAAACTATACATAAGAACATTTACCGTTTTAGGCGTTTTTAAAGTTTTCAGTTCAGTGGTGTTCAGGATAACTCTCACTGCTGCCCACCCATCACCACCATCCATCTCTGTGTTTTGCTTGTCTTTTCTTTTTTTAAGATATATTTATTTATCGGGGCCGGCACTGTGGTGTAGTGGGTGGAGCCAGGGCCTGCAGTGCCAGCATCCCATATGGGAGCCGGTTCTAGTCTCAGCTGCTCCACTTCCAATCTGGCTCTCTGCTGCAGCCTGGGAAGGCAGTGGAAGATGGTCCAAGTGCTCGGGCCCCTGCACCTGCATGGGAGGCCCAGAGGAGGCTCCTGGCTCCTGGATTTGAATTGGCACAGCTCCAGTCATTGCGCCAATTGGGGAGTGAACCAGCGGATGGGAGACCTCTCTCTCTCTCTCTCTCTCTCTCTCTCTCTCTCTCCTTTCTGTGTAACTCTGCCTTTCAACTAAATAAATAAGTCTTTAAAAAGATATATTTATTTAGTTGAAAGGCAGAGTTACAGAGAAAGTGAGAAAGGGAGCACTAGAAAGAAAAAGAGATCTCTGCTTGTTCAATCCCTAAATGGCTGTAACGGCCAGGGCTGGGTCAGATTGAAGCCAGGAGCTGCATCCAGGTCTCCTGTGTGGGTGCGGGGGCCCAAGCACTTGGCCATCCTCCACTGCCTTCCCAGGCTGCAGCAGAGAGCTGGACTGGAAGTGGAGCAGCCGGGACACCAACTGGCACCCTGGGTCACACATCAGAGCTCCTGGACTCAAATCCCAGCTCCGCTCCCAATTCTAGCTTCCTATTACCCCACATGGCAGACCCAGATGAGTTCCCAGTCCTGGCTTCAGCCTGACCCAGCCGCATCTGGGCTGTGAACCAGCAGATAGCAGCTGTCACTCTCTCAGAATTAAACAAACCAAAAAAAAAAAAAAAAAAAAAAAACACACCTCTCCTGGGTCCCGCTAAGTGAGGAGTTGTGGCATTCAAATACCCTAGAGTCTTCCAAAAACCCATCTTGGTTTTGGTCCTGAAATAACACAACAGCTGAGTGGACGTCTGGAGAGAATGCAGACGGGGAGTGGGGTCGCGGGAGGACGAGCCCCAAGGGACTGCGAGGGTCTCCCCGCGCCGCTTCCTGTGCTAACGCACTCCTGATATTGCAGCGAGCTTGGGCGGTTTGGAAGAACCTCCGTATTTCAAAAGAAGGAAGCTGGGGTTTTGGAAGTCACACTTCCTGCACTTGGCGGTCAAGTTACAAGGCCGGCTGGGCACCCTCCGGGGCGGGGTCTCGCCACCGTCAGCTTCCTGCGCCTTGGCCTCAGCTCTTATCCTCGGTTCTGATTTTCACTTCACAGTGAACTCTCAGAGGAAGAGCAGCTGCAGAGGAATTCAACACCTCCCCAGGCCGTGCCGCCCGTGAGACTTCAGCCATGAGAGGACTTTGAAAAGTGCATGAGAAATGCCAAGAAACGGTGGCAGGTTGGGTGCGAACGTTTTGAAATCCATGCGCCGATTTTTTTTGGTGACGCGTGTTCCCCATGAACTTTTTGAAGATCTCCCCACGTGTGCAGGGATTTCAAAACTTCGTGCTCATCTTTTCATTCCATTTTCCACGACCTTTCTCAAGTCCCCATATATATATGTGTGTGTGTGTGTGTGTGTGTGTGTGTGTGTGTATAGTTGGCAGCCCGGGCGTCCGCTGGCAGGCTCAGCAAAGCCTGAAAGACTCAGCCTCCGCGCCTGAAGCAGGTGTGGGAGAGTCACCGAGGGTCAGCCCACGTGGCGGGGCACAGGCTCAGAGCCACAGAGGGTGCGGTGCCAGGGCGAGGAAGTCACGCCGGACGATGGGGCTCCACAAAGCCTCGCCCAGGGACAGCACATTTAAGCAGACTACAGTCAGGTCAGGATGGCCCTCCTGAGCGAGCCAGAGCCACCGTCCCACGCAGCACTGCGTGCGTGCCTCCTGACCGCGACCCCGGCCACTCACGCCTGCACTGCCGTGACAAGAAGCCATTTCGGGGTCTCCCAGTCCCTGACTTCTCTCCTCAGTTCCATGACGCCCTGCGGCTGCTCTCGCCCAGCACAGATGCCCAAGGAACCCCTGACCAGCTCATGCTGGCTTTGAACCCGCTGACTTCCAGAGTGAGTCATTCAGCATTGCCAGTCCCTTGTTCCTGCGTGGGTGAAACCTCCCAGCACCGGAAGATGGGAACAGGTGTACATTCAGTCTGTCACCAGTTAGAAGCACGCCCACTGCTTCATCCGACCGTCAGGTGAGGCCAGGCCAGCCGGCCTCCTTCACAGAGGCCCCTTCAAAGCCGCACGGGGTCACCCCAATATCCCGACGTTAAAGCCTCAGCACTTGGACTGAAGCACCCCACAAGAAATACACTCTGATAAGCTAAGGCTCCTCCTTGGCAGCACCAGAGGCGTCCCCACCCCCTCGTTAGCCCGTGCTCAGCCCTTGCAAACAACACAATCCTGTCTATACAGTGAAGTGTGTATTCCAATAAAAGAACCCCCGAGTGGAGAAAGGTCGCTGAATTCTGGGCGGTCTGTGCACCCCACCTATAGAAGGGTCTGGGGGAGACGGCTCAGCGGGAGGGGTCCGCCGCCCCGGCCGCGCTCACCTGTCCTCGAAGCACACGGTGCACTTCCAGGTGCGGGTCCTCCGCAGGAACACGCGGCACTCGGAGCACACGCAGTGGCTGCAGCCCTGGCACACGGCGCCCCGGTTCAGCAGGAGCCCCAGGGGCCGCTGGCAGCGGGCACAGCACTTCTCTCTGTACTCCCGGCTCGAGCTCTTCGCCCCTTGCCACCGGAGATGCCGCAGGTGCGTTTTCAGTTCCCTGTGGCCCACAGCATTAAATGAGACAAGACCGGGTGGGACGCCAGAGGCCAGCCTGCAGGGCAGGACCCCCAACAGCGTGGCCATGGCCATCCCACAGCCCACTGCCCCAGGTTCCAACATGGCTGGGGGAGCTGGGCCGCTCATCCAACCTCTCAGGGCTGTCTCGGGTTTGCTCAACTGTGAAACAGAGAAAATACAACCTCCCTCCCTCCCAGTTTCCAGTGAGGATTCCCTGGCAAAGCATAAACCTTATGGTGCAGAGGGGCTGGCTGCTAATTTTGTTCTTGGTTCATCCCTCGGTGCCCAAGGGTCATTAGCATAGCAAGCAAGAAGAGAGAGAGAAGAGGAAAGGAGAGAGAAGGGGTGTCCATTCTAATAGACCAGGCACAGCAAGATCTCAAATACACTGCATACATCCCTGCTTTGTATAGGTTACCCAGTACAGTTAACCAGTGCTGGGGCTGGCACTGTGGCACAGGTCAGCCATTGCAACGCCACTGGCATCCCATGTAGGAGTATGGATTTGAGTGCCAGCTGTTTCACTTTTTTTTTTTTTTTTTTTTTTTTTTTTTTGACAGGCAGAGTTAGACAGTGAGAGAGAGAGATAGAGAGAAAGGTCTTCCTTCCGTTGGTTCACCCCCCAAATGGCCACTACGGCTGGCGTGCTGCACCGATCTGAAGCCAGGAGCCAGGTGCTTCCTCCTGGTCTCCCATGCAGGTGCAGGGGCCAAGGACCTGGGCCATCCTCCACTGCCCTCTCGGGCCACAGCAGAGAGCTGGACTGGAAGAGGGGCAACCGGGAAAGAACCGGTGCCCCAACCAGGACTAGAACCTGGGATGCCGGTGCTGCAGGCAGAGGATTAGCCTAGTGAGCCGCGGCACCGGCCAACTGTTTCACTTCTGACCCAGCTCCCTGCTAGTGCTCCTGAGAAAGCAGCAGAAGCAGATGGCCCAGGTGGGTCCTGCCACCACGTAGGAGACCCAGAGGGAGTTCCAGACGCCTGATTTCTGCCTGGCCCAGACTAGGCTGTTGTGGTCATTTAGAGAGTGAACCAGCGGATGGAGGATGGAAGATCCTCTCTCCCTCCCCCCCCTCCTCTCTCTCTTCTTTCTTACTCTGCCTTTCAAATAAATCTTTCTTAAAAATTAACTGATTCTGTGTTTTCACCATCCTGTTTTATGGTTGTCAGTGTTCTCTCAGCTTCTGATTCCCCTAGACAACAGTCATAATGCACCAGGACATCGAACTGGACCCCCAAAAGTGTCACTAATCAGAGCCTTCTTTTCTGTTGTCTAATTTTAGAAGGCAGAGTCACGCCCAGGAAAGCAGGATTACATCAGACGGACTTCAAAAGTCGATGTCCAGGATTTACTGTACAACAAATGTTGGAGCCAAACACCCTCTCCCCAGCATCAGTGTTACCATGTTAATATTCCAGGAGTCAGGGTTAAGGCCACCGCCTGAGATGCCAGCATCCCGTATGAGTGCTGGGTTCAAGTCCTGGCTGCTCCACTTCCCTCTAGCTCTCTGCTAAAGTGCCTGGGAAAGCAGTGGAGCTCGGCTCATGTCCTTGGGTCCCTGCCACCCATGTGAGAGACCCAGATGGAGTCCCTGGCTCCCGGCTTCAGCCTGGCCCAGTCCTGGTCATTGTGGCCATTTGGGGAGTGAATCGGTGATGGAAGATCTCTTTCCCTCTCTGTCCCTACTTCTGTGTCACTTTGCCTTTTAAATAAATAAATAAACCTTTAAAACTAATATTCAGAATGTCTCTGTCACTGAGAGCTCTTGAATCCCCAAAGAAAACTCC
Organism: Oryctolagus cuniculus; assembly: GCF_964237555.1. Lineage (NCBI taxonomy): Eukaryota > Metazoa > Chordata > Mammalia > Lagomorpha > Leporidae > Oryctolagus > Oryctolagus cuniculus. The sequence continues at coordinate 9,181,970 of NC_091436.1, forward strand.
ATCTTCCTCAGCATCTTCCAGTGTCTAGTGGAGCACCATTTACAGGGATATTTAGAAAGTTCTGGAATAACCAGGGAGGCTGGAAAGCAGCACTGTCCCTCTGGTCAACCACAAAGTCTCCCTTGTTTCGCAAGCTTTGGATTGTCCAAAGTTTTATTTTATGTATGTGTTTTTCTTGGGAGACTCTGAAAGAACTCGGTCATTAGAAACAAATCCTATTCCATCTGCTTATCTTCTAAATCCCCCCCCCCCCCCCACTCCTCAGCCTTGATAAACAGGCACCACGGTGTTGCAAAGCGGCTCTGGCGACAGACACCGCTGACCGTCGGCGCTCACCCTCGGTAGCAGCTGGGGCAGACCACACAGAGCCCCCTGCCATGCACTCGTCAGCGAGCCAGCAGGGCAGGTTCAGCGTTTAACTGGGAAGTGAAAGCAAGCCCAGGAAAACAGGAGGGGGTTCCTCTGGCCCGCGGTTCCAGAGCTGCCACCTTTGAGCTTTCGGGTACCTCCAGAAACGAGGTAGGAAAACCCTGAATTGGGGTCTTTCCCTCGAGCAGTGTCCCAGAAGCCCGAGAGCTTCGCTTGAGTTATCCTCACCAAGAGGGCGAATGGATAAGCAGACGACAGCAGACTTCTGGCAACAGGGCAGCCCTGCCTCCCGCCCCCGCGTCCTTGCCATCCTTCAAGTTCAGTTCAACAGCAAGGACACTCTGCACACACCCTAGGGCAGAGGCCCTTGGGGAGAGAGGAGTGACAGGAAAGCAGCCATCAGCCTGGGACTAGCAGCTCCCAGCCCTGCCCAGGACACAGCCTACCGGATCCTCTCCTCCTCGATGTTCCGGACAGCCTGGTCGCGGTATAGGACCTGCAGGATGAGCTCCCGTTCCCGCTCCTGCAGGGAATTCAGATCCACTTCCTGGGCCATGTTCTCTGTCTCTTCTGGGCCCCACGTTGGTCAGTGGCGTTTACAACACAGGCCGCGTGTTCCTCGAAAGAGCTCCCTCCCCTGTCTCAGGGGAGCTGGGGTTCGGCTTGTGTGCCTCTCCCCCTATTTGACTGTTTCATACCCTTTGGGAGAGAACCCCCCGGGGAAGCTGCCCTCTGCCGAGTCACTGTGCCACCTGGGCTGCCGCGGCGGCCTCTGACATCCGCCCGAGACAAAGGCGTATCTCAGTTCTGAGGTTTTGCCGGAGATTGTTATAAATTATGCACAGCTCCGAGCAGTTGATTTCTGCAAAGCAGAAGCAATCCCCAGGCTCAAGAAAGTTGGTGAGGGCAACCAGAAGGGCGGTGAGGACCAGGAGGCTCTGCACTTCCCCCAGTGGCCACGGGAAGCCCAGCTCTGCAAACGCCTGCAGAAAAGACAAAATGCTCCGTGCAGGCAAAGCTCGGGGCTTCCTGCTCTGCTGATGATGTGCGATTTCAAATTCCACAGAGTCAGACCTCTAAAAGCCTCAATCTTCCCAACGTGAATCCTGTAGCTTCCGTGGCCAGAGGCACGCAGTGTATGGGTGGTCTGCATCAGCGTCATAAGTTAGGAGAAGCAATGTTCTCCAACACGAGCTATTATTTTCATGAACAACCTCAAATCTCAAAAAAAAAAAAAAAAAAAAAAAAAAAAAAAACAACTCTCCCTCTCTCTCTGTAATGCTTTTGAAATAAATAAATCTTTTAAAATTAAAGAAACCTCAAAAACATTGTAATCAATTAGGGACGAATGAAGTGGCATCACCACAACTTCGATCGATCAATTATTTAGGATCTTCAGACGTTTTCGAGAGCTGCGTCAACTCTCGTACCTGTTCAATGCCCGCTGAAAGGTCCTGCCCACGTCCTCGGATCCAGAGAATACCATGCCACTCTGGTTCTCAGTCTGTGAATCCCCTAGGAATCGGGCATCCTTGCAGCGGAAGCTGCCCTTCCCTGGGCTGGGTGCGCACAGGACACTAACTTAGCGTCCAGCGCACGAATGGGAGGTTAGCAGAGCCAGAAGGCAACACTCTGAGCAAAGGTTCCTAACCCTTCGGCTTCACCTGTGATAGTCCGTTGAAGCCCAGGCATTTAAATGCATAAAATAAAATATATTGCATTACAGAAGAAGTTGGTTATGTGGAAATTTTTTTTAAAGTTTATGTATTTGTTGAAAGGCAGAGCAACAAAAAGAAAGAGACAAAGACAGAGAGACAGAGAGAAAGAGGTCTTTACCTGCTGGCTCGCTCCCCAGTGCCTGCAACAGCCGGGGCTGAGCTAGGCCGAGCTAGGAGCCAAGAACTCCATCTAGGTTTCCCAAGTGGGTAGCAGTGCCCCAAGTACTTCAGCCAGCCTGCCAGGGTGTGCATCAGCTGGAAGTTGGATGTGAGCAGAGGTGGGACTTGAACCCAGGCACGCCCATATGGGATGTAGTTGTCCACTCAGTAACGGTTTTAACCCATTGCATCACAACACCCACCCCACATACAAAAACATTTTTTAAATGATGGGGCCAAGGGGCCGGTGCTGTGGCATAGCAGGTAAAGACACCACCTGCAATACCAGCGTCCTATATGGGCACTGGTTTGTGTCCCGGCTGCTCCACTTACAACCAGCCCCCTGTTAATGTGCCAGGGAAAGCAGCAGAGGATGGCCCAAGTGCTTAGGGCCCTGCCACCCACATGGGTGGCTCCTGGCTTCGGCATGGCCTAGCCCTGGCCGTTGCGTCCATCTAAGGATGGAAGATCGACTTTCTCTCTCTCTCTCTCTCTCTCTCTCACTTTCTCTCTCTCTCTCTCCTACTCTGCAAGTCTGACTTTCAAAATAAATACATAAATCTTTTTAAAAAATTATGGGGCCGACATTGTTGCACAAGGTGTAAAACCACCGCTTTTGATGCCAGCATCCCATATCAGAGTGCTAGCTTGAGTCCTGGTTGCTTCACTGCCAATCCAGCACCCTGCTAATGTGCCTGGAAAAGCAACCAAAAAATGGCCCAAAGACTTGGGCCCCTGTCACCCACAAGGGAGACCCAGATGGAGTTCCTGGCTTCAGCCTGGCCCAGCCCTGGCCATGGTGGCCATTTGAGGAGTGAACCAGCAGATGGAAGATTCTCTCTCTCTCTCTCTCTCTGTCACTCTGCCTTTCAAACAAATTTTTAAAATTACAACATAGCAATATATAAGTTCATGGAGACATGAAGTCAGATCTGGCAGTGATGTGGCCACTGCTGTAGTCTAAGTGGTAATGAGCGCATTGTTTGGAAGTATCTACAACATTCAATGTAGCATGAAAACATGTGCAGTTTCAGTCTGGGGACAAAGTCGCACGTCCTGATGATTCCACTGTGGTTTGTTGTCTCTTCAAGGGGTCTTCAAAAAGTTTACAGAAAACGTGTATTACAAAGAAACTCTGAATGGATTCAAAGGTTCTCTGCCCCAGACTTTGCACTAAACTTAGCTTTTAATTCCATTTTCCCACAAACTTTGTGAAGCACCCTCATATGCACAATTTAAGGAAATAGTAAATTACGGTTAAAGGAGAACGAAGAAGATGCAATTTTTTTTCCCCATCCAAGTTCCTGGGACTGCAAGCTAAGGACTGCTGACTTCAGGGCTTCTACAAGACTTTGTCAGTTTCTCTATTGTAAGATAGATTGTAACACTTACCCCAGTAGCAGAGATAGCGGGCCAGGAGGACTCAGAGCCCAGGAAGGGAAGCTGCTGGCCTCCAGTCTCCAACAAACACACAAGCACCTGCTCTCTGAAGACGCCCTAGCTGGACAGCAGGAAGGCACAGGCGGCTAGGACTCCGGGCTGTCACTCCGAGGGCTGGTGGATCACGGTGCCAGCAGGGGCAGAGCTACCTGCCTCCGGGGTGCTGGGTTTCCAGAGGACCAGACAGAACTAGCAGATCTTAGCTTCCTGAGGCTCTGAATCTCTGGAAAAGAGAAAAGCAGTGGTAAAGAGGGGGTGGTGGGGGCTGTGGTGTGGTGTAGCACATACAGTCACTGCCTGTGATGCCACTTCCCACATGGGCGCTGGTTCAAGCCCCGGCTGCTCCACTTCTGATCCAGTTCCCTGCTTGCGACCTGGGAAAGCAGTGGAAGATGGCTCAAGTCCTTGGGCCCTCGCACCTGCGTGGGAGACCCAGAAGAAGCTCCTGGCTCCTGGCTTTAGCCTGGCCCAATGCCAACGGTTTCAGCCATCTGGAGAGTGAACCAGTAGGTGGAAAATCTCTCTTTATCTCTGTCTCTCCCTCTCTCTGTGTAACTCTGATTTTCAAATAAATAAATAAATCTTTAAAAAAAAAAAAAAAGAAGAAAACAAAACAGCCAGCGAAGGAACACTGCCAGCTCCTGCAAATCCACCTCCTGCTGCTCTCGGATTTCTACTCCGGGTCACAGCTATCTGGTTTGTCCAGTTCTCAAGTATTTTAAACAAAGCTTTTGCACTTGGCTCAAAACACCCACCCTGTGCCCTGCGCGCCACGTGGCTGGTTCCGCTCCACTGCCTGTGAGTCCGGCAGAGTCGCAGCAAGCTGGGTCTGTCCTGTCTGTGCTGGGCGGGCACACACTGCTGGGAGCAGCACTTGGGAGTCTGGACTCCTCGGGGCACATTCATCTGCTGGCTGAGTCTTACTTCAGAGACACGGGGGCTAATGATCCTGCGCACTGCTCCCCCAAGCCCAGGCCTGCAGGCTCCCGGTCCAGGTGTGGGAGGCACCCCCACCCCGGGGGGAGCAGGAGCTCGGTGCCATTCACCCCTACTGCATCCACCTGAACTTTACTTCCTTTTCCAGATCCGTCCATGAGTCACTCAGCCAATACCTACCTGTTGGGCACCTTCCCAGTGCCAAGCACTGTTTCAGGGCCATGACCTGAGTATGTGGCTGGATGCAGAACCTGCTTCTAACAAAAGCACAAGGCTAACTCAAAAAGTTCGGGGAAGGATGCCACCAGAAGTTAGTTTCAGTGGACAAACATTTTGAAATCCTTGCAGCGTTTTTACATGCTATGTATTTTCCCTGAGGTTTTGGAAGGCGCCTCGAGTGATGCAGCTCACAGTGAGAGTCCATGGGGGACACGCACGGTGGGGGAGACCACAGCAGGGGTGCAGCAGGAACGGGCGGGGTGGGGGGGACAGCAGGAAATGACTGTAGCAGGAAGTGGACTCGGGGTGGGGATAGCATGCTGCTCCTGCCTCCAGCTTCCCGCCAACGCCCCCCTGGGAGGCAGCGGTGATGGTTCAAGCTGCTGGCTTCCTACTACCTACGTGGGGCACCCAGGTGGGGCTCCAGGCTCCTGGTTTTGGCCTGCTCCAGCCCTGCTGCTGCAGGCACTTGAGTAGTGAATGAGCAGATAGAAGATCTCTCTCTCTCTCTCTCTCTCTCTCTCTCTCACAATCTGTTGTCCTGTGTTTCAGATAAAAAAAAAAAAAAAAAAAAGCTTTTTTTTTTTTTTTTTAGAAAGGGGATGAGTTTCAGTTCAGAAAGATACCACAGAGGGTGGCGGCGCTGTGGAATCTGAGTCACCAGGCCACACACCAACAGCAGCCTGCGTTTGTGGATGCAGGATTCAGTATGCAAACGTCTGGCTGCTTCATTATGTCTTCTACCAGTTTCCATAGACAAGTCCACCTTGTGTTAGTGTAACTACTCTCTCTTTAGTTCTCTTTTTATCACAGTCATAACATTGTACCACCATGACAATTATTATATGTGTAGGTAGGTTAGATTACATATGAATTTTATTTCAGAGTAGTAAAAGGCAAGTTACAAAATATTTTCTATGAAGAGTGAGCATTGGGTCTCATGAGTTTAAGAGCCACTGCACGGGGGTCCACGCTGTGGCGTAGTGGACTTAGCCTCCACCTGCACTGCTGGCGTCTCATATGGGCACCAGTTCATGACCTGACTGCTCTTCTTCCGATCCAGCTCTCGCCTATGGCCTGGGAAAGCAGTGGAAGATGGTCCACGTGCTTGGGCCCCTGCACCCACATGGGAGACCCAGAAGAAACTCCCAGGTCCTGGCTTTGGATGGGCGCAGCTCCGGCTGTTGTGGCCATTTGGGGAGTGAATCAGTGGATGGAAGACTTCTCTGTCTCTCCCTCTCTCTGTCAGTAACTCTACCTACCTTTCAAAAAATTAAATAAAATCTTTTTTAAAAAAAAGTGTAATTCTTTTAAAAAAAGAACCAATGCATTACATGATTCCATTATATCTAAGGTCAATTACCTAATTTTCTCATGGATTTTTCACATACTATTGAGTTTGACGAACGGGGCAGAGAACAGAGAGCTGGTGGGTGGCTGTTTTCAGTGGTGTTGGTTTGGGTTTGGGGGCTTTGGTTGGTCAGATCAGTTGTTCAGGCAGTGAATTCCGGTTTGCTCTGACTTCCAGGTTATGACTGAGACTGACTGGGGATGGCCTAAAGCACCCCAGCTGCAGCCTCCCCTCTCTTGAACAAGCTCTGCTGCCTGTGACGTCTGCACGCTGGGACTGGTTCGCGTACAGGCTTCGTGGCACCTGCCAGCTTGGAGATTCCCTTCTGTGTTCCACCTTGCGAATCTCTCAGAATCACTCCAGCGGTTCCTCGCTGAGTCTGTTTCCCCAAGACAAGATGTCCTTATGTGACAATTTATGCTTTAAAGCTTTAGTGGTTTTGTTTTTGAGTAAATTTCTCCCCAGCTTGTTGCAGTTGATTTCTCAACAATGTTGCAGTGGATTCCTTTCTGAGAGGAGGAGCCTGGTGGGGGCAAGAGGCGCACAGAGCTGGCTTGAGGCAAGCAGCCAGAAGACTCATTTATTTCAGTTAGTACAGCAGCTTATATAGCCAAGACCAGCCAATCCGGTCAAGGGACGGTCTATGCCCAACCAATCACAGCCTGTTGCCAGGCAGTTTCCAAAGCCATCCAATCACAGCCTGTAGCCAGGCAGGCTCCATTGCCAGGTGGGATTCAAAGCCATCCAATCACAGCCTGTAGCCAGGCAGGCTCCATTGCCAGGTGGGATTCAAAGCCATCCAATCACAGCCTGTTGCCAGGCAGGCTCCATTTGCCATGTGGGATTCAAAGCCATTCCTGAGTAACTGACGCTCGCTTGCCAGGGGCCACCTTAGCATGGCCTTCTCATTCCACCACACCAGCTGATACTGGCTTTTAGGGCAGCAGGTGGAGTTCATGAGCAAGCTGAATGGACCCAAGGCAAGAACCAAGAGTGTGAGCTATGGCTGTTCAGGCCCCAGCACTATGAATCCAGACAGAGCAGGCTTCCACACAGTCTCTTCTGCCCACCCATCCAGCGGGAAATCAAAGCCCCCATTGAGTTCTTTTCCACATTCTTTGAAACATGGATTATGTCTCTCTCGAATGCTTGTAATTTGTGTGACGTTTTAGAAGGGAACACCGCAGGTAAAAGCATTATGGGAGGGGCCGGCGCTGTGGTGTAGTAGGTTAAGCCTCCACCTGTGGTGCCGGTTCGTGTCCTGGCTGCTCCTTTTCTGATCCAGCTCTCTGCTGTGGCCTGGAAAAGCAGTGGAAGATGGCCCAAGTGCTTGGGCTCCTGCACCTGTGTGGGAAACCTGGAAGAAGCTCCTGGCTCCTGGCTTTGGATTGGCTCAGCTCTGGCTGTTGCAGCCACCTGGGGAGTGAACCAGCGGATGGAAAACCTTTCTGTCTCTCTTCTCTGTCGGTAACTCTACCTCTCAAATAAATACAAATTTTTACAAAAAAGGATTCTATGAAGGTTCACTTGTGTGTTTCCTATACTGTTCTCCGTCTCACCCCACAATGGCAGGCCTGCACATCACAGCCCTCAGAGGTGACAGAGCGAGTGTGAGGATGACATTCTTCACACGCACACACACGCTGGGCGGCGTGGAGGACTGATAGGGCCCAGAGCGGGTTGTACCCAGGCGCCATTGGCAGCGTGGCTGAATGGACAGTGAGGAAGAGGAAAGCGAGTGGCAGGAGGGAGCCGGAAGTGCCCACGGCTGCTTCCACCCCCCAGGGAAGCAGCCCCGGTTCGCCATCCTGCAGACAAACTCTGCAGCACCGAGCTGGCCGCTCTGACGCCCTGACCCGCCTCTCCCCACCTCCCTCTCCCTCTGCAGTTCCAGCTCCCACACTGAGCACATCCACTATTCCCTCAGCACATCACACAGTCCTCCGCGACCACGCATCTGCCCCGCTCTTCCTGGGGCCCAGCCAGACCCCACTGACGCCGGGCAACAAGGGGACAGTCAAGAGGGCTGGGCTTGGGGCCCGGCCACCCGGTGAGTAGCTACGCTCTGCCACTTAACTAGGCGTTGGACAAGGAACCCAAGCCCTTTGGGACTTAACAGAAGGCAGAGAGAAGCCCAGCACCCACTTCGAGGAGCTGCTGTGATGACTAAATGAGTTCATTCACCCGAAGGACTGGGTGCTCGGTGCTGAGCACTAGGGACTCAGTGAATGTCGGACGGCAGCCGTTGGAGGAGCATCACGGTTATTCTTGTCATGCTGAAGGGCCCGGTCAACAGCTCACTAATTCCAGAACCTTCTCCTTACTTACTACCAAAGTCAGCTAGCCTGCCATCTTTACTCCCTTCCACTTGGCATATTGCTCTGTGGTGACCTGACTTGACTCTGGCTTGTCTCTGAGTCGGTGTCTCCCTGCCAGGGATGGCATGGGCTAGCAGCGATTCCCACCTTGAAGGGAGGAAGCCGTGGTTACTGTGACGTGTAGGTTTACCCACCTAATGCGGGAAGCCATGACTACTGTGATGTATAGATTTACCCACCTTGAAGGGAAGAAGCTGTGACTAGTCACTGCAGTGTGTAGGTTTACCCACCAATTCAAGTAGGGCAGGAAACGTGGTCAGGGGGTGTCAGCCTTCAGAAATCTGAAAAGCACAGGGCAACCTGAGTCATTTCAGAATTCGAAAAGCACACTAGGGATGACTGCTCTGGGGCAATCTCAGGCAGACTTCCCCATGTCACAGCTTGAATAATGAAATCTCCCAGGTCCTTTTTCTATTATCTAGGCCAGTCACTCCCTCTCTCACTCAACACACTTCTAAATTTTGTTTAGTGCATCCAAGCCACGGTGTCGGCAGGCTCCGTCCACCCACATGGAGCTTTGCCATAATCCACTAATCAGTCTGATTCTATTTAACAATTAAAAAAATAAATAAATCCTGCACCACAGCACCACGTGGGAGGAACATGTGTCCACCAGCCACTGAGAGAAGCTCCCCACACAAACCATCCCATATCAGCATTGCTTTTGGAATTAGCTAGCCTGGGAACCAGCCCTGGTTCCTGCACATGGCCACATATTCTTGGGCCAGTGGCATAACCTCTGGGAGACTCACCAGCCGCCTCCACGCAATGGAGAAAATCATCCCACTTCACCAGCTTGTTTCAGGAACCTAGCTAGTCATCCGAGTGCAGCCCCAGCACTGGAGGAGGGTGAGTTCTGTGTTCCCTCCACTGCCCCCTGCCATGCCCCCCACAAGGGCCAAGAGCGGGAAACTGAGCCATTCTCTGGATTAGTGGAGACTCAGGCATCAGTGGGGAGTACTACGGCCAAGGCATGGAAACCCCATCCCCCATGGGGATATGTCCTGGGACACCAGAGGATGCCTGAAATTTTGGATAGAATTGTACCTTAAATACAACATGTTCTTTCCTATCCATATATGCCTACAATAAAGTGCAACTTATAAATTAGGAACCGTAAGAGATTAACCACACTTACTGACAGCAAAGTAGAATAATTCTCACAACGTATTGCAGTAAAAGTTCTTGAGAATTTAGGCGTTATTTACTTCTGGAACTTGCCACGTAATATTTTCAGGCCACAGTTGGCAGCTGGTAATGGAAATGGCAGAAAGCGAGATGGCTGGGTAGAGAGGACTGCTGACTCCCGCATTCCCCCCGGGTCTCTCTCCAGTCATGCCGCGTCCCAGTGGACGTTGGGCATCCAGACAGACACAGGGGGCCACGGTGCCCTATGCATCAACTGTACGACAGCATCTTAGTAGTCTTCAGGTGTCAAGCACCTGGTCCTGAGGGCATGGAAACCAGCGAGACTTCACAGCCAAGGTGTGCACAATCCAGCCGAAAATGCGCACGCAAGCAACACCATCACAGCTTGCTTGGCTGCACCTAACAACCCAAGGTCTACCGAGAAGGAGTAGGCTCAGAGGAAGGTGTGGTCTGCTCCACGTGGAGAGGGCGGAAAGGGCTCCCAGGGGAGACACTCGAGGAGAGCTTGGCCGGCGATGGCAACATTTAGTGCTGGGCTGTAAGCTGGAAACAATGCTTGCCCGCCCTCCTCAGCCCAAAGCCAAACTTGACCTTGGCTTGTAGATCTGGCCAGGGGGAAAAGTGCAAGAAATGCCAGGCTGAGGGAGAGGAGACACAGGAGGATGGGAGCAGAGACATTCCTTATTTGTAGGCTACTTCTTCCACTCAGTTATTGATGAATTAAATGCAAAGGGTTTTGCATTTTTTGGTGCATAAAAATTCATGCATATACTGGGATCTTCAGAAAGGTCACGGGAGATACACACTAGAGAAAAGCTATGCCCGCAGGACAGCATCACCCACGTTTGTGGTGGCGCTGGTGCCAGGCAGCCCACTACCCTCCTGTCAGCCGTATACAAGTCAGCACGCACACCTGCATACAGCACATAATCCTTAACAGTGATAACAAGTGCTTCGCTTACTAGGCTTTGTCACATCTTAGAGGGCACCCCTTCTGCTTATATAAACAGCACCCAGAACAGCCGGCCATGCTTTGCTGTCGGTGGCTTCCCACACCCGTGCTTACTGCATTGGTCGCATCAAGAGAGTGCGTCCAGTGATGGACCGTGAGGGCACTCTGTGACACTGCACGACAGTGAGCCAGCCAGGGCCGAGTGTTTCAGCAGCTGCCCCCATTGTCAAGGGACACACAGCTGTCACCCCTGGGCAGCCCCTCTTAGATCAAAGGAAACCAGCTTTCGCCATCTCGCTGAGACAGGGGAAGAAATGACGCCGGGCAGGCGCGGCCACAGACCGTGACTGTCGTCACCACGGGGAGGCTCAAGGGAAACTGCTAGCCACACTCTCACGGTGGTGGTGGGGGGGGCGGCACAGCTCATTTCAGGGCCCCGCTCCACGCCCCTGCTACTTGACCACAGCTGTTTCCTCCAGCAGGCTCGGTTTCAGCCTGTAGCCCGGGGCTCTCTGCCGCCTATGCAGGGAAACAGGTGCCTGGCCACACAGACCTTGAAGTTTTACCTAACCAAGTACCAGCACTCCATACCTGGCTCCGGCTCCTGCCAGTGCTGACCCTGGAAGGTCAAGTTCCTGCAACCCCTGTGGGAGGACCTGGATCGCTCTCAGCTTCAACGGTTACAGGCAATCAGGGAGTGAACAAATGAATTGGAGCACCATTTCTCCCTCTCTCTCTCTCTCTCTCCCTCTCTCTCTCTCCCTCTCTCTTTCTCTCCCTCTCTCCCTCTCTCCCATCTCTCAAATTAAAAAAAAGAACAGGAAATTTTTACTGCTGCTTTCTTTACTATTTCACCTGCAGATTCTTCTTTTTAAAAAAATATTTATTTATTTCAAAGGTGGAGTTATAGAGAGGGAGAGGCAGGGGAAGAGAGAGAAGTCCTCCATCTGCTGGCTCACTCCCTAAATGGCCACAATGGCCAGGGCTGGCCCAGCCCAAAGCCAGGAAGCAGGAACTTCATCCAGGTCTCCCACTTGGGTACAAGGGCTCAAGCACTTGGGCCATCTTCCACTGCTTTCCCAGGTGCGTTAGCAAGGAGCTGGATCATAAGTGGAACAGGGCCTGGCACTGCGGCTTAGCAGGTGAGGCCGCAGCCTGCATCCTATATGGGCACTTGTTCAAATCCCGGTTGTTCCTCTTCTGATCCAGCTCTCTGCTTTGGCCTGGGAAAGCAGTGGAAGATGGTCCAAGTGCTTGGGACTTTGCACCTGCGTGGGAGTTCCTGGCTTCAGATCGGCTCAGCTCTGGCCTTTGGTGCCGTTTGGGGAGTGAGCCAGTGGATGGAAGATTTCTCCCTCTTTCTCTGCCTCTACCTCTCTGTAACTCTGACTTTCAAATAAAATAAAATAAATATTAAAAGAAGAAGAAGAGGAGGAGGAGCAGCAGGACTTGAACCAGTGACCATTTGGGACTCTGAAGCTGCAGCTGTGGCTTAACTCACGGCACCATAGCACCGGCCCCCATAGATTTCTTTATGAAAGCTCTGACAGTAGCAGAGAGGATGAGCCCTCTGCCACCTTAAAAAATCACCCCAAGGAGCGGCCTCTAGCCAGAAGCTAGACGCTGGTACGTGTGTCATGTTGGGAAGGCTGTGTTCTACTCCTGGCTCTGACTCCTGGTTTCAGCTTCCTGTTAATGCAGACCCTGGAGGGCAGTGATGGCAGCTCAGTGGCTGGATCCCTGCACTCACATGGGAGACCCAGACTGAGCTGCCCGCTCCTGGCTTCAGGCTGGCCCAGCCTCAGCAGTTGTGGACATCTGGGGAGTGAACCAGGGCAGGGAAGCACTCGCTCTTGCTCTCTCTCTCTCTTTCTCTCAACACATTTAAAAACATTTTTTTAGAGGCTGGCACTATGGCATAGTAGGTTAAGCCTCCACCTGCTGTGCCAGCATCCCACATAGGTAGGGAGTTCTGGCTGCTCCACTTCCTGTCCAGCTCTCTGCTATGGCCTGGCAAATCAGCTGAGGAAGGCGATGAGTACGGAATAGCTCTTGTCTCTAGTTCCAGCTCAAACTGGGCTCCCAGTCATGGGCTTGAAAGACACTTTTGCAAAAAGGAGATGACACACATGCGTGCCAGTCAGAAAGTCTCCCACGGAAATGGAGCTGTGCACTTACAAATCCTCTGTCTCTCGTGATGTGCTCAGAGCTGGCGTTTCCAGGGGGCTGCGGAGGCCCACGTCCCGGGACCCCTTGCCTGCCAGCTGCATCTGCAGCCAGAACCCGGCTTCATGCTTATTTTCCTCCTCTCCACAGCAGTATGAGCGTCAGGTCCCTGAAACCTCATGCTTATGGCTTAAACTTGACCTCTTCTTATAGAAGGTCAAAGAATGAATATTATATCGTTACAGGGCCTGTTCATAATCCTTGTGAAACTTTTTGTTGTACCAACAACTACTATTTATAAAGCACTTACGCTGGGCTGACAAATCCTTCACACACATTGTCTCAATTCAGCCTCATTGCAACATGATGAACTAAGTGCACCTGTCCATCAGAAGAGGCCAGCACATCTTGGCAAAATCAAAGTTACTCTAATCTGAGGCTGTTTACTTTCAAAACCTTGCGCTTTGTTAAGGCAGAGAAGTTAGGAAATTAGAATCTCCTGCTCGCATGCTCTCTCGGCTGAATAGTTTTCTCACACCAATTCTAACATCTTCATAGATCCTTAATATCTAATATTCCTCTATAGTCTCTCTCTTACCAAGAAATTTGTTTAGGGGTTAAGGAAGCTTAACGAAATTAAAATTAGACCCTGGCAAACTTAATTTTTTGAATTCTAAGAACACATTTGTGTTCCCCTTGCAAACCAGAGATATGGCTGATCAAAGAATCTAAATCAATGGAGTTGTTCCAGAGCAAAACAGCAATAAACTGCATGTAGAAAATTTATGCACGAAAGAAGAAATCAAGTAACACTCTACCACCTTAAAAAATCACCCCAAGGAGCGGCCTCTAGCCAGCAGCTAGACGCTGGTATGTGTGTCATGCTGGGAAGGCTGTGTTCTGCTCCTGGCTCTGACTCCTGGTTCCAGCTTCCTGTTAATGCAGACCCTGGGGGGGGGGGGGGCAGTGATGGCAGCTCAGTGGCTGGATCCCTGCACTCACGTGGGAGACCCAGGCTGGCCCAGCCTCAGCAGTTGTGGACATCTGGGGAGTGAACCAGCGCAGGGAAGCACTCGCTCTTGCTCTCTCTCTCTCTCTCTCTCTCTCTTTCTAACACATTTAAAAACATTTTTTAGAGGCTGGCACTATGGCATAGTAGGGTAAGCCTCCACCTGCTGTGCCAGCATCCCACATAGGTAGGGAGTCCTGGCTGCTCCACTTCCTGTCCAGCTCTCTGCTATGGCCTGGGAAATCAGCAGAGGATGGCCAAGTGCTTGGGCCCCTGCACCCATGTGGGAGATCCAGAAGAAGCTCCTGGCTCCTGGCTTTGGATTGGTCCAGCTCCGGCCACTGTGGCCATTCGGGGAGTGAATCAGTGGATGAAAGATCACTCACTCTATCTCTCCCTCTCTATATGTAACTCTTACCCCTTCAAATAAAAATAAATCTTTAAAAATTTTTTTAAAAAAATTCAAACCCTATAGCTTTTAGATAGTATTTTTCCATTTTGTTTTTAACTAGCTTTGAAGTTACTCCATCCATACCATTAAAATCATTATAATCCCACATTTTAAATGTATGTTACTCAATAAAATTGAATTCAGCCTTCATCTAATTTATCATGTGCTTTTGTTGCCCGTCTTTAATGTCATCAGTTTAAGAGGTTACAATAACCAACAATCTCCCCATCCTGCCCCCAGGACCACCTCTCCCCGGGTTGGGCCCCCTCCTACCTTTGCACCTGCTTCAGGGAACCTCTCTGGAGATAAGGAAGTCCCTTCTGGTAGCTGGAGGAAGAACTGACGCATTTCCCTTTCCTCCCTGCTGGCCCCAGGCCGCGCTGTGTGGCCAGCCCTGCCACCAGGCTGCTCTACCTCCTCCCGGGCCCCAGGGGCGAAGCCACCAGCACCACACGGGGGTGTTTCAGCTCTAACCACACCGATGCTGGTGTTCAGAACGTGTGCCCCCTCCCCAGGCGAGCCCCCCGGAGACCTGGACTTGAGGTCCAGTGGCCTCCATCGCCAGGGGTTTCACCCTGACCTCAGGCGTAAATGGACTCCCCACATCTCCAGTCACATCTGCTGGCCCAGGAAGGCAGGCACAGCTTGCCAAGGGGCCCCAGACTGAGCGCACCCCTAGTAAGAGACAGAATGAAGCACTTTCTGCCCCACTTCCACTCACTCTCTACCCTGACCGGGCACACTTTGGTGCCCTTGTGCTTTGCGTAATGGAATCCTTCGCTTTTCACTCTTTCCTGTCTGGCTCCTTCTGGTCAGCACTGAGTGTGGAGGAGCCTTACCTTCGCATGGGGTCGTCGTTCGCCCACTCTCACAGATGCGTTTCACAGTACAGACGTAGAGAAAGCATTCACTTCCGGCAGGGGTAATGAGCGTTTGTGTTATCCGTAATTTTTTCTGCTGTGATGAATGTTAACCACAAACATCTTCCAAACGCCTCTCGGGTAAATATTTGCACAGGTTTCTGTTGAATGCGCGCCCAGGAGTCGGGATGCTGGGATCCAGGTCAGGAACAGGATCCGCTGTAGCAGAAGCTGGCCACGTGGCTGTGCCCGCTGATGCTCCTACCAGCACCACGGTCTGACCGCTTCACATCCTCGCCCGCCCACCTGATGCCACCTGCCTCTCTCATTGTGCCTGCCCGGCTGCGTGTGTCGTGGTCTCACAGCGGGATCTCGACAGATTGCTCTGTGTAGCTGAGAGGTTCGAACTCCTGACTCCAGCTTCCTGCTACAGCAGACCCTGGGAGACAGCAGTAGCCCAAGTGAATGGGTGCTGGGTGCTTGTCACCCACCTGGGACACCTGCCTTGTGTTCCTAGCGCCTGGCCGTGCCCCAGCCCCACCGCCAGCCATTGAGGCATTTGGGAAGTGAACTAGAGGATGAGAATTCTGTTCTCTCTCTGGCTCACTAATGAAAACAAAAACAGTTAAAAGCTAAAACTTAATGTTTACTGGATTCACAGTTGACCGTATTGCTTCAAAATAAACACACGTTTGGAATACAAGGAGAATTGTTCCCGCTGGGTGTGGGGAGGGCATAAAGGAGTTTGGACATCACTGGCCTTGGGCTGAAAGGACACAGATGCAAGAGTTGGCAGGTCTGAACACAGGTGGGTGCTGAAATGGAGGGGTATAAATTACAGCAAATTGGAAAGCAAAGTAGGTGACACAGGGCTGGCCAGGGGGTGAGGTCAGATCAGCAGAGGGGTGGAGGGGTGGCTGAGCTGGAGAACAGGACAGGAGCCAGACTAACAGGATGGACATGGCAATGAAGCCACCACGGAAACCTGCAGAGGGCTGTGTGTGTTTGGTGGGGCGACTTCACCCTTGAGTGTCCCTGCCCTGGAAACCCAGAGGGGGCCAAACACTGGTCCTGGGTAAAATGTGTACAGAGGTGATGTACACGGGAACTCAGGCCAGCGCTCTGTCCCTGTGCCTCAGTGATTCCAGAGATGGCTGTCCCATCAGTATAGAAGACACGAGTCAGTGGGACCAGCATTGTGGTGCAGAAGGTTAAGCCACCCCACCTGTAATGTCATCATCCCATAGAGGTGCTGGTTCGAGTCCTGGCTGCTCCACTTCCCATCCAGTACCCTGCTGTTGTGCCTGGGAAAGCAGCGGAGGATGCCCAAGTGCTTGAGCCCCTGCCACTGGATGGAGTTGCTAGATCCTGACTTCCAGCTGGCCCAGCCCCAACAATTTTAGCCATTTGGGAAATGAACCTGCAGATGGAAGATCTCTTTCTCTCTCCCTCTCTCTCTGCCTTTCAAATAAACATTTTTTTTTTTATTTTTTGACAGGCAGAGTGGACAGTGAGAGAAAGAGACAGAGAGAAAGGTCTTCCTTTGCTGTTGGTTCACCCTCCAATGGCCGCCGTGGCCGGCGCGCTGTGGCCAGCGCACCGCGCTGATCCGAAGGCAGGAGCCAGGTGCTTCCTCCTGGTCTCCCATGGGGTGCAGGGCCCAAGCACTTGGGCCATCCTCCACTGCACTCCCTGGCCACAGCAGAGAGCTGGCCTGGAAGAGGAGCAACTGGGACAGAATCCGGTGCCCCAACCAGGACTAGAACCCGGTGTGCCGGCGCCACAAGGCGGAGGATTAGCCTAGTGAGCCGCGGCGCCGGCCAACAATTTTTTTTAAAAGATGACATGGGTTGTATAACATGAGTGACAAGCAGGTCTTTGTTGTCATCAACCACCGGAAGTCGACGTTTATCAGCAGGCCACACCTATCCACCTAGCCTGACCGCTGTGCTGTGTGTTTTTTCATATACACATAATTGACAGCTAAGCATGATATCAACCAGTCTAAACACAAAGCCAGCTGGAGCCCTTGCTGTGCTGAGAGCCATACATTAGCAACTGGACTTGGGGATGGGGGTCCAAGGAAGGGGCCATGGTAGCCATAGCAACAGCTCTTTCCAGTTGGCATGGAGATATTCCACCACTATGGTGCCCCTGCCCCCTCGATCACCGGAGGGCTGACCTAAATATAGCACGTCTTAGCTAATCTCTTTAGCACACGATTTCTCGGCACAGGACTCTCACTCCAGATAAGTGTCAGGAGGAGCTTCTTTTCTTTTCCATTACGTTACACTCATTGGACTTGAGTGTTTTGACATTGCCGCCATTGTCGTTGTCATCTTCTTCTATTAGGATTATTGTTGTTGCTATAGTTGACCCCATGTGACATCCCAGTAACACACTCCTAGACACAGCGAAAGGAGGGAAAATCTCAAGTAGCCACGGAATGGGATTTGGGCTGTGAACGGCTTCAGACTCGGGGAAGCCACCGGGAGACATCGTTGAAGTCATGCGCTGATAAAGAAAGGCTCAGTGATTCTGGGCCCGAGTTCGACAGAGTGTGTAGTTAGACTTGACTGGAACAGAGAAAGGCGGCACGCTGCACCTGCTAATCTACGACTAACGCCCAAATTCAAAAGCAAACCCAGGCTTCACACCCCTGAGTTACTGCAGAAAACCGAATGTTATTTTGAACACAGAGATCCCCGCGCAGCTATGAGTCAGTGTGCCCGTGCCCCAGCGCCTCTGAGGGATCCGAAATCTTGGCGGGAGGGAGGCGCTGGAAATGGTAGCTATGACCTGCCAACCGCCACGTTGACTTCAAAGTCCTTCACCCTGCGACCGAACACCACTGGGCAGAATACCACACCATGCCCCCGCATTCTCCCAAGCACCACACAACCCTCCAGCCTAGAGATTCAAGCCCTCTGAATTACAGGAACCAGTTTTTAAACAAAAAACTATCCCAAAGACCAGCGTTGTGGTGCAGTGAATTTTGCTGCTTGCAAAGCTGAATCCCCTATGGGAGCACTGCTTAGCGTCCTGGCTGCCCTCCTTCTGATCCAGCTCCTTGCTCAGACACCTGGGAAGGCAGTGGAAGAAGGCTCAAGAACCTGGGCCCCTGACACCCACTGGAGAGGTTCAGATGCAGTTCCTGGCTCCTGACTTCAGCCTGATCCAGCCCCGGCTGCTGCAGGCATCTGGAGGAGCAAACCAATGGATGCACGATTCCCTCCCTCTCTGCCTTTCAAATAAATAAATAAATCTTTGAGAGAGGAAAAACAAAAGACCATGTCTTAGAGACTTTGTAGCCCCCACCGAGCTCAGAGCCTGACACTGAGCGAGTGCTGGGTATACGGTTGTTGGATGAGTGAACAGATCAACACAAGAACTCATCCACTTGTTAGGCACACTCAAAATGCCACCTCCCATGATAAATGTCTCTTGACAGCTGCAATTGGAGGGTGGTACCCAATCCGCAGGAGCTGAGTCACCCACAATATTTTTACATGCACATTTGCATGTTTTCGGCTGATTTGCATGCATGCGACTAATTCTCTTTAGATCTAAGTTGCACTGCCATTCAGGCGGCTCACTGGGCTTAGCAAGTTTCTAAGGGGCAGTGGAGCAAATTCACTCCCTTCAGTGACAATGTCCCATGAAAACCTGTGTATTCTTGCCTTGCACATAGTTCTAAGACATTGAATTAGTGGGAATGCAGGTCCACCCCAAAGGAGCAGAAGGAAACAAGAGTTAAAAAGCCTGGGGGCTGGCGCCGTGGCTCACTTGGTTAATCCTCTGCCTGCGGCACCAGTATCCCATATGGGCACCAGGTTCTAGTCCCGGTTGCTCCTCTTCCAGTCCAGCTCTCTGCTGTGGCCTGGGAAGGCAGTGGAAGATGGCCCAAGTGCTTGGGCCCTGCACCCACATGGGAGACCTGGAAGAAGCTCCTGGCTTTGGACTGGCGCAGTGCCGGCCATGGCAGCCATTTGGGGAGTGAACCAACAGAAGGAAGACCTTTCTCTCTGTCTCCCTCTCTCACTGTCTAACTCTATCTGTCAAAAAAAAAAAAAAAAAAAAAAAAAAAAAAAAAAGCCTGGGGGCTGGTGCCCTGGCATAGCAGGTGAAGCCGCTGTCTGCAGTGCCTGCATCCCATATGGGTACTAAGTCCTAGACACTAAACTTCCACTCCAGCTCCCTCCCCGCTAATGGCCTGGGAAAGCAGTGGAAGATGGCCCAAGTCCTTGGGCCCCACACCCATGTGGGAGACCCGGAAGAAGCTCTTGGCTCCTGGCTTCAGATCAGCCCAGCTCTCGCTGTTGCAGTCATTTGGGGAGTGAACCAGCGGATGGAAGACCTCTCTCCCCACTCAACCCCGCTCCACTGTAACTCTGCCTTTCAGATATATATATATATATATATATACACACACACACACACACACACACATATATTTAAAAAAGCTTATTTGGCTCAGGGCCACAGAGGGTAGAGGACAGGGAAAGGATAGGCGGAGGACAGCTAAGTGGTCTCAGGTGAGGCTGGCAATGGCAGGAGGTCACACAGCAACATCAGAGTCACATGTGCACTGAGGGGCAAGCCAGAGAATAAGATGGGGCCTGAAAACCTAAGTCAAGTTCAGAAGCGGAGGCGCAGGAGAGCAGGTGCTGCAGAACCACCCGTCTGCCCGGTGCCTCTCCTTGGTCAGGTGCAGCATACAGGACAGAGTGCCCCAGGCCAGTCACTGCTCTGTCCTCTCAGCAGCTCTCTGTGGCCCACAAGGGGGCAGGCAACCGCCATGTCCCCCACTCCCCAGTTCTCTCTGTTCGGATCTGAGGCAAGGCTAACACCTGTGGGTATGGGGATCCATGGACTCATTAAGTAAATGATGTGTCTGATGAATTCAAAAGGGAGAGAGAAGGAGAGAGAGAGAGATCTTCCATATGCTGGTTTACTCCCCCCCAATGCTTGCAACAGCCTCCAGGCCTCCCACACAGGTGGCAGGGATCAAGGACTTGGCCCATCCTCTGCTGCTTCCCTGTGCACATCAGCAGGGAGCTGGATTGGAAGTGGAACAGCCGGGACTGGAACTGACACCTGATATGTGAGGCTAGGGTCCCAGGCGGCAGGTTCACCTGCCATTCAGCAGAGTTTGATGGCATGAGCGGAAGGGGATCCATCTGGAACTCACGCACTAGATGGAGAGACCATAAACACAAACTTCCAAGGCGAGAAAGGCGCGGAGGGTGGAGAAGAGGAGGAGGCGGTGTCAGAGAAGGCCTCCTACAGAGGGGATTTTAGAGCGAGGATGGGTTCAAGTCTATTCACCCAAATGCCAGCAGGAGTAAGCCGTGGTCTGACAACAGCGGGGCACAGACTCACAGCAAAGCCAACAGGGGACGGAGGAGTTAGGCTCCCTCCCAGGGGCTCTACTAAGACCCTGAGGACAGCCCAGCTGGTCACAGCAGGGTGTGACCCCCGCTGAGAGGCACCAACCTGGAGGCAGGGCTGCTGACGAGTGCAGAGTGGGCTCCTCACGGTCAGCTCGTCCTGGGGCTGGGCTCTGAAGTGACAGCTCAACTTCAAGGGCTCGGTGGAATCAGAAAAAGCGACCCCAGAGCCACAGTTCTGCGCACCTGCAGACAGGTGCACAGGCGGCACGAGCAAGTCCCACAGAGGCCCTGGGGTGTGCAGCGCTGGTCTGTGGGTTCGCTGCTAAGGCAGCCCGGAAGGGCGCGGTGTGGCACACTTTTCCCACCCAAAGTATTTTTTTTTTCTTTTAATGGTGCTTAAAAAGGAGAAATTCTCATTTACCGTATATATGAGAAACTTGCCTCTCCAAGGGAAATTTTGTTCCAGGGGCTCAGGCGTCCGAATCCCGGGCCCCCAGGCGCCTGGCCCCAGCCACTCCGGCGCGTGCCGCCTTCAGTCGCGGGAATCACCACCGCCTCGAGGGTTGGAAAGACCGCCGGACTCGGAGACCCCTATCGCGGCGACTGCGGCGGCGGGGACTAGGCGGGCAGCGGAGCAGCGGCACGGTGGGCGTGGCCCGCGCTGGGGGCGTGGCCGACTGCGGCCGCGGGGACTCTGCGAGCGACGGAGGAGCGGGGGCGGTGGGCGTGGCCTGAGGCTGGGGGCGTGGCCGGATCTTGGGGCGTGGCGCGCGGGGGAGAACACGGGGGCGGCTTGCCGTGGGTGGGCGGGGCCTGCGTACGCCTGCGCAGTCCGCTCTACTCCGGGAGGCGGAGGCGACGAGCCGGAGGGAAGATGGAAGACTACCAGGGTGCTGAGGAGGTAACCGCCCGATCGGTGTGACGGAAGGGTGGAGGAGAGAGAGTCCGGGCGCGGCTGGGGCCTGGCTGCCCTCTTCCCGCGCCGGCTGGTCCGCCGTTGTCCGCGGCTCCAGGCTAACGGGCGGCGGCGCCGGGCGGCGCGGGGCGCTGCCCCGGTGTCCCGGCCTCGGGGCGGCCGACTGCTTCCCGTGCAGGCTGCCCTCGGAGTCCTCGGGGCGCAGGCCCCGGGGGATGACGTGACCCCAGCCCCAGCCCGGAGAGGCGCGCGCGGGGCCGGGGCCCGAGGGCCGGGCGGGCTGCGGCGCGGCGGCGCTGGGGGGCAGCGCCCGCCTTTGTCTGCGGGCGCCGCGGCCGTGGCCGTGGCCTTGGGTTTGAGCCCAGTGAAGGGGCTGCTCGTGGGGGCGCGTGGAGCCCGGGAGCGCCCGCAGGCGGACGCCGGTCGTGGGGAGCAGCCCCCTGGGTGCGGTTCCGAGCAGGGGCTGCGCGCCGTGGGCAGAGAGGCGAGGCCGGACGCTTTGACGGGCTTCGAACTGGAGCTGGAAGGTTCCGAGGGGGCGAACGGCTGGGCCTGACGGACGCACGGTGGGGGTCCGGTTTGCACTTTGCCTGGAGGGTCGCAAAGGCAGCCTGTGACTGGGCAGCAGGGGAGTCCCTAGGAGAGGGGTTCAGGGGCTCCCCGGGGGGCTTGTGCTTCAGCGAGGCCGAGCCGCCCCTTAACCAGGGGGAAGCTGCAGTGTGGGCGAAGCTGCGTCCCGAACACACCTGCCCGCCGGCTGTCACCGCGGGTGCTGAATCGCGCCTTTCAAACGCGAGGAACCCCCCCAGTCCCACCAGCCCCCTGGCCCCTCGCCTAAGACTTGCGTACAGGGTCGCTGCGTGTGGTTGTGTTCTCAGCTCCTGGTTTCACCTTCTTGTGGAAGCCGGGACCGTGCAGCGCGCCCACGGCCACTCTGCTTTCCACTGAGCACCTTAGAATGTCCCTTAGCCCCCTCCCCGCCTTAACCACACGGGAAGGTGTTCAGGAGCTCTCCTTTGCGGGTTAGGGTCGCTGCAGTCACATGGAAGGATCCTTTCAACCCTGGATCGCTGGAATCGCTCAGACTGCAAGTGCTGGTTAACTGGCTGGCTTGGTTTTGTCCGCGTGTCCAGTGTAGCAAGTGAGACGGCTTTGGGCCAGCCGCTCTTGGTCCTCCTGAAAGGAGCGGTCCTCTGGAACAGGGCAGGGGGAGAACTCGCTGTGTAAGCAGGGCGCTGTCTGCCTTTCTCCCCTGGGGTGCTCACGGCGGGTCCCCCGGGCCCGCCCTCCGAGAGCAGGTGCGGAGGGGAGTAGCACTCCTGGGACAGCAGTGATTTAAGCTGCCCCTTCCCATGAGCAGAGGCTCACAGGCACCAGTTCTAGAACCAGGGTGCTGCTGGCGGCCCACCTCCCACCAGCCGGGGGTTGCTCCTAAAGTAGGACAGCGTTGAGAAAATTATTATCTGGAACTAGCACGAAAAAAATGTTTGTTTCTAAGATTTGTTTATTAAGGGGCCGGCGCCGTGGCTCACTTGGTTAATCCTCTGCCTGCAGTGCCGGCATCCCATACGGGCACCGGTTCTGGTCCCAGTTGCTCCTCTTCCAGGCCAGCTCTCTGCTGTGGCCTGGGAGGACAGTGGAGGATGGCCCAAGTGCTTGGGCCCTGCACCCGCATGGGAGACCAGGAGGAAGCACCTGGCTCCTGGCTTCAGATCAGCGCAGCGCCAGCTGTGGCGGCCATTTAGGGAGTGAACCAACGGAAGGAAGACCTTTCTCTCTGTCTGTCTCTCACTGTCTATAACTCTACCTGTCAAATAAATAAATAAAGATTTGTTTATTTACAAGGCAGAGAGATCTCCCACCCACTGGCTCATTCCCCTAATGGCGGCAGGGCCCAGGAACTCCATCCTGGTCTCCCAAACAGGGGCGGTCCTGGGCCCTCCTCCGCTGCTTTCCCCGGGCCGTCAGCAGGGAGCCACGGAGGCAGCAGGGCAGCCGGGGCTCGAGCTGGTGCAGGTGGTGGGTTAAACGGCTGGGCCACGCCGCCGGCCCCCAGCTTTGCTGACTGTGGCGGCTTAGAGCTGCTCCTGGGTGTCAGTCCCCCGGATCTGTTCTCGTTAGGGAAGCGAGAACTCCCCCTGGAACCGGCCTTGTGGCGCAGCTTCCGTTCCCTTACACGGGAAGCCAGCAGTGCTCCTAACAGGAGAGGCGGGAGCGGGGACTGAATTCTGGTTGAAAGTGACGCTTGGATTTTGGCAAGGTAAAAATGAAACAGAAAACCTCTACGTCGCAGACAGGGTTTCTGGTTCCTGGCTGTGCCCCACTCGCTCTGGTCCTCGGGGGCTGCTGGGCCCGCCCCTCCCACGGCGCCAAGCCCCCTGAGAGGACGCCCCAGCTGTTCATAACGCAGGCAGGGGCTGGCAGCGCGCTGGGAACAGGCCTTGCGATGAGCCCCGCTGAACTGAGTTTTCTGCCCACAGACCGCCTTCGTCGTCGATGAAGTGAGCAACATCGTGAAAGAGGTAAGGAGGCCCCACCCTGTGCCCGAGTCCCGCCTCGGGCTGCGAGGGTGTTCACGGAGCGAGCGGAGAGCGACCAGGGCGAGGCCAGCTGTGCGCGTCCGCCAGGCGGGGCGTCTGACACACAGAGCGTTCCACGGCGTGTTCCCAGGGCTTGACCCTGACCTTTCAGCAGAAGACTCGGGTCCCGCGAGTCAGCGTTTCCAGTGTCCGGTGGAGGACACGCGGAGGCAAAGACCGTCAGCCCACGGGCGTTCAGGGCTGCTCCGTGGCTTCTCCCACCACCAACTCGAGTTACTGTTGGAACGTGTGGGTCACCGGCTTCAGCACCCGGGAGGACAACGAGACGAGGGACGGCTCATCGCTCACTCGGGCAGGGCCGGGGGGTGGGGAGCAGAGCAGACCGGGCCCGTGCGCCTGCAGCTCACGCAGTGGTGGGGGGAGACCGCACTCCGGTCAGAGCATCGCAGGGGAAGACAAAGCTCCCACGTGCTACGAGCGGGAGCCGAGAGCAGGGAAGGGGGACTGACGCGCATGCGTGCGCGCAGGGACTGTCCCGAGCCGAAGTCTGGAGGGGCGGGGTGAGTGAGAAGAGGTTCCGACCTGGGCATGTGCAGAGGCCCCGGGGCGGGGATGTACGTGGGCGTGTGAGACAAGGGGAGGAGGCCGGTGTGGCTGAGAGGTGCTGGCAGCAGGGACGCCTCCCCGCTGAGACTGAGCGCAGAGACACCGAAGCCCTTGGCCAGGTCATCGGATGATCTGAATTTAAGACACCATTTGAGGTCCTGTTTGTTCCTTGGAATTGAACTTAATGCAGCTTACTTCCACGTACATCTCTGACTTCTGAGAGGCCCGCGGCCTGTTTTTTGTGAGCAGTATCTAAAGCAGAGTGCTCGGTTCAGCACCCGTGAGGTCCTGTCGCTCCGCGGGGGCTGTGACACTGTGTGTGCACACAGCAGGGAGCCGGGGGCAGCAGGCGCAGACCAGGAGTGAGACGGGCAGGAAGCCTGCGCTTGCCCCTCTGTTTGCTGCACTGTGTTGACTCGGTTACCAGGCAGCCGGTTCCGTTGGAAGTGCAGGGCCCAGGCGGTGAGCGCGCCCACAGCCCAGCAGCAGGAGGTGGACTCTGTGTTGGACAGCAGGACATTCGGGCAGGTCCACGGCTGGAGCAGGGCTT
Source organism: Oryctolagus cuniculus (assembly GCF_964237555.1). Taxonomy (NCBI): domain Eukaryota; kingdom Metazoa; phylum Chordata; class Mammalia; order Lagomorpha; family Leporidae; genus Oryctolagus; species Oryctolagus cuniculus. The sequence goes on from NC_091436.1 coordinate 9,207,132, forward strand.
CCCCCGTACCTGAAAACAGTGGGTCTCCAGCTGCGGAGAGAGCTGCCAGAGGTTCAGCTTGAATGAAGCCCCCTTGACAAGACCTCTGTGCCCCCCCACCATCCCCTGGGGGCTGTGGGCGGGACTGCCAGGAGCCCCAGGACAGAGAGGAAGGTCTCTGGGGAGGAGCCTGGGTGTGGCCTTGGCTACAGAGCAGGGTCACCAGCTCCATGCCCGCTCTGCACACCTCAGACCTGACCACTGCTCCTCTGTGCCCGCAGTCACACGTGGCCCTCACTGAGTGGCTTTGATTTTAGGCCGTAAAAGCACAGCGGGCTAGGAAGGGGTAGGGCGGGAAGCTGCTTAGACCTGGGCGCCCTGGCAGCAGCGTGAACAGGGGCAGAGCTGCCGGGGGTGGGGGTGGGGGGGAGCCGGGAGATCCCGGTGTGGACAGCGCCACGCTGAGCGAGAGCAGAGAGGGAGCCGGCACCTTCTCCAGGGAGTGTGGGATCCGCACATTTGTCACGAAGTTCAGCACGTTTTGGAACGTAACAGGCTGTTCTTCAGTTATCTGGAAAGCGCTCTTACGTGGCCATAGGTCCCAGCAAGTGCTGGGTAAGAATGTTTTTGAATAGATGATCATTTGGATAGTGTGTACATTAGCTGATAAAAATGTACCTAATATGTAGCATTAGCTGTATTAGTGTTAGATAAAAGTATCTAATATACTTTTTTTTAAATATTTACTTATTTCTTTGAAATTCAGAGTTAGAGAGAGGAGAGGCAGAGAGAAAGAGAAAGGTGTCTTCCATTCGCTGGTTCACTTTCCAGTTGGCTGCAATAGCTGGAACTGCACCAATCCGAAACCAGGAGCCAGGAGCTTCTGGGTCTCCCACGTGGGCTCAGGGCCCCAAGGACTTGGGCCATCTTCTACTGCTTTCCCAGGCCAGAGCAGAGAGCTAGATCGGAAGAGGAGCAGCCGGGTTTTGAACCGGTGCCCATATGGGATGCCGGTGCTTCAGGCCAGGGCGTTCACCCGCTGTGCCACAGCGCCGGCCCCATATCCAATATACTTTAAAGAAAGGAACAGGCAAAGGTGTTTTCTGGCCTCAGTAGGAAAAAAGCACGTTGCATGCTCCAGGTATGAACGGCAGCAGCACACTGAACCCAGTGGTCAGGCAGAACTTGGGACAGATTCCACGCAGCTGCTGCTGTCAGCTCAGATGAAGCAGGGCCCTGTTCAGGTGCACCCGCCGCGGGCTGCACTCAGGCTGGCGGCACCGGACTCGCGGGTGCTGATGGGGCTCTGCTTTGCAGGCTATAGAGAGCGCCATCGGTGGGAACGCGTACCAGCACAGCAAGGTGAACCAGTGGACCACCAACGTCGTGGAGCAGACGTTGAGCCAGCTCACCAAGCTGGGGAAACCATTCAAATACATCGGTAAGGGGTTTGCTTTTGACCTGTTGTGGGAGGGGGGGTCTTTACCTCACAGTGCCAGGAGAGAGCTGGTGTGATAACTCCCCGCCGTCCCTGGAGCAGGTCATGTGTGTAGTGCACTCGGCCTGCTCAGCCCCCGGCCCCGTCCCAGGGCACAGGTCACGTGTGTAGTGCACTCGGCCTGCTCGGCCCCCCGGCCCAGTCGCAGGGCACAGGTCACGTGTGTAGTGCACTTGGCCCGCTCGGCCCCTGGCCCTGTCCCCATCCCAGGGCACAGGTCACGTGTGTAGTGCACTCGGCCAGCTCGGCCACCAGCCCAGTCGCAGGGCACAGGTCACGTGTGTAGTGCACTCGGCCAGCTCGGCCACCAGCCCAGTCGCAGGGCACAGGTCACGTGTGTAGTGCACTCGGCCAGCTCGGCCACCAGCCCAGTCGCAGGGCACAGGTCACGTGTGTAGTGCACTTGGCCCGCCCGGCCGCCGGCCCCGTCCCAGGGCACAGGTCACGTGTGTAGCGCACTTGGCCCGCTCGGCCCCTGGCCCCGTCCCAGGGCACAGGTCACGTGTGTAGTGCACTCGGCCCGCTCGGCCGCTGGCCCCGTCGCAGGGCACAGGTCATGTGTGTAGTGCACTCGGCCCGCTTGGCCCCCGGCCCTGTCCCAGGGCACGGGTCGAGCAGGACTGCGGGACTGCCCGGCAGGTGCTTAGAGCAGGCGGCAGCGGGAGGGGCGGGCTGACTTGTCCGTCCATGGACGAGGCCTTCCGTGGCTGTGCCGTGCGATGCACACACGTGCTGAGTGGGCAGGTGGCGGTCACGCGCCAGGCGTTCTCTGACAAGAGGTGCTGCTTCCAGTGACCTGCGTGATCATGCAGAAGAACGGAGCCGGGCTGCACACGGCGAGTTCTTGCTTCTGGGACAGCTCCACCGACGGTAGGCGGCTCCTCCTCCACCAGGCCAGGGCGGCAGGCTGGGGCGGGCGTCCTTAATGCGAGCGTCAGAAGGGCTCCAGAGCCTGTAGAATTGCAAATGCCACGGTGTGGTCGCGAGTGGCACACTCCACACTGACGCAACGTGACGGGTCCCAGAACGCAGACGCACTGCAGTGAGGCCGTGTATAGGTGTGTGTGAAAGAAAGGGACTTAGCGTGCGGACTTGGGTCTGTCCCAGGATCCCTCACCCTGTGTGCGTGAACACTCCAGAACCCAGACTGCGCAAGCGTGGTGAGTAGAATCACCTTGGACAGAGGCTTGCCAGGCCTGTGTCCCACGGAGAGGTGGGTGCCGGGGGTGGCCCGGGGAGAAGTCTGCACACGCCGCCCACTTTGCCGGTGGTCAGCGCCGCTCTGCTTTCCTGCAGGGAGCTGCACCGTGCGATGGGAGAACAAGACCATGTACTGCATCGTCAGCGCCTTCGGCCTGTCCATCTGAGCCCCCGTCCCGCGGGCACCGCTCTGCCTCAGCGCTTCTGTCCGTCTTCCCATCACTCACCGCGCGTCCCGTGCACACCTCTCTCCGTATCTGTGTGTTCTGTGGCACTCTCAGAATGTAGAGAAATACACCCGTGGCTGCAGTGTTCCGGCGCTGTGCACCGCGAGCCACACGCTGTCCCGAGGTGGGCGGGCAGAGCCTGCCCCGCCCCCTCTTAACAGACCGTTTCTTTACAAAGGTGCTAAAGCTCAAATCCTGGTGGGAAGCGCTTCTCTCGGAAACGATTCAAGTATACTAATTTTCCATACTTTTTACTTTTGTTAGAATAAATTATTCAGGTTTCAAGTCTGTGTTGTTCCGGGGTCTGCCTCGCCTCCCAGGTGGGATCTTCACAGCGCCAGACAGGGGCGGCGCTGCCCCGGGCCCGCCTCCAGCACGCTGGTGTGCCCACCTCGCCCGCGGCAGTGGGAGCCCACCGGCCCTGCTGGGCCCTCGGCGGACGTCGCTGCGCCGCCCCCTTGCAGAGGCTGGGGTGCGGCCGGCTCGCACACTGCCCGAGGCTGTGCCCCTCCACCTCTGTTCCCCTGGCACAGCCCCAGCGGCTCCTGGACTCTGCAGCTGGGAAAATCCTTCCAGTCGCTCCTTCCGTGTCCCCAGCGCTGTGCAGTTCCTGAAAGTCACACAGCGCGTCTGGAGGGTATCTGGTTAGGGTGCCCGGCCAGGCCTCCAACCCCAGCCTTCCCCTTCCCATTCCACCTCCGCAGAGCCTGCTGAGGGCCAGGTCAGACACGTCCACTGGCTCAGACCAAAGAGTCCTGCTCTTGTCGTCAAAGCCTTCCGCCCCCGTGTTGCACTGGCCAAATTTACCCCAGAAAGAAGTCAGACACAGATAAGGAATGAATAATAAAAATTTATTACCATTTGCAGAAAGGTAGTGTCAGAATGAGGCCGTTGCCAGGAGGCGAGTTTGCCCTAAGCAGACAGCAATTCCTGTTGCCCACGGAGGACGGCCCCGCCCCGTCAGGCCCCGCCCCGTCAGGCCCCGCCCCTCCTTCCTATTGAGCGTAATGGCGAGTGTTTCAGTTCACAGATCTGTACAGCTTGTGTGTAAAAAGGCAGTTTTCATAACAGAAAATGTTTCCGAGTGCGGTATTAGACTCACCGGTGTGCCTAACACGGCGCAAAGACAAACATCGTAACACGGGCAAAGCAAAGACGGAAGCAACTCCCTCTCTCCTGGCGGTAAGGTTTGTCAGAGTGTGTGTGTGTGTGTGCGCAAAAGGAAGCCCAAGGCAGCTGGTTTCTGACACCTCTGAAATACACTTTAGTGGCCGAGTCCTGACCTGGTGACAGAAGCCCCTGTTACTCTCCCTTTGTAAGCATCTGTATTTCTGCTGTGGACATGATTCGAGAAGTCAGTGGCACCATGTAACCTAGGTAACGTAACTGCATTCAGTAACTAGCCCGTGAAATACTTGATGCTGCTACGTCTGTCTTCTAACCTGTCCATTCAGTGGGCTGGATCTACGTTATCCAAACTTACAATGTGTAATTACGTACAGCACTAACCTTACGAACCATGAATCTATTTTCTGTATATCCTTCTCTGGCCTTTCAGACAGGGCTTCAGAGAGAACGGCACCAGTGCAGGGCTGTAGTGATTTAATAATAAATCAAGCAGACCTGTTGCCCACGTGGGGACATGGGGTGCCTCCAGACTCACCTAGACCAATACAAAAACCCAACAGTGGTGTCAGGCCATTTTCATGAAGAACTCAAGTCTGCGAAACTTGGATATCTTTGAAGAAAAACTGGCACCCTCCCGAGTTTCTGGAGGGCGGACACCTGTCACATGACGCCTGTCACGCCCGATGTGCTAAGCTGCACACACTAGGCCAGTTCTTACATGGAGCATGCAAAATGCTTATCTACTACACCAGGGAGGAGAAATCGAAAATACACAATTTAACACCATTTTCCTGTTGAGCACTGTCATTTTAGTTACAGAAAGTAAATACACACTACTGTTTCACTTCACGGCTGGGGTGGAGAGTGGATGTGAGGCCTCGGCCTCAGCTTCCTGCTGCCCCACAGAACACAGACCCCGGGATGTGCTAATGCACACGGCTAATGCACACAGCCTTTACATCTGGTGACCAGCAGCAGTCCAAATGTGGACGCGTGTTTCATGATGGGTGAGGCCTGTAAACCACCTCACGTGTTGGAGTGCGTCAGTCAGCACGAGTCAGTCTGCATCTGTTCCTACATAAACTGTTTATAGTTAGAGTAGTCGTATTAGAAGTTGTAAAACTGGGTAACAGAAACCTTTTTGCAATACACAGAATAAAAAAAGTCATCTCACACTGTTGCAAGTGTAAAAATCATGTAAACTTGAATCACCCTTACATAACAGCTGCTTCATTCATATTTACAAGTCTTTTAAAACAAATCAAATGGAATCCATATTAAGGTTCCATCACATTATCGTTAAATTAGAGAGAAAAGCCATAACGAAGAGCTTCCTCTGCACCTCCAGGGCCCAGGGTCCTGGAGTGGCCGTCACCTGCGGCTCTGAGTGGCGAGCTGGGAATGCATAGATGGAAATGCAGGCGCGGCGTGTGGAGCGGGCGGTCCTCCCGGGCCTCTGCGTCCCGCGGAGTCCGGCGTCTCGGCAGGGTCCCCCGCACCACGGCTGCCGGCGTCCCGCGGAGTCAGGCGTCTCGGGCAGGGTCCCCCGCACCACGGCTGCCGGCGTCCCGCGGAATCCGGCGTCTCGGGCAGGGTCCCCCGTCACCACGGCTGCCGGCGTCCCGCGGAGTCCGGCGTCTCGGGCAGGGTCACCCACACCACGTCTGCCGGCGTCCCGCGGAGTCAGGCGTCTAGGCAGGGTCCCCCGCACCACACTTGCACGTGGAGTCTCTGAGCCTCCTAGGATGCCCGAGATGCAGCAGCACCGCGAGCGTCCCTCCTGGAGCCGTGCACCTGCGCGCCCGGCCACGGCGGGACTCGCGGCCAGGAGAGACTTCAGTGACTTCCCACCCACAGTGCTTATCCGTAAGCCATCCACTTTCTTTTCAGTTAGTTTCCAAATGGGGAACTGAAAATCTTTTTGGTAATAAGGAATCTGTAATAATCTATCAATCACTTACGTAGCTTTTATTTAAAAATAAAGCTTCATGGGATCTCACGTTCGACAGAGTTTGCAGAAACTGTGTTGACTGGAATGGTGGCAGCTTCCCTGCTGTCCACCCCAGCCACAGGGAAACGCACCCGGTCCTGCACGCACGCACGCGGGCACACACCGCCCTTCAACACGACCTTCAGACCCAGCCCGGAGCTGGGGACCGGTAGGTTGCCACAGCCTTTCCCTGCTGAGGCCTGGCCGCCACCCTGCCCGTGGTCCGTCGTCACTTAGGGGTCTGCAGACGCCGCCCCACGGGAAGGACGGCCTCACTCAGGCACAGACGAAAGGGTCAAAACAAGCCGAGGGCCCAGCTCCGGGAGGCGGGAAGGAGAGCAGAGCCGCCAGCCGGGACCTGGCCGGGAGGCCACCCAGGAACCGGAGTTTGCAGGTAAGTAACTGTCTACCAAACACGGGCCATCTCCTTGTCACCACGGAAACCTCTACAGAGAGGACTCGGCTGTTGACACTTAGTCCCTCCTCCCAGACAGACGGAGCTGCCCTGACGTAAACTTGGCCCGATTCAGATTTGCTCTCCGTTTTGGTTTCCTTTTAAAAACGTAAACACATGAGGAACGGGGATTCTCCGCTTGCAGGTGTGGTGGGGCGGGCGGGGCGGCCGCGGCCCTGGCGCTCAGTCGCTGTCCGATTCCTCCTTGTACTTGGCGCGGATGGCCTGGCCGTTCTGCAGGGGCATCTCCTCATAGTCGCTCCTGCGGGAACACACCGGGGGGACTCTTCAGCCCCTCTGCCCGCACGCGGAGCCCCGCTCCACTGCCCGTCACCAGGACCCGGCAGGAAGCAGGCCCAGGAAGTCTGAGCCTGAACCCCATGAAACCAAAACCGTGGAGCCGTGCGACCTGCGCAGCCAAGGCTGCAGGACCCCGAAGATCCCTGTAGAATGATAACCCGCCCACCACTACCACAGGCTGGGAAGCCCCGGTGGGCAGCGGCTCACCCATAGATGACGTCGTCGTCCGAGTCGTTGAGCATGGAGAAGGCAGGGTTGTCTTTCAGCTGCGACTCTGCAAGCCGACAGAGGCGGTCAGCGCGGGGCCGGGCTCCCAGCCCGATCCCACCGTTCAGACCCGAGGGAGCGCGGACCAGAGACCCTGCCTGCAGGGCGGCGTGGGGGTCACGTGAGAGTCTGCGGGAGGAGCAGGCACGCGCCAGGTGCCCACACCGAGGGCCCCACGAGATGCGGCTCCGTCCGCCTGCTCCCGCCGGCACTTGGCCTCGTCTCGTCCTCGCTCCTGCAGGCTGTGATCTGAGTGTGGCTACACCTGCACTGCCAGTGCCTGCGACACTCAGATGAGACCCCGTTCGTGAGGGTGCTGCGGAGGCTGGAGCACTGCGGGTGCCAGGGCAGCACTGTCCGTTCCAGCAAGTTCTCTTCCTTCTGCCTGTGACGTGGGGCTGGCACATTCTGGCTTTTCAATTTTACTTGTGCAGCAGTGAGAGAGAGAACCTCCCACCTACGGGTTCACTCCCCAGATGCCTGCAACAGCCAGGGCTAAGCCGGGGCCAAAGCTGGGGTCAGGAACTCAATCCGGGTCTCTGTGGGCAGCAGGGACCCAATGACTTGTGCCATCACCTGGCACGCTAGCAGGAAGCTGGAGCTGGACGTGGAAGTGGGAACTGAACCCAGGCACTCCAGGGGGCCTGCAGGCATTCTAACCACCAGGCTGGACACCCACTCCCCTGGTTTCTCCTGAAAGCTCAGGACACCCGTATCCCACAGGCTGACGGCCACCGCTAGTGCAGACTCACTCACGAGACAAACTCACTGCGTGCAGTCAGGGCACAACGTGGGTTCAGGGTCAAGGTCTGTGTGTTCTAATGAAAACTCAGAGCTTACCATGTAAACACACCTCGTCTCTCCCACCCACAGAGAAGCACCAAGAGCCACAGCACCCAGCCCAGCACTCACGGAAAACCGCAAGTGTGTCCTGAACCAAGGCTTCTGTCCCGGTGAGGCAGACCCCGGGGAGCTTACCATACAGCGCATTCCTGGATGGAGAGTACACAAAGGCCAAAGTGTAGAGGTAAAAGTTCAACAAGCCGTAGAAAGACAGGAACTCTGCTGGTGACGCCAGTCAAGGGAAGGAGCTATGAGCGCGCGGCTGGCCACCCCTGCCGCCCCCAGACCCATCTGCTGCCCCCTGGGAGCCCGGCCCCAACGGCCGTCGAAGCCTATGGCAGAGGTGTCGGTAAAGGACGGATGAACGTGACCTCTTCCAGCCACAGGAGGCAGACTCCGGGGGCAGCCCTGGCGGCCCTCCTCCCCCAGCACCCGGGGCCGGCAGGCCACGGCACACAGCTGAGCAGCGTCTCCAGACAGTAAGGGTAGAACAAGCCAGCCATCCTGAACCTTCCCTGTGTGACAGCCGCTTTGAGGATGACAAAAGCACAATCACAAAGCATGGGACCGCCCTGCCTCCTGAGAGCCCCTAGAGCAGGAACCCACGATTTGAAGGACTGATGGCTGAGCATCCCAGCGCCGAGAGACGTGCCAAGTCCTGGCGGAGCTGTCCCAAGGGGGAATGAGGACAGGGCACCTGGGAGGCGACAGCTCGCTCCGCTGGCTCGGGTACAGTGAGGGCGGAAGGAGTCCCCAGGACTCGTGAGCCCTGTCCTCAACATGCAGCCTCCGTGGCTAAATTCCCACGGCCCTGTACAGCTACGTCTGGGTACTGTGGGTAACCCTGGGGCCCTCCTGGGGCCCTGATGGGGAAAGGCCATGGCTCCAACTGACCCCGGATGTGTGCACATATGTGCATGGGCTCTGGGGCCCTGGAAGGAGAGGGGTGGGGTGGACAACAGCTCCAGGCCAGCAGCTCTGGGACTGCACCCAGGCTGTGCCACAAGGCCAGTGACCTCGGTGGCTGCTAAGCCCCGCCCACAGAGAGGAGTGACAGAGCCACCCCTTCCCAGGGCTGATGTGCGGCCAGAAGGGAGAACAGGCCACAGGGAGTGCCAGGCTGCAATGCTAACCACGGCACCTGCGGTTGCATCTCCAGGCTCAAAGGATATAGTTCTGGTAGTGGGTTGACAGTTCTGCTACAAAGTTGTCTTGTAATACTTGGGCTCCAAACCTTAAGTAGAGGATGACGATGCTGCAAAACAGGGGCGCAGACATCAAGTAAAAATAGACCAGGAAATGGCACCGGCCTCAGGTAGCGGGCCACCGTCACCCACTAAGACGTAGTCTGTCACTGTGATCTCTGCTCCGAAACTTCTATTCACGTGCAGCACACACGCATGGGCACCCACGTGGGCACGCAACTCTGTGTGTGGCCTTCCAGTCTCAGAGCTGGGACGGCCAGACCACCGGCCAGCTGCTGCCGGAGAGCACAGTGCCACCAACACAGGCCACGTCTGCCCACAAGGCCGGGAGCACCCGCGCGCGGCACGCACTCCCCCGACCTCGCTCCCACATTCACTCACCGCCTCTCGGCCGTCTCCCCCCTCCCAAATTCACATCCTCACAGCCAAACCCCATCCCCCACACCAGAATTCAGCTCCTCTGGGCCGTCTCCCACCCACCCCCGAATTCACCTCCCCAGCAGAATTCACCTCCTCTAGGCTGACCCCCTACACGGAATTCACCTCTCCAGGCCATCTTCCCCCACGGGACATATGGAATAATCATCTGGAATTTATTCCAAGAGTCAGCTTCCGAGTCCTGGTCAGATCTCTCCCAGCAGGGAGCACACGTACAGACGTGGCCGGCCTGCCTGGAGGTGACCATGGCTCACAGGCCCCTCCCGACAGCCCCCCGCCCCCCAGAGACCCCTGTGTGCTGCTCGCTGGTATCTGTGGCTTCATTCACGCTCAGGATCCCACCCTCGGAGCACCAGAGGCTCCCTCTGACCCGAGCACCCCTCACCTCCATCTTGTCAGGCCCTAATTCCCTGACACGAGTGGCCACGCATCACACCTGGCAGGGCTCAGAGCAGGTCGGGACCACACCCAGCCCGCACCCGTGGGCAGAGCCTCTGACCTGATCAGTGTGGGAGACTGACCCCCACAAGGAGAGGAGGTATTCGTGATGACAAGATAAGCCCCAGTTTCCCTTCTTCCAAGAAGTGAAGTGCTCTTACCTGATGACAAGCACTACAAAGGTTAATGCCGTCAGAAACTTCAACCTGAGATCTGAAAGAGAGAGCCTCCCGTTAGTAAATGCACTCCCATCTCCATCTCCAGGATCTAAAAAACAAAACCAGAAACAAAGCAAAAGGCCCTGAACAAATCCTTTTCCCTCTGGACTTCAAGTCCGGAGCGAGGCTCACAGCCCTGACACCACCGCTGGCTGGGACCCCTCGGGGAGGCAGGGCCCCATGAGTGGGACTGAGAACACAGCCGCCCAGGCCTGGGGCCTCCCACCAAGCGGCCGGGGTCATCGCCTTGGGCCCACTGTGGCTTCGGGGCGCTGGAGAGCAGGGCCCAGCTGGTGGGAAGGGACAGTCCCTGGGCTCCCTGGCCTGGTGCTTACCCACGTATGGCATGTGGCGCAGCTCGGAACAGGCCCGCACGACCAAGAACAGCAGGGCGGCGACGTACACGGCCGCCCCCACCAGGAAGAAGGTCTTCATGCCCTGGAGAAGACAAGCCCCGCGCCTGGGTTAGAGCAGGCCCGGGCGCCTCTGGCCCAGCACCCCGCAGTCACTCCAGGACAGAACAGGCTCCCAGCAGACTGGCCTCTGGGCCCCTCTGTGGACGGGGGCACCCAGCCCTCATGAGGCAGAGGGGCCGGGGCAGAAGCTGGCATGTGGTGATAATGACTGCTGGCCCCCCACCCCCACGGGGACGGAGGCTGCACCCCGAGAGGCCCCAAGTGAGGCCCAACCTTTCCGGGTCTCTGTTTTCTGGGAAACACAGGGTGAATGAGAGGCCGTGGCAGGCTGGGGTCATGGAGGCTTGGGGGGAGGGCAGCCGGCAGGGCCTGGGGACGGCCAGGCTGCCCGGATCTGCTTCCGAGGCGGAGGGCCCTGTGCGCCGTCCGTGTGCCTCTCCAGACCGGCTGTGGCCACCACGCTCAAGTCCCCAGCCTCGTTCTTCTGGAGCCGAGGCCTGGGAAGGGCAGACCGGAACCTTGCTGGGCACCGCTGCCCCTACGACTCTCAGGGGAGACCCCTCGGCTGCCCATCTCACAGATGAGGACACACGCGGCCCGGGGACACTGCCTTCAGCCCGGCTCAGCGGCTCTTGGCTGTGTGAGTCTGCCCCGCCCCTCAGTGCCCCCCGCAGAACACGAGGGGGCTGTGCCAGGAAAAGGCTGTGGCACCACGCATTCTACTGCTTTACCTACACGCAGCAGCAGCCTCTGTCCCAGGGGAGTCCCTGTGCAGAGCCCGCCACGCCTCCACGACCCCAGCCCACCTGACAGTCCACACGCCCCCCGTGGGCGCAGCCACAGCGTCCTCTCCTCGGCCCACCCCCCACGGTTCAGGGTGGCCCCCAGCGGACGCACAGAAATAAAGAAGCCCCTCCGCCCGGGAGCCCGTGCCTCTGGGACGGCGCCTTCTCATGGCCCCGTGCTGCCCAGGGCTCACTCCCCCGTCTGCTGTCTTCCGTGTGCCCGGGCCGAGCCCCGTGGCCTCACAGGGTCAGACGCTAAGGGGGCAGGGGGAAGGGCACGTTGTCCATAAGCATCGCAGGGACTTCAAAAATGTGTGGAAAAGGGATTAAAAGGGAAGCTGTGTTGGAGCAAACGATTTTGAAATCTGTGCAGAGTTTTTTCCTTAAACGCATCTTCTATGAACTTTTCAGAGACCCCGTGTGCACTCAGCGACCTCCAAACCCCCTACACGGCAGAGCGGAAGGGAGGGGCTGCTGGCCTCGCCCTCCAGGTCCAGGGAAGACCGGGCTCTCACCGCTTCCTGGACACACATGGCCCCCACACAGACACCCTTCAGAACACCCCCCTCACTGCGCTTCCTCCCCCCAGCACGGCCCACGCGCCAGGCCAGCATGCAGCCATGCACTGAGCACAGGCCCTCCTCCCCCGGCCGCCAACAATCGGCCTGGGACCCTTTCTCTCCGGGCTCACAGAACGGCCAGCCCAGCCCAGCCGCCAGCTGCACCCAGGGGGGTGGCCCTGGGGAGCAGCGGGAGCCACATTCGGGACTGACAGGAAGCGCTGGGCCTCTTGCCGGAGGGGCGCCACCCCACTGCTCCCACAGCCCCAGCCAGGCCTCTCGCTCCTGCAAACCTCCAAAGAACAGCAAGAGCACAACAGAAACCTGCTCCGAGCCGGCTGCCATTCCCCTACAACCCGATCTTCAACCAGAGGCCAAAGACTTGGAGTCAAAACAGTTTTTAAAAGTATATTTCTGGCAGGCGCCGTGGCTCACTAGGCTAATCCTCCGCCTTGCGGTGCAGGCACACCGAATTCTAGTCCCGTTCGGGGCACCAGATTCTGTCCCGGTTGCCCCTCTTCCAGGCCAGCTCTCTGCTGTGGCCAGGGAGTACAGTGGAGGATGGCCCAGGTCCTTGGGCCCTGCACCCCATGGGAGACCAGGATAAGTACCTGGCTCCTGGCTTCGGATCAGCGCGGTGCGCCAGCCGCAGCACGCCGGCCGCAGCAGCCATTGGAGGGTGAACCAACGGCAAAAGGAAGACCTTTCTCTCTCTCTCTCACTGTCCACTCTGCCAAAAAAAGTTTATTTCTGTGTAACTCAAACCCGCTCCCCAAATTCGCCGCCTCTGCCCTGTTTGATAAAGGAGGCCGGGCCTCAGCAACCCTTACCTGGAAGTTGCCCGTGTCCACGCGGTACTGGTACATGGGATCGTGCAGTTCGTTAACTCTGAAAAACGATGTTAGCAAAGGATCGCAGGTTAACCAGCAATGAGGCTTACGCGTTTTCTCTCTCAAATCTTGAAACGTTTAACACAAACTACCCGCCACGCAGCGTGAAGCGCTTTGAAGGAGGACCCTTACATTCACGAGGAACCTACACCGCGCGTTGCAGACACACAAAGCCAAGGCAGCTGTCGGCACCCGGCTGCGGTGCTGTCACAGACCCCCGCCCCACGCTCCCGCAGGCCCGAGTGTCTTCCAGGCGCCGCTGTGGCACAGACAGCAACCACAGACAAAGCCGGGACACACTCCCGGAGGCTCATCTTAAGCTCAGAGTGGGCGGCCAGGAGACAGGGAGCCGGGGAGGCAGGAGGCACGCGCCACGGCCAAGGTCACGGGTCACGTGGGTGCACCGGGCGCCCCCGGAGAGAGCCCTCCTGGGGTGGGCAGCATCAGGCTCTGTCATGCTCGGCTTCTGCCCGGTCACCCTGCAGGGCACAGGAACAGCAACAGAGGTGAACCCTGAGAACCAGGGAGGGGCCCGGGAGCAGGGTACCTCTGGGGGCGGCAGGGGCAGGAGCTGTGCTGAGCGTTGCTGCCTAAACCAGGGTGCTGGGTGCCATGGCCCTTCCCCACTTTCCACGCTGGCAAAGATCGGGAAACATGGGGTGCCATCTCAAAACAGTCAGGCCTGGCTCCGCCCACCCGTGTCAACCACCCGCCAGGGCCCAGGCTTCCCTGGACAGGGCTACTCACGTCTGCCATACCCCCAGCGTCACCGCCGCCAGCCACAGCAGCCCGACGATGAAGAACTTGGGCAGATAGAAAGTCAAGCACTTTCTCTCTCCCTGCAAAGAGGACACAAGTGAGACACGAAGCCAGCAGACTCCCTGAGCCGAGCGAAGCGCCCATCCCGTCAGGCCATGGGCACCCCAGCCACTTCTAGGCAGCCCCACTCTGGGGATCTAGGGATCCCCGCTCTAGGGAGCTCCTAGCAGAGTGGGGGTGCACCGTGGCTCACTTGCACCCGGATCCCGTGCACCCCCAGCAGAGCCGGGGCGGCACCGCGGCTCACCTGCACCCGGATCCCGTGCACCCCCAGAGAGCGGGGGCGGCACCGCGCTCACCTGCACCCAGATCCCGTGCACCCCCAGCAGAGCCGGGGCGGCACCGCGGCTCACCTGCACCTGGATCCCGTGCACCCCCAGAGAGCGGGGGCGGCACCGCGCTCACCTGTACCCAGATCCCATGCACCCCCAGCAGAGTGGGGGCGGCACCGCGCTCACCTGCACCCGGATCCCGTGCACCCCCAGAGAGCGGGGGGCGGCACCGCGCTCACCTGCACCCGGATCCCGTGTACCCCCAGAGAGCGGGGGGCGGCACCGCGCTCACCTGCACCCGGATCCCGTGTACCCCCAGAGAGCGGGGGGCGGCACCGCGCTCACCTGCACCCGGATCCCGTGGTACACGCAGAGCCAGAAGAGCAGCAAGGCGCACAGGAACACGGACTGGAAGAGGTCGTCCAGCATGCCCGGGAGCCAGCTGTTCACCAGGAAGGACAGCGGGAAGAACGGATCTGCAGCGAGCGGGAGACTTGACACCAGGGCTCGCGGGCACCCGGCACCCAAGTGCCCCCACGCAGGCCCCTCCCCTGCCTAGGAGTCCCACACAGCACGCAGAGGCAGGAGAGGCAGGCGGGGCAGACAGCCCTGTGCCAGGACTGCTGTGTCTGCAGCACGTCCAAGTGTTGACTGCGGAAGCAGCGCCATTTGTTAAAGACCCAGGCATCTGCCACGGCCTGGGGAGCGGGGTTCCTCCCGGGATGCCCACGCCCTGGGGACTCTGGGACGGAGCCACCCCGGGACAGAAGCAGCACCTACCGTTGTACAGCAGCAGCAGGGGCAGGAGGACGGACATCCACTTCTGCTCGATGCCCCAGTCCCGCATGGAAAACTTGCGCAGCGAGTGTGCAAACAGGCACTGCAAGCCGAGCCAGGCCCGTGACCGCCGTGGCACAGCCGAGTCTCCCACACAACCCTCTGTGCTGCACGGCCGCTGCAAACCCAGAGGCCCGGCCGTGCCCGAGACACGGTAGCTAACTGCTGTGGGGGCCGGCGGCAGAGGTTACAGGCCACCCGCGGGGCAGCATGGGAGAGGATGGCCAAAAACCCCTGGAGAGGAAGCACCTGTCCTCCCCCCGCCCGCCCCAGGCAGCCCAGCTCAGAGAGAGCCCCTGGGCCAGAGCCCCGTCTGTGGATTCCAAGGAGGGCCCCGAGCTCCTGAGCACAGCTGTCACCCACGGCATCAGGTCCCCGAGGAAACCCGAGTGGAGCAGGCCCACGGCCCCCGTCAGAGCACGCCCCTGAAGAGGGAGCGCTGGCCCACATACACGACACGAGTGGCTGCAGGCCTGCCTGGGGGTTGCTTGCTTTGTGTTCTGTCCCTTCCTCTCCGTCTGCAATTGAACCTAAGCCGGTGATTTCTAGGCAGCCTGCACCTCCCGGCCCGGGGGCCACCACTGCCAGTCCCAGCCGCCAGACGAGGCTCAGGCCCGGCTCTCCTTAGGAATGTGCTCTGTGGGCCCCAGGAAACCAGGCACCAGGGCCTCCAGGGACAGCAGGGGTCTCTGGCGGCCACGCCGCAAGCCTTCTACACTTAGGACGTTCGCCATGGGGGACCGAGGACCCCGAGGCCCTGGGCTCCCTGCTGGATCCAGTGCCCGCGTCCTGCCCTCCACGGGCCCACCACATGCCTGCGTCCCTCTCTGGATGGCGAGTCTGCAAAACCCCAGACGTTCCCGGGGTGTCCGCTGGAGGGGTCACCACTGCACTGATGCAGCCACGCATCGCCTAAATGCCGCCCCTCCTTGTCAGCACTGGGGTGACCGGCTGGTGGGAGGGACGGCCACCCTGCAGAGGGCACAGTCACTCAACGGAGCACACGGCCCCTCCCATCTTCACAGACAGGCCCTGAGCGCCCCTGGGTTCGGGGGCAGGTGCTGCCCTCAAGGTGGGTGATGGCCTGCTGTGCACCTGGCCCTCGGATCCCAGAAGAGCCACAGGCGCACGTTCCCGAACCGCTTCTCTTTGGCCTCTTTCTGCAAAGCCCAAAGATGGAAAGGCCCAGCATAACTGCCCAAAAATCCAAAGGTAAGAACCTGCGGCCAGGGCAGGTCAAATGGAGAACCCCGCCCCCGCAGGGGGAGTGGCCTTTGCCATCGCTCAACACGGAAACCTGACTGATCTGTAAGGACGAACGCACCGCACTCACTCAGTGCCACTCCTCTCTGTGCTCGGCACGGCGTGGACACATGGGGCCCTCGGTCACAGAAGCCTGGCCCCTGGGGGAAGCCTCTCGGAGATCAGTGTCCGCGCTCGGACGACAGAGCCGCCTACACCGGCTTTGTCCGTGCGCGGATGGCACTCACCGTGACGATGAAGGTGAGCACCACGAAGACAAATCGGAACCAGATCTCCAACTGGGAGAATGCGGGGTCGTAAGTCTTCCACTGCAACGGGAAGCAGACAGAATGACCTGAAAGCAAACGCACCCCAGGAGACGAGCAGACTGCGCACGGTGGCCACTGCCAGACACGCCCGGAGGTCGATTCAAACGCACTTCCTTATCCTTCCCACATGTTTGACACTCCGCACATTTTACTCTCAAAGACTCAGGTACCAAAAAGTCCTGACTACCAAGAGCTGAAAACACTTTCAAGAGTTGTATTAATGATGATCGTGGCAGAGAACTATCCTGTAATTGCAATTAAGAACAGTTGGATTTTAAGCCGATCAAACCGGGACAGAATCCGGTGCCCCGACCGGGACTAGAACCTGGTGTGCTGGCGCTGCAGGTGGAGGATTAGCCTATTGAGCCATGGCACCGGCCAGAGCTTAAATTTTAATCTAGACTTTAATCTAGACTTTAATCTAGATTTTAAGCCGATCAAAAAAGGCGGCATGCGGCCCAGTGGTGAAGG
Organism: Oryctolagus cuniculus; assembly: GCF_964237555.1. Taxonomy (NCBI): domain Eukaryota; kingdom Metazoa; phylum Chordata; class Mammalia; order Lagomorpha; family Leporidae; genus Oryctolagus; species Oryctolagus cuniculus. Next base: position 9,223,938 of record NC_091436.1, read on the forward strand.
CGCCCACGTCCACACAGCAGTCCTGGCTCTGCCTCCTGCCCCAGCTTCCTGCTGTGCAGACCCTCAGGTGCCGCACTGACGGCTCGAGCGATTGGCTTCCTCCACCCCACCTTCGGGAGCCCGGGATGATGATGCTGGCTCCCTGCTTCAGCTTCAGCCCTGCCTGGCCACTGTGGACATTTAGGAAATGAATCAGCAGATGGGAATTCTGTCTCTCTCCCTGCCTCTCAGTCAACCAACAATCAACCGTGTCAATTTGTCTACTAGGAAAAGCCATGATGACTTTTTTCTTTTTTTTTCCTTTTTTTGACAGGCAGAGTGGACAGTGAGAGAGAGAGAAAGGTCTTCCTTTGCTGTTGGTTCACCCTCCAATGGCCGCTACGGCCGGCGCACCGCGCTGATCCGATGGCAGGAGCCAGGTACTTATCCTGGTCTCCCGTGGGGTGCAGGGCCCAAGCACTTGGGCCATCCTCCACTGCACTCCCTGGCCACAGCAGAGAGCTGGCCTGGAAGAGGGGCAACCGGGACAGAATCCAGCGCCCCGACTGGGACTAGAACCTGGGGTGCCGGCGCTGCAAGGCGGAGGATTAGCCTAGTGAGCCGCGGCGCCGGCCAGCCACAATGACTATTAAAAGGAACAAATTTAAAAAAAAAATTTTTTTGAGAGGCAGAGACAGCCACAGAGCACGCACTCCCAGCCACCAGTCCACTCTCCAAATGCCTGCAATGGTTGGGCTGGGTCAGACCGGAAGCCAGCAGCCAGGAGCTCAATCCACATCTCCCATGGGGAGTGGGGGGGTACAGGAACCCAAGTACTCAAACCATCACTGCTGCCTCCCACGATTCACGCCAGCAGAAGGCTGGAGTCAGAAGCCAGCGCTGGCTTCCAGACCTGGGGATGGTGCCGTGGGACCAAGGCACCCCAACCAGTGTCTTCCCCGCTGGGCCTAATGCCTGCCACAGAAACATATTTGTCAAGTGACACAAAAGAATGAGTAGGATGTTTCTCAAGACAGTGTAAGTCAGACATGCAGATGTGAACCCGAAACCGGGACAGTGAGCTGTAGTTCAGCTGTCCGTCCCCACACTCACTGGGGCCAAGCAGACACCTGACACACGGAGTGGAGGCTGCAGGCGCCACCTGCTGACGGCAGGGCAGGAGACAGCAGCTCCTCCCCACCCACAACCAAACCCCAGAACAGTGCGCTGGAAGGCCACTCACTGAACCCCATCACTGCGCTGCACCGAGGGGGCACCCCAAGAAGCCTGATGAAGACGGCTGGTTGCATAAGGAGGTGGAGGGGCTGCGGGATGCGAAGTTAGCACAGAAGCTGTCTGGACTGGAAACAGTTCCCCAACAGTGAACGCACAGTGACGTGGGAACATGGAAGGGCCCCCTGACACCCACCACTACCACCAAGCACCTCGCGGGGACCCTGTGGCAGGACAGAATTCAGACGTGCGGAGTGAGCTCACGCTGTTCTACCCAAGCCCATCAGGGAAGCAGCACGGCGGTTGCCTGGGAGACAGGCTGCGGGAGGGGGCCGGGCAGTGGCTGGGGCGGGGGTGTGCTTAGTAACTGGCTGGGGGGGTGTCCCGCAAGGATCCATTGCCGCATTTAAATAAGGGCACTTCACTGTGCGTTCAGTACACATCAGTACAGCTGCCCGGCACAAATCAGCAACCAGCCACTGAGGACGCCGGGAAAGCGGAGACCACAGAGAGGGAGGCGCTGCGTTCTGAAGTCAGAGGCTGGGTTCAGACGCCAGCCCTTCCACTTCCAGCTGGGCACGGAACTTGACCCCAGGCCAGGCCGGACGTCGCCCCCACAGCTGGGGACACTGTGACCACTTCCCGGGACCATCACGGCCCGTGCAGCAGAGCACGTGTGCCGAAAGTTATGCATGGCAGAAGCTCAGGGAACAGCTGCTACCACAATTCCGAACCACAGCACCTCCGTGCTCACGGCAGGGCCGAGCCTCACGCCAGCAGATCATTAGCAGAGTGACTGCGGCGGTGAGTGTGGGCACGCGGCGGGTGTGGACGTGAACCTAACATGAAAACAGGAAAAAGCACAGCGCACATCTTGTTTGAAAAATGCAGATGCCTGGCCGGCGCTGTAGCGCAGCGGGTTAATGCCCTGGCCTGAAGCGCTGGCATCCCATATGGGCGCCGGTTCTAGTCCTGGCTGCTCCTCTTCCGATCCAGCTCTCTGCTATGGTCTGGGAAAGCAGCGGAAGATGGGCCAAGTCCTTGGGCCCCTGCACCAGCGTGGGAGACCTGGAAGAAGCTCCTGGCTCCTGGCTCCGGATCGGCGCAGCTCTGGCCATTGTGACCAATTGGGGAGTGAACGAGCAGATGGAAGACCTCTCTCTCTCTCTCTCTCTCTCTCTCTCTCTCTCCTCTCCATGTAACTCTTTCAAATAAATAAATCTTAAAAAAAAAAGAGAAAAATGCAGATGTTAAGGCATAATCAAGAAGAGAAAAAGAAATCGCTACCACGAGGGAGAAAAACAGAAACTGCTTAAAGTAAAGGGAATAAATATTTTTTTAAGCTTCAAGGGATGGAACTCTTGAAGAAGCAGAGCAACAGCAAAGGACTGACTCGTGCTAAAAACAAACTAGGCAACAACGCTTTATTTAAAAACACAGCTGAGACTAACACGTGTACTTAATTCTAAAATATGAGTTAAGGGGGGGAGTGGAAGAGAAGAAAATCAATGCTAGAACAGGTCCTGCCCACCACACCTGGCACGGAGCCCGCCCCCCACCCCCCGCCTTTATCACAGTCGGTGCAGTGGCACTGCCTCCTGCTGTACAGGGCCCGGTCCTGCCTGAGTCAAGAACCCACTTCCAGGTAAGCAGCCACTGACAGGAGCTGCCCACATGTCGCTGAGGCCAGGCCAGGCTGGGGGGCTGTTCCCTGTGGAGCCGCACCAACAGGTGCATGGACGGTCCCGCCCCCACCAGACACCAGCCCCCCAGCCACGCGGGGTCTAGTGAGTCAGAGCCAGGACAGTCCCGGAGGACAGTTACCTCCAGATCCACTGGAATTAGGATTGGGGTTTAGTTTTTCTGTTCATTTTTAATCCCAAAATGCACCACTCCAGCTCTAGGCCATTCCTCCGTTACGATCCGCAGGCTGTGGTCTGGCCCAGGCCCAGCCGTGCACCTGCTCCTACATACACGTGCCTAGGGATGTCAGTCCTGGGCAGACGTGAGTAAGCGATCTCAGAGGAAACAATCCGGGAGCCACAGAACGCGCGAGTGGAGCACGCGGGAGCACGCGGGGGCAGGCAGGCAGCAGGAAGCAGCTTCAGACCCCAGCAGCGCTGAGCAGATGCCCGGCCTGGGGCCTTGTCCTCAGCCAGGGGTACCAGAGGAGAGACACTACAGAGAAGCTGGGCTGAGGGGAGCAGGGGGGAGGGACCGACCTGTCACGTGGCTCCCTGAAGCCACACAGCCTGCAGCGGAGCGCGGCTGCTGTCACTGCTGGCCCGCACCAGACCCACACCTGCCAGCACCTGGGTGGTGGGCGCCCAGCCCCCATTCCTGCGTGCTTCCCAGACCCTGTGTCACTGCAGCACAGACGGGCCATCACCACTACTCCAAAGTTACACACGGAAGCAGAAAGCAGCGCGCCAGACGTCCCTGATGCGGTTTCTGAGGACGAAAGGAAGGGAGAAGGCTGCCTGTCAAACTAGGGCGACACGGCATCAACGCCAGCGCCAGCCAGGAGACACCGGGGGCAGCCGTGGTGGCAGCTCCGTCTCTCTGGAGGTCAGGGACGCCATCAGGGTCATCTTCCCTGGAAGAACCGGCGGGCGAGACAAACGGCGGAGTCCAGGGCGAGCAGCCTTTCACGTAAGGGCCAGGGCTCCAGGCTGGGCCAGCGCATCGGAAGCCAGAGATGCCCCAGGGAGCGCTGAGATGACGGGCGGCGCTCAGAAGCCAGTGCCGTCCGGACAGTCGCTGGGAGTCCGCCGGGGAAGCGCCGTCTCGGGACATGCATGGCGCACGAGCGGCACCCTGGCAAGCTCCAGTTTCTGAGGTGCCCGAGTTTTCCTCACGGAGAGAACACGCACAAGAAACGACACCTGCGTCCTGTACGCACAGCGCGACACGCCGACAAGCCGCACACACCTGGGCCACAGACACCCCCACCAGTGCCCAGGAGTCCCACCCCTCATGCCCCCTAGAGTCACCAGCCTACCCAAGAGTGACAGCACCGGTCCTGATTCATGGGCACACGCGCGTTTGCCTATTGTGGTAATTTATACAAATGAGATCACACAGCTCACGGCTCTCTGCACTGGGCTTGTGGGAGACCTGAGCCGCCCACTCTGCACACACTGCTGCCTGCGTGGGGCTGCCAACACAGCACCGCTGGGCATGCTGAGACGTGTGTGCCCTCACCGGCAGGGTGTGCGGGCCGGACTCCGCCACCACCGCGCTTTCTGTCCCACTTTAGCCCCGCAGTAGCTGTGCGTACACATCCAAGAGACCTGGGATACGTGCGGACTCACTATACCTTGTCTGCTTCCAAAAGGAGTTCAGGGAACTTAAAACAAAAAGCCAGATAAGATAGAAACAACTTTTCTTACATTTTTAAAATGTATTAATGTAAAGAAAACAGATTTCATAGATACAATCCTGAGATATAACAGAAACAACTCTTAAAGGCAAAGCAGCAAAGACAGACGGTAGATAGCACACCAGAGACCTATATTTGGATGTTAGGAATTACTACAACTTGGCAAAAACTTCTTTCTGAAATCCCTGGCAGCCAACGCCAAGAGAGAAATGTGACGAGTGCTATGGCGCTCATTTCCTAATAAAAGAATTACAACCAACAGCCCGACACAATTCGGGGTGTGCTTGCTGGTATTTAACTGAAAGACTCATAAGCTGGCGTCCACAGGGGAGCCTGCTCGCGGATGTTGAAGGCAGCCTTGTTCACAAGTCACTGCCAGAGCCTGGGACCAACCCAGCTGTCCGACAGCGGGTGGCCGGTGGCGGGAGCGTGGGGACAGCGGAGTGATGAGCTGCCAGCCGCGGCCAGGCACGGAGGAACTTGACGTGCAGGTACCGGAGCGAAAGAAGGCGGGTGAAAGGCCTGCACCCTCTCTGGTTCCGAGCCGATGGCCTTCTGGAACAGGCAAGGCTGCTGGGCTGTGGGGAGAGCTGCCAGGCAGCAGCAGGAGTCCCGGACGGTGACAATCCTTGGAACCACACTGCAGTGGTGGCCGTGTGTCATGGCGTTTGCCCAAGCCCACAGGATGCGCAGCCAAGAGTGACCAGCACGTGAGCGTGAGGTGCGCAGCCGGGCGACGGCCGTGGGTGCCGGCTCTCCCGCTGCGGCCCGCGCTCCGCTCTCGTGGGGACCAGGGCCAACGGGAGGCTCCACCCTCCTCCCCATTTTGTGTGAACCTAAACATGCTCTTAAAAATTAGGTTAAAAGCCTGAAAGAAAAGGAATTCTGCTGGAGGCTTCGATGGCAGGTCACACCGGAATGGATTCCATCTTCAGAAGATACAGAGACACTTTGCGTGGGGGTCTCCTGGGTCTTGGGCCGTAGTCACCACGTCCAGGGGGTTGCCTGTGACACTGAAGGTGGGGCTGCGCCCTCCAGCCCCTGAGCTAGCAAAGGCGGGCCTGCCCCTACGGCCCCTTCAGTCCCCCGCCCCTTGTATCAGTCCTCTGGGACTTGCTCTCCTCATAGTAAAGATAACAAAAGCCCTCCCTGGAAACAGGAAAACAAAGAACTTGAACATCAATCCCGCCGCAGGGTAGCCGTCTACTAGTATTTCATCCTAAACACTTCTAATTCATGCACTTTCTTTTTTTTTATCAACACGCAGTTTGTGCTATGTATCCTATTTGTGACTAGTTTATTTTAATCTAGCCAGACCTCTACTGCTTAACTGCAGAGTGCTCCCAACTTCCCGCTGGGAGGACAGGAGCGAACATAATTCTCTGTGTGCGTTTCCAATTATTTCCTTAGACTAAGTCCCCAGCAGTAGCATTACTAGGTCAAAACGCAAATGCAAGCAGAGGCATTGCCAAGCCCCCTAAAGTTAAATCAATGCACACCCCCACAACTGTGGACGAGAAAACGCGCGCCCTTGGGTTTCACCAGCCCAGGATGCTATCTGTTGTCTTGTTTAAAATAGCTGCAATTTGATCAATTTATTTAAAAAAGGTATTTCTTCTTGTACTCTAATTCTTTGGTTTACGGTAAAAATAAACATCATTTTCTAAGTCTGTTGATTACCCACATTTCTTTCTTTTCTTCCTTCTTCCTAATAAAGTGGTTTACGTTCTGTGTAGGGGTAGGTGGTCAACCCTGCCCACTCTAGAGTGGGTCTTCTTGTTTTAGACTTATTATTGATTTGAAGGAGAGAGAGAGAGAGAGAGAGAGAGAGAGAGAGAACGAACTATCTCTTCCATTCACCAGTTCACTCCCTGTGTGGCCACGACAACCAGGTCCAGGCCGAGCCACAGCCAGGAACCAGGAACCCCATGCTGACCTCCCACATGGGTGACAGGGTCCCAAGTACCTGGGCCATCTTCCGCTGCTTTCCAAACACGGTGGCAAGGAGCTGGGGCAAGAGCAGAGTAGCCAGGTCTCAGACCTGCTCTCCTCCATGCGATGCTTAGCCCACTGCCCTACACCACCAGCCCAGCACCCGAATTCTCATTTGTGAAGCGCTACAGTGCTGTTCTTTGATGTAACTGATGCACATTTATTACGGGCTTGCCAGCTGCCGGGTTCTGCTGGGCCCTAGGAATATAGAAAAATGCAGAAACATCTCAGGTGGCACCGGTGACAAACCCCCGGGCTGCGGGCTGCCACCAGAAACATAGCTCCGGCTCTGGTGTCACCCAAGGCGATGGCCGCTTCCTTCTAAAATCACTTCCTCTCTGCGCCCAACAGCAAGATCCCGTCGCTGTCTTCTGCGCACAATGGCGGACTGATGCGCACCTGGCTTAGCCAAAACACGTACCAAATTCTTTAGGAGCAAGTTTAAGAGGAAACAGATACAAGGATGCAGGAAGGAACCACAATCGAAGAGGAACCAAACAGTGGCGGCTGCAGCCACGGGGCAGGGCGGCACAGGCCCGGGGGACAGGTGCTGCGACCACGGGGCTGAGGGATGCTGCTCTGAGCGCGCGCAGGAGGAAGGGACAGGCCCTGTGTGGGAACCACACGCCTCTTCCAGACGGCCCTGACAGAGCCGAGCCCGTGCCTACGCTCCGCACGCCTGCCTCTGCCCGGACTGGGCTCTCTGCCTCTCCCAGGAACGCGGGGCACAGCTGAATCGGACGTGGGGGCCAGGCCGTCTGAGGACAAAGCTCCAAGGAACCAGACAGAAGCCAGGTGCACACTGAGACGCCTGCAGAGGCTGGGGCAGGAAGCCAAAGCCGACGAGAAGCGCGAGAGCACCATCTCAGGACTGTCGGGCATGACCGCCGCGCGGCCGCAGAGAAGCGAAGAGACCCACTTCAGCGGCAGCCTGGGAAGCCTGCGGGTCCCACCCGTGACGCGCTGCTGCAGCACAGCCCAGCGCACGCGCTCCTCCCGCCACGGCGGCAGGCCCCTCGGCCAGAGGGCCCCAACGGCTGCAGGAAGGGCGGCGGGAGCCAGAGGGGCAAGAAGCACCATGAAGGCAGGGACACCGAGGGCCACCTGCAAACACCGGGAGACCAAGAAGGTGGCGCACTTGGGTAGCCCCCGCCCGGCCCGCGAACACCAAGTCACATTAGCCTCACAGGGCCCCACTCAGCGAGCCCCGGGGACAGCGCCCTGCTCCCCCAGCGGCACAGCGTGCCTGGGAAGAGGCTCAGAGGCTCAGAGCCAGTGAGAAGGATGCACAGCCCAGCCCCTCCGTCCCCTCCTAGTATGGGCACTGGCAGCCCACACACAGGGGCCAGCGCTGTGGCACAGAGGGTTAAGTAGCCACCTGTGACACTGGCATACCAAACTCGAGTGTCATCCGGCTTCCTGCGGATGTGCCTAGTGAGGCAGCAGATGGTGGCCCACACACTTGGGGCCCTGCCACCCACACGGGAGACCGAGATGGAGTTCCTGGCTCCTGGCTTGGGCCTGGTCCAGCCTTGGCCACTGCAGACATTTGGGGAATGAACCAGTGGATGGAAGATCTCTCTCTCTCCCCTCCCCTTCTCTCTGTCTCTCCCTGTCACTCTGCCTTTCGAATAAAACAATCACTGTATCTTTACAAAAAAAAAAAAAAATCCATCACAAAAACCCCAAATACAAAGCAGGTTCACAATAGCCAAAAAGCAGAAATGACCCAAATCTGTCCGGTGATGAATGGATGAGTACAGGCAGCCTATCCCTACAATGCAGCGTTATGCAGCAAATACCAGGGTGAAGCACGGATACCCACAGCAGCCCTCGGAACGTCGACGTCATTGAGCTGAGACCACACTCAGCGGGACAGGTGTCTGGTATAGTGGGTAAGACGCCCCCGGGGACACCCACACCCCATCCAAATTGCCTGCTCCAGTCCTAGCCTCGATGCTTCCAATCCAGTGGCTAGCGAATGTCACCCTGGGAGGCAGCAGGCCCCTGGGCCCCTGCCACCCCCATGGGAGACCTGGACTGAGTTCTGGGACCCTGGCTTCAAGCTGGCCCAGCACTGGCTGCCTCAGGGATAGGGGGAGTGAACCAGCAGAGGAAACATCTCTGTCTATGTCTTTCAAATAAACAAATGAACATAAGGATTTTTAACACTGGAAAATGGTGGAGACCACATGTGCACGATTCCACTCATCTGAAATGCCCAGAGGGAGGGCCCGCCGGGGCTGTGGGGAGAGGCAGACAGGGAGTAAGCGGGGGACAACAGGCTGGGCTAGCCGGCACATCCCCACGAAGGCACTCAAAGGCTCTGAGCCCCGCCTTGGGAAGGGCGCGTTACCCGGTGAGGACGGCGTTTCTAAAGGTGCCACTAGCACTTCACTTAACATTCCCCACTGAGAACAGCTACTCCACACGTAAGGGAACAGGTGCAGCCGAGTCAGCCTGGGGGCCGCAGCCAGGACTCGAACCCAGTCCCCGTCAGATCCCGGTCGCCGGGCTGGCTATCCTGACCCTGAACAAGCGGAAGGGACAAAGGCAGGAGGAAAGGCAGCCCCACGATCAAAGCAGCGCCCCCTACCCCCGCCCCCCAGCAGCCCTGGCGGTATCTGAGGACCCTCCCCAGGCTGGGCGGCAGCCCTGTGCCCCCGACGGTGGGGGTGCCTCAGAACCCTTCGTGACCCTGCAGCTGGAACACGGCTCAGAACACCAAGGCTTCTCCACTTCTGTGCTGTTCCCTTAGGCTCCTGGGGGTTCCACGTTTAAGTGAGACATTGTGGCTCTCTTACGTGTCTCCGCTCTCCAACGTTACGTTCTTTCACTGCTGTGATGCATATGCAGCCGCGGGGCCACGCGCACTCACCGTGAAGTGCATCTCCTTGACCGGCAGCTTGAGGTGCTCAAAGCCCACGGTCACGGTGTACTGCGTGTAGTTCAGGTAGCCGAGGTGAGCCACGATCATCTCCGCGCATTTCTGCAAAGGCACAAGGAGGGCCTGTGTTGAGGCAGGCAAGGCGGACCCTCCACCCCTGCTGCACCCCTCCACCCCTGCTGCACGACGGGCGCACTCGCGGCACCAGGCCGGCAGAACTGCGAGTTTCCAGGAATTCCACGCAAGCCCAGACTCGGAGCCCGGCCACAACCGTCCCGGGGGAAAAAAAAAAAAAGAACCACGGGGACATTTTAGGAAACATACTATGGCTTAAAGTAATTAGAATGTTTCCGATTTGGATGACTGAAAATAATGTCACCTGCATTAAAAGGGTACCAATGCAAAAGACCCAAACCTGGAATTTCTGTAAAACTACAGTGCCCAGCGGGCCACGTACGCTAAGACTCCAGCCTGCCCGCCCCATCCTCCTGCAGCCACGATCAGGACACACGGGGTGGACACCGTTCCCTCTCTCCCCTGGGAGCCTGTCCCACCCCCACCTCATCAAGCAGCAGCCGCGTGCACGCTTCACTGCCCGCCGTGCACACCTCTCCTCCTGGGGACTCAGAACCAGGTCTGCTCTGCTCGGTCAGCCCTGCAGGGGTGGCGGTGAGGACACAGCCCTCACTTCGGGGTACAAATGTGCATGCAACTCTGGCCAGGCATCCAGAGCCAGCGACGTCCCCTTCAGAGCTCTGCCCGGCCATGCCACGTGGGCCAGCACACCTGGGACGTGGCTCTGTCACCTGGGTGGATGCGCCCCCCCACCCCCCGTGCCACCAGGCAGCGCAGCCAGTGCCCAGAACTAACGGGCAGCTCTGCGGCTTTCCAGGTGCACCTGTTGTCACGGTGGCTCTCAACAGGGCAGCTGCCCTACAGCGAACAAAGGCTTTCCACACTTCCAAGATCTGAGGTCAGGGTCAGAAAACAGATCCGGTTGTAAATAAGAGGGCTTTACAAGCTGAGGGCACCTGGTGGAGAGAAGGCCTGGTAGCACAGGCTGCTACCTGTGGAGAGCGCAGAGCAGAGCCAAGTGTGCAGCAGTCTGATGGAAGCAGGCCACAGGGCAATGCTGCACCTGCCCCGATGCCCGCCACACTCGGGGACACGAGCTCTCCGGCTGCCCACCTGCCCACCTGCCCCGATGCCCGCCACACTCGGGGACACAAGCTCTCCGGCTGCCCACCTGCCCCAACGCCTGCCACACTCGGGGACACAAGCTCTCCGGCTGCCCACCTGCCCCGACGCCTGCCACACTCGGGGACACGAGCTATCCAGGCACCACCTGCCCACCTGCCCCGATGCCCGCCACACTCGGGGACACGAGCTCTCCGGCTGCCCACCTGCCCCGATGCCCGCCACACTCGGAGACACGAGCTCTCCGGCTGCCCACCTGCTCCGATGCCCGCCACACTCGGGGACACGAGCTCTCCGGCTGCCCACCTGCCCCGATGCCCGCCACACTCGGGGACACGAGCTCTCCGGCTGCCCACCTGCCCCGACGCCCGCCACACTCGGGGACACGAGCTCTCCGGCTGCCCACCTGCCCCGACGCCCGCCACACTCGGGGACACGCGCTCTCCGGCTGCCCACCTGCCCCGATGCCCGCCACACTCGGGGACACAAGCTCTCCGGCTGCCCACCTGCCCCGACGCCTGCCACACTCGGGGACACGAGCTCTCCGGCTGCCCACCTGCCCCGACGCCTGCCACACTCGGGGACACGAGCTATCCAGGCACCACCTGCCCACCTGCCCCGATGCCCGCCACACTCGGGGACACGCGCTCTCCAGGCGGCCACCTGCCCCGATGCCCGCCACACTCGGGGACACAAGCTCTCCAGGCGACCACCTGCCCCGACGCCTGCCACACTCGGGGACACAAGCTCTCCGGCTGCCCACCTGCCCACCTGCCCCGATGCCTGCCACACTCGGGGACACGAGCTCTCCAGGCACCACCTGCCCCCCTCCTGACTCTCCCGTGTTAGAAGTGTACATCACCTTCCACATTTTATCCCATCTGAGCCCCGGCTTCCTGCCCACCTGTCTGGCTCTGGGCACGTGAGTGCCGACTCCCCTTCCTCTGGGATGGGGAAGCAGGGGCATGGCATGCCCAGGAAGGGGCAGGTCAAACACCAGGAACAGGGCAGAGACGCACTTCTGACAGGTGCAGGTGGGACACTTGGTCTGCTCTCATCAGCAAAAGACTACATCCTTCCACTGCAAGAGCTGCCGGGAAGCCACCCGAGGGTCCACGGCCCCCAGCCCAAGCCGCGGACCTGCTGCCCTCCAGTGCCGCCGCCTTCTCGGCTGCCAGCGTGGACAATCTTGCCACCAAGGCAAAAGACACTCGTCTCTCTCCACATCACAGCACAGCCATCTAGACGGTGCTAAGTCCCCTGTAACCTCTTTACCACAGAGAGAGCAGAGTTAACGAGGTTCATCTGTACAGCTCTAGGGATATAACACTTCCCCTTCCTCCCTCCCTCTCCTTTCTCTCCTCCTTTTCCTCTTTTTAACATTTTCGAGGTAACATATTTTTAATGTACATGATAGAGCCCACCCTGTTTAGGCCAGGGCAGTGCTTCTGCAGGGCTAGGGAGAGCCTGGAGCAGACAGAACAGAGATGTTCCTGGGGGTCTCAGTGTGAACTGAGGTGGGCTCCCCATGGACACGCACCGAAGGGCCGTTCTCTAGGGGCACAGCACGGCAGCCAGGTCCCGGGAGCAACGGTGCAGCCAAGCCGGCCCCTTCGGCGGCCTGGGTCTTCCTGAAACCAAGGCTCTGGGTGTGGTCACCAGCTGTCCCTGTTTCACACCCAAAGGCCCTGTGCGCCAGGAAGCCCGGCTCTCCCAGCAGCAGGGGGCCACCCACTGCCTGGCTGCCTGGCTGCCGTCAGGCCCCGGCTCTGCTGAAGTGTGGCCCGTGGATGGCGCGCCTCCTGCACACAGCCCCGGGGGCCCAAGGCTCCGCCAGCGCTGTGCACGGCCACACACATCATTCACCTTGACCCTGCCGCTTAGCCAAGACTGGGGGAGGACTGCACCCCCACTTTGCAGATGGGGAAACACACCCCAGAAGCTTGCTCAGGCCACTCGTGAACAAGACGGGGAGGCAGCGGGAGGGCCAGCCGCTCGCGCTGCCTTCCTCAGACACCAGCTCACCGCGATGGGCGCGCCAGAGGCTGCTGAGGTCAGGGGCCGCCCGCCGGAGCTGACGTGCTAACTGTCAGCACAGGGACCAGCGGCGGTGGCTGCCGCCATCCAGGGGTCCTCCCCGCGTGGCGGCTTCCTTCTTTCCAGGACAGACAGGCCGGCACGCAGGAGCCCCGGGACAGCGGGACTCTGCCCCTCCACCGTCTCCTGCACGGGGGTGGTGGGCACGGCTCCAACCGCCCCCAGCCTCCGCTCCTTCTACGAGAGGGGCTCTCGGGACACCTGGCTCCCACAGCCCTCTTCCAGTGCCCTCGGCAAGCGCACTGCCGTTTCCGATGCTCCCCCAGTGCCCCCGCTGCCCGTCACCTGGGGAGTCCCCCGACAAGGCCTCTGGGCCGGCAGGGACCCGCCGTGGGCCTTCGCGTTCTGAAGAGCCTGGTGCTGCCGGCGTCGGCAGTGGCCGTCAGTCTCCTGTCCCCAAGCCACGCTGCCGCTGAGCCCCCGAGGCCTGGGCATCCTGACCCCGGCAAGGACGGGCACTGAGCGCACGGCTGGAACCCCGAGTGACCACAGCGTGCGGCAGGCCCTCCTCCGGGAGACGCGGCCCACTGGTGCAGTGAGCCACTGGGATGATGACCACAGCCGTGGTGCATGTGCAGGGGATGCGGCGGGATGTCAGTGCACACGCGTATGCACGCGTGTATGTGCACATGCGAGTGGCTAAGAACTTCAAAGGGAAGGGACGGCTGAGCTGAATGTTCCAGGTGTGCGGTGGTGCGCAGCTGCCGCCACACTCACCCCTGCGCACGTGAGCGTCCTGGTCCGGTTGTGGACCTTGTTGTGAATGTACAGCATGGTTCCGTCCTGAGCGACACCGTCCACCTTCACCGTCAAGGGGAAGCTCGTCTGAATGGAGGTCTCTACAAAACAGGGGCTCGGCGTCACGCTTCCCGAGGGGCTGCCCCGCTGTCACTCAGAGAGCCCGGCAGTCCTGGGACCACCCCCACCTCAGGGGCCCAGAACATTGCTCCAGCCTGTCACTCAGGGGCCCGCTGGGTCTACTGCATAAAAGGCTTAAGTGTCTCATGGCTAATACAATCATAGTTTTCCTTCCCCACCTAAAATTGTCATTAACCAAAACAGAAATACATTCCTCATTTTTCCTGATTATATAATTTGCTATTTTTCAGCTTATATTCTTCTTATAAAAAAACCAGAGAGCAAAAAAAAATGGGGCTGGCATTAAATGCTAGACGTGACCGTAATTAGCTTTTTTGTGTGTCTGTTCATCAAAGACCACTGCCAGCCATACAAATACACGGTGACACAGATTTTACTTTTGCTTTCCATGTTACGAACAGGGAGCAGTGACTCTGCAGCCTGAGTGCTGGCACTTCAGTGACTGTGCCCACAGGGCGCGATTTCCAAATTCTTCCTCAACTTCACCGGAATCGCAAACCTGAGAAAAGAACTGGGGTGAGCACCTGCCCAGTTCTCTCCAGGTCGACGTACGACTAGCACACTGCAGGCGCCCAGAAGCGAGTCCGCGACACTGCAGGGACGCCCTGGCTGGGGCTCCGTGGCCTCGCACAGCGGACACCCTGGACAAGCCCTGCTGGGGCCTGGCCTGGGCAGGGTGGGCTGTTCAGGGGCGTGCCTGGGGTCCAGGCCTGAGATGCCAGCAGCAGCCCCTTCCCCCTTCAAGCTGTCGCCAGACACTCGGCCCCCGGGTCTCTGGGGTGCGGAATCCCTGCTCCGTTCCCCGGGACCCCACTGAGAAAAGCTGGAGCTTCAGCACCTGCCCCCCCACCCCCCGCCCCGTGCCACCGGCGTGGGGGCCAGCACGTGCGCAGCAGAGACTGCACGGTGACTTGGCGGTTCCCGCCGGGCGCCATCCCAGGAGCTTCCGAGTCACTGCTGTTGTAACAACAAACATCTCTCTCTGAGCACTGGTCCAGATGTTGTAAAGTCCTTTCAACCTCCAAATACAATGTTTTGTATGAAGAAAACCACACTGAAACCTGAAACCTCAGGATCCTTTTTTTTGAGACAGAGAAAGGTTCCACCCACCGGTTCACCCCTCAAATACCCCTTAGGGCCGGGGCCAGGCCAGGCCCTCGATCTAGGCCTCCCACATGGTGGCAGGGACCCGACCACTTGAGCCATCCCCTCCTGTGCCATCCCCTCGGTGCTCACAGCTGGAAGCTGGATGGGACCAGAAGCAGCACCCAAACCAGACACTGATGTGGGCTCTGGGTGTCACAGTCGCTGGGTGAAATACCCTCCCCAGGCCCCGTACCTTTTGACTGA